>NC_080694.1:55834482-56459482 GCF_030445035.2 Dasypus novemcinctus | reverse complement strand
TTCTGAGTCTGTGAAACTTGTCCAAATCAAGGCATCATCAGAGATGCTGTCCCACCAATGGTCAGCCCTCCAGGCACACTTAACCCCTGAGCTCAGCTGTGTGTGATTAGGCATATGGCTTGTTTCTCAGTCTTTAGGACCCTCTCTCTCAGTCTCTGGGCTGCAGGTGATGCTGGAGTCCTCTCCTACATGGCAGGGCAAAGTGGCATCTCTTTTCCTCTGTGTGTCTCTGCATATTTTTCCCATTTATGTAAGACTCCAGAAAGAGGGTTGAGACCCATCATGGGTCATGCCTCACTGAAGTACTCCAATCAAAGCCCCCAACCGAATTCAATCCAACTGAGTCATCTAATCAAAAGGTCCCTTAACCTAATCTAACCAAAAGTGTCACATGCAATAGATTTGTATGCACAGGAATGGGTTGCTTAAGAACATAATTTGCTGGGGTCCACAAAAGACTCAAACATGATAAATGTGAATATTCATGTCTTTCATTAAAGTTTAAAAGTTTTCTGCCATTGTTTCCTTGAAAATTCCCTCTGTCCCTTTCTTCTTCTTCTTGTACTCCCTTGTATAACTTGGTATACTTAATGGGATCCCACAGGTTTCTTATATTCTGTTCACTTTTCTTTTTGATTCTTTTTTTCTTTCTGTTCCTTAGCCTGAATAATTTAAATTGTCTGACTCTCTGCTCACTGATTCTTTCTTCTAACATCTCCATCTGCTGTGGAAACCCTCTAGGGAATATTTTCATTTTGGTTATTGGGTCTTCAATTCCAGTATTTCTATTTGGTTCCTGTTTACAATTCGCCTGTTTATTGAGATTCTCATATTTTTCATTCACCATTTTCCTGCTCTTTAGTTTTTTAGTTTTCCTTACTTCCTTGAACAATTTGATGATTTTGTTTCCTATCTCCAAAGTCTGGTCTTCTTACCTGATGATTTTTGAACTTATCTTTTCCTGAGCTTGTGCTTGCTCATAGCTTTAGGAATTCTCCCTTCCACAGGAATCTGTATGTTCCCTCCACTCTCTAGGAGATAGATTTTACCTTCCTCTTGAGTGCTCTCTTTTATATCTTAAATGGGCATAATCCTTTGCCCCAGATTGCTTTGACCTAATTGTTTCTTACATTGTTTAGATATTTGCCAACTTCTTCTGACTTCAGGGCAAGTTCTCAGAAAGCAAGCTAGAGATGAACTTCCTGGTTCAGACTTTTAAGCTGCCACTCAGTTGATTGGTGTGGATGTACAAGCACCCCAGAAGGAGCATTGGGGTTATTCTGCTTCCTCTGGAACAGGGCCAAGGACCCACAATGGGCTTTCAGACTGGACCCATAGTGCCAGGGAGGGGGTGAGGGAAGGGCCATCAAGGGTGCCATGAGTTTCTATTGTTTTTAAAGCTGCATTTTCTTGACTAGGTTACGTTTCCAATTACTACAACCCTTTAACAATTTTCCTGAATTTTCAGGAATATGGCTCTTGCAGTTTTTGCTAGTTATTTAAAGATTCTGTGTGGGACTGTCATTGTGGAGCATGTTACAACACCATCTTGGGTGACCAGAAGTCTCCTTTCAAATTTGATGGCTCTTATGTAAAAGCAGTTGCTCCTCTGATAATTATTGTTTGATGAAATATTTAAGGAAAAAGGGCTACTTTGTGTAAATTATTACTTTACTTAAATGGGGTTTAATTGTTCACAAGGCATGGGCAGATATGTATGAGACATATTAACTTTTTCAGCTACAGACAATGCTTGGTGTCTATAAGGACAGGGAGCTCCCTTTTGATAAGAGATAAGGAACTTCTCTTCTAGGGATTCTTCAAGCCCCTCAGCTGGGTTTACTTACAAGTAAATTGGGTTTACTTACAAGGCTTGCCTCATGTAATCTTTTTTTGGGGTCACTTTCTTATATATTCCTGAGAGGTTTTTCAAACTAAAATCTACACTCAAGATTCTCCAAGCCTTTAAGTTGCATATAGGTCATCTTCTTTTACAATGTTTGTACATGTTTTCCTCTCTTAAATATGTATTATGGGTATCAGTATATAAAAAATCATACTAGCCTTTTAACACAATGAACTAATAATCCACAAATAATCCACAACATTCATGTGTGCACTGAATGCTGACCATGTATATAATAGGTAAAATAGTAATTCCCCCCTCTTAAGTTTGGGTGATGAACAAATGAGATCATGAGCAAGAAGCAATCTCTAAACTGTAAAGCCTTATAAAATGTTATTTAGCTACTCAACACTGTAGAAAGTTATAAATGAAGCAGTGATCTTGGTTCCTGCCCTTGAGACAATTAAAACCAGGAGAAATTGCAAGTAACTTGAAAGTAAGCTCCTGCGAATATAATGAAAACTGTAGTCCTAAGTGCTAATGTAACACAGGGAGTAACTGTACCTGAAAATACCCATAGCACTCTGTGAAGGTGCAGCAATACATTTGTTCTACAGTTCCCATCTCTTTGGAAGGTAGGGGAGCTTCTTCACAGCAGCAGAGCTCTACTGCTTCACCATTGTTTCTTTCTCCAGCTTTACAAGGCTCTCTGGGAGAACTCTTCAGGATGAGGTCCCCAGTATCTTGGGGCCTCTCTCTTTCTAATAACTCCTTTGCTCCTGTGGCTTTTTCCTCTTCCCACATGGGCAACTATGAAATCCATTCTGCTGGCAGTATGGGGAATTGTGCTCTGTGGTACTCGCTGCTGATGAAAACAATTTCAGAAAGAACCCACAGCAGGTTCTCTCTCTTTGGCTTCAGGTCAGAGCCTTGTGTTTTGATCCCTTCGTTTATTATGCTTGCATTCTGAAATGGTGAGCACATGTGCCCACTGTTCTTTCATCTAAGAAAGTCCTGAGCTGCTGGGAAGTATTCACAGGTAATTAATTTTTCAGGGTAGGAGCAGTAGTCTTGCCAAATACAAGCAAAGAGAGAAATTCACACCTCATCTAACAGATGATTAATTCTACAAATGACCATGAATAATATAAAAGGGGAGTGGGGTAGGGCAGATAGACCTGAAAACTGATGAGGCTTTCCTGCTAAGCTTGATGTATTCATACTTTTTGCTTTTTTGAGGACTGTGGTTTCTTCTCGTAAATGAGGGCCTTTTGGCTACTGCATCAATCTCCTGGAAAAACGAGTGTGCTGCATCCCTCTGTGATCTGTATGTGGGCGAAGGGAAAGGATTCCCCCCCCCCCCCCACCTTTTTCCCCTCTCCTCTTTCTTTCTTTCTAGAAATCTATACTTTAAATTAGCTATGAATTAAAGATACCGAGAGAAAAGTTTCCACACTCAAAGTTAGGAGCCATGGTCTAATGACAAGAGAGACTATTTGAAATCAACTGGAAAATCCAGGATGTATGGCCACTGTAATTACAGATGAGAGAAATCTCTGTCAATAGAGAGATTGCTCCTCTAGGAATCTGGATAACTGACAATATCCCTGTGTCTAGAATTAAGAAGAGTATAATATTTGTGAAACTCAGAGCAAACCTGCCTTGTGGTACTTGTGTAAAGAACCTGATATATGAAAAGTATAATCCCTTTCAGTTTTCTTCACCATTTCTAAATCAGCATTGACTTGAATACTAAATATTAGAGTGATTGAATTTTATGAAGTTTCTAATGATGTGTTTTGAAAGCTGTTTTTAAAATCTAGAGATGAAGGGGGGATACACTTGGTTATTCAGATTTTTCTAGCTTTAAATGAAAATCTGTTAGGCACTGGGTATTGCTGTTGGTACTTTCACAATACGTAATCTTATATAATTCAACCTTTTTGTAGATTAGGGCTATTTGTTCAGTACCTCACCCAAGGCTCACAGAATTAGCAGATGGGGCAAAGGAAGATTGGAATTCAGGTCTCCTGCATTGTGATTTGCCCAGACACATATTTCAAGGTTTGAAATTGATGTATTTCTCTTGCTACTTGAGACTTGTAAGATGAGGCATTGTATTGGGGGTTCTGGAATCAATCTGATTTTGAGTTCCAGCTCTGTCCTTTGGGTCATTTTGGGCAAATTTCTAGACTTCTCTAGGTCTCGGTCAACTTACTTGGAAAACAGGGACAATAATACGTACTTGAGAAAATATTGAGATATGTAAAGATTGGAGAAAATAAAGGCAAAGCACCTGGCACAAAAAAGGCAGTCACAAACTGTTGCGACAATTTAATTTGATTAGCAGTGGTAGTAGTACTTATTTAAATGTTCTTCCAGTGGACTTGACTATGGAATCAAAAGGAGAGGGACTGTGTCTTGTTCATCCTGTGAGCTTTCCCTGGGGCAAGTGGAGAGTGCTGCATGTTCAGTTAAATTGTGTCGTAGAATCAGAGAAAATCTCATAGGTTTTTAAATTCATTGAAAACATCCTAGATTTTCCAATCCCTTTCCTTCCACCCAAGGAACCTGTGAGAAGCCTCTGTTTATGTTTATCAGGCACAAAGGAGAGAGCTTGCTGAAGACTGGTCTCTACTTGGTGCAATGGCATTCGGGTTTTGGCTCTGCTACCCTACATGTGACATGACTCACCTCTGTGTATTTTCAGCTCAGAATTTCCTCATAATAATAAGTGCTGTCTATGAAAATGTAGTGCTCTTTCCCAACGCACTTTTGGGCCAAATTTCATATTCGTAGTCTAGATTAAACCAGAGTCCTAATTCATTTTTCAAGTTTGTCATTGTTGGGCCCTGAACATTTTTTGCTTCTTTGGAAAATAATATTCTTTGTAACTAGTGCTCTGGCATTCCAGAGAGTCAGTCCTGGAGAAACAGGAATCATGCTCTGTGGTTTATACCTGGTTTCTGTACCAGGACGGGAGGAGAACTATACATAATTGACAAAAACGGAATAAGACTAAAGTAAGAGTTAACCTAGTGAGCTCCGTACTTGCTAAAGATCCATGAGGGTGGACTGTGTTTCAGTGTCTGCATCCACTGCAGGGTTTAATATGGTGCTTTATGAAGAGTGGTTGCTCAATAAATATTCACTGAATGAACAGATCAACTGTCCCAAATGTGGAAAGGGATGCAATTGGATTTAAAGATTTATGAGTCTATTTGACCCCAGAGCCAAACAAAGATTATTCCTTGGGGTGACATGCACTCTTTCCTACCTACTTCTTCTTTGTGAGATATTCTCTGCCTAAATGTTACCTCTTCTCTAAAATGTTCATGGGTTTTCCCAGGCAGAATTTCCTTCTCCTTACTGATGAGTTCCTCTGCAGTTATGGCGATGATGCATCCTGCTATGGCTTTCATTTGGGTTTGGACAGACTGGTTTTCAAGTGCTAACTCCATGAGTTCTTGGCTGTGTATTCACAACTTGCTTTTCTGTGTCTCAAATTACTCCCGAGTGTAATGGAACAATAACACAGCTCACCAGGTGGGCAGACGGATTTGAGGACCACCACTTGTTTTCATGCCTTTTCCTCATGCCCAAATCCTCAAAACAGGAACTATATTTAATTTCTCTTAATTTCTATTGCACCTACCTCCGTGCTAGGCATTTAATAGATTCTCAATAATGTTCTATGGAAAAATTAAGTGGATGCACATTACGGTAATAATGGCTAACATTTACATAGAACTTGATGTGTCTGACACAGTTCTAAGTGCTTTGGATATTAACTCATCAACCACTAACCAATAATGGTCGCCATTAAGTAGAATGCTTTCTATTTCCTGAACATGGAGCTAATTTTATTGGAATGAGGTGTGTATGTAGAGAGATAGAAGGACAAGGGCTTATTATTTCAGAGGTCAGGTCTTAATTGAAGTTGCTAAGTAAGGAAAATTTCTTCATGGAGCCCTTCTATTACCATTTTTCTTTTTGCCTCTCATATTTTCCTGAGGAGATTGCTTAGCTGTGCTTGCCTTCGCTGAGAACCCCCATGTTGCATAACTTTTATTACAGAACTGTGTCCCTCTGTTTGTGCCCTGTTAGATAGCTGGCTGCTCAACTATATAAAATAACTAGAGCTATAGTATTAAAAGCTGTTAGTGGCACAACTCATAATGTACCATTCCATATTACATTTGCAGTAACATAGATCACCAGTCCAGAAGCCTTAAAATAAGGAATAAATTTATAATATTCTCCAGAGAGATTCTCAGTACCTCTGATGGTAAGAGGGACTGAAATCTAGAAAGGTTAGAGTGGGAATGTATTCAGTTGATATTCTTCTTGAAGCTAAATGAAATAAGTCTAAGGAAGTAAGAGAGTAGAGAACAAAAATGGAAGGAAGAGGAGTATCTCCAGGGTGAGACCCTAACGTAGAAGATCAGGTGATATTTCCGTGGCTGAGCACTGGATTTCTGTTGGCTATAATAACTGGAGAAAAGCTCCTTAATACTTTATAGGGCAGGCTAAGATCTGTGAATGTCACTTATAATACTGTTATATCTGATGGGGCGCTTTTATTTAATTTAATTTGAGTTATTATATAATGAGTAGACATAGTATGCAATGCCTCTGAGGTGAGTGTTCTAATAATCAGCACTTTTTTCTCAATGACAACATAGAGTATATTGTACAAACCAAGATCCAGGTAGATCAGAAGTTGGGATTTGATTTGAGAGGTTTAGTGTGATTTTCAAGTATTGTCAAATGAAGCAGCCATAATCCTTGATAGATTATGATAAAACAATGTAACGGCTTTCAAATCTAAAAGAGACTTTTTGGCCTCTCTGGTAAATTTACCTTTATCTGTCCAAAGGACTCACTAAAACCTAGGAAGAGGCAGCATGGCATAATAGAAAAAGCTACATGCCTTCTAGAAGATAGAGACCCTAATCCATCTCTATGACCTTGCACAGATCACCTAATCATTTTGCCTCTCAATTTTACAAGTTTGTAAAACCAAGAATGTAACATTTAAGGTCCATTTATTTTTCAAATGCAATATTCTATTGCATTTCAAAATACTGTGCAAAACTGAAAATTTTCCAAAACTGTAAGTGCTTACTTATTTAATTAGAGAAGTTGGGGGCTTACATGCCCCCAACAATCATGCATAATGTGCAGAATTTCCATACATCACCCCTCCATGAATACCTTACATTGTTGTGGAACATTTGTTACAGATTATGAAAGAACATGATCAGGCTATTTCCACTAACTATGGTCCATGGAGTACACTAGTACACTTGATATATTTTTTCCATGTGCCCCCTATTATTAACACCATGTATTAGTACTGTACATTGGTTAGAGTTCATGAGAGAACACTCTCATATTTGTACTGTTAACCCCAGTCCATCTTCCACCACATGCACACAGTCTACCGTGTTATACAGTCCCATGCCAGGTACGTTCTATCCAAGGTGTGCACTCAGTGGCTCCACTTTCACCACAAAGTTGTGCAGTCATCACCCCAGTAAACCTTTGAATGTTTTCCTGTATCTTTCTTTGCAATGTCCTTCAGGACAATTCCAAGTCCAAAAGAAAAAAGTCCCATACCCCCTATTACTGACCGTTCGCATTGATGCAGTTTGGTGAGACCGCATCTCTGATGATGTCTTGACTTGGACATTTTCACTGCCTTGGCACTGTGTGCTTTTACCCTAATACATTCCTATTATAAAAGCCAACTCATTTCTGGTATATTGCATTGGCAGCCTTTAGCAAATGAAGACATTTGGTATCAGCTTAACCTAAATACCATTGTTTCTGAGAAGCCTTCCAAGACTTTGTCAGGCAGATTGATTTAGTTGCTCCATTTTGAGGAACCCCTACAACCTTTTTAAAACAAAACAAATGGGGAAGCGGCTGGGGCTCAATCAGTTGGGCTCCCGTCTACCATATGGGAGGCCCTGGGTTCACGTCCCGGGGCCTCCTTGTGAAGGCAAAGCTGCCCCTACGGTCCATGTGCTGCAGAGAGCTGATGGCCCATGTGCCACAGAGAGCTGGTGCAACAAGATGACGCAACAGAAGGAGACAAGCACATACAGAAAAAATGTGCAGCTAGTGGACACAGAGAAGAGAGAGCAAAGAATGGAAAAAGCCGTGGGGGGGGGGGGAGGGGCTAAAAAAATCTTCGAAAAAGTAAAACAAAACAAATGGCTTTATTACACTTATTAAAGGTTTGAAAGTTTTCAACTTCTCAATTAATTGTCTTCATAAACTCTGAGATTTTTAGGGGTAGGACCTGTGATTTAGTCATTATTTAAATCCCTAGGACTTATCCCATTTAGATACTGAGAAAAAATGTTTTGGAAGACCTGAAGTATCCAGATATTTCTCATCCTCTTTTTTTTTTTTTTTTTTTTAAGATTTATTTATTTCCCTCCTTGCTGCTTGTTCTTTTTCTTTTGCTGTC
Source organism: Dasypus novemcinctus (assembly GCF_030445035.2). Classification (NCBI taxonomy): domain Eukaryota; kingdom Metazoa; phylum Chordata; class Mammalia; order Cingulata; family Dasypodidae; genus Dasypus; species Dasypus novemcinctus. Next base: position 56,451,155 of record NC_080694.1, on the reverse strand, counting down.
TCTTCTCTGTGTCCATTCACTGCATGTTTTTCTGTATCTGCTCATCTCCCTTTTGTTGCGCCTTCTTGCTACACCAGCTCTCTGTGGCCAGCTTTGCCCTCACAAGGAGGCCTTGGGACACGAACCCAGGACCTCCCATATGGTAGATGGGAGCCCAACTGATTGAGCCACAGTCACTTACCTCTGATCCCTCTTAAAGAAATAAAAGCAAGTTCCTATGGTACTAGTGGTGGTGAGTAATTAGCATTGCTTTGTACCCTCTGTGAAAGAAAGTCTCGAAAAGGAGTTATGGATTATATTTTCTAGTGTTTATGACTGCTGGTATATGAGGTAATTTAGCCAGAAATCTTGGGTTAACTCATCCACATCTTGTTTGACTGGAATCTATTAAACTGCAGGACAGGTCCAGAAAAGAGCTGGGGTTTCTCTGGTCAACTAGAGAAAATTCTGCATCTCTTTCTACTTGCTTCTAGATAGCCAGTATCTGTTAAATGATTGACCCAGTGGCTTAGTAGCATCAAACATATCCTGTGTAGCAAGAAAGCTACAGTTCACAATTATCTAGTCTGGACTCCACTGAGAAGTGATAATTAGGTGCTAAATGTTAACTGGATTACAGCAGGGATTTCTCCCACTAGTCATTTAGCACCTCATCAGGGGTCAGACCTTGAATGCTGTTTTCTACTTACTCTTCCTGCACAGCTGCTCTTCCTGACCTTTCTTCAGTAGGCTTTATTTTATCTTTTTGTCCAATTTTGGGACAACCACATCTTTTCACCTATTTGATAGACTATGCATCCCATAGCACATAAGCGAAACATCTGTAAGTGGGTGGAAGATGCTGAGAGGCTCAGGGTGGCTCTAAATTTTCCCTGGAATAGAGAATTTACTATAATGATAACGGCAATCATGAACCACTTACTTTCTACGCAAAAGATGACCTGTAAGTGCTGCCCAAGGATTACTTGGCTCATGGTGTGTTGTGTATTATTATCATTCCCATGCTACAGATGCAGAAACTGTAGCTCTAGGCAGATTTAAGGTTGCACTCAGACTGGACAGAATTCACAGCATGTGCACCTGCTACACCTCTAAGTGATTTCATCCTGGGTGCTTCCTGGGTGAAAAGGTGATCACCACTGCACTGATCAGATTCAGTGCTTCAAGAGAGACAAATGTTAAATCTTCACTTGCAGGAGCACACATTCTTAGTGTCTGATGGACTTGGGAAGGAGTGTTCCCGTGAAACTAACTGGGGAAATTTCCCAGGCAAAGGGCCACTACTGGGAATTTCCAAATTCTATTGCTGCCCTGCTTATTCCCCCTGAAAGTACCAAAATGCAGGTTGTAGCAAAGACCTTCAGATAAATGGGTTAAGGTCCATTGAGCGTGAGTGGAATTAGAGGAGATTGGAAAGCCAAAGACAGGGAGGTTCAAGAGCATCCACTCAAATATCATATTCATTCATCAGTGTCTCAGATGACCCCAAATGTCATTGTCGAATGGCTCTGTGATTTTATTTCTATATTCATTACACAACAAAGTTTCAAGACATTACTCATAGAGAGATTAAAGATACTTTTCTAATACTTTCTTTTTAAATTCTATCTTTTAAAATAAATGTAACTGTTTATCTAAATTGGTAAATAACAAATTTCTGTTCATTTTGGTTTTCAGTTGTGGATATTTGGGCAGAAAAGTTCTACATTACTCAATGCATTGTTATTCTTTTGCAGTATAAATCTAACAGTTCTTACAGTAATTTTTAGTTTCCAACTTAAATATTTTTTTGGAAATTTGTCCATCAACATTGATTGTATCAATAAAATGGACATTTTTTTTTGTCTTTTTTTTAATTGACTTTGTAATAATATTACATTAAAAATATATATGTGAGGTCCCATTCAACCCCACCCCCCCACCCCCCCCTCTCCCCCCCCAACAACACTCGTTCCCATCATCATGACACATCCATTGGATTTGGTAAGTACATCTTTGGGCATCTCTGCACCTCATAGACAATGGTCCACATCATGGCCCATACTCTCCTCCATTCCATCCAGTGGGCCCTGTGAGGATTTACAATGTCCGGTGATTACCTCTGAGGCACCATCCAGGGCAGCTCCATGTCCCAAAGACGCCTCCACCTCTCATCTCTTCCTGCCTTTCCCCATACCCATCGTCCACCATGTTAAAATGGACATTTTTACTGTACTTTCCCACTGAACTAAATACACTGTGAATGTACATATTTGTTAAATCATTTGTTTGGCTGTATAGTTTCCTAAATATGGCCCAACAGTGCTTTCAAATTGTAATTTCATCCTCCACTGACTTACTTGTCATTCGAGAGACTTCCTCCTGTACAACTTGTTATTCTGAAGTTTTCTCTAGATGGTTGTTTTAACAGTTCTTCTTCAGCATGTATTTTCTTAGTGTTAACTATATATCTGGCTTGCTTTTGGTATAAACTCACTTAGCATTTTAATCTGACTCTCACTTAATCCTTGTCACTCAGCTGATACAGACTGCACATTTACAATGCCAGTTTAATCATTCTGGAAACATTTGGTCATGAATAAAAGAACACTGCAGCTGTTCCAACCTGCAGGCAGGGTGAGACCCTTCTCTGCAGAACTCTTTCAGGGGCTACCGTCAATTCACATGACCTTGATTTCTCTGCTTGTGATAGAGACGGCTATCATAGAGGGTGGATTGTTATTTAAGCTGCTGCATCTCCCAAGCTTCCCAAACATTTTATTAAAATACTTCTTATCTGCTGAACTTAACTAGTCAACCGCAGGAAGAGTGACCATGACTTTATGGTCTTTTAGGGTCATTTCATCTTTCCTCCTTCCCCTCTATCCCGATAAAGAAGCACTTTGCACTGGCTGAGAATTTGGGAAACGAAGGGGTAGAGATGAAAGGACGTGCACATTTGAACAGTGTTTTTTTTTTTTTTTTCCTCTGATGCGAATTTCCTTGCTGTTGAGCCCATTACAAATGAACCTTGCTAATGCTGTTTTTGGGGGTTCAGTGGTTCAGTTAGGCCAAATGAGTTAAATAATAACCAGTCAACCCCTCTTTTCTTTGTGCAGGAGTCTTCTTCCCCAGAAGAAGCAAACATCATTGCCATGTCCCTGCCTCTTCTCCCCAGCTCCCTGCCGGCGTCCCTAAGCAGAGGATGCCGTGGGCACTGGAGTTGATGACTCTCTCTACTCACCAAGAGAGGCCAAAGTGAGGGAAACAAATAACCCCATCATCTCAGTGGCTTAAAACCAGAAAAGTTTGTTTCTTGCTCACACCCTATGTTTATTGAAGGTTGCCTGGGGGCTCTGTCTCTCCAAGGTCCCTCTTTGAAGGAAGCTCCAAGTTGACTGCTAAGGAAGGAGAGAGGGAATGTGGCAAATGGATCACTGGCTTTAGCCTTTGGCCTGGATGTGACAGCATCACTGCCTGCTCACATTCATTGGCTACAGCAAGCCTCAGTGCAATCCTACCTCTGCCTAGAAGAAGAACCCAATATATTTTGTCATCAGTCCTCATGAGTACCACATCCCTGGGGTGCACACTCTCTTGGAGGTTTCAGGGTGCCGTCTGCTTGGTACGATGCTTCCTCATACATATTCCAGATTCGGCTAAATACATCCATCCAGGACTGGCCACATAATTTGTGGGGTCCACCGTGAGCGAATACGTGTAACCCCTTGTTCAGAAATTATTAGGAATTTCAAGGCAGTGACATCAAAGCACTAAACCAAGCACGAGGCTCTTCTAAGCACAGGGCCCTGTGCAGCTGCACCGGTTGTAAGCTTATAAAGCCAACCCGGCATACATCCCAGGAAGGCATGTGGGAAGAGAGGTCCTCTGGGGCAAGCATGTGAGGATGCTAAATTAAATGTGTGTGCCTGCCCAGAAAGGAGTGCAGATTGTCTGCCTGTCTCACAGGAGGTGCTGTCAGCCCGAGTAAGACAATGGAATGGGGAGGACTTTTCCTTTGTGAATCCCTGCAGGGAGGTGACCTCTGAATTCAAGGCATAATCGTTCTCCCAACAGTGATTTAATGGCGCTAATGACACTCCTGTAATTGAACTGTCTCATTCTTGTCCTTTTCTTAGTGAAGATCGGCAACACCCCTTGCTGCCCGACTTCCTGGGGGAGGAACTATGGTAGCCTGCCGATAAGCGTTGGGAATGACTTCCATTGCCTGCTTCCATTCTGGCCAAGGTTACCCCAGAAGAACAGGTCTTCTCAGGGGGTGGGTGAGAGGGCTGCTAACAGGGCCTTCTTGTCCAGACTGAACCCCAAAGATGAGTCCCCGCCTACAACAAAGAGCCCTCAAAGGAGTCTGCCTGGTTTAGATCTTCAGGGTTCAGAGATTCTATTTTGCTTTAAAATGTAAGAAGGCCAAGTCATCATTTTGCAAAGGAGGTAGTCACTGCTTTACAAGTTAGTGTGGTGACTCTCCTTGGGATTAAATTTTCTGTGGAGTCATAAGCTTGTGTAAAGGCAACAACTTGGGTTTTATCCTCCTCCTTCCTAGTAGGAAGCTAGGGATGCTCTTGGTACCTGCCCCAATCCCCTTTACCAGGATGGGGCTTCCATCCCTAGCTCTGTGCTGGCTGCTCAGGCCTCACAGGGATACCCCCTCCCCGCTTCCTTTAGAACTGCCCTTGGCTGACCGGAGCTGCTTCACCCTGGAGGTTGAGTCCCCATGGAAGCAGGCTGAGGACCCGCTGGGAGGAGGAGAAGAAGGCCATACCAACTCTATGGTATAATTTATATTCCAGGATCCTCTGTGGATTAGGTTAAGGTAAGATTTGACCTGAGACCATATTCTTGATCAGCTCTTTTCCTTCCACTACCCTGTCCTGAGCAGCATCTCCTCAATAAATCACCTTTGCTAAAATCCCTGGAGGGAGCCCCCTGTCCGGAAAGGACCATTGCCCCTGAACAGACAATTGCCACTGGCTCAGCTTCTGTGCTTAAGACAGAAACTGTGGATACATCCTTTTTCCAGAAACAGTGATAACGGAGAAGTTGCTCCTTCTTGCCCTTTTCTGTTATGCAGATCACAAAACAAGCAGCTGAAAATGTTTAACATTACCAACGAGGGCTGATACTCAAAGGATACGGCCTGGCAGCCATCCTCACTAGCTGTGGTCCTTTAGCTGAGTCCCGTGGGAGCCGTTGTGTCATACTCTCCTCCTGCTGCTCCTACTCCACAGCTCACAGTGAATCATTACGTGATGATGCTCACAGCTAGCCCACATATTGCATAAGTGCTTTCCATGAGTCAACTCAATGCCTCACAACTTCACAGGGTAGGTCCAAGGTGGTAGGGCTCATAGGTGGCAGAGCTAGAACTGAACCCAGGCAATCTGGCTCCAGACTACATTCTCCTTACCACCTTGCTCTGCTGCCTCTCAAGTAAGAGTAAAGGATGGTTCTCTCCTACTTTGTAGGGTGATTGTGAGTAATAAATGAGATAACCTGAATAAACACATTTTATCACAATGCCTAGCACATAGTAAGGACTCCATAAATATTAATCATCTTTATTTCTGTGGAAGAATTTATAGAGATATCACAATTTTGGAGGTTGGGATCACTTTCATCTTAGTTACTTCCTTTAAAAATACAGGGAAGTGGATGTGGCTCATGTGATTGAGCTCCCGCCTACCAAATGGGAGGTCCTGGGTTCAATTCCCAGTGCCTCCTAAAGAAGACTAGCAAGACAGCAAGCTGATGCAACAAGATGACAAAACAAGGGACACAAGGAGAAAACACAAGGAGAAACACAACAAAGCAGGGAGTGGAGGTGGCTCAAGTGATTAGGTGCCTTCCTCCCACAAGGGAGTTCCCAGGTTTGGTTCCAGTGCCTCCTAATAAGGAAGATGAGCACCCAATGAGCAGACACAGGAAATGCAAACAGTGATGGGGTGGGGAGAAATAAATAAATAAAATAAACCTTAAAAAAAAATACAGATGCTCCTTGCCCAGAGTTCTGTTCTTTCTTACCTACTCTGATCTCTGCCCTTCCCTGTACTTGGTGACACAGCCTAGAAATGATTGCAGTTTCTTTCAGCATCACATCACAGCCAGGCTGGTTAGGGTAAGCATAGAGTGTCACCACATCCTGGGTGCATTAGAGGTTCTAGCATCCCTTTCTTAGAGTTATTGTCCTTTATGGTCTAGGAGTAGCATAAAGAAAGACACAGGTCAGTCTGGCTAGAAGTGACTGGGATATTTTTATTATTTCTAGGAAGAAAATAGAGCCACACAAGAAATGGGCAATACAAACCCCCAATATTACAATTGAATCGGCAGATTGGGGAAACACTGGTAGGTAGCCATTTGCATTGGTGATATCTTTGACTTTCACAAGTGAGTCATCCATATCCTTCACCCAGTGAGTTAGCTGTGCCCCTAACTAGCACCCAGCATATTTTAGCTAAGTCTGGAGACCATATGACACCCGTCCTTGTGGAAAGCAAACTTGTCTTTTATACCTAGTATAAATTCACTGAATTTCAGCCCACTGGATTATCCACTGGCTAGGGCTCTTTTAACTGACTGTGAAAGTCAAAGAGAAGCTGTGGAAAAAGTTACTTTCTGGGAAGTAGATAACTATGGAGTCACACTGACTAGGCAGTGAGAGCTGAAGTGCTCATGATGAAGCAGAACCATACGTGGTTGGCTTTAGTTGTTCATGGATGCAAATTAACTTAAGAGAGAAAAAGCTGGGCATTGGTAATTTTAATGTGTTATGCTGTCCTGGATGCACATGTATTTTATATTTGCTGCAGAGTGGAGTGGGTGTGGTGGTGTGAGCAGAAGGCATGAAGTCATGCAACGTACATTATGAGATTTTAATCATAGCTATAAATTAATTAGCATGCAGGTATCTAAAACATTTTTTATAAAATGCTCAAATGGCATGTGGGTCAAGTTAACATCTTTCTGTTTCATCATCAGAATCAGTAAACCTATTGATCAGAGAAAAGGAGAGAGAGTATAAAGCTATCATGGAAATTAGGGAAAGATTCAAATCAGATATATCTTCAGTTGATCAACAAAACTTATGCTGATCTTTTTTTAATTTATTTTTTATTTTGTATTTCTCTCTCCTTCCCACCAGTTGTCTGCTCTCTGTGTCCATTCGCTGTGTGTTCTTCTATGTCTGCTTGCATTATTGTCAGCAGCACCGGGAATCTGTGTCTCTTTTTGTTGCATCATCTTGCTGTGTCACTTCTCCTTGTGTGCAGCGCCACTCTTGGGCAGGCTGTATTTTTTTTTGCGTGGAGCGACTCTCCATTCGGGGCGCACTCCTTGCGTGTGGGGCTCCCCTATGTGGGGGACACCTCTACGTGGCATGGCACTCCTTGTGCGCATCAGCACTGTGTGTGGGCCAGCTTCACTGCATGGATCAGGAGGCCCTGGGTTTGAACCCTGGACCTCCCATGTGGTAGGCGGACACCCTATCAGTTGAGCCAAATCTGCTTCCCTATGTTCATCTTCATATTTCACTTTAGGAGAGAAAAATTAGGTGGATGTTAAAAAAGAGATATATGGATTGGGTTGAAAATTTTGTTAGGGTGGGCCCTACAAAAGCTTAAATTTTGTAGCCCAATTCAGACAGACTCTTGGTCTTGATCCACATTCCTGTGGGTGTGTAGCCCTTGTAAATAAGATCTCTTGAGATGTTGTTTTGGTTAAGGTGGGGCCCACCTGAATGAGGGCAGGTCTTAATGCAGATTACTGGAGTCCTTTATAAAAAGAAAAATGCAGACATAGTCAGAGAAAGCTACCTGAGGGAGCCAGAAGATGGAAGTCAGTGGAATCCAGAAGTCAACCCAACTGGAGGAGAAAGGAGAGGACACTGCTATATGACATGAAGCAGGGATAAAGCCTACGAAACTCAAGGATCACTGGCAGCCAGCACCAGAATGTTACAGATCCTGGGGAGGAAGCATTGCCCTGCTGATGCCTCATTTCTGGATGTCTAGCCTCAAAATTGTAAGCCAATAAGTTCCTGCTATTTAAGCCAAGCCATTGTGTGGTGTTTGTGATAGTAGCTCAGGGAAACTAAGACAGACCTTAGATTTTGTTTTTATCTGTTTTTCTTAAATAGTATAAGTTTGAGCAAGATTATGGCTAATTTGCTCCATTTGGGACTATTCCTTTGTTGGTAACTTGAAAGAATTAGGTTGTCTTTTAGTAAGTCTCCTGATGCAAGTGATAAATAATAGAACAGATATTATTTCCCTCTATGAAAGCTAGGGCATTAGTGGAAGGGGCATTATAGAGTAGAAGTTAGAGTCTTGGGCTTTTAATCAAGCTGGGCTTTCAATCAAACTGGGTATTGTTGGAATTCACTTCTGCGGTATGACTTTGGAAATGTTATTCAAAGCCTACAAATTTCAACTTGTTAATCTATAAAATGGGGATCGCACTTTAGGGGTTTGTTAAAAGATTAACATATGAAAGGCCCCTGCCTGGTTTTTGCTTACAGTACAGGTGTTCACTGGAGACTAGCTATTAGAGGGTGACCACAACCAAGATGATTTGGTGGGAACTCGCATCTCACCAGTGAGTCCACACTTGGTGAGAACTTGCCTTCACCAGTGAGTCCATATAGGGCATGTTTCCATCTCTTCCCACTTTCTTAATGGAGGAGTCCAACAAAGATGGGCTCTAGCTTTGGTCACGTTCTTTTTACCTTCCTTGGCATCTCAAGATCCCTCTGTACTGTGGCGATTGAGCCCTCTTGATCTGAGGGTCAGGCACCCACCATGACTGAAGACCTAGCTACTTCCGCAGGGTCTCCTCTTTCCAAAATGGCATCATTACTTAGAATCTAGAAGCTAGAACTGCTAGTATGGTGGTTTTCAAATTTGCAGTAATCATTAGTAATATCAACTGATCTCCTACAGAATGCCAGGCACTATGTAAGCCTCGAACAACCCCTTCGTTAGCTGGAATCTTGTTCTGAACTTCAACATGTAAAACAGATAGAAGCAGAGCTCCTCTGGTTGAAACCAGTAAGTGTTTGGGACGTGGGGAGTTTCTTGCCCAGCCTTTCTGTGTTCTCTCAAGACACCCTCAAGCCTCCCTGCTCCATGGAACACTTGGACTCTTCCAACAGCGTTTGCAAAGTTCTGTAACACTTGAGAGAATGTAGGATTGCTTTATGAAGGGAAGATAGTTATTTAGCTTTGAAGGGGAATGGAGCTTAATATATTCTGTGCTAATAAATAGTTTATATTTATACCTCATGGATTTAGTAAACACACATTAATATACCAGTTGATCATGTGTTGAAGGCATATTACTTATCTTGCTGATGGAAACCAAGTTGGTTTTCCATTTCCCATAAAAATGTTCTTGCCATTCATTATACATGTCTAAACTTTTATTACTCTACTATGAGGCAGAATAGATAAGAACTGATAATACTAAGCATAAAAGTTATAGTCGAAAATACAAAATTTTTTGTAAATGAGGTGTCAGTTATTGTTTATATTCAATTTTATGGTTGCTCAGTAATTAGGAGCAGCAGAAAAATCTTGCCAAATATAGATGCTTTACTTCTCAAATCAGATTGGAAATAATGACTTGAAATTATTCCTCATTTACATGGCATTTTTATACAAAGAAATTGTCTGAACCATTTTTATTAATTATGATCATGTACCTTTTGGATTTCACGCTGGTTCATATGTGAATTGATCTTTCCATGTAAAAGGAAATAGAAACAACCTTAGGCTATAATATTGTATTTTCCAATTTTTAAATTCAAGCTTAATTCAAGTTGAAGATCCTGACTTTAGAATTCTCTTGCAAATTACTACCAATAGTTTCAGATAAATCTTTTGCTCATTGGTTTGCAGGTTTCAGAGATAAAATTAGCAGGTTAGCTAAAACTGGCTTTTGTGAATCTTCTTGTTTTTCTGGACATTTGAAGTAAAAATTGCATAAATAAATAGCTCAGACAAGGCTTTTATTAGAGTCAATGGAAGCAAGTACAATAGCTGTGGTTTTAATTTTGGTGGAGCATGCCCTTTGGTGTCATCCTTCTTGATTTTGATTTAGGGATTTTGTGAAAGATAAAGGATCTTAGTGGCATCTTCCATGGCTTGAATTTTTCAATGGAGAGCCTATATTAGAATTGTGGACTACTGTGGAAACTTGGAAATCATTGACAAGGATTTGATTTTTCCCTAGGTAATTATAACGTGGGCTAGAGCCCTGGGCATAATGGGTCATGCCCAGCAAATGGTAATTGATGAGGCACTTTGACCTTGGGAGGAGATCATAACTGCTCTGCCATCCAGAAGCAAATAAATCTTAGAAAAACCACTAGTTTTTAAAAAAATTCAAATACTAATTTAATATTGTATTTCTGAAATAACTGGTTCTTTGGTTTCCCCCACTGTTTTCTCTTTAAAAGCATAGCCGAGGAGGAGGGTTCAGACTCCTCCGGCTGAGGTCTGTCTTGTTTATCTGGTTGGTTAGAGAACATGACAAAGGGAAGAGAAAGTACACTGTAAGTTGGATGAGGACACCAGCCCTCTGGAGGATAGGATTAGCATTTAATTAGAGGTTAGAAAAACAAACAGAACTAGGTTTGATTCCTGACAAGTTTATTTTATCCTTCTGGGGAGGATCAGCAACTTTACGAAATGAAGTTCAAAAATACACCGGAATGATGGAGAGGTGGAGCAATTCACAAGTTTAGAAAAGTAAGTGTAGGTCTGTGTGAGTGGGTGCTTCGGCAGGAAGATACAGTATAGGCTGCTTTTATCCAGTGGTGCTTACAGTTGGCCAAGCCCACATGCAGGGCTGGTTCCTACACTAGGCTTGACAACTAGGGCAGCCTTTAGGGACTTGGAGTGTTTAGGGAAAAGTCCTTTAATGTGGCGTGATAGCATTGTTAGTAAAGGGTAAGAGAGGCCACAGTTTTTTGGTCTGGAAATGAGGAGGCTGAGCAAAAATTAAACAAATTTTCAAACATTGTGAGGTAGAAACTCGACTTTTTCCAGTTCTACTGATGGAAATAGAATTACAGAATCATATTTGAATGGACTCAGGCATCCTGTTCAATCTGTTACTTTCTGCAGGCATCATCCAGACAATGACCCTCAAATAGGTAACCATTTCAGCTCTATGAACCCCTCTAGTGCCAGACAATGTAGCACCCCTGAAGCAATCCCGTCAACTGTTGAGTTTTTCAAAATCGGTGGTATTTTTATGTAGTGAAAATCTGCCTCCCTATACCTTCTCCTTAAAGCCAGGTCCTAATATTTAGAGCCAAAGAAAACGTGAAAATGTGACTCCTCTACATGACAGATGTCTGTGCTGCTTGAGGGCAGTTGCCATATTCCTTGCAATATTTTCTCCAGGATAAGTACTAAACACCCTGTTTTAGTTCGTCAAAGGGCTACTGATATAAAGTAGCAGACAAGTTTTGGCTTTTTTCACAATTCAGAGATGCTTTCTCACCAAAGTCAGCTACCGTTGAACCCAACATGTTGCCACAGGATGAAGCAAGATGGCCGCCAATCTCTGTGGGGGTCTCACCCTTCCTCTCCAGAATCTACCATCTCTTGGAGCTCAGCTGTGAACAACCAGGCATAGAATTTGTCTGGCTGTTCTGCTCTCCTCCCAAGTTCAGTTGTAAGTGATCAGCATGTAGCAAGGGCTGGTCTCCTCTTGAGCTACTTTACGGGTTCAGCCTCTTGGGGGCTTTGAGCTTAAGTGGCCCTCTCTCTTTCATTGCAGAATCCAATATGCTGACCCCCTTTTCCCTCTGACTGCCTGAGTCTCTGTGTCTCCCTTTATATCAGAGCCAGCGAGAGAGTGGAGACTCAATATGAATCACGCCCCAGTGACACCACTGACATAATCTAGTCAAACGGGTCTTACACCTACAGGAATGGTTTAGTTTACAAATATAATCTTTCTCTTTTTGGCATTCAAAAAATAATTTCAAACTGCCACACACCCTTACTTGGTTTATTTGATATGTAGTCAGATGCATGATTTCTCTCGTTTTTACTTGGTCTTGTTTCTTTAAACATATTTCAAAATGCCATTTTCTTTGCAAAACTGAAGCATTGAGAAGTCAATCTTTTTGTCTGAACACTGCAGGGGAAAACAGCACAACAGCTTTCGAATTCTGTTCTCTGAGCTTCTGGTAAGGAAGTCTAAGGTGACATTGTGTTTGTGACAGCCACATAACTCCAAACATGGAGTCACTTGGAGACCCAGGTTAATGAATACATTACACCACAGTTCCCTATTCTACTTTTAGAACTGTAGGATACTAGTTTCCTATGCTGTTGTAGGAAATTATCACCAATTTGGTGACCTAAAATTATAGGGACTTATTCAGTCGCCATTCTGGAGGTCAGAAGTCACAGAGGTACACTCCCTCTGATGCCTCCAGGGCAGAATCCATTTCTTGCTTTTTCCAGCTGGCTGTTAGCTTTCCTTGGCCTGTGGCTGTATCACTCTCTGCTACATCTTCACATCACCTTCTCTGTATATGTGGATCAGTCCCAACACTTCCTCCACCTCTGTTTTTCAAGGATATATATGACTGCATTTAGGGCCCCCTGGATAATCTGGGATACATTCCTCCTCTCAAACTCCATTCTGGGACAAAATTCCTCTTCATCTGTAGACTTGTGAAACTAGAAAACATGTTTACTACTTCCAACATACAAAGGTGGGGCAGGCAGAGGATAACTGTTATAGACAATCTCATTCCAAGTGAGATAAAATGGAAAGAGTGAAGAGTCACCCATCCCAAGCAAGGTGGAAATCCAGCAGGGCAAATTCCATTAGGTTTCAAAGTCTGAAAGGAAGCCTCTGTAACTTGAGGCTCTGCCCTCTGGGACATATGCCATGGCTAGGACTTCTGCCCTTGAGTGATCTTTTCTTTATTTTGAAGGGTACTGTGTGCAGCTGAGCAGTTTTATCAATGTATTACCTGCCTGTAGAGTTTTGGGGGGCTCCAACAACCTTCTTTCATTTCCTCCTGTCTTTTCCCCCTTCAATATAAGCTGGGAGTATTTCTGGTGGTATACCGTTCTCAAAAACTCGGTGTTCTCCCATGTATGTCATGGGGATCCACATCATTAGACAAGAGGACCCTCCACAGATCATTCCTGGGTAACCTCATTTCTATTACTGGCTTCTGCTGCAATGGTTGAGGAGACCCATGAATCATATGTGTAATCTCTTCACTGCTAGCCAAAGGTTGTCCATTCATGTACCCTGGATCTTTTCTTCAGAGCATGCTTTCCTAAAAGCGAATCTCCTAATATTAGCATCCTTGGCAATCTGCATAGACTGAGACTATCCCAAATCATCAAGACTTGTTCCTTTCTCAGTTTTCTGCGCATTTTACTGTAGGCAATAAGGGGAAACCAGGTGTACCTTCAGCCTCTTTCAGCTTCTGGTGGTTGTCAGCTTGACTTGCAGTGGCATCAGTCCATCTCTGCCTCCATGGCTGCATTGCCTCCTCTTTTATGTCTGTAATATCCCTTTGTCTCTCTCTTATTAGGACACTTGTGGTAGCATTTAGACAATACCCAGATAATCCAGGATAACCTCCACATTAAGTTTCTTAACTTAATCACATCTGCAAAGATGCTTCTTCCAAATAAGGTAAAATTTACAGGTTCCAGGGATTAGAATATGGATATTTCAGCTTGTCATAAATACCATCATGTACAACCTCCTTTTTCCTACAAAGAAAGGAACAGAATCCCAGGGAAGTTAAGTCAGTCTCTGGGAATGGGTTTATAGTCTTAGAAGTAGAGCAAGACAACTTCTTCCAGCACCTACTCTAGTGCAGGGGAGTGACCAGAAGCTGGGTCCCTTTGATTCCTGAATTATTGTTTTCCCCGTGACCTACAGTTGATATTTGGGGGAAGTAAGTAGAGGATGTTTAATTTTTATTAGATCATGCTACATCTGACCCTTTATTCTAGTCTGTTGACATATCATTGCTTATCATCAGCTGTACTGATGGACTGGATAATATTTGGGGGGCAGGAGCTCTGTCCTCTGCAAGCTGAGATGTTTAACAGCATCTCTGACCTCTACGTAAAGATGTCAATAGCATCTGCTCCCCTTTGCTCCCAGTTATGACAACAAAATTGTTTCCAGACATTATCAAATATCTCCTGGGGGACAGAATTACTTCTCGTTGAGAACCACTTACTTATATGGAAACATTAGGATTCAAGGTATTCTCTTACATTCTAAGTTTATCATCTGCCAATTTGCTCAACAATTATTTTCTGTCAAGTGTTGTAACCTAAAATGTTTAATGCTTGAAAAGGACACATCTGGAGTCACAGCACTACAGATCATTATTAACTTCTTCCTGGTGAACCATAAATCTACTTGTTGGTGCCATCTGTCAGTCTACCTAATATTATTAATATATATCTGACATTGTTCATAAGGGTACTTTGACAGTGTTAAATGCCTTGCTAAAATCCAGATCCTAAGTCTACGAAATTTTAATGATATTTTTTTAAAGAAAAAAGATAGAACCAGGCTGCCTAAACTTTGGCCTGTTCTGATATCTAGTAATTATGATATTCTTTTTGAAAAGTTCATAAATCATTCTATTTTTCATCTGTTCTAGAGTCTTTTGGCACATAACTTTGAACTCACCAGTTTATATCTTGGAATAAGCTTTTCTCCCTTCAAAATATTTGTCCCTGCCCATTCTTTGAGTACTTGACCCTTTTTGCCATGATTACTAAAAGATTAGGAAACCTCTGATGCAAGATTATCTCTGCAATTCTTTTTAGCACCTGAGGATATATATATAAAATCAGTGCAGGAGATTTTCATAGAATAGAATCAGGAAAAGGCTTCTCAGAATTCCCTCCGTGATTGGAACCTTTCCTCTGGGTGACAGAACTATATATCCAACTGCCAATTTGACATCTCCACTTGAATGTCTCAAACATAATTTAAATTACTCTTGCCTGCACGATGTCCATCACCAATGTGGTCTTCTTTGTAGTTTCTTAGCTTGGTGAAAAGGAACCACTGTTTGGTCAGTTCCACTAGAAGCAGAACACTAGAAAATTGTCACAGGGATACCTCCTTTCTCTCCATATCCAACCCGTCAAAAATTTCAGTAGATTATGCCTCCTAAATACTTTCCACATTTTCTCTTTCTTGTTTTCTCCACCTCTTCCCCACCAGGTCATGATACATCATATCTCACCTGGACTAATGCAATAGCCTCCTAATTGGCCATCCCAGATCTACTCCTAGTAGGTATGTGGTCTTTTTGGAATATATATCAGTATTCATTACCCCATAATGAATTCCCTTTGCTCTAGGATAAAAATTAAAATCTTGACCATGGCTTAGAAAGTGTTGTCTAAACTGGCCATGTTTCCTTTCAGCTACATCTCACTGTCTCTATGCCCAGCCATGCCATCTTCTATTAGTACTGTTTTTATCCTAGTTGAACTCTACCTATCTTCAGGTCTCAACTCAATCACATCCCAAAGATACCTTCCTCAGCCACTTACCCACACATTCCTTTGCTCTTCTAAATCTAATTTGCCTAATTTACATCGTCACAGCACCACATACTTATCTTTCAAAGCACACTGGAAATTTACTTTTATATTGGTTTGGATGACAATTCAATTAATATGACTAAATCAAATAAAGCTGCTATAAACATTCATGTGTGGGATTTTCTGTGATCATAAGTTTTCATTTCTCTGGGAAAAATTCTCAAGTCCAATTGCTGGGTCATATGGTAGCTGCGCTAGTTTAGTTTTATAAGAAACTGATAAATGGAATTCCAGAATGGCAGTGCCATTTTATATTCCCATCAGCAATGTATGAATAATCTATTTCTCTGCCTCCTTGCCAGCATTTGGTATTGTCACTTTTTTTGTTTTAGCTGTTCTGATAGGTGTGTGATGATATCTCTTGAAAATCTTACTTTGCATTGTCTTAATGGCAAAGTTAACGATGTCAACGAAGTACCTTACTGACATTTTGATAGTAATTGTACTAAATTTCTTGTCAATTTGGGGAGATTTGACATCTTTACTCTGTTGTGTCTTTTAGTCCATGAAAATGTATGTCTCTTTATGTAGGTACTGTTTGATTTCATCCATCAGTATTTTGTCATTTTCAGCATAAAAATCTTTTACTTGTTTTGCTAGGTTTATCTATAAATATTTCATTTTCTTTGGGGAGATTTTAAATGATACTGTACTTTCAATTTCAGTTTCTACACATATTGATTGTAAGAGTATAGAAATGCAACTTTTTTGGTATGTACACCTTGTATCCTGCAATCTTATTAGTTCAAGCATTTATTTTTCTAGATTCCTTGGGATTGACTCTGAAGACAATCATCATGTCTTTTTAGGAGTATATGTGTTTTCTCATTAACTAGATTATGAAGTCTTTGAGGTCCTTCAGGCACATATAATAAAGTTTTAATGTATATTTATGAATGAAAGTTCCACTACAATTAGAACTGCGATCTGTGAATCTCAGTTATGCTTGATAATACCTTACTTTTGTTTTCCTATTTTTTTATTTTCCTCACTGAGCTAATCACAATGCATTAATCTACATGCTGGAATTCCTGTTTTTCTTTATAAGGTGATACATTTAATCTACTTAGAACAATTGTCAGCTGCAACTTCAAGAAAATAGTGTCCTAATACCAATTCGACTTGAGATTTAATTAGTATCTTTACACAGTACTTAGATACTATCTCTTTTAACTACCAGAGAAATGACTCTATATCTGATTCCATTTAGCATCTTTAGCAGGTACGCAAAGTGCTGGAGACAGGTTTTTATTTTTTGTTTTTCTATGCAACACAGGCAATTAAAGTTCTAAAGCTGTGCATTGGCTTTTGGTGCACTTGAAACTAAGCATCTTCTTTCTGTGCTTATGATTTGGTTGAGGGCTTTCATATATTTTATTACTCATCTTGTGTTTGTACATATATCATATTTTTCAAGCATTGGTTGTCATTCTGCAGAAGAAAATATCCTATTTTCCATTGTTTACAAAAGATAATTAATACTTCACAGAATGTACAAATGAGAAGGGGAACAGATATGAGTGAAGGAACTATGATTTAAACTTAATAAGCAAAGGAAGAAGTAGTAGTCGTCTCTTCAGAATACTACCTGGGACACCAGCTTGTAGATGATTAATAAAATCTAATAATATCTCCAACTTTATTGAAGCTTAATATTCTGCATTTGGATGTGATCAAAACCTAATATATAACTGCCAGAAGCAAGATTAGTGGCACTCAATGATAAAATCTAAACTGTTCTTGTGGTTTGCTAAGACCCCATTAATGTAATCATATATGTGAAGAAATATAATAAAGAAATTAGGAAGTCATAACCCAGAGATCATGTTCCCTGAAATAAGCCCCTCTTCCTGCAAATAAAACCCAGCCAGACTGACAATGATTAAAATATCAGACCTTCAGGATGAAGCATAGGCCAATTTAAATTGGCATATATATATTGAGTTCTTAGTGTCTGCAAGGCTTTATAGTATGTACTGGAGAGTACAAAGAATTCCTCTCCTGTGTGTGCTAATACATTTTGCCTGCCTTGTAGATTTCCTGGGAAAAAATCTTGGAAGTGTGATACTCAGGTTCTAAGCATTTGGAATTTGCAATTTTGAGGATAAATGAACTGAAAGCAAATCGGCTGAAATAAAATCAGACATTCCTGAGATGAACTGACATTAATAATGAGTGCCTTCTCAAACAGGGAAGTTAAATAACAATGCTCCCTGAAAGCCATATTGTTCTGAGTATGAATCAGGTTCACACACCTTAGAAACTTCTAATTTGTCGGAAGCACCAGAATCAATCAACACAATTAGCTAAAGGATTTGATAATGCAGGTAGAATTCTATGCATTAACTTGTGGGCCTATTAAAACTTTTTTTTTTTCCAAATTGGTAGAAGGTACTCTGATTGAAATTTTGCAAAGACTTGACTCAGGCGACTCACGGTATGACATTGCTAAGCTTCATTAGGAGTACTTTAATGTTTTGATACAGGAGACAACCAGAGCAGAGGAGGTCCCCTTCCCATGGTTTTGCAATTGGAGAGAAGTGGAAATGCTCAAGTGAAATGGATTGATTCATTTGATCGATCGATAAGCTCTTATGTGTGATTGAGGACTGAATTTGTACAGAAAAACAAAAACAAGTAAACCATAGTGAATGACTTCAGGAAGTTTAACATCTAGTAGGGCAGATAGACTGATGTAGATATAAATAACCATAATAAAGCCAGAGAAGTATAAATATGGGCATCTGAAAAGAGCTCTGCGAGTCCAAAGGATGGGGTGGATGGAGCGCTGCAGGAGATTATAATTCAGCATGGTCTCAAAGATGTATCCTAGAAAGAAAGATACTCTCGGCCAAGGAAACGGTCTGTGCAAGAGCCTGAAGTTCTGAAGTATATGACTGGTTTGGGAAATTTCAAATAGGAAAGTAGAAAACACCAGGAAGGGGTGGTGATGATAAGCCTGGACAGGTAGACAGGAACTAGCTTATGAAAGGCTTTTTGTGCCACGTGAAGGAATTTGGACTTTATCTTCATGGGAGATTGTGACAGTAAAAGAAAATTAGGTTCAAATGCCTATAGTTTGAAGGGTGACTGAAGCTATGGTACTTGGTACAACGTGAAAAGAAAGGAGATGTGCGCAGGCACAGGCCTGTGGGATGAATGAATGGATATTATATATAAAGCCTTGATAGCTGTGACGTCATAGGTACTCAAAAAATATCATGGATAGAATTGAAGACACCAAGGAATGACGAGATCAGCATGTCTTGCATCCTGACATGTAAACTGCATAATTAAGAATTAATGTCCTTTAGAAAGTCGTTAGTATTTTGGAGAGAGAGAGAACCAATAAAAAAACTAGTTAATAACTCTAAGAATCATCAGTGTCAATGAAGCAACTTATAATAAAACAAACCTGAAAAATAAGACTTGCTTTTTTACACATTTCCTCAAACACATTTTTGCTATCTGCCAATCCACGCTGTATTTGTCCCTGCAAATCCTCCATGTTTTACTTTGTTTCAGACAGATGAGTGTTGTTTTGTAATCTCCCCTGGTTTATAACCGTGCAATCAATAATTAGTTATTCTGGCTGCATGAATCAGATATTCAAGAATCTAATCAAGACTGTTTCTAAATAAAACACTTTGAACCAAGCCTGTTTTCAGATTCTACCCTCATATCTTTGAGTAGTCACAATCTAGCAGAGAAATTCAGAAGAGCCCCATTGTGGCAAGTATGTCATTGAGTATTCAGTGTACATGTGAAACTGGAGGGAGTACCACAGTTTAAACAGTCACCTCTGATTAAGGTAAACAATGAACAGAACATCTCACAAAAAAAAGCTCATTTCTTTCTTAGGTAAAGGTTAATCGGGAATGGTGAAATAAATCCAACAGTTTCTAGCTCAAGCATTTTTTTGAAACATTGAAAGACTGATCTCCAAGTTTACGAATACAAATGTACTCATAAGATTCACAAATGGGCTTGGCTGCCACAAAGAGAGTGGGAAATGAATGGAAAAGAAGAGAATGGTGCTGCTTTGTTTATGTGGTATATGGTATTATATTGATGAAAGCTACTGGCAAGGTTCCTTGTTTGAAGATACTTGTGAGAATCTCTTGCCTGTCTTTTATATTTGGTGTTACCATGGCTACTGATGGAAAGAAATGAAAACCAAAAAGTGGAGGGAGGTAGACAGATTAGGGGGTGGAAGAAAAGGGGAAAACACATTCTCAATAGCGAGCATCTGGGAAGATTTACTGTTGAAGGCCTTGATTACCAGTCCTGCTCCGCACATACTGTATTTTCAAACATACACTCTGAAGCCAATTACCTTTTTGATAAAGTTCCATAAAGTACTACACTGGAGATCATTTGGCCTGTTCTTGTGCAGAGGTTTTCTTATATTTCTTATCTGGGGAGGATGAGAAAGTGATGAACCTTACCTTTGAATCTCAGCTCTTACCTTTGAATCAGAGCACAACTATTTGGCTCTGGACAATTTGTTTAACTTCTTGGAGTTTCAGTTTATCCAGCTGTATAACAAGAATAATAAGCTTATATCTTTGGATTGTTAGATCATATGTGTGAAAGTATTATGCCATAGTAATGCCCAATTTATGTAAAATTTTAATTCTCTCTTCTGTAAAGTATTACATAAGTTGGTGGTAACAAGCCAGTCCATTTGTCCATTGTCCCCAGCCTTCCCTCAGGGAAGTGAACATTGGTATCTGTTTCATTAAAGAGTTGTATTAAGGCTAATAAAAGCTGGTGAGCATACAAATCATACCTACAGCTTACTCATAGGCAAAACTGGCCTCTGGTTAGGCCTAATCCAGGAAGAAGGCACACTCTGTCACTGCTGCCTGCCATATCTCCCTATCTTTTAATTGTAGACAAGTGGGACTTCTTAAAGAGTTGGATAAAAATAATAGTTTTACAAACTGAGACATCCTTCCTTTGACTGTTAAAATACTCTATCTTCATTTCTGACTGAAAAGAAATGGATGGCGTTATTTAACCCAGTTTCTCTTTATCTGGTTCTGACAAGTAGCTAATTTCATTAGCTACTTAAATGCATTAGGAGATTTAATCCTATTTATCCTAACCAAAAAAAAAAAAATTCTTTTATTGAGTACATGTTGCCTTGAAATGTGAATGCTTAGTTTCTTCCATCTGAATTTACTAGTTTTAAATGTGGGTTTTCATACACAGTATTACATTTTCTTAGGGCATACATATGAACCTTGTCCAATACTTTGAGCATCTTGTTGAAAGAGAGGCAGATTGTACTCACTTTCTCTTTATTGGAATAGTCATTTGGTATTTTAAAGCCAATGGTTATGTTATCTTACATTTTTGGAGCTTTAACTTGAAATATCTTGTTGAGTAAAATGAATGTATTGCTTCCACATATTTTCCCCCTTGTAAAAGGGTAAAAGTAGCTCTTCTTCTTTCATACTACCTACATAATCATCAAATCTTATAACTTAGATTTTTCTGTTTTTCAGACTGTAGGATACAGCCAACACACGTAAGGAAAGCAAATGGGTTGGATGCAACAATTATTTTTAAAAATTGAAATGGAATAGAACAGAAAGTTCCAGAGTGCACTACCCATGGTTAGGGCAAGTATTGCCCCTTGACACTTGTTTCAGTTATATATTTATGCTCTTTCATGTATACATGTGATAGAGGTAGAAAATTTGATAGCCATTGACTTCAGGGATATAGTCAAGGCAAGCAGAGCTGGATGATGGAGGTAGGCAATGCTGAGATTTTATAACTTGGTTTCATCTCGCTTGTGGTGTGAAAATTAATGGTATCTATAAAGTACAAGACTTCTCTTGATTTAGAACATTTTTTAGAACTTCCCACGTTTCTGTTTGAGATGTTGCCATTTGGTCAGTCACCAAGGTTCAAAACACCAGGGTCATCTTTGTCTCCTTCTCCTACCCATGACATCAAATCTGTTACTGAGATGCTTATTCTACCCTTCATTATCCACCACAATTCTTTCCTCCTTTTTTCATCACTGCCCCATGCTGGTTTCTTTCCTCACTTCTGGGCTACCAAAATAGCTTTCTGACTTGTCTTCCTACCTCTACATTTTCTGCTGCCCAATCAATTTTCCTAAAACACAGCTGTAATTTATCACTCCTATGCCCATGTAATTTCAAACTCTTTTGCCTGCTATTTAAGGACTTTCATGACTTAATCTTAGCCTACATTTCCAGTGTTCCTTGACCATTCCTCTCAAGGCCTGAGTACCAGTCAATTTGAACTTCCCCCTTATATGTGCAACCCTCACCTCTCTTACTCTTTTTCTACTTTTCTTTCCTTCTGGATACTTATATTCTTTGTCATTTCCCTCTTTTATCCTCAATTCCCCAAAGAGGATAGATAAGATAGATAATTGTATCTATCTTCCAAGCTCAGGCTCAAATGCTGCTTTTTTCTTGACTTGTTTCTCTAGGTCAAAGCAGTCCTTCCCATCTTTAAACTCTCAATGCCTTTCCAGTTACCACTCTTAGGACACATTTAAGATGCAATGATTATTTACATTCATGATTGTCTCTCCCTATAGATTAAATAATTTTGTTATCCCCCATATCTCCCATTTATCAGTGTCTAACAATTAGTAGGCACATAGTACAGGTTTGCTAATGAACCATGAGATTATACTTTTTCAAACTGTATTTGTGGTCTAAAAGGGTTGTCAACTTCTAAAATTAAGTAGATAGTCCCAGAAATTATTTTTTCCTCTGCTGGAAGAATCATACAAAATCTGGAAAGAATCATAAATCCTTTTACCTGGTTTCAAACACCTGAAAACACTGGAAACGTTGACACACAGGTCCTTCCCAACCCACTCATGCATGTAATTAGCAGTCCATCAGTAACACAGCATCCCTAAGCATCATGATAAACACCCAGCTTAGTAGGGCCAACAGCAGTGCGTGCTGCATGATTTGAGTGTTGTTTCTGGCTTGAAACTTCAGCGATTAGAACAGTGGTTCTTTAAGTGTCTCCATTCCTAGATCATCAGCAGCACCATTACCTGAAGCTTGTTGGAAATGCAAATTCTCTGCCCCACCCTACAACTATTGATCGGATGGTCTGACCTGAAACTCTCACGTGATATTTCCCCCCATATGTTCACTAGCTGTATAACATAATTCTGTTTTCCATTGCTAATTTATGAACTAACAACATTTTAAGTTGGGTAGGCTTTTGTAGACTTGTGCAGGAGTCTAATACACAATTACATCATAGATACTGCAGGGAAACGCAGTCGTACATGGTAAATTGGTGCATTGGGAACTTCTTGTACTGAGAAAAGCTATTGTGCCTTACCAAGTTCTTCAGTTCCTACCTCGGGTGTGTAAAATTGGTGTCAAAATATACATCCTTCACTGAGAGTCCTGAGGGGGCCTGACTGCAGCTGGGTGGGCAATAGACTATGTCAGAATTTTCTTCTTGTGTGCTGAGAGTTGCGTTTACTCCATCTTTTTCTATACTAGAGTATAAGCTTTATGAGCATAAGGACCTTATCTGTATTATTTAATGCAGTGGTTAGGATATTCCAGGCTCATAGTAGATGATCAATAACCCTTGTTTAATGACTGGAATAAAGAATTCAGCAGACATAGGTGGTGGTATGTTGAAAGGGGCACTTTCCTGATCTGATGGGCTTTAAAGAGTATGGTTTCATCAAATAGATAAGGATCTTGGAGACCTGGCTTGAATTCTGCCTGGACATTGGATTGGACTTTCTATTTTGTTTTGTTTTTAAATTTAAGAGTATAATTCAACAGTATTAATTATATTCACAGTATTTTGCTACCATCATTGACCTCAATATTTTGAACATTTTAACCTCAATTGCCTTATCTGAGAATGATGATAGCTACATTTCAAGGTTGTTTCCAGGGTGGAGAAACATGTATGAGATGTTTAGCACAATGTTAATACCAGCAATTGCTATTAAATGTTTATTCCTCATTTCTCCTAGAAGATGACCTAGGGAGAAAGATGGAATTGTTTGTAGACACATCATGTTTACAGACACTGATGCTTTTATCATCCTGATACCAGCTTATTATAAATTTGTTTGAAAATATCCTTTGTGACACATTGGGGATAGAAGATGTGGTAGAATATCAGAGCATTATAGTCAAGATATTTCTTATCCTCTTCCTTTTACAATATATAAACCAGGTTCAGGCATTCCAAGAAACTTGGAGGAGTTTAGAAAAATAATATGGTTGAAGATGAGATATGGGAACTTGTTTTCAATTTCCTTTTGCATAGGAAGCATGCCATTTTTGTACTGCAACCTTGTTTACATAGGATGATTGGGTCTCACAAGGGGAGAGCTGATGGGTATTATGAGGGAGACAACTAAGCTGATTACTAAGCCACCTTTTGCCTCTACTCCTCAAATAGTCAGGTCAACTTACTGATTGCCTGCAAAAGAATATATTTTCTAGCTATACAAACAGAATAAGAGATATACAAGATCCTAAAATCTTCATATTGCAGTTTAAATGACAAAGATAAACAAGCATATAAAATGGAGTGATCCACACAGATGTGTGGGAAAAGTTGGATCTTTCAATAAATGCTACTGGAACAATTGGATTTTCATTTGGAAAAAAAAATTGGACTTTACCCATTTGTCAATTCATACACAAAAACAATTCCAGATGGAATTAAATGTTAAAAGCAGAACAATAGCTCATTTAGAAGATAATATGGGAGAATATTTTCATGACCTTGAGATAGGGAAAGAATTTTAAACTATGAAATATAGACCATTATCATTAAGGAAACAATTATTTTTCCCAAAGAACAGACAATCCTAGTGATTCATTATTAGAGTCAAAGTGCAAGCCACAGAATAGAGAAGATATTTGAAATATATTTTAAGGTTAAGTTCACACATCAACTTGAACAGGTTGTGGTGTCCAGTTGTTTGGTCAAGCAAGCACTGGTCTGAATTTTACTGTGAAAATATTTTGTGGGTTTAAATCATCAGTAAGTTAATTGCATCTGTGGATGATTAATCTACCATCAGCTAAGGAGACTGCCTTCAACAATGAGAGAAATCTCATCCAATCAGTTAAAGGCCTTGAAGGGAGACCTGATGATTTCAGCAGTCAGAAGAGAGAATTTCCATTTCTACCTCAGTGGCTAGCTTCTCCAAGGGAATTTATTGAAATTCTTCATTGGAGTTCTACCTTGTGGCCTACTCTAGGGAATTCAGATTTGCCTGTCTCCAGTCATGTGAGTCAATTCTATAATAAAAATAAATCTCATATTTTACACTATATACATATAGAATTTATATTATATATATATCCTGTAGGTTCTGTTTCCTTGAAGAACCTTCACTAATACAACATATAACTAACAAAAGCTTGTATCAAGAATATACTCTTACAGATTAATAAGAAAATGAAAACAGAGTAGAGACCTGGGCAAGAGAAGTAAATTGGCACATCATAAAGGAAGATATCCAAGTGGCCAGAAAACATGTGAAAAGGGGTTAACCACAATGCGACACTACTTCATAGTCTCAGAATGACTAAAATTGAAAGCATTTGACTTAATAATACCAGATGTTGGTGAGGATGAGGAGCATGGTAACTCTCTTACAGTGAAGGTGGGTGCATAAATTGATGCAATTCTAAAATATCTTGGCATTATTTAATAATAAATATATGAATATCTTGCAAATTTGCTCCTAGGAATATGCCCAAAAGAAAATGCATGCACTTGAGCACAGGATGTAGGTGCAATAGCATTATCATAGTCATATTATATAATAGCCCTTAACTGGAAACTACTGAGATATCTATTACCAATGGCATAGATGAATCCATTGTGGAATATTCCTGCAGGAATGTTATACATTGATGAAAATGAATGAGCTATAGCCTCATACAACAACTTGAATGAATCTACAAAATGTTGAGGGAAAGAAAGCAGATCCAAAGGCATGCTTACTCATCATTTCATTTATATAAATTTAAATACAGGCAAACCTAAACTGTAGGTTTAGTGATGTATATTTGGATAGTTGAAAGTATAAGGAAAAGCAGTGCAATGATTGTCATAAAAGTCAGGATAGTGGTTAGTTTTAGAGGATGGGATAGCAAAGAATCATTCAGGGATCTTTTGGGGTGCTAGAAATGATAATTTATTGACTTGTATATGATCACATGGGTATTTACTTTATAATAATTCAGCATGCTGTTGCTTAGATTTTGTGCATTGTACTTATGTTTATGTGTTGTATTCAATAAAATGTTTAAAAACATAACACCAGTTTCTATAACAAATAAATTCTGACATCTCAAGTGTACTTATGTTTATGTGTTGTATTCAATAAAATGTTTAAAAACATAACACCAGTTTCTATAACAAATAAATTCTGACATCTCAAGTGCCTAACATAATAAGAGCTTATTTATCACCCATGTCAAAATCCACTGTGGATTGGTAGTAGAGGGTGGAGAACTCTTCTGGGTTCCAGGAATCTTTCATCATGGGATTCCACCACCTTCTTGTGACTTATCTTTCTCTCATTCAGCTGGCAGATGGAGAAAGAGTATAAGATCATGGGTGGGAGGTTTTTATTGGCCAGGACTGGAACTGATCATAATTCATTGATTAAAACACAGTGACATGGCCACTCCACAATGGAGGCTGGGAAATTTTGCTTAATTCTTTGGCCAGGAAGGAAAGGACTTGGGTTTTGATCTACATGTAGCAGTTTTTTCTATGACTTCTGTTTAAAATTTACTTATTTGGTAGATTACTTATGGATATCAATAGGAGAAAATTTTTTTTTTTAAAGATTTATTTTATTATTTCTCTCCCCTTCCCCCTGCCCCAGTTGTCTGTTGTCTGTGTCCATTTGCTGCATGTTCTTCTTTTTGTTCACTTCTGTTGTTGTCAGTGGCATGGGAATCTGTGTTTCTTTTTGTTGTGTCATTTTGCTGTATCAGCTCTCCGTGGGTGCGGCGCCATTCCTGGGCAGGCTGCACTTTCTTTTGCACTGGGCGCCTCTCCTTACAGGGTGCACTCCTTGCGCATGGGGCTCCCCTGCACGGGGACACCCCTGTGTGGCAGGGCACTCCTTGCGTGCATCAGCACTGCGCATGGGCCAGCTCCATAAGGGTCAAGGAGGGCTGAGGTTTGAACCGCGGACCTCCTGTGTGGTAGATGGATGCCCTATCCACTGGGCCACTTTATGCTTAGAAGAAATAGAAACTGTACCTTAGCTGACTGCCTCTGCATTAATTCTTCCTTAAAGTCTAGTACCAGTTCTAATGATAGCAAACGTTTTCATGGTAAGGAGAATGAGTTTGTGGGCTAAGCTGTCTATTTCCGAAAGAAATGAGAGCAACTTCTGTGTGACAGTTACCATGTATAGATTTTGTTTGTTGGACATTAATTCCACTGTGGCAAAAACACACAAGAATGTGTGGCTGTGGAGTTTTTTGTTGTTGTTGTTTATAATGGATTGAAACCATATTTGCAGAGTAAAACCATATGCTATCTATTCTTGTCTCAACTACTGAATGAATTAGCTTGTGATAGTGTTTCCTGAGCTAATGAGACAAACATTCTGTTAGATTCAGCCTCCAGAGAAGTAATCCTTATTACTTTCGCTTCAAGGTACGGACAGTAGTGAGGCTAATATTATCAAAATTTCCTGAAACAACTCATACTTGTACTCATACTTATAGAGGTAAGTTTTTCAAGAATAATGATATTTAATGGTGAGATATAGATTTGTCACTTTGTGGTGATAATTAGAAATATTCATGAGTAATTTTAAAAGGCTTATTAGAATGAGAAAGAAGAAAATGAAAAGATGCAGCACATTGAAAGAGTGTTCTTATATGACTTTGGAAGTAGATAGTTACTTGTTTAGTAAAGTATTAGAGATTTTGGACCAGTTATTTAATCTGTAGGTGTGATTTATTGTCCTCATATTTGAAATGAAGGTGATGGAATGGGAAATCTATATGATCCTTTCCAGTTTTAACCTTTCATTAACTGGAACTTTCAATGTTCCAGTAAATAAAGTGACTGGAAGGAAAAAATGGCATCGGATGTCAGTGTAATTTAGGAATAAATTGACTCAAAAAGGCTATGTGTATGATGGGGAGGATGGTTTGTATCTACTGTTGGTAACTTATTACATCTGTGAACACTTTTTTTGGAAATGCATCAGAAGGTGACAGTTTTACTGTGCAGGCACAGAGGTCACAGTTCAAGGCCACAAAGCAGCTGGACAATATCCAAGAAAGGGGAAAAAATCTTTAAGAGGAAACAACAGAAAAGGAGCTCAAAACTGTGTCCCTCCCGCTTTCCCTCAAGTTGTTGGCCAGCTCCTAAGCTGCACCTGTACAGAGTGAGTCTCGAAGAAACCCAGCAGAGAGCAGCAGCTGCGAGGCAAAAGACCTGAGCAGAGATTTCAGCAGCCATGCAGGTCTGGAAGAAACAGATTCAAGTTATATCTCCCCAAGATAAACACCCTGGTAAATACTCCGAGCTTTCTGTTGAGGCTCTAAGAGTGATGGCCAACATCCAAAAGGAAAGTGTACATTTTAGAAGTTAATGATGTATTCCAATAGTAAAAGAAAATTAAAGTAGACCAGACACTGAAGCTTTAAACAAAGACTTGGCAGGATCAAGTGATCTGCTCGTTCTCTACCTGCTAGTAAAACCAAATGAAGCAACAACTAACACACAATGATGAACAAATGAATGAACAGAAAACGAGCGAACAAACACAAAACCTTAACCCTTTTTGGAGGAGTATGTAACATTATCCACAGTGCCTGGTAGGCAATAAAAAATTATGAGGCATGCTAAACAAACAAACAACAGGAAAAAGGAAGAAGTTAGAAACATAACAAAACATGCATGAGTGGTTCAGTTATTGGAGTGAAATGTTTAAGAATATAGAGAAAGCGTAAAAATAGATAAAAATAAGGAGAATTTCAACAGTGGATTAGAATCCATAGAAAGAATCAAATGGATTACCTAGAACTGAAAAATACTATATTTGTAATTAAGAATTCATCTAGTAAGTATAGTGACAGACTGGAAACAGCAGAAGACAAGATGAGTGAACTGGAGTACCTGTTCAATCTAAAACCCAGCAGGCATTTCTTTGTGGAAATTAACATATTCTGGCATTTATATGGAAATGCAAGAGGCCATAAATGTTGAAGACAGTTTTGGAGGATTCCTCTACCAGATAACAAAACTTATTATAAAGTCACAATAATTATTATTTTATGGTATCAGCACAAAGATAGATCCCAACATAATGGACAGGATTTATGATAAAGGCAGCATTTCAAGGAAGTGGGCAAAGGATGATATTTCCCAAGTACATTGCCAGGTAAATCTGAAATGCACATTAAAAAAAGAAACTTGATTCTTAGTTCACTCCCTAGCAAAATTTAATACCATTTGGAAGGCATTTCTAAATGTGAAATATAAAGCATTAAAGGACCTAGAAGAAAACATAGATTATCTTTGTGACTTTGGGATAGACAAATATTCCTTAAGTAGGATGCAAAATCACTAAAGAGGAAGATACATTAAAATTGAGAATTTCTGTTTATCACAAGACACCATTAAGGGAATGAAAAGGAAAGCCGTAGATTGGGAGAAGATACTTATGGCACAAACAACTGCAAAAGGCTTATTATCAGAATACATACAGAACTCCTACAAATCAATAAGGAGAGATAACCCAAGGTTGAAAAAATGGCTTAGGAACCTGAACAGGCATTTTGCAAAAGAAGATGTCCTAAGGGCAAGAAGATACATTGGTGTTCAACCACAGTTTTCATCAGGGAAATGAGAATTAGAGCCATGGTGCAATGCTGTGTTGTATCCAGGCAGGAAGCCTTTCTATCTGCATTCTCTGAGTTTCTCTGAAGCTCTGTAACAAATAAATAGCAGCAGCTAATTGGTAAGACCTAGGTCCAATTAACGCATGTTGATGCATGGAAGTTAATTCTAACAGTGGGATTTAGGACCAGATGACAAAATTCAGCAGTTGGAAGATTGCAAGTCATTGCAATTATTTGAGAATTAAGGAGCTTAAAGGTTTTGCTGAAAGATCTTGAGAAGGGTAAACAAGGGTTGGCCATTTTAATAGCCCAGTACCTGGAAAAAATACAGTGGGAAGAATATGGTGAACAGTGAGAGAAAGAGAAGACAAATAATAATAGTCCAAAAATAGGTTCATTGTTCTACCATAGAACTTGATCCGAAAATCCTTAAAGGGAAGCAGTCTATCCTTGATTCCATCTACATGATCTCTAAATTCTTGGCTTAGATATCTACCTCCAGAACTCATTTGCTTCCATAGACCATTTTGAGTTCTGCAGTGTTAGATCTTTTTTTTTTTAAAGATTTATTTATTTCTCTCCCCTTCCCTCCCACCCTGGTTGTCTGTTCTCTGTGTCTATTTGCCGCGTCGTCTTTGTCTGCGGCACGGGAATCTGTGTCTCTTTTTGTTGCGTCATCTTGTTGTGTCAACTCTCCGTGTGTACTGTGCCATTTCTGGGCAGGCTGCACTTTCTTTTGCACTGGGCAGCTTTCCTTACAGGGTGCACTCCTTGCACGTGGGGCTCCCCTACACAGGGGACACCCCTGCATGGCAGGGCACTCCTTGCGCGCATCAGCACTGCGCATGGGCCAGCTCTGCACGGGTGAAGGAGGCCCAGGGTTTGAACCGCAGACCTCCCATGTACTAGATGGATGCCCTAACCACTGGGCCAAGCCCGCTGCCGTGCAGTGTTAGATTTTAAGTATACTTGTATTTCCAGTTTGTGGCATCCTTAGCACAAAGTATAATTCTATGGGAGTATGTCCTGGAACTAAAGAGCAGTATTTGTGTTTAAAAGTATATAACGTGTTTTTTTCCCAAGTGATGCCAAAGCTGACCTCTATTGGTGTCTTTTCCAACACATGCAGTCTCTTGGAAACATATCGTGTAGGTACATTTCTAGTGGTAGCTCTTTTGGAAATGTAATTTGCAACTGCCGAGCATATGTCTCAGTATATGACATTAATTTTTGACAATCTCTGATGTAGTTGAACGTAGGAAGGTACAGTCTGTCATCAGGAGAGTCAATCCAAGCCGCGTAGGTCTACTTGCAACAAATTTATGTAGGGAGAGTTTATGGGAATTTTGTGAGGTAGATTGTATATCATTAGGATTATGGGTAGCATTTTATGCCAAGTAGACTAAAGTCACATAAAAATCTGGATAGTTTTGATTTAAAATACCATTAGTTTATTCTACCTTTCCAAAACTTGGGGGACGATATTCAGTTGTAATGAGAGAACTCTTTATATTAGGCATTTCACTTAGCTAGTAGTGACTGTTAAATGCTCCCCAGGTGATAAAAACATAATTATAATCGTTTTGCAAGAGTTAGAATGCTAGCTGATCCAACCAGTCTATTTTAAGCTATGACTAAATCACGTTTAAAGTGCAGCGATTTGGGCAAGTGAATGCCATACCTTTGTAAACATTCAGATCGTGCTAGATGCAGGGATTCTGACCCTTGTTATGCCATTATAGTTTTTCTTGGGTTATGCTACTACGCATAAGGCAAGATGTGGTCACCCATTGAGCTTCTCTGGTTAAAATTTACCTTCCAATATTTAAAAAATAAAATATATTAATAGGTCTCTCTTCTGGCATCTTTCTGGAGCCTGGGCTGGGCAGGTGGCAGCCGGGAGAGCCAGGAGGGGCTGAGAAGTGGCAGGAGAGGAGGAGGTGAGGGCAGAGCAAGAGCCGGCAGCGAAGGAGCAGCTGCCAGCATCGGGAGCTCTGGTCACCGTCAGCTAGCACCCGAGAAGACGCCTGGAGAGGCCTGGGGGTGGCGGTGGGGCACAGAGGAGAGTGAAGAGCCAGAGGGAAGGAGGGGGAGCTCGTGAGAGGAGGATGCCTGGGGGAAGGCAACTGAGAGGGGAGAGGAGGAAGACACAGAGGGAGAGAGGACCCCTGGCTTAATATATATTTTTTAACACTATGATAAAATCTGGGAGAAAATGTGTGCTTTTTCAAAAAACAAAAAATGGTTAAACCAGTCTAATTTATTGATGATTTCCATCAATTAAGACTATTAATTTACCTTGATATAGCATATTATCTGAACTTATACCATTATTCTATATTTACATACCAAATCTTATTATATTTTAAAGTATCTAAGTTCTCCTACCATATCCCCTTTCTTTTTGTTAGCAGGACATCAACTTCCATTTCTTGTTTTTTTAACCTTATAGGTTATAAGCTAAGGCCAATAATTTAATTCATAATTAAGCCACCTATTGAGCCCCCGCTCTTGTCATTTTTTTTTTAAGATTTATTTATTTATTTATTTATTTATTTATTTATTTCTCCCCTCTTCCTCCCCTCCCCCCCAACCCTGGTTGTCTGTTCTCTGTGTCTGTTATGCTGTGTCTTCTCTATCTGCTTCTGTTGTCAGTGACACAGGAATCTGTGTTTTCTTTTTGTTGCGTCATCTGGTGTCAGCTCTCCGTGTGTGTGGCACCATTCCTGGGCAGGCTGCACTTTCTTTTGCACTGGGCAGCTCTCCTTATGGGGCGCACTCCTTGTGTGGGGGGCTACCCTACGTGGGGACACCCCTGCGTGGCAGGGTACTCCTTGAGTGCATCAGCACTGCACGTGGTCAAGGAGGCCCGGGGTTTGAACTGCGGACCTCCCATGTGGTAGATGGATGCCCTAACCACTGGGCCAAGTCCGCTGCCTCTTGTCACTTTTTGCAAGTGTTTGAAACTTTCTTAAAGGTCCCATGTTGTTGAAGCATTATGAGCTAAAAATTACCTTCTACTCAGGGAATTCTGGAATGCCCTAACTGTATATTTATATGCATATTAATATTGGCTTTATTTGAATCACAATTGGTCTCTAACTAGTAGACCTATAAAGACAGTCAGGGGAAGTGGACTTGGCCCAGTGGTTAGGGTGTCCGTCTACCACATGGGAGGTCCGTGGTTCAAACCCTGGGCCTCCTTGACCCATGTGGAGCTGGTCCATGCGCGCAAGGAGTGCCGTGCCACGCAGGGGTGTCCCTACGTCGGGGAGCCCCACACGCAAGGAGTGCGCCCCGTAAGGAGAGCCGCCCAGCGTGAAAGAAAGTGCAGCCTACTCAAGAATGGTGCCGCACAGACGGAGAGCTGACGCAACAAGATGATGCAACAAAAAGAAACACAGATTCCCGTGCTGCTGACAACAACAGAAGCAGACAAAAGACGACGACACAGCAAATAGACACAGAAACAGACAACTGGGGTGGGGGGTGGGGGGAGAAGGGGAGAGAAATAAATAAATAAATAAATCTTTACAAAAAAATAAAGACAGTCAGCATAGAAGTTACTTTAAATTTAAGAAAACACATCTAATTTTAAAATTTTCTCTTGAAATAGATGAAGATACACCTGCCTGTTTGTTTAGAGAATAGTTCACATTCACACAGTGGCCGAATCTTTTTAAACTCTAGAGGAGTGGGAACCCTAGGCTGGGTTTCTTCCTATTTTGTTATGTGATTTTTAAAAGCCTTTATTTTAAAAGCAGTATTAGATTACAGAAAAGTTACATAGACAATATAGGGGATACTCATATACTGCACACACCCCCCTCACTTTTTCCCCTATTAATAACATCTTACGTTAGTGTGGTACGTTTGCTACAATTGATGAACATATATTGAAGTATTGCTAATAACCATGGTCTATAGTTTATATTATAGCTTGTTCTTTGCCCTGCACAATTTTATTGGTTTTGACAAAATGCATAATGGCCTGTATCCGTCATTGCAGTATTATGCAGAACAATTCCAGGATCCAAAAATGCCCCATGTTCCACCTACTGTTCCCTTCCCCTTCCCTCTGAACCTCTGATGACCATGCTTGTGACATCAGTGTTGCAAGTTCTTCCCTCACTACGATCATAATAAGTCTGCTTTGGTCCTTGGTCGTATGTGTTATGTGATGAATCACAGTAAGGCTTTCCTTGCACCTGGGCTATAGAGGAATTGAGCCACGGTTTCTTCTAGCAGATGTATAATTTAAGTTTTATGTATTTATTTTTAGATCTCTGGTCCATTTGGAATTTGTTGATTTCTGTATTTCATATATCATTTTATGATGCCTTAGTTTTATAATTGATTCTCTAGGTTTTCCCAGGTAGACTATCTTATCTATAAATGGAGATAGTGTGTTTATTTCCAATTACTAGGCAGATTGTAAGTGATGTCTCTTTTCTAATTGCATTGACTAGTATGCCTAGTATACTGTATATAATAATGAGGTCATAAACAAACTTTTCGTGTTCTTGATTTCAGTGGAAACAGCTCTAGTGTTTCCCTGTTACGTAAGATACTGGCTTTAGGACTTAAGTCTAACTAGATCTCCATCTGTCTCTACCTCTGTCTCTCTGTATATCTGGATAGATCTAGATTGTCTACCTGGCTATCTATCTATCTATCTATATCTATCTATCTATCTATCTATCTATCTATCTATCTATCTATCTATCTATCTATCTATCTATCTATCTGGTCACCTATCTATCTATACTTTAGATATATCTGTCAATTCCTATTGTCTTGGGTACTTTTTCTCAGGAATTGGTATTGAATTTATCAAAGGCCTCTTCAGTATCTATGGAGATAACTAAATATTTTTTCTTAATTCTTTTAATATGGTGACAGATATTGAATTTCCTAATTGTGAATAGATTATCCATTACTGGAAAAAATCTTATTTGGTCTTGTGTCTTATTCTTTTGAGGTAGTATTGGATTCTGTGGCAGCTTGAGTTATGTACCCCAGGAAAAACCTATCCTTAATCTTAAACCCTGTCCCTTGAGCGTGAACCCATTGTCAGCAGGGCCTCCTGAAGGGGTTATTTCTGGTTGAGGGATGGCCACCTGAGTCAGACTGGAGTCCTTATATGGAGAAAGCCACCCCTAGGGGCCAGGAGGCCCAAGCCAGAAGTCAGTGGGAACCTGGAGGAGCAGGGAGGGACGTGATCGTGTGATAGAAAGTCAAGCAACCCCAGGCTGGCCTGTCAGCCCAAGCGCTGCTGGCCCTGGGAGCAAGCCAGCCTTTTAGCCTGCAAAACCGTAAGCCAACACATTCCTGTGGTTGAAGCCAGCATTTTCGCTGTGTCACAGCAGCTGGGAAGGTAGGAAAGCTTCTGTTTGTTAATATTGTATTTAGTATATTAGTCTTTTTACATCAATATTCATAAGTAATGTTTGCAACTTCTCTTTTGTATCCTTATTACATTTAGATAACTATGTTATAAGTACTTCTTCAGAAAAAGATTGGAAGTTTCTTTTCATTTTATATTTTATGGAAAAAACTCACATAGCGTTGAATCTTGGAAGGTTTAGAATACATAGAATTACCAATGAAACACCTATACCTGGTGATTTATTTGTTTATTTGGGGGGGGGGACACAATTCCTTGATTGTTTGACCTGTTTTTATGGAAATTGGATGAATTTGTATCTTTGATGGGGTCCATTTTATTGGACTGTACTTTCTTAGGCTATTATTTGCTTTTAGAGCTTTATGAATTTATTTTCATAGTGGTCTACAAAGTAGTAACTTGTGATTTTTAAAATCTCTTTTGTTGCAGTGAAAATTTTTTCCTTCTGAGTTGTTATTTTGTGTGTTTTTATTTCCATTTGTTTTTCTTGATTAAGTAAGGTAGTACGGTGTCTATTTTATGATTTTTTAAAAAGTTAATGTTAGCTTTAGTGTTTTATTATTCTTTAATTTCTGCTTTTGGGTCTATTGCTTCTTTCATAGGATTTTTTTTTGGTTTACTTTGTTGCTTTTTTGAGTTGGGAATTTAATTCATTTGTTTTCATCCTTTTGTGTTCATAAAAATATTCTTCGGTAGTTCTGTAATTTTAGTTTTGTATTTCCTCTTTAAAACAAAAGTTGTTCAACAGCAGTTTAAAAATATCCAAGCAACAGGCTTTTCACAAATGTTTGTATTCATTTCTAATTTTTGGTCTGAGTTCATGTTTTTCCAAATATTTATACTTTGTGGAATTACTGGTGTTTTCTTTTTTATATAATATCTAACAATTTTTATGAGCATTCTTTGTACACTTGTATTCTCTGTTATCAGACTATAAAGTTTAATATATAGCTATACAATTTGCATTATTGGTTGTGCTGTTTTGTTTTATATATCCTTATTTACTTATTATTGTTTCCTTGGTTTGTCTTGTACTGAGAATGATGTGTCTACTAGTCTACTAGTATTCTTTTGTTTCTGTACATCTCTGTTCATATCTCCTGTAGCATCTCCTTTATAAAAGTGGTTGCTTTTTAAAGGTATTGCTGTAATAATATACTGATATTCAGAAATATTTTAGCTCTATAATGATATGTGACTTTAGTATTAAAACTGTCCTTGTTGATCATATTTAAGTTGAATTCTACTTTATCTATATAGCCCTTGCTTTCTTACTTGTCTGGTATACTTTTACCCATTTTATCAATTTTAGCTTTGTTGAATAATTTTGCTCTGGGTGTGTCTCTTGAAATCAGATATAGTGTTTTTTTTTCTGTAAGTCATACAGAAAATTCTTTTTCTTTTAGTAGGTGAGTTCAGCCCATTTAATTGATTGTGTCATGTTATTTGATACTGTAGTTATTATGTGTATTATGTTATACTCTCTGCAACTTTTTACTTCTCTACATTATTTTTCTTTTTTGTCTTTACTTTTTTAATGTTACATTCAAAATATGAGGTCCCCATATACCCCCCGCCCCCCTCACCCCACTCCTCCCCCCATAACAACAACCTCCTCCATCATCATGAGACCTTCATTGCACTTGGTGAATACATCTCTGAGCACCGCTGCACCTCATGGTCAATGGTCCACACCATAGCCCACACTCTTCCACAGTCCACCCAGTGGGCCATGGGAGGACATATAATGTCCGGTAACTGTCCCTGCAGCACCACCCAGGACAACTCCAACCCCCGAAAATGCCCCCACATCACATTTCTTCTTCCCACTCCCAACCCCCAGCAGCCACCATGGCCACTTTCTCCACACCAATGCCACATTTTCTTCAATTACTACTAATCACAATAGTTCATGAATAGAATATCAGTAAATCCACTCTAATCCATACTCTATTCCTCCATCCTGTGGACCTTAGAATGGTTGTGTCCACTCCACGTCTATATCAAGAGAGGCTTAGATTCCACATGGATGCTGGTTCTCCTGCTTTCAGTTGTAGGCACTCTTGGCTCCCTGGTGTGGTGGTTGACCTTCTTCACCTCCATGTTAGCTGAGTGGGGTAAGTCCAATAAACCATAGGGTAGGAGCTGCAGGTCTGTTGAGGCTCAGGGCCTGTCTATCACATGGTCAGTCCAGAGATTCAGCTCCCCTGGGTATACATTAAACCCCAGCATCAACTACAGTTCTGGTAAAAGTAACAGGAAAGGCTTGTGGACAAAGATCACATCTGAGTCCAGCTCCATCACACAGAAACACAAACTCCAAAGTAGGGCCAACTGACATGGCACTGAAGTCCATCTGCCATGACCATATAACCTGTGGGTCTCTGTTGCCCTCAGAAGAACCAATACCTGGGGTTGTATCTACTTTATCTGTCTCTGGGACTCTGCTGAGGTGTGTGTAAGGGCAACCCCTCTGATAACCACCCGGCTCTTTTTGGAGACTCATAGCCATATAAATTCATTTAATTTTTTTTTTAAAGTTTCTTTTGAATTTTAGAAAACTTTTGGTTCTAGCGGTTATCTTTGTACTTAAACTTCTAAAAAATGCCTTGATCCCTTGCTTTATTTAATCTTCTACTATGTGGTTTGTCAGTTTTTAATGGTATTCTTTGACTCCCAGAGATTGATGAGATTAGTGAGTTTATTCTACTTTTCTCTATCTCCTTTCTTTTTCTGCTTTATAAAATCAATAACTGCATTATTTCTGATTTGTCAGAACATATCATTTATATATTACTCTTCCACCCTTATTCCTATCTTCATTTCATTATTAGATCTATATTAAATCTATATGTTCCTTTAACCAATTTGCTTCATTTCCATTCATCCTTTCATGTTTATTTGTAGAAGTATTTTAGACTATGAATTTTCCTCTAATCACTGCTTTAGGACTATTCTACAGATTCTGATGTGTTGTAATTTTATTATTCTTACTTTTTAGAAATTTAGAAACTTCAGCCTAGATTTCTTGGGCCATTTCTAGCTTGGATGAAGCTGATCTTAAAGAAGGGCTCATGGATATGCTATCCCCTGAGATCTTGAAAGTTTTAAAACTCTAATTTTGTAGCCTTGTTATTTAAAATATAACATGGCTTAATATACCATTTTTTGGTTTATACTTTGTTTCTTTGACTTTTTTAATAAATGCTACTTTATTGTTGTCTTTCTTTGTATATTGATTCTGAGAACTCTATTGTCAGTCAAATTCCCTTACTCCTGTAAATTATCCAATCTTTTTTCCCCTGGAAGCCTTGAAGATTTTTTTTACTGTTACTATGGATAATTTTACCAGGGTATGTTTCCAGAATTACTTTTCCAGATCATTTTTCTCAAGTATATGGTCGTCTCTTTTAATATGTAGGTCTTTTCATATTTCTGGAAAGTTTTCATGAGTTATAATTCAAAATATTAGTTTTGTTCTATTGATTTGTTTTTCCTCTTCAGATACTCCAATTATACCTGCATTAACTTTGCTTTGTTTTCAACCTATTTCTCTCTGTTCCATTTTACTTTTTAAAAAAAAATCCTTTAAGCTGTTTTTGGTGATTTTTCTGCTTTTCTTCAACAATTCTCATTAAATTTCATTCACATCTATTTTCTCTTGGGCACCTTATAATTTTGATGTACTTTATGATGATATTGTCTTCTTCCTTTCCTGACATCAACCAAATCCTGTTTCATTTCTTGTTTTGAATTTTGAGTTTTGAAATTTGTGTCTTCTCATATATCTATATTTGTTTTTTGGATAATTAATTCAGCTTTACCTGTTTTCTTCTACTTCATGCTTATTTAAAATTTCCTTTTCTGTTTTCTTATAGTAGCTTTATATGCAAGAAAACTGCACACCTATGCGTTTGGTGGATTGACTTGGCAGGCTGGGGTAATTCCCAGATTTCTAATCCAAGATTGCCACCTTCTGTCAGTGTAGAAAAATTGCAGTATCTTTAATGGTGCAGGGAGGTGGCAGTATGTAGTATGTGGCTTTCACTTTTTTGCCCTTTAAAATATTTTCTGGAAGGCTTTCACAGTGCTGTTCTTCCTTTCTCCTTTCACCAGTATCCCCATGGGGAACTCCTGCTTTCCCCTTTGTTCTCTTTTCCTCCTGAATGTTTTTTTCAGGATGATTCCTAAACCCTGCCCCCAATTTTAAGTACCTTCCCCATAGTCAATGCTCTGATTCTCCAGGATTCTTCATCAGATTTAATCACTTAGTATGATTTTAGCTTAATTAATATACCCTTCTATTTTCTGGACCCCTTCTCTTGACTGACCACCCCCCCCCCGCCGCCCGCCGCCGCCCAGCTTTCTGAATAGATTTCTGATGGGA
This sequence comes from Dasypus novemcinctus, assembly GCF_030445035.2. Classification (NCBI taxonomy): domain Eukaryota; kingdom Metazoa; phylum Chordata; class Mammalia; order Cingulata; family Dasypodidae; genus Dasypus; species Dasypus novemcinctus. The sequence goes on along the minus strand of NC_080694.1, from coordinate 56,411,843 downwards.
GCTTTGCTAGGTATCTTTATTTATTTTCCTACTCACAAGTAAGTTAAAATTTATAGTGATTTTTGTCTTCTATTTATGCTAAATTATGGCACTTGTGTGAATTTATTTGCATTTGTTTGTCTGTATAGTTTTCCAAGATGTACGGGGAGGTTCAGGTTTAGGTAGCTGTGATTAACTCGACTTCCCAGAGCTAGCACAGCAAGGTGGCAAGGTTGGGGGGGCCTGGGGAAAAGAAGGAGTGAAAGGAAATGAGGCTGGAGCCAGATATGATGGTCTTTGCATGCCATGCCAGTCACAAAGAATGGTATGGTCAAGGATTGCTGGTTTTTTGGTTTTTTTCTTGTTTTTTACCAAGAAAAATGAACAAAATTAAACACCTGCTGATAAAGCTGATGTACTGTTAGGATGATAAATTTGTAAATTGTAACAAAAGCTATTTTTCAGGGGAAAATTAAAAAATGTCAGATAGTTTATTTTTAAAACCAAGCTAACCATTTTTAATAAGTGGATATTAATCTGTTGTTTTCAGAAGTTGGTTGATGAAACTCAATAATTTATTTCTAATATCAGTTTGAGGATATTGGAATGACCAGCTTTTGTGTGGAGGAACTTTGTCACTGAACAAAAATACTCCAGTGAATGGTTCCAGGAGGTTCTCCTGTGTTGACCCCCTTATCTTTGTGTCCTTAATGCCCAGCACTGTGTTGGCACTAAAAGATTATTAAATATATGTTGAGATAAAAGAGGGAAAGAAGGAAGGGAGGAAGGAAGGAAGGAAAGAATGGGAACAGAAAAGAAAGGAAGGGAAGGGAAAGGAAGGGAAAAAGCATTTTTTAGAAAAAAAGATGCGAGAGTTGGTGCTTCCTTCTCCCCAGGGAGCAATCAGGAAAGAAAGTTAAGCATAAAGGGAGATTTCTTAATTTTTTCAGGATACTAAAACCGCAGGTTTAATGATGATCTTATTCAAAGTGGTTAAGAAATAATTTTTGATGCTTTACTATATCCATAAATTTAAAACTTGGGATTTATATTTGAAACAGAAAAGGCCAGACTCTACAATGGAGAGGGAGCTAATTAATTTTGGATAAAATTGGAAAATGGGATGATGCTATTCCTAATTTCATCCACACGTGTATCACTTATTTAAATTTTTATTAGATGTTAAGACTATTCCTGAAAATGAGAAGTTCAATACCTCCAGAGTAGAGTGCTATCTAACTTTTAAAATACTGGACCATGTAAAATATTGTCGCGTTCACTATCACTAGAACAAAAAACTACAGTTTTGAATAAAGCAAATTTGATTTGGGGGAATTGGGGGAAAACCTAGGACACAAAAATAATGTAGGGTTTGTATTATTACCTTCCAAAGTCCTTTTTCAGTTCTTCATAAAGAATGGTAAATGCAATATTCCAGATTGATTTTTCATAATTTTAAATACTGGGCAACAAATCAACGAAACAGTAACTCTGGCTGTTGATTCAGCATTCCTTTGGTGTGTGTGTACGTGTGCATGAGAGAGAGAGAGAAAAAGGATTGGTCTGGGCTAGAAAGCTGGCCACTCATCAGCTTGCCTTATGCTTCTGCCCCCTGGAGCTGCCACTTAGAGTGTCCTGATGCCCTTTGGCAGCTTGTGGCTGTCCATCCACTGCAGTGATAAAGCCCCATTAGCTTCATTACCTGTTGGCCCCTTTGGCCACTGTGGAAGAGCTTTGCTCCTTCTTTCCAGGCTGTGCTATTGCTCTGGATAGTCCGTGTAATGGATTGTAATCTAGTTTTGTGACATTACTTGTGTTCAATTTACTGAAAAAAATCATGGTATGGTTTGCGTCTTCTCTCCTTTTTCCTTTTTTTATTCCCCCAAATGCATGGAAAAGAAAAAAATGATAAAATCATAGAATTATGAAAAGAGAGCTTGAGGTCAGTCACTAAACCAATTTTCCTGGATAAAGGGTGTAATTCAGTGGTATTTTTAGAAATGTGATTCAAGGTGTGGCTTCTGTCAAAGATCAGGAAGCACACTATTAAAGAGAGTGGAAATCTCAACTACTGTATCAAGAAGACTCTACTTTCCCTGGTAAGATTTATATAATTTAAGTGGCTTTAATTCTTGAAAAATAATTATCTATAAAGTGCTTATCTGGAAAATGAATTATAAGACAAAACCAGGTCAATTTAAAAAATGAGACCATCCACCCAGCTCTGCCTTTGAATGCCGGGAGCAGCAGGTTATCTATACAAAGAGCGGTGTGTGGGAGGGAAGCTGAGTTCCAGACCCCTCTTTGCCTGACTTGCTTATATGACCTTTAGACAAATGATTTAGCTCCGTTTGGCTTTATTTTAACTGGTTCAAAATCAGTTAACCATGTGGGGTGGGGTCAAAAAAACCATTTTAAGTGATAAATAACAGATTTATGTTTTATTTTTGAAGGAATGTCAGATAAGGGTTGGTCCTTGGCTTCTCAAGGTTATCTCTGGGTGGGTCCCCACTGTCTTTCTGGATTTTTCCAGAAATCAATTTTGTTGATACATATTAATAAATCAGAACTCTATCTAAAGTGTACAGTCAATGGTTTTCAGTGTAATCACATATTTGTGCATTCATCACTTCAGTCATTCTTAGAGCACTTTCATTATTCCAATAATAATAATAAACAAAAAACAAACAAAACTCATCACCTTTCAATCTCTCTATGCTTCTACTGCTGTACATACTACTCTTCAGTTTCTTTTTCTCTAGTGTATTTGTATTTATATTTTGTAAAAGCAGTTATATATGCAATATCACCCATATTCATGATATACATGAGGTTTTACTATCTGATAAAGTCCCATGTTACGTTTTTTAGCTTTCTTTCTAGTAATATACATGACCTTAGACTTTTCCTTTCAAACACTGTCATATTCATATAATAGCTCTGCTAGTTACAAGCCCCATGATATGCTTTCACAATTTCTATTCATTTCCAAAGATTTACAAACGTTTTTACCAATTCTATACAGATTAACCTTCAGCTTTCCAGTCTTTATTCTCCTTCTATTTTCTGGTGACCTATATTCTAATTATTAACTCCATGAGTTTATACAATAGATTTAGTTCATAATAGCACAACATACAGTATTTGGCCTTTTGTGTCTGCCTTGCTTCCCTCAACATCATGTTCTCCAGGTTCATCCATGCTGTCATATACTTCATGACTTAATATTCTATTGTGTGTATATAACCACAATTTATTTATCTATTCATCAGTTGTTGGACACCTGGGTTGTTTCCAACTTTTGGCAAACGTGAATAGCACCGCTATGAACATCGTGTGTAGATGTCTATTTGTGTCTCTGCTCTCTGCTCTCGGTTCTTCTGGGTAACCTAGTCATGTTATTGCCGGGTCCCATGACAAGTCTATATTCAACTTCCTTAGGAACTGCCTATTAGTCCTCCACAATGGCTGCACCATTCTACATTTCCTGCAATAGTGAATAAGCGTTCCTATCTCTCCACGTCCTCTCAATATTTACAGTTTTCTGACTTTAAAAAAAAAAGATTTATTTATTTATTTCTCTCCCCTTCCCCCCCCCCAGCCCCAGTTGTCTGTTCTCTGTGTCTATTTGCTGAGCATTCTTTGTCTGCTTCTGTTGTCAGCGGCACCGGGAATCTGTGTTACTTTTTGTTGCATCATCTTGTGTGTCAGCTATCGGTGTGTGCAGTACCATTCCTGGGCAGGCTGCACTTTCTTTGGCGCTCAGCGGCTCTCCTTATGGGGCGCACTCCTTGCACGTGGGGCTCCCCTACACGGGGGATACCTCTGCATGGCAGGGCACTCCTTGAGCGCATCAGCACTGAGCATGGGCCAGCTCCACCCGGGTCAAGGAGGCCCGGGGTTTGAACTGCGAACCTCCCATGTGGTAGAAGGACGCCCTAACCACTGGGCCAAGTCCGCTTCCCCTGACTCTTTTTTTTTTTTTAATTTAATTTAATTTTTTAATTGATTTTGTAAAAATATTACATTAAAAAAACAATATGAGGTCGCATTCAACCCTACCACCCCCACCCCACCACTCCCCCCCCAGTAACACTCACTCCCATCATCATGATACATCCATTGCATTTGGTAAGTACATCTCTGGGCATCTCTGCACCTCATGGTCAATGGTCCACATCATGGCCCACACTCTCCCACATAGCAGCCATTATACTAGGTGTGTAATGATATCTCATTGTAGTTTTGATTTTGTATTTCTCTAATTGCTGGTGATGTTGAACATTTTTTCATGTGTTTTTTGCCATTTGTATTTCTTTTGGGATAATTGTGTTTTCAAGTCTTTTGCCCATTTTTTAATGGGGTAGATTGTCTTTATTGTTGAGTTGTATGATCTCTTTGTATATCATGGGTAATAAACCCTTATTAGATATGTGATTGTCAAATATTTTCTCCCATTGAGTCAGCTGTCTTTTACCCTTTTGACAAAGTCTTATAGGTGCAAAAGTGTTGAATTTTGAGGAGATCCCATTTATCTATTTTTTCTATGTTGCTCGTGCTTTGGGTGTACGGTTTAAGAAACTACCACCTACCATAAGATCTTGAAGATGTTTTCCTACATTTTCCTCTAAGAATTTTATGGTTGTTGCTTTTATATTTAGTCCCTTGATCCATTTTGAGTTAATTTTTATGTAAGGTGTGAGATAAGGGTACCTTTTCTTTCTTTTGGATATGTATATGCAGTTTCTCCCAGCACCATTTGTTCAATAAGCTACTCTGGTCCAGTTGGGTGGGCTTTATCACCTTGTCAAAAATCACTTGACTGTAGATGTGAGGGTCAATTTCTTTGTCCTTGATTCAGTTCTATTGGTCAATGTGTCTCTCTTTATGCCAGTACCATGATGTTTTTACTACTGTAGCTAAGTAATATGCTTTAAAGTCCAGAAATGAGAGTCCTCCAACTTCACTCTTCTTTTAAAAGATATTATTTTGCTATTCAGGGCCCCTTCCCCTTCCAAATAAATTTTATAATTGGTTTTCCCATTTCTGTAAAAAAAGGCTGTTGGGACATTTATTGAGATTATGTTGAATCTGCAAATCAGTTTGGGTAGTGTAGAAGTTTGATAATATTTATGAATTCCAAAAAGAGAGATTATGTTTGTAAACTTTTCTGTTCCTCTGGATGTGATACCCTTTGTATTAGGTTCAACTGAGATGGCTTTGTGTAAATTATGTTAAGATTAAGGTTTTGCATTTGATAAAATATAGCACCCTTTCTTGATAAAACACTGCAAAAGATAGGAATAGAAGGAAACTTTCTGAACATGATCAAGGCTATGTATGAAAAACCCACAACTTAGATCATTTACAATGGTGAAATCCTAAAATCCTTCCCTCTAAGATCAGGAACAAGGCAAGGATGGCCACTATCACTGCTTCTATTTAACATTGTGTAAGAAGTACTTGCTTGAGCACTGAGGCAAGAAACAGATATAAAAGACATCCAAATTGGAAAGGAAGAAGTCAAAATTTCACTATTTGCAGACAACATGATCCTGTACATAGAAAGTCCTGAGAAATCTGCAACAAAGCTTCTAGAATTTATAAAGAGTTCAGTAAAGTCACAGATTATAAGATCAATGCACAAAAATCAGTAGCTTTTCTGTACACCAATAATGAGCAATCTGAGGAGGAAATCAAGAAAAAAATATCATTTACAATAGTAAATGAAAAAAATCAAATACCTAGGAATAAATTTAATTAAAGATGTAAAAGACCTATACACAGAAAACTACACAACACTGTTAAAGGAAGTCAAAGAAGACTTAATAAATGGAAGAACATTCCCTGTTTATGGATAAGAAGACTAAATATCATTAAGATGTCTATCCTACCGGAACTGATTTACAGATTTAATCCAATCCCAATAAAAATCAACACAGCATTTTTTTACTGAACTGGATAAACTAGGTATGAAATTTATTTGGAAGGGAAAGAGGTCCCAAATAGCCAAAGACATACTGAAAAAGAAAAATGAAATAGGAGGAATCACACTACCTGACTTTAAAACATACTACAAAGCCATAGTGGTCAAAATAGCATGTTTTTGGCACAAGGATAGACACACTGACCAATGGAACTGAATTGAGAGTTTGGATATAGATCCTCGCATTTACAGTCACCTGATATTTGACAAGGCCACAAAGCCCACTCAATTGGGAGAGAATGGCCTCTTCAACAAATGGTGCTTGGAGAACTGGATATCCATATACAAAAGAATGAGAGAGGATTACCATCTCACACTTTATATAAAAATCAACTCAAGATGGATCAAAGATCTAAATATAAGAGGCAAGACCATAAAGACCTTGGAAGACAATGTAGGGAAGCATCTACAGGACCTTGTAATGGGAAATGGCTTCATGAACTTCACACCCAAAGCACAAGTAGTAAAAGAAAAAAATAGATAAATGGGACCTCCTCAAAATTAAAGCCTTTTGCACCTCAAAGGAGTTTATCAAGAAAGTGAAAAAACAGCCTACCCAATGGGAGAAAATATTTGGTAACCATATATCTGGTAGGAGCTAATATGCAGCATATATAAAGAAATCCTATGTCTTGAAAAAAAAAAAGACAAACAACCCATTCAAAAAATGGGCAGGAGATTTGAACAGATGCTTCTCCAAAGAAGAAATACAATGGTTAAAAAGCACATGAAAAGATGCTCAACATCACTAGCTTTTAGGGAAATGCAAATCAAAACTACAATAAGATACCATCTTACACCAATTAGACTGGTAGCTATTAAAAAAAAACGAGGACTACAAGTGTTGGAGAGTATGCGGAGGAATGGGAACGATCATCCACTGCTGGTGGAAATGTAGGAGGATCCAGCCATTCTGGAGGACAGTTTGGCATTTCCTAAAAATACTAGCTATAGATTTGTCATATGACCCAGCAATTCCACTGTGAGTATATACACAGAAGAACTGAAAACAAGGACATGAACTGATATATGCACACCAATGTTCATAGCAGCATTATTCACTATTGCCAAAAGTGGGAATCAACCCAAATGTCCATCAACAGATGAATGGATAAACAAAATATGGTATATACACACAATGGAATACTACTCAGCTCTAAGGAATACAGTACTAACATACGGATAACATGAATGAATCTTGAGGACCTTATGTTGAGTGAAGCAAGCCAGGCATTGAAGGACAAATACTACATGACCTCTCTGGTATGAATTAAACAAATCAAGCTGTCTCAGAGAGCTAGAGACTGGATGATGGGCTTACAGGAAAAGGGGGTGGAGGTGGAAGGTTGTGAGTTGATGCCAACACAGGCGAAATCTATGATAAAGAGGAGGTAAGTAGTTGTGCAGTGAAGGGATAAGATGGGGGCATAGGGATACTATTGGGTGGGGGCTTTGCAGGCTTGAGGGGGTCTAGGGTTGGGAAGATGGGTCAGATGGTCCATGGAATTTGGGGGGAGGGTTTGGGGTGAGCAGGTGAACAGGGGAGAGCATCAGGTATGTGGTTGAAACTATAATGTTGAGAAAACCCTTTAGAAAATATAATAAAGAAGGGTTACTTGTTTGGGATGTTTGACGGGTAGCATCTAGCACAGGGTGCCCCCTTGGAGCAGGCTTCTGGAGAGTGTGTGAATGCTCATCTTGTCATATTGTGTTATATTAGTGGGTGGAGGCACATACAATGGGTGGGAAAGTGTCATATCCCCAACCTGGGGTGGACTGATATTCTCAAACAGAGGAGAGGGTGTCTCTCAAGAGCATGGGTGGCTCCCAGTGGGGGAGGACAGACTAGAGTGTCAAGACCTAGGCATTGTTGTAAGTATCTATGAAGCTTGTCCTTAAAGCAGTGAAGATTTGTTGTCACTGTGGGCACTAAGGGGAGGGGAAAAGAGGAAGAGAATGGATGGAAGTGGGAGTAAATGGGGGGCAATGGAAGTGTTCCACAAGTTTGTACAATGATGGATATAAGCCATGTTAAATTTCACCAAAGTTTATAAAAGTGTGTAGTTTAAAATATAAACCATAATGTAACCAAATATTTAGAAAAGTGTACAGTCTAAAGTAATGTAAGCCAAAATGGAACCATGGTTGGTAGCTATGTTTCAATCTGTACATCAGCTGTAGAAAATATAACCTCTGCATGTAAAAAATCATTGCTGAGGAAGTGGGAAAAGGGTTTGATGTTGGGTATATGGGAGTCCCCTATATTGTATATGTGATTTTACTGTGGTCTAAAACTTTTTAGAAGATAAAATTAAAAATAAAAATATAAAAAAGGATGTAGACACTGAGGAAGGAATGGAGGAGATTGCCTTGCCACTGTACATGAAGGACAACACCTATTACTGTGATGAAAGGTGAATCATCAAAAACAAAGTTTTATGATTTTTTCATTTTCTAATATTTCAATTTATTTTTTACTCTTAGTTTTTCTAAATTATTATATATTCTATTTCTAATCTTTAAATCTGTCAGTACGATTTAATTTGCCTACTAATTGAATTTGGCAATACATTAGGCTTCATTTTTTTTTTTTAAGATTTATTTTTTATTTATTTCTCTCCCCTTCTTCCCCTCCCCCCCCCCCCCAGTTGTCTGCTCTCTATGTGCATTTGCTGTATGTTCTTTTGCATCCGCTTGGATTCTTGTCAGTGGCACAGGGAATCTGTGTCTGTTTTTGCTGTGTCATCTTGCTGTGTCAGCTCTCCATGTGTGTGGCACCACTCCTGGGCAGGCTGCACTTTTTTTTCACGCAGGGTGGCTCTCTTTACGGGGCTCACTCCTTGCGCATGGGCTTCCCTATGCGGGTGACAACCCTGTGTGGCACAGCATTCCTTGTGTGCATCAGCACTGCATGTGGGCCAGCTCATCACACGGGTCAGGAGACCCTGGACCTCCCATGTGTTAGGTGGACACTCTATCCATTGAGCCAAATCTGCTTCCCTAGGCTTCATTTTCAAAGAAGTTTTGGATCACAGAGGGGTTCAGCTATGGCAGTGGAGGAGCACTGGTGTGGGGTGTCATTGAGGGGGATGCATGGGTGGGAGGGAGTTCTCCAGGGCACACATATAGGGAATATAGATATGTTTGGATGTTCGTTAGGTATTGTCATAGTGGATAGCATTACACATGACAACTGAAGGAGGACTGATTTCCCATCCTGGGAAGTTCTGTTGCATTCCCCAATGGAACAGCAACAATCCCCCAAGTGCAAGGACAAAGATCAGTGAAGAAGGATAGTCTAATGATGAGCCCTTGATACTGATGACTATGCTTATGAGCCTGTCTGCTTGAAATTTCAACTAGGTCTAGAGCTGCAGGGTGCCTAAGAACTACCTCCCGAGAGCCTCCATCTTGCTAAATTTGGCCACTCTCTAAGCCAAACTCAGCATGTAAATGCATTACCTCCCCCCCCAGCATGGGACATGACTCTGAGGGATGAACCTCCCTGGTGCCAAGGGATTACTTCCAAAGGAGTTGGGAGGTTCATCAGAGGGGTTGTGCTTACACACATCTCAGCAGGATCCCAAAAACAGCCAGAGTAAATACAAGCCCAGGTACTGGTTCTCCTGAGGGCTATGGAGACACACAGGTTCTACAGTCATGACTGATGACTCTGGAGTTAATTGCCTTTCCATTGGGCCCTACTTTGGAATTTGTGCTCCTGATTGCGATGGAATTGGACTTAGATGTGACCTCTCTTCACATGCCTCTTCTGTCACTTTTACTGTACTGTGATTGGCATTGGGGTTTGTGTATGCTCAAGAAACTTGACTCTCTGGACTGTCCACGTGCCAGCTGGGCCCTGAGCCTCAGCAGAATTGCAACACTTACTGTCTGGTTTGTTGGACGTACCAGGTCAGCTGATGGGGAGGTGAGAATGGTTAACCACCACACCAGAGTACTGAGAATGTCTACAATTGCAAGCAGGAGAATCACATCCATCAGTCATATGAGATCTAAACTCCCTCTCTAGAAGTGGAGTGGACATTGCTATCCCAGGGTCTACTAGATGGAGGAATATAATATGGATTGGAGTGGACTTGCTGGTATTTTACTATACAACTGTTGTGACTCTAGCAATGGAAGAATTTGTATCATTGATGTTGAGACAGTGGCCACAGGAGTTGCTGAGGGCAGGGAGAGGGAGGAAGAGGTATGATATGGGTATTTTAGGGACTTGGAGTTGTCCTGAACAATATTGCAAGCACAGATACGGAACATTGTTTATCCTGCCATAACCCACTGGATGGACTGGGGGAGAGTGTGAACTACAATATAAACTATGGTCCATGCGGTGTGGCAGTGCTCCAGAGTGTATTCACCAAATGCAATGAATGTGCCTCACTGATGAAAGGTGATGTTGTGGGAGAAGTGAGTGTGTGTGTGGGGAGTGAGTTATATGGAAACCTCTTATGTTTATTAAGGTAACATTTTGTGTGATCTATTTATCTTTAAAAAAAAAAAGACAATTAAAAAAAAGAGTTTAGGGGTTTGATTTGACCATGTCATTAGGGCATGCAGGGTTGAGTCTTCACCTCCTTGGTGGGCTATGTTATTGGATACTCAATCAAGAAGACAGAAGTAGATACAAAGAAGCAGATACACGAGAAAAGAGAAAGAGAGCTTCATGGGCTTGGAAGAGGATCCTCCAGCCCCAGGAAGAGAAATGAGCCATTTGCCTGATAGTTTTTTACAGCTTGTGAAGAAAATACCTGGAAAGAAATGAGCCCTAGGAAAAGAGAGAGCTGGGCCCACAGAGACTTAAGAGAGAAGAGGAAGGCTGAACCCTCACAGATGTCACTGGCCATCTTGTTTGTACATGTGGCAACAGAATTTGGTGAGGGAGTAACCTTGAGTTGGACTCTTTAGGGCCTTGTAACTGTAAGCTGGTACCTCAAATAAACACCCTGTATAGAAGCCAACATATTTCTTTTACTTTGCATCAGCAGTTCCTTTGGCTGACTAAGGTAGAATTGACATCTTAACGATATTTAATATTCCAATCCATGAGAATAGAATGTTCTTCCATTTATTCCTTTTTTGGTTTCTTTTAGCAATATTTTGTCATTTTCTGAACACAGGTCCTTTATGTCCTTGGTTAAGTTTACTTGTAAATATTTGATTATTTTAGTTGGTATTACAAATGGAGTTTTTTTTCTGATTTACTCTTCGGATTGCATATAAGTATAGAAATGCTTTTTTTGCTGAACTCCTCTATTGATTCTAGTAGCTTTATTGTGGATTTTTCAGGAGATTCTATGTATAAGATCATATTATCAGTGAATAATAAAAGTTTTACTTTTTTCTTTCCTGTTTGGGTGCCTTTTATTTCATTATCTGGCCTAATCGCTCTAGCTAGAACCTTTAGCGCAATATTAGACAGCAATGGTGATAGTGGGCATCCTTTTCTTGTTCCTGATCTCAGTGGGAAAACTTTCAGTCTTTCATTATTGAGTCCACTGCTAGCTGTAGGTTTTTCAAATATGCACTTTACCATACTGAGCGAGCTTCCTTCTATTCCTATATTTTGGAGTGTTTTTTAATTTTTTTTTATCAAGAAAGGGTGTAATATTTTATCAAAAATTTTCTGCAGCAATTGAGAGGATCATGTGATTTTTCTTCTTCAATTTACTAATGTAGTTTATTACCCTAATTGATTTTCTTGTGTTGAACCACCTTGCATACCTGGGATAAAACCCACTTGATCATGGTATATAATTTTTTTAATGTGCTTTTGGATTTGGTTTGCAAGTATTTTGTTGAGGATTTTTGTAGCTATATTCAATAGAGTTATTGGTCTGTAATTTTCTTTTTTGGTAGTAGTTTTATCTGGTTTTGGTATTAGGGCAATGTTGGTATCATAGCATGAGTTTGGCGTGTTCTTTCCTGTTCAATTTTTTGGAAGAGCTTGAGCAAGATCGGTATTAGATCATCTTTGAATGATTGGTAGAATTCACCTATGAAGCTGTCTGGTCCTGGGCTTTTCATCTTTGGGACGTTTTGATGACTCTTTCAATCTCTTTATTTGTGTTTGGTTTGTTGAGGTCTTCTCTTTCTTCTAGAGCCTATGTAGGTGGTTTGTGTGTTTCTATGCATTTGACCGTATCACCTACATTTTCTAGTTTTTTGGTATATAGTTGTTCATATAATAGTGTCCTCTTATGATCACTCTTATTTCTACAGGGTCAGTGGTAATGCCCCCCCCCCCCCATTTCTTATTTTATTTATTTGTGTCTTCTTTCTTATTTTCTTTGTCAGTCTAGCTTAGGATTTGCCAATTTTGTCGATCTTCCCAAAGAACCAAGTTTTAGTTTTGTTGATTCTCTCTATTGGTTTTTTTTTTTCTTCCTCAATTTCATTTATTCCTGCTCTGAGCTTTACTATTTCTTTTCTTTCACTTAGTTTGGGATTAGTTTGCAGTTCTTTTTCTAGTTCCTCCACATGTGCATTTAGGTCTTGAATTTTAGCTTTCTTCTTTTTTAATGTAAGCTTTGCGGTGCCTATTCCCCTTAATGTTTTTAATGACTAGGAATGTTTAATCATCCCTACTACAAAACTAGAGAACACAAGCATATTGTATATCCTGATACACCTTTTTTTCCCACTTGCCCCTGGGCCATACAAATGTCTGTTGCCTGATTTCCCTAATCTCTGATCCTCTTTGTGACAGCAGAGTATTTATTACTGGCTGTGGCAGTAGTCATAATAGTGCTCTGGAATCAGACTCACCTGGCTTCTAATCTGGCTCTACTACCTACTAACCATGGGAACTTGGATACATTTATTTAACCTCTCTAAGCCTCCATATTCTGATTTATCAAACATTTACAAAAATAGCATCTACCCTATGGAGTTTTTTTTCTTTTAAGTTTTAAAAATTTTTATTAAAGTTAATAGATCACATAGAAAGTTACATTAAAAAAACATAAGGTTCCCATATAACCCATACCCCACACCCTCACCCCCATCATTTTTGTAAATTGTATTTTTTTGAAGATACATACATCACAAAAAAGGTTACATTATAAAAAACATAAGAGTTTCCCGTATACCACCCATCCCCCCACCCCACTCCTCCCACACTAACAACCTCCCCCATCATTGTGGCACACTCACCGCACTTGATGAACACATTTTGGAGCACTGCTGCACCACGTGGATAATAGTTTACCCTGTAGTTCACACTCTCCCCCCGTACATTCAGTGGGTTATGGCAGGATATATAATGTACAGCATCTGACCCTGCAATATCTTTTAGGACAACTCAAAAGTCCCAAAAACGCCCCCTCATCACAACATTTCTTCCCACTCCCTGTCCTCAGTAACTACTGTCACCACTTTCTCTCCATCAATGATAGAATTTCTTCTATTAGGAGTCACAATAGTTTTATAGTAGAATATCAGTAAGTCCACTCTAATTCATATTTTATTCCTCCATTCTGTGGTCCCTGAGATGGTGATGTCCACTCCACCTCTATATCGAGAGGGGGCTTAGATTCCACATGGATGATGGATGCAATTCAACTGCTTGCAGTTGTAGGCACTCTCAGTTCCCTGGTGTGGTGGTTGACCACCTTCACCTCCCTGTTAGGTTACCTGCATAAGTCCAATGAACCAGAGAGTAGGAGCTGCAAATCTGCTGAGGCTCAGGGCCCAGCTGGCACATGGACAGTCCAGAGATTCAAGTCTCCTGAGTATATAACAATGCTAGCACCAACCAAAAGTTCAATAAAAGTGATAGAAGAGTCATGTGTAGAAAGGGCACATCTGAGTCCAACTCTATCACACTCAGGGACACAAATTCCAAAGTAGGGCCCACTAACCCCATGGAGTTTTAAAGGGCATGATGTGGCAGCAGACTTGGCCCAGTGGTTAGGGCGTCCAACTACCACATGGGAGGTCCACGGTTCAAACCCCGGGCCTCCTTGACCCGTGTGGAGCTGGCCCATGTGCAGTGCTGATGTGCACAAGGAGTGCAGTGCCACGCAGGGGTGTCCCCCGCGTAGGGGAGCCCCACATGCAAGGAGTGGGCCCTGTAAAGAGAGCCGCCCAGTGTGAAAGAAAGTACAGCCTGCCCAGGAAGGGTGCCGCACACACAGAGAGCTGACATAATAAGATGACTGATACAACAAGATGATGCAACAAAAAGAAACACAGATTCCCATGCTACTGACAACAATAGAAGTGGACAAAGAAGAAGACGCAGCAAACAGACACAGAGAACAGACAACCAGGGTGTGGGGAAGGGGAGAGAAATAAATATATAAATAAATCTTTAAAAAAAAAAAGAGATGTTTACTGAAGGAGATGAGAGCTGCTTAAAAAAAAAAAATAAAGGGCATGATGTGATAACGCAAAAAAAAATTTAATGCAGAGTTTGGCACTGAGTAAGCATCCAGCAGGTGCTAGTTTTAATTACCACTTCTCTTATTGTCACTCTCCCTGTTAGGATCTTTGCTCTGTTTTGCATTATCCTATCTCTGACCATAGCAGAGGCTTCTAATCTTATTTCTTGAAATATATCCCTTATCTTCTTCATTAATGAAGGTGTTGTGCTTTCTAATATCCTGAATTATGTTGCACAATTGTTAAAGTTTTGGGGAATAATTTCACTTCCTTAATTTGCAAAATGGGAATAACAATAGTGTGTATATATCAATTAGCCCACAGTAAGCACTTAATAAATATTATTAACAAATAAAATAATAAAAGTCAAAGTATATGTGTGCTCAAATTTCTGATAAATATTGCCAAATTTCTCTCCAGAGATGTAATTAAATTATACTTGAACCAAATGTTGTAAAACATTTTAATCACTGTCAAAATGATATACTATAAGTTTAATTTGCGTTTCTCTTCTTGTGACTGATAGTGAGCATCTTTTCATATTGACTTGGTATTTTCTATTCCATGAAGGTTTTTTTTTTTCATGTATTTTTGTATCTTCTCATGGATATTTGGAGAGTTATAAGTATTAAAGGAATTAATCTCTGTGTTATATTACAGAGATGTCCCCTCTCCCTTGCTTTTCATTTGCCTTTTGACTTTCATTGTAGTATTTAATGTTTCAGAAAAAAATCTGAATTTTTATGAAATCAAATTTAATCTTCTCTCCTTTGAGAGTATTCAGGGTTTGTATTTGTTTTAGTTTCCTCAGCTTCCTAAGCAAAAGCAATACAATGACTCTAAACAATGGAAGTTTGCTTGCTCATGATTTTGAAGCCAAGAAAATGTGCACATCAAGGCATTATCAGGGCAATGCCTTCTCCCTGAAGCCTGTACCGTTCTGGGGCCAGCTGCAGTAATCCTTGGTGCCTCTGTCACATGGCAAGGCACATGGCAGCATTTCCTGGTCTCTTCTTTCTCTTCTGAGTTCCATTTCAGCTTCTTGTTTCCTGTGACTGTGTCCCTGCTGGAAGAATTCATTCTGCTTATAAAGAACTCCAGTAATACGATTAAGCCCCATCCTGGTTGGGCTGAGCCACACACACCTTAACTGAAGTCACCTCATCAAAAAGTCCTATTACAATGGGCCACGCCCACCAGAATGGAATACATTTAAGAACATGCTTTTCTGGGGTACACACAGCTTCAAACCACCACATGTATTATCCTCAGAAAAATCTTTGCCACACTCCTAATACTTTTGTGGTCTTATTTTTTATATTTGAATCTTTGAGCCATTATAAATTTTTTTTGGGTAAAAATGATAAGGAGGAGAACCCAACATGTTTTTCAATTGTCTACCTATTTTTCATAACACCATTTGCTGAATAATTTAATCTTTTCTCCATTGATATTGCATATCTGTATGCATTAGGATTTTCTTATGGCCTCTCTATCCTGTTCTATTCATCTATCTTTTTATACACCAGTACTTGTAAAACAATATACATTATCTCAGGTAAAATATCATAGTTTTAACTTCTGTAGTTAAAAATATGTTTAAATTTCCAGTGGTCTTACTTCTTACATTTTTCTTGAAAATGTCCTTGCTAGTCTTACACTTTTATTTTTCCATCTAAACTTAAGAGTCAGCTTAATAGTTGTGATTGTGAAAACCTTATTTTGTACTTGGTGTGTTTGTGTGCATGTGTGTGCATTTGGGTGTGTGAGCATGCATGTGTACATCCTTTTCAGGATCTATGGAGATAGTTGTGTAATTTTTGTCCTTGAATCCCATTAACATAAAAATTTTATTAATCAGTTTTATATTAATAAATGAGTCTCACATTCTCAATATGAACCCCACTTGATCATGATGTAGTAATCTTTTAATGTGCTGTTTCATTCTTTTTCAAATATTATCTTAAGATTTTAAAAATCAATTTTCATAAATTATATGTCTATTATTGTCTTTTTTTTGGTCATGTCTTCACTGTATCAAAGTTATGCCAGCTTCATAAAAATGATATGGGAGATTTTTACTTTTCCATCCTTTAGAAACGTTAGAAAAATATTTGACTTATTGACTCTTGAAGGTATGGTAGAAGTCACCTGTGAAAATGGATGTGTCAGTTTTATGGGGGTAGTTTTTGATAATTGTCTTTGTTTTTATGGCAATTGATATATCTGGATTTTCCAATTCAATAAAAGTGATATTTAAGAATTCATATTCTTTTAGGAAATCATCTTTTCCACCCACATTTTAAGATTTTCTTCATGCTTTGTCATTTTACTATTTTGGCTCTAGGCTTGGATTCATTTTATTTATCCTTCTCTTTACTTGATGTGCTCATTCAATCTGAGGACTCCTACTGTCCTCCAATTTTGGAAAATTGTCAGTCATTTTCTCCCCAAATATAACCACTTTTCTCATCTTCTCCTATCAGAAGTTTATTGAACATTATATTTTCTGCCATTAATGTATCTTGACTTCTGCTATATTTTTAACTGTCTGTCCTATAGTCTACGTAATTTGATCAGTTATTTTCCAAACTATGCATTCTTTCTTCTGATGTATCTATTCTACTGTCTAATCATACTGTGGGTTTTTATTTCAAGAACCATATTCTTCCATTTTTACAATTAATGTTTTATGTGTTTATTTTAGTTTATTTACAAATACCCCATGTCCCCCAAACATCCAATCCCCCTTCTCTTCTGCTCCTATCTCCTGGTAACCACTAATCTACTTTTTGTCTCTGCAAATTTGCTACTTCTAGACATCGTTTATAGATGAGATCATACAATAATTGTCCAAATGTATATATATATTTTTAAGATTTATTTTTATTTATTTCTTTCCCCTTTCCCTGCCCCGCCCCAATTATCCATTCTCTGTGTCCATTTGCTGTGTGTTCTTTTGTGTCCACTTCTATTCTTGTCAGCAGCACCGGGAATCTGTGTTTCTCGATTATTTCACTGAGCATAATGCTTTCAAGTTTCTTCTTTGTTGTGGCAGGTCTAAGAACTTCATTCTTCCTTATGGCCTAATAATATTCTTTGTGCATATATACCACATTTTGTTTAACCATTCATTTGTTGATGGATACTTGGATTGTTTCTACCTTTTGACTATTGTAAAGAATGTTGCTATAAACACTGATGTATGAGTATCTGTTTTCTCTTTCTTTGGTTAATACCTAGGAGTGGAATTGCCAGGCCATATGGTAATACTGTAGTTAAATTTTGAGGAACTGCCATATTGTTTTCTATAGTGGTGGAACCATTTTACATGCACACCAACAATGCCCTAGAATTATAATTTCTCTACATCATCTCCAAAATTTATTTTACATTTTAAAAATAATAGTCATCCTGTGGGTGCCAAGTTATATCTCATGATGCTTTCATTGATTTGTGTTTTCCATGTGTAATTTTCCTAATGGGTAATAATAAATATCTTTTTATATACTTATTGGCCATTTGAATACCTTCCTTGGAAAAATGCCTAGCAAGTCCTTTGCCACTTTTTAATTGGGTTGTTTGTCTTTTTTGTGGATGCATTGTAAATATTCTTTATATATTCTGGATATTAAGTCCTCATCCAATACCTAATTTGCAATAATTTTCTTCCATTCGGTAGGTTGTCTTTTTACTTTTTTGATAATTTTCTTTGATGCACAAATGTTTTAAGTTTGATGAAGTCCATTTTATCTGTTATTTCTTTTGTTGTTTGTGCTTTGGATGTCAGATCTAAGAATCCACTACCAAACCCCAAGTCATGAATTTTCCCCTATCTTTTCTTCTAGGAGTTTTATAGCTTTAGCTCTTGTGTTTATGTCCTTGATAGATTTAGAGTTAATTCTTTTATATGGTATGAGGTAGAGGTCTAACTTCATTCTTTTGTATGTGCCTATCCAACACCATTTTTTGAAGAGACTATTTTTTTCCCATGGCATGTGCATTAACAACTTTGTTGAAAATCAATTGGCCTTAGAAATGGGGATATATTTTTGGACTTTCTATTCTATTCTGTTGGTCTATATATCTAGCCTATGCTAGTAATATACTATTTTGATTATTACATCTTTGTAGTACAATTTGAAGTCTGGAAATGTGAGTCCTCCAAAGTTGTTCTTGATTTTCAAAATTGTTTTTGCTATTTGGGGCCCCTTGCAGTTCCATATGAATTTGAGGAACTACAAAATATGCTGCTGGAATTTTCATATGGATTTGTAGATCTCTTTGGGTAAAATTTATGTCTGAACATTATTTAGTTTTCCAATCTGTAGACATGGTATGTGTTGCCATTTATTAGATCATCTTTAATTTCTTTCAACAGAATTTTGTAGTGCTCAGTGTAAAAGTCTTTTATAATCTTAGTTAAATTTATTTCTAGATATTTTATTCTTTTGATGGTATTGTAAATGGAAATGTTTTCTTAATTTCCTCTTTGGATTGTTCATTTCTAATAAATAGAAACACAACTGATTTGCTAGATCTTGTGCCATACCACTTTGCTGAATTTGTTTATTAGCTCTAGCAGTTGACTTGTGGATTCCTTTGGATTTTCAATATAAGATCATATTATCTGCAAATACATACAATTTTACTTCTTCCTTTCCAATTTTATACCTCTTATTTGTTTTTCTTGCCTAATTGCTTTGGCTAGAAGTTATAGTATAATTAGTATAATAACGGTGAGAGTATAGTGTTAAGGGGAAGGCTTTATGTCTTTTTCCTTTAAGCATGATGTTTAGTGTGGGTTTTTGATAAATAGCCTTTATCATGTTGAGAAAATTTCCTTCTCTACCTAGTTTTCTGAGTGATTTTTAAATCAAGATAGGTTTCTAGATTTTGTCAAATAACTTTCCTGTGCCTATTGAGATAATCATAATTTTCTTCCTTCATTCTGTAAATGTGGTGCATTACACTGATTGATTTTCATATGTTCAACCTTTCTTGCATTCCTGGGGTAAATCCCATGTGGTTATGGTAACTAATCTTTTTAATACACTATTGGATCAGTTTCCTAGAATTTTGTGGAGGACTTTTGCATATATATTCATAAGGGATATTTGTCTGAAAATTTTTTTTGTGTGTTGTTTTTGTCAGGCTTTGGTATCAAGATAATGTTGGTTTCATAGAATGAATTAGGAGGTGTTCCCTCTTAAATTTTTGGAAGAGTTTGAGAAGAAGTGGCAGGAATTCTTTAAATGTTTGGATGAAGTCGTAGGTGAAGCCATCTGGTCCTGCACTTTTCTTTGTGGGAGGTTTTTTTTTATTAATTCAATATCTGTATTTGTTACAGGTTTATTGAGGTTTTCTATTTCTACTTGAGTCAATTTAGATAATTTGCCTATTTCTAGGAATACTTCTATTTCATCTAGATTATCTAATATGTTAACATAATATTTCTTAAAACTATATTTCTGTAAGGTCAGTTGGGGCAAAGACACTTTCATTTCTGATTTTAGTTGAGTCTAAAGCTTATCAATTTTGAGTTTTTTTTCAAGAATCATCTTTTTATTTTCTTGATTTTCTGTTGTTTTTCCATTCTGTATTTCATTTATCTCACTCTAATCTTTTTTTTATTTATTGAAGTATATCACTCATATGTAAACTATAAGTGTATACTAATAGTTGGGAACTTATAAAACATATATAATATCCCACAGTGCTCTCATGCTTCACCCTACCACCAATACCTTGCATTGTTAAACATTTTTAACTAATGAGTAAAGAGTATCCTCAAATATTACTACTAACCAAAGTATTTCCCCCAACCTACTTTATTATTATTATTTTTATATCATTTATACATGAACATACATAAACAATAAGTGTATAGCAAAAGTTGTAAACTTAGAAAGCAAACATGCAAAACATCATACGAGGTCCCATACATCAACTCACCACCAATACCTTGCATTGTTGTGAGATATTTGTTACAAGTTATGAAAGCATATTGTCAAAATCTTACTACTAATTATAGTCCTTATCTTTCATTTGGTGTATTTTTCCCTCAACCTGCCCTATTACTATTTTTTAAATATATTTTTATGTACAGAAGTTGTTAACTTACAAACAATCATGCACATATGCAGAATTCCAAAAATACAGCCTTCTATCAATACACCACACTATAGTGGAACATTTGTTACAGATTATGAGGTAATAACATCTAATTATTACCAGGTCCATAGTGTACATTTGGCACATCTTTGGCATAGATGCAAGAATATTGCATTATTACTATTAACCACAGTCCATAGGTCACTCCAGTAGTATTTTCTCCATGTTTCTCCACATTTCCACCACCCTGTAATAATGATGTACTTTTGCTCTGGCTCACAAAGGACACTCTTGCATCTGTACCATCAACCACAATGGTCATCCACTTCTGGGTTTACTGTGCTATTCAGTTCCTAGATTATTCTCTAGCTTTCTGTCAATTGGCATTTACATCCCTAGACTACCATTTACAGGCACATTCCCATTTATAACCAGCTGTTACTCACTATAATGTGTTACATTGTTACAAATGTATAATGTATATACATTTGATGTACAAATGTACATCAACTCTGTACATTTCCACACTTTTACAGTAAAGCTAATTAAATCTTCTACATACATTAAACATCAGTAGTCCACCTCAGTCCTCTTAGCTCCATTAAGAATCTGCCACCTACTACCATGTCTTGAAGATATTTTCCTAAGTTTTCTTCTAGAAGCTTTATTGTACTTGCTTTTATATTTAGGTTTTTGATCCATTTTGAGTTAATTTTTGTATAAGGTGTGAAATAGGGGGTCTTCTTTCCTTCTTCTGGCTATGGATATCCAGTTCTCTCAGCACCATTTGTTGAATGGACTATTCTGCCCAAGTTGGGTGGATTTGACAGGCTAGTCAAAAATCACTTGACCATAGATGTGAGGGTCTGTCAATTGGTCTATGTATCTGACCTTATGCTGGTACCATGTGGTTTTTACCACTGTAGCTAGGTCATATGATTTATTTAAAGTCCAGAAATGAGAATCCTCCAACTTTACTTTTCCTTTTTAAGACATTTCTGGGTATTCAGGATCCCTTTCCATTCCAAATAATTTTGATAATCATGTTTTCCATTTATTTAAAAAATGCTGGTGGAATTTTTATCAGGATGGCATTGAATCTGTATATCAATTTGAGTAGAATTGACATCATAATGATATTTAGTCTTCCAATCCATGAGCATGGAATGTTCTTCCAATTATTTAGGTCTTTTTTGATTTCTTTTAACAATGAGTTGTAGTTTTCTGAGTACAAGTGCTTTACATAAATTGGTTAAATTTATTCTTGAATATTTCAGTTTTATCATATTTTATTTTCACCATTCTTTTGACAATTTCAGTTACTTTTATTGATATAATCTTCATTTCTGGACTCTCTTCCAGACCTCTCTCTCCTGTCTTTTCTTTTCAGGCTTCAAAGCTGGTCTCTGGGTTACAAACTCTCTCAGTTTCTGTTTAAAACTCGCCCTCAGTTTTTGAAAGACAACCTTGCCAGATATAAGATTCTTGGCTGGAAGTTTTTCTCTTGCAGTATCTCAAATATATCATACCGCTGTCTTCTTGCCTCCATGGTTTCTGATTAGAAATCAGCACTTAATCTTTTTGGGTATCCCTTATATGTTATGCATTGCTTTTCTCTTGTTGCTCTCAGAATTCTCTCTTTGTTTTTGGCATTTAACATTTTGATTAGTATGTGTCTCGGGGTTGGTCTGTTTGGATTTATTCAGATGGGAATACATTGTGCTGCTTGGTCATGGATATCTGTATCCTTCAATAGGGCTGGGAAATATTCTACCATGATTTCTTCAAACATTCTTTCTGCCCCTTTCCCCCTCTCTTCTCCTTCTGGGGCACTTACAACATGTATGTTTGCACATCTCTTACTGTTGACTAGTTCCCTGAGACCTTGTTCAATTTTTTCCTTTCTTTTCTTCATCTGTTCTTTTGTATGTTCACTTTCAGAGGCCATTTCTTCTACCTCACTAATCTTTTATTATGCCTCCTCAAATCTGCTATTATATGACTTCAGTGTATTTTTAATTTCATTTATTTGTACCTTTCATTTTCATAAGATCTTATATTTTTCTATATATGCTTTTAAATTCTTCTTTGTGCTCATCCAATGTCATCTTAATATCCTTAATCTCTTTAGCCATTTCACTGAATTTATTAAGGAGATTTGTTTGAACATATAAGATTAGTTGTCTCAATTCCTTTATGTCATCTGAAAGCTTATCTTATACCTTTAACTGGACCATATCTTCCCGTTTCTTGGTGTGGATTGAAATATTTTGTTGGTGTCTTGGCATCAAGCTTACTAGAGTACTCATTCTGGGTATAAATTTTATCTTTAGTTTAGGGCTTCCTGTCCTTTCTCCCTTGCTGGTTGTGTAGTAGGAGCCAAGGATGTAGATGGTGTTATAAGCTGTGGAGGTTCAAGCTGCCCTCATTGCCCCAGGTGCCAATGCAGCTTCTCCCAACATTCTCCTTTGCCAGGGGTAGGGATAGAGCCACAGCTGTATGT
Source organism: Dasypus novemcinctus (assembly GCF_030445035.2). Taxonomy (NCBI): domain Eukaryota; kingdom Metazoa; phylum Chordata; class Mammalia; order Cingulata; family Dasypodidae; genus Dasypus; species Dasypus novemcinctus. Next base: position 56,388,855 of record NC_080694.1, on the reverse strand, counting down.
AATAACCCAACTCATGCAGGCCTAGACTATAGTTGCCCAAAGAAACTGATGAAGTTTCCTGCTGCTTTCTCCCCTGCCGGTAGCAGGGATGGAGCTGCAGGTGTGGGTAGCAATCTATGTCTTGTGGGTCCAAGATGACTGCAGTTGTCCTGGTAAACAGTCTGTGCCAAGCAAATGTACCTGCAGTTACTCAGAGAGGCTGGTGCAGAGCCTGCCATCTTCCTCCCTGACAGAGGCAGGGCTGAAGCCTAGGCTAGGACTGTAGGCCCATCTGTGTAAAAGAAACTGGTTCCTACCATCACTGTGATCTTCAGTCAGCCCATCTTCTCCCCATGCTGGGGACAGAGTCAAAATGGCTGCTATGGCCTAGACAGGTTCAAACTTTAGCTATTCTTAGGGTTATACTTTAGCCAGCTGAATTTATTAATCAGCAGCTGAAATCAGTGGCCAATCGTCTCCTTCTCCTCTCTTTCTGGGAAATGGAGTTTCCAATTCTAGCCACAGAATAGCTCATGGGGTGGCATGTGCTACCAGTGGAGGATGATCACTGGCCCCCACGCTGTGGCCTGTATTTTCCCAGAAAGGCTGGCGCCGGTCCCCCCAGCTTCCTTCCTGTTGGAGGTGGCACTGGGGCCAGGCTTGAGCTGCAATCTAACCTGGATGTAAAGAATCAGTCCCTACCAGCACTGGGGTTTTCAGTCCTCCCCACTTCCCCTCATGCCAGGTGTGGAGTTCAGGTGGTGGCTCCCTGCCTCTTTCTGACTTGGAAAGGCTCAAACTTTAGCTGTTCTCAGGCTTATACTTTAGTCCTCCATATTTACTAATCAGTAGTTGAAGTTGGTGCTCAAGTATCTCTTCCTTCCCTCCAGCTACGGAAGAGCTCCCAATGCACATGGTAGAGGATGGGGACTGGCCTTAGGGTTGTGGAGTATTCTACTTAGGAATCTTCTTTGCAGATGGACAGTCTCCTCCTTCCATTCTTTCAAGGATGTTGCAGGATACTTTTCTGGTCTCCTGAAGTCCCAAAGAGGTGCTTTAAATAGCTCTGGGTGATTACTAACTGCCTTGTAGCTCTTGTAGCTCCTTACTCTCCTGCCATCTTGCTGGTTGTTCTCTAATCTTAATTATTTCCTTCCTTCATGTAATTTTGGATTTACTTTGCTTTTCATTTCCTAGTTCCTCAAGATTTGAAGTTAGGTATTAATTTGAGATATTTCTTAATTTTTAATATAGACATTTATAGCTTTAATTTTCCCTGTGAGCACTGCCTTTGCTGCATCCCATAAATTTTGGTATGTTGGGTCTTCATTTTCATATGTCTTAAAGTATTGTCTGATTTCCCTTTTAATTTCTACTTAAATCTATTGATAGTTTGAGTGTGCTGTTTAATTTCCATATATTTGTAAATTTTCCAATTTTCCTTCAGTTATTGATTTCTAGCTTCATTCCACTATGGTCAGAGAAGTTACTTCATATAATGTCAATGTTTTTAAATTTATTGAGACTTCTCTTGTGCCCTAACATATAGTGTTATCCTGGAGAATGATCTATGGGCACTTGAAAAGAATTTCTCTTCAGCTGCTTTTGGGTGAAGTGTTCTTTATATGTCTTGTAGATACTGTTGGTTTATAGTATGGCTTAAGTCTTCTGTTTCCTCGTTAATCTTCTCTATAGATATTCTATCCAGTATTGAAGTGTTATTTTGAAATCTCCAATTACTTTTGTAGACTTATTTTTTTCCTTTCTGCCAATATTTGCTTTGTATATTTTTGGTTCCTGTTGTTAGGTGCATAAATATTTATTTTTATGCCTTTTGTTTAATTGACCCTTATATTGATGTATAATGTCCTTCTTTGTCTATGTAACAGATTTTGACTTAAGGTCTGTTTTTTCCAATATTAGTACAGCCACCCCAGCTCTCTTTTGAATATTGTTTACATGGAATATTTTTCCATTCCTTCACTTTCAACCTCTTTGTGTCTTGGGATCTAAGAGTCCCCTTTAAACAATATATAGTTTGGTCATGGTCTTTATCCATCCTGCCAATTTCTGCCTTTTTATCAAAGTTTAAACCATTTACATTTAAGGTTATTACTAATAAGGCAAGAGTTATTTCTGTCATTTTGCTAATTTGTTTTTTTGTAACTCTTAAACCTAATTTGTCCCCTCTTTTCCTCCATTTCTGCCTTCATTTTATTTAGATTATCTTTTATAATGAGCTAAATTGAATCAATTATTATTTCCTTTTGTGTAATTTTAAAAACATTTTCTTATTGTTATCATGACAATTACAATTAGCCTCCTAAATATATTATAATTTGGTTTATATTGATACCAGCTTAACTTTAATAGCCTACAGTACTCATTTCCTGTATCATTCTGTCTCTCCCTTTTATATTGTTCTTGTTACAAATTAAATCTTTATACATTGATTCTCTAGTTACAAGTGTTTGCCTTTTTATTCATTTGAATTTTAAGCTATATAAGAAATAGTAACTGCATTGCAAATGAAAAATTCAATAATACTGGCATTTATGATTACCCATATTTACCTATACTGGAGGTCTTTATTTCTTTATACTGCTTCAAGTTACTGTCTATTGTCATTTCCTTTCAACATGAAAGACTCCCGTTAGTATTTTTTTGTAAGGCAGATATAGTAGTAATATAGTCCCTCCACTTTTGATTTCTTTTCTGGAATTGTCTTAATTTCTCCTTCATATTTGAAGGACAGCTTTGCCAGATATATTATTCTTGGATAACATGTTTTTCTTTCAGTGCTTTAAATGTGTTTTCCCAATGCCTTCTTGCTTCCGTGGTATCTAATGAAAAATCTGATCTTAGTCTTATTAAGGATCACTTGTATGTGCAGTGTCACTTCTCTCTTACCGTTTTCAAGATTTTTTGTCTTTGGCATTTAAAAGTTTGGTTATAGTATATCTTGGCATGGATCTCTTTGGGTTCATCTTGCTTGGCATTCATTGAGATTCTTGGATTTGTATATTTGTATCTTTCATCAGACCTAGACCATTTTGCTCTGGGTCTAGGGACAGGGTCCGATCACTAATTTGTGTCTTCACTTACAAAAGCTGAACTCTTGGCAGCCTCTCCCATTAAGGCACACCCATGGTTGTTCTAGATGGCCAATCTGGTTCCAAGGTTACCACCTACTCAATTCCAATCTCTTTTTCCCCACATTCATTTTTCTGGTGGAGGAAGCAATCTATAAAACTTCATACTCCACCATTTTGCATCTGTGCACTCCCTATGGGTTCTAAAAAAAATCAAATTTCGGTGTCATATCTGAAGCCTCTTCTGTGTTTGCCTTATGTTTTCCATTTCTGATTTTATATATTTGAATATTTATATGTGCTTCTTTAAAGTCTCTGTTAAAATGTCCTATTATTTCTAGTTTTTCAGTTGCTGGTTGTTTCATCAGTTGAGTCTCCTCATGGTTGTTTGGTAACACTGGACTCTGAACACATCCTCACCTAGGATACTTGGCAGGGGTGTCATGTACAAGTTCTCTGTATGTTCCCTTTAGGGTAGTTTCGCATTTGCCTTCTGAGGGCAGACCCTATGGATTTTTACAAGATTCTGATTAATTTGCCCATTAAATTCTGACCTTGGAATAATTGCACCTTGAAGGTGGGACATACTTGAAATTAATACAAATACATGGTACAGCTAGTCTTTTGGAAAATTTTCTGCATTTGAATCTGCATTCTTCAGCCCTAAGTTACACAGTAAGCTTCCTGATTGATGTGGATTAGCAGAGGGAGTTTTTCTGGACTCTCTTTCAGTAACACAGGGATTCCTGATTGTAACGCAGTTCCAGGTTCCTGGCCTTACAGGATTTGCAGCCTGGATAGCCAGGCCTTCCTAGTGGGATATTAGGGCCCCCAAACCAGCCATTTTGGCTGATATCTCATTTGATGCTGCTGAGAGGCATTTGTGAGTTAATTTACCATCTATAACTTGACTTTGTATTCCCTTCTTATTTCTGGCATCTATGGACTTCATATTCCTTCTTTTGAGTTTGACAATGTATTATAAGTACTTTTTCCATTAAAATATTTTTCCAGAATTTCTATGTGTCTGGGAGTGAGAAGTTCTTGCCATGTCAGCCCCAAGGCACATATTTACCAGGACTGGATTTGCAATTAGACAGTTAAGCAATTTTGATTCTGGCATTGGAAACATCTCTATACAATATTGCGTCTCAGTGTCATCAGCTGCAATACTAAGTATTAGGTGTCCAAGGAGATTTTGCCATAAACATTTGTATGACTCCCCGTGTAGATTTCCACAGCTCCCTTTTGGAAGCACCATACCCTTCTGATGAATGCTCCCTATGCCAGTTCATGCAATTGTAAGAAAAAAACAGGCCAGACATTTTGTTATTATTCACATGGAGCACACCCTAAGAAGCACTTAAGGAGAGGAACTGCAGCCTAAAATTAAGGAGTCATTTGGTGTGCGTGGCACATGTATTCTTAACATGTGTTCTTTATCATTTTCCTGCCACCAGTAAATTCCATGATTAATATTCTACCTGGGAGTACAAATGTAGAAGGAAAAGTAGGAATTAGTGTAAAACAAGATGACAAAAAACAATTGCTAAAATCCAGGGATTCAATCAACAATGCAATATGCTGCAGCACTTTGTCAAGGAGATGACGCTGGTGTTTCCAGGTGCCATCTTTTATGCTATTTCATAGGCTTATTGATGCTCTGTCTGAGATTGTCAACACCTGTGCCAGAAATAATCACCAACTAGCTCTTTAGACTCTAGTTTTATCTTTTTGGTTTATCTCCTTTTCCATGGGAAGTCAGGATTTGGGTTGGGGAAACAAATGAGGAAGGGAGATTTTGCATGGTCAAATCTTTTAATACTAAAACCTCACGTCTATTCTGCACTTGACAGTTTAAAAATATTTTGGGTGTACTGTCTTCCTGTAAGATGCAGCTATATATTTATCTCTGTTGTTTTATGACTCAGAAAGTGAAATAAAATAATAAAAATAACAGTAGTGACAGCACTTTTAGCCTTCACCAAGAGATTCCTGTGTGTCAGATCATCTAAGTGCTTGACCTGCACAACACTTAATCCTCACATCAACTCTGAAGAGCTCATCAGAAAGTGTTGGTGGGAATTTGGGCACTCCAAGCACAGGGAGAAGGGTGGGCAAAGAGTTATTAAGCTAGTTGGCAGGTGCTGGGAATGAGAAGAGTGTCCCAAGTGGAGCATGGAGTGTGGAGAGATGACTGCAGCAGACCAGGGGCCAGATCACGGAGGGCTTCAAATGCTCTGTTGAGGAGCTTGGATTTTATCTTTTAAATCAGGGCTCCACAAACTTGTACTCTAAAGAGCCAGAAAGTAATTATTTTAGGCTTTGTGGGCCATATGGTCTCTGACACATCAACTCAACTCTGAGGTTGTAGCAGGAAAACAGCCATTAACAATATGCAAACAAGTGGGTGTGACTGTGATCTGATAAAACTTTATTCACAAGAACAGGTAGTAAGTAAGCAGGATTTGGTGCATGACCTGTGGTTTTCTAGCTCTTTTCTAGAAAATGGGGAGCACTAAACTTTAAAGGCAAGCAGAGCTCTTTTTATTTCTTTTTGAAAAAGGTATTTAGATTACATAAATGTTACATAAAAAATAGAGGGGATTCCCATATGCCCTGCTCCCCATGCTGCCCACTTTTACCCACATTAACCACATCCTTCATTAGTGTGGTACATTAATTGCAACTGATGAACACATTTTGGAGCATTGCCACTAAGCATGGGTTATAGTTTCCATTGTAGTTTACACTCTCTCCCACACAATTCTGTAGGTTATGGCAAGATATATAATGGCCTCTGTCTATTGTTGAAGTGTTATTCAGGAAAATTCCCAAGTCCCCCAAATGACCCCATATTACACTTCTTTTCTCTCTCCCTGACCTCAGAACCTCCAGTGGCCACCCACTACCTCCGCATTAATGATATAACTTCTTCCATTGCTAGAATCACAATAAGTCTGTAGTAGAATACCAGTAAGTCTACTGTAGCCCATAGTTCATTCCCAATCCTCAGGATTCCGGGATGGTGATGCCCACTCCACCTCTAGTTGAGAGGGGGCTTCAGTCCCATATAGCTGATGAATGGGATTCTCTTGCCTGCAGTTGTAGACTCTCAGTTCCTTGGTATGGTGGTTGTCCATCATCATCTTCTTGTTTGTAGTCCTGGGTGAGTCCAATGAACTGGAGAGTAGGTGTTGCAATTCCATTGAGGCTCAGGGCCCGGCTGGCACATGAATAGCTCAAAGATTCAAGTCTTTTAGACATACGCCTACCAATTACAGCACCAACTAAGCTGATGCTATCTTGCTGGAACTCTTCACATTGTTCTTCAAAAAAAGTTTTCCTCACTTGATGTATATCAAATACAGTGAGTAAATTGAGGAGCATATAAGCCATTTTCTCTACTCTGTGAAGGTAAAATAATTCCATGGAAACAATGGGCAGGGCTATTTTCTCTGAATCTGTGACCACTGGTCCCTGGTTTGCCCATTTTATACTCGTTGCTTGGCATTGTAACTAATAGCAACCCTTTACATGCTCAAAGGCATCCCTAGTTAGATGCCAAATTATATATGATCACCCTATTTTGAGCCTAAAAAGACGTTCATTCTAGACCTTCTGCACAAGTCTTAGGTATTGGACCTGGTCTTTCACAGATTGTGTGATGGGCTGAGAAGAGTAATGGATATGGAACCCCAGCATCTGGAGTAGAGTCCCAGCTCTGATCCTTGTTAGCTGTGTGGTCTTGGGTAAATCATTTAGCCTTTTGAGTCAAGATTTCTTTCATGGACAATTAAGAGTAATAGGTATTTTTCTATTTTATTGTTATTTAGATGTCTGTAAAGTTCATGGGAGAAATTACTTGTGCTATCCAAGTAGAAGAACTGCATCAGGGAAAGGGCTTTGGACCCAAAGACAGAGAGGGCCTAATCCTGCCTTGGCCATTTACCCTCAGTGGGTCCTTGCTAAACACGCTGACTCTGAGCCTTAGAGCTAATCCTCTCACATTTTCAGAGCTGTTTTAATTGTCAAAGATAATGTGTAGAAAGTGCCATGCACTGTAACTGGTACATAGTTAGTACTTAGTAAAAAGCAATGGTCGTTTTTCAAATGATCATGTGCCAAATCAGAGATCTTTTCTTTGATATGTATGTTTATCCCCATTCATCTCTTGTAGTATCAAAATTTCATTTTTTTTTCACTGTTCTTTAAGCTACACACAGTCAGCAGTGTTCCAAAATTGTGAGGATGATGATGATGGTGATCGTAATGATGATAGCTATGTTTTTGAGAAACTTTATGTAACAGGCATCTCTAGACGAGGCATATTTCCTATGTGATTTAATGTGGCTACTGCTACCTTCATCTGACTTTTGAAGATCTGATGCTCTTTAAAATCCTTGAATTCCAGGGCAGTTCTTGTGACATGGTGAGCTCTCTGTGGTTTTTTTCAATAGGAAAGTCCAGCTGAGATTAGCCTGAGGAAGCTTGGCTGTGGACACCATGCTATTTCTCCCCTAATGCTTTGTCTATACCCTACTATCATGTTTGCTTGAGGACCTGGAAATAAGTGGTTGAAACTGCTATTCAGTTTTAGCCTTTTATGAAAGTTTGACAAGTAAGTTGCTCCAAATAACATACACTATAAATGGCTTGAATCTAATAAGTAGTCTTTTTGGACATGTAATCCATAGTCCTTCTTCCTTCCTTAAGAGGGAAAATTATAATCTTCCAAGATTCTCCTTTCATTTCTATAGAATGTGGGTGTCAATTTGAAAGTAGGCTCATAAAATGGAAGCAAAACAGGCTAATTAGAAAGATTTCTAGGCTTTGCTAGTGAATATATGTCTAATTGAAATAACAGAGCTCTCCCTGAAGGGGGAAACATGACTTTGGTTGTGAGAATAATTAAGCTTGTCCTGTTCCATTGAACTAGGATTAAATCCTTTCTCTCATGAACAGATTTACTTTTACTTGGTGAAACCAAGGTGCCTCCAGAAGGGCTCAATAGTTTCTTTGTGTGTGTTTCATATATTTATTTATTTAATCAAAGTCCCATGAGAGAATCACTTTCATCCCTTTTTGGTTGATTCTTTATGTAATTACCTCCATATATCTAGGTAAACATGTTTATATTATTTTAAAAAATAATCATTTCTTTACTAAAATTTAATTTTTGTCAAAGTTATATATTTGCATATAATTAAAGGAGTGAAATACTTCTGCAAGGCTTGTTGGGTAAACCAGCAGACCTAGTCACACCACCTATTTCTGCCTTCTTAGAGGAAACCAGCTTTGTACTTTCATGATTCTGCTTACCATGATTTTATTGCTTCTTTTTAACTTTGTAGTTTTAAACATGATCTATTGAATTTGTACCATGGAAAATGAGAATTTAGCCCTTTTTTTCTTTTACCATACATGCTAGCAGTCCCATCCCTTACTGACATTTTTCCTATTCTGCATTATTCCAAAAGAACTTTATCACAATTTTGGATAGATAGATCTATATTCTCTCATTACACAGTTATGACTTTTTTTTAACAACTATTCATGACTGAGTCATGTAATATACTTTATTTTTTCTTTTCTGCATAACATGTTTTCTCGTAGTTATTGATTTTTTTATAAGAAAATATATTTGCTTAATTTTACAGTCATCCAGCAGTTACCAACTTTAACAGCTATTAATATTTTGCCATTCTTGTTCCATCTAGCCATTCACCAGCCTTTTTGTTTGCTTATTTTTCTGGCGTATTTTAAAACAAATCCCAAACATCATTTCATTTCATCCCTAAGTTATTAAGAATGAAACTTCAAAAGAAAATAAAAGGATATTTTCTTATATAAGCATAGTACTATTATCACACTTAACAAAATTAACAGTAATTCTTGAACTTGATCCAAATGCCAGTCCACTTTTAGTTCTTTCATTGTATTTGGCTGTTTCTTAACTCTTTTTTATTCCTAAAGTCTTCTCTCCCCACCTCACCTCTTTTTCTCCCCATGTGTTAGCTTGTTGAAATAATGAGAATGTACCACATTCTAGATTTGGCTGGTTGTTTCCTCATGGTGGGTTTAGCTTGTTCTTCTATTTCCTATATTTCCGGTAGACCAGAAGTTAGGTTTAGAGCCTTGATTAGTTTCTGGTTCAGTTGTTTTCCTGAGAATGTTTCATAGGTGGTTAGAGTCTCTTACTTTTCATTATCCTGAGATTGAGTGACGGCTCTAGAAGGGATAGGTTGCTTTCATCTTTGTAAAGTTCCCCATCAGTTTTTTAATTTACCTTAATGGTTTTAACATCTATTGATGATCATTGCCTAAATCACTCATCTCAGTAGGGCTTGCAAAACACTGAATTTTTTCCCCCTAATTCTACCATTCCTATTCCTATATTAGCTGGAAATCTTCTGATTGAAGGACTCTCCCTTATTAGGTGTGCTTTTTGGTTACCTCTGATGACAGTTCATACCAGAAAAGCAGGATAATCATTTCCATTTAATTATTAATTTTCAGAGTAATGAGTACCCAGAGTAGGTGTCCTATCAAACTCTTTTATTGTCCAATGAATTTTGTTTATGTCTTTCTCTTAATTTGAGTATCATTATGAAATAATGACTATTTTATATTTAATGGTGTTTTAATCACTTGCTGTCCCTATGCTTTTGAAGCTAAAATTGCCTCGTTATTGGATAAAGGAAGTTCCTGTCCTTCAGAAATGTAAAGGCATTGATCCATTGCCTTCTTAAAACTGCTGCTTTTAAAATATATTAAAACAAAGCTATTTTTTTCCTCTTTGAAAGTCTGTAGGATCTTTTTTTCTCTCACCAGTGTGCAGAAATTTCATAGTGATGGAACTATTTTAATCCCTTTTCTGGACTTGGTCACTTACTTAGTTGGCCCTGTCAGCATGAAAATGCATGTCTTTCAGTTCTGGGAAAATTTCTTTTAATTACTTCTTTGATGCTTGTTTTTCTCTCTATTTTCTCTGCCTTTTTTCTGGTACTCTTAGTATTTGGATGTCAGACCCTGTACTTTTCTTAAATTTCCTTTCCTCTTTTTTTAATATAATAAACTATTTTTTAAAGAAGCTTTAGATTACAGAAAAGTTACATCAAAAGTATAAGGAATTCCCATATACCTCTCCCCCTCCTACTCTCATATCCTACCCTATTAATAACATCTTACAATTGTGGGTACATTTGATATATTTGATGAATAAATATTGAAACATCGCTACTAACCAAGTTCTATAGTTTACATTGTGGTTTACCCTTACTTGCAGGGCCCTAAAAATGCCCTATGTTCCACCTATTCTTACTTCAGCACTAGCAACCACTCTCTTTATAACAATGTTACATGTTCTTTCAATACTACAATATTAATAGGTTTACTTTGTCCATGGTTGCATTCCTCCTTTATGTGTGTTCATTCCTCAACCTTGAGGGTTTTGGGATGGTGATGCCCACTCTGCCTCAGATTGAAAGGGGTCTTAGATATTATGGAGCAGATTGAAGGAACTGTTTTGCTTGCAGTTGTAAATACTCTTAGGTTTTGGGATGGGTTTGTCTACTATCACCATTTTGTTAGTTGTTGTGGGTGAGTTTGATAAACTGGAGAGTAGATGTTGGCTGCAACTCTTCTGCGATTCAGGGCTTAACAAGCTTATGAACAGACCAAAGAGTTAAGTCTCTGAGACATATATATAATGGGTATAGTGCTAATTATAGGATCAAATGAAAAGGGTTGAAGAATCATGTGAAGGGAAATTGTAAATGAGTTTAACTCTGTTACATTGGGTAAATAGGTTGTCATATATTTCAAGGTAAGGCCCACTGACAGGGTGCTGATTTCAAGTAGTTGTGTACTTTGCCTATAGTGTCTGAATGGCTCTGGAGTCCTCAGGAGCACCCCTCTTTGAGGCTTTGTTTACAGTGGCAGTTAGTGAGATCTGCCTGAGACATGTGTAAGTGTAACCTCTGGAATGATCTCCTGATTCATTTTGAAATCTCTTAGCCATAAAAACTCTTTTGTATTTAATGTTTGCCCCTTTTTCCAAGTGCATCATTGGTTGGTATTTGGGATTAATCCCTTAGTGCCAGGGAAGCTTATCCTCAGGAGTTATGTTCCACACTGGGGAAAGGTAGTACATTTATTTGCCGAGTTTGGCTTAGAAAGAGGCCACATTTGACTAACAAGGGTGTTTTCAGGAGCTGATTCTTAGGCAATAGTTATTATTAGGCTAAGTTTTGATTTTACAAGTTACATGTATTACTATTGTGGGTTTGAAATATTGGCCTGCTTCTTTTTATTAGGCATCACCTATGTACTCGAGAGATTCTTGCCGCTCCATTTGAGAATGTAGCAGACTCCCCAGGATGGTAGTTTAATAGTTTTTTGGTTATTGTGTGGGTCTCCATCCACTGAGATAACACTCTATGACAAGATGAACACATTCATATTCCACAGAAGCATGCCCCAGATACACCCTTTCCCACACATCCCACCTGCCAACACCCTGTAACAGTGAACCTCCCCTGTCATATGAGCCAAAAGAACATTCCCACAATTGCATTTTCAACCATAGACCTCCACCTCTCCAGAGTTCACTTATTCCTTCCTCCAGCCCTCCCTCCAGTTCCATGGACTATCCATGCTTACCCTTGCATTCCAGTACCATTGACTCCACTCACATCACTGCACCACCATCACCCCTATCCACTGCCAAACCACCCCTTTCCATGTCTTCATAGGTTCTCCCCAGATTGAGCATTGGCTCACCACTCTTTACTCCCTTTTTGTCTCCTGGTAACCTACCTTCCAGCTCTATCTCTGTGACTCTACTCAATATGCTTAGGTCATACCAGTGAGGTCATGCAATGTTTTTCCTTTTAGTTATGGGCTTACTTCACTCAACATAAGGTCTTTGAGATTCATCCATGTTGTTGTGTGTGTCAAAACTTCATTCCTTCTTAGAGCTGAGTAATATGCCACTGTATGTGTATTCAACATTTTGCTTATCTATTCATCTGTTGATGGACCCTTGGGTTGCTTCCAACTTTTGGCAATAGTGAATAATACTGCTGTGAACATTGGTGTGCATATATCTGTTCATGTCTCTGCTTTCAATTCTTCTGTATATATACCTAGAAGTGGGATTGCTGGATCTTATGGCAATTCTATAGTTAGCATCCTGAGGAACCTCCAGACCATTCTCTACAATGGCTGCACCATTCTACATTCCTACCAATAGTGGATGAATGTTCTTATTCCTCAACATCCTCTCCAGCACTTGGCATTTTCTGTTTTTTTTTTGTTTTTTTTTTTTAATAGCCACCAGTCTAATGGGGATAAAGTGATATCTCATTGTAGTCTTGGTTTGCATTTTTCTAATAGCTAGTGATGATGAGCATGTTTTCATGTGCTAATTAGCCATTTGTATTTCTTCTTTGGAAATGTGTTTATTCAAATCTCTTGCCCATTTTTAAATGGGTTGTTTGTGTTTTTATTTTTGAGATAATAGGATTTCTTATATAAATGTTGGATATTAGACCCTTATTGGATAAGTATTTCCCAGATATTTCCTCCCTTTGAGTAGACTGCCTTTTCACTTTCTGAACAAACTCCTTTGAAACACTGAAGTTTTATTTTTAAGGAGTTCTCATTTATCTGTTTTTTCTTTCATTGTTCATGTTTTGATGTAAAGTTTATGAACCATTTCCTACCACAAAATCTCAAAAATACTTTCCTACCTTATTTTCTAGGAGCTTTATTGTCTTGGCTCTTTTATTTATGTATTTGATTCATCTTGGGTTAATTTTTGAGTAGGGCATAGATGGTCATCCTCTCATTCGTTTGGCTGTGTATATCCAGTTGTCCCAGCACCATTTGTTGAAGAGGCATTTCTGACTCAGTTTAGTGGGCTTGGTGGCCTTGTGATTATCATCAGTAGGCCGTATTTGTGTGGGTCTATATCAGAACTCTCAGTTTGGTTCCATTGGTCAGTATGTCTGTCTTTGTGCCAATACCATGCAGGTTTAACCACTGTAGCTTTGTAGTATGCCTTAAAGTCAAATGGCATGATTACTCAATTTTTTTTTCTTTTTTTATTATGTTTTTGGCTATTCAGGGCCCCTTGCACTTCCAAATAAACTTCATAATTGGCTCTTCCAGTTCAGTAAAAAATGCTGTGGTAATTTTCATGGGGATTGTGTTAAATATGTAAATTGATTTGGGTAGGATAGAAGTCTTAATGATATTTAGTCTTCCAATACATGAACTTGGAATATTCTTCTATTTATTTGGGTCTTCTTTGACTTCCTTTAACAATGTTGTGTAGTTTTCTGGGTATGAGTCCTTTACATCCTTAGTTAAGTTTATTCCTAGATATTTGATTCTTTTCATTGCTATTTTAAGTGGAATTTTTTTATTGATTTCCTCCTCTGATTACTCATTATTAGTGTACAGAAATCCTACTATTCTGGTATGTTGACCTTACATCCTGCTACTTTACTGATATCATTAATCATCTCTAGAAGCATTGTTGTAGATTTTTCAAGGCTTTCTACATATAGGATTATGGCATATACAAATAGTGAAAATTTCATTTCTTCCTTTCCAATTTGGATTTCTTTTTTTTCTTTTTTGTTGCCTAAGTGCTTGAGCAAGTACTTCTAATACAACATTAAATAGAAGTAGTGAGAGTGGACATTCTTGTCTTGTTCCAGATCTTAGAGGTAAAATCTTTAACATTTCACCATTGAGTATGATTTTAGCTGTGGGCTTGTCATATATATCCTTTATCATGTTGAGGAAATTTCCTTCTATTCCTATCTTATAAAGTGTTTTTATCATAAAACGGTGCTGAATTTTGTCAAATGCTTTTTCTGCATCAATAGAGATGATTATGTGATTTTTTTCTTTCAATCTGTTAATGTGGTGTATTATTAATACATTGATTGATTTTCTTATGTTGAATCATCATCACATATCACGGATGAAACCCACTTGGTCATGGTGTATAATACATTTGATGTGTTGTTGAATTTGATTAGCAGGTATTGTGTTGAGGATTATAGCATCTGGGTTCATTAGAGATTGGTCTGTAGTTTTCCTTACTTGTAGCGTCTTTATATGGCTTTGGTATTAGGGTGGTGTTGGCATCACAGAATGAGTTAGGCAATGTTCCCTCTACTTCTAATTTTTGGAATGGTTTAAACAGGATCAGAGCTAGTTCTTTCCAGAATGATTGGTAGAATTCAGCTGTGAAACCATCTGGTCCTGGGTTCTTCCTAGTTGGGAGGTATTTAATGATTAATTCAATCTTGTTACTCATGATTGGTCAGTTGAGTTCAATTTCTTCTTTGGTCAATGTATGCTGCTTGTGTGTTTCTAGAAATTTGTCCATTTCATCTAAGTTATCCATCTTGTTGGCATGTAATTTTTCAAAGTATCCTCTTATGATATTCTTTATTTCTGTGAGATCAGTAGTGATATATACCCTTCCTCATTTCTTATGTATTTGCATCCTTTCTCTTTTTTTCTTTGTTAGTCTAGCTAAGGTTTTGTCAATTTTATTAATTTTCTCAAAGAACCAGCTTTTGGTTTTGTTTATTTTTTCTAATGCTTTCTTATTTTCAACTTCATTTAGCTCTGCTCTAATATATTTTTTTCCTTCTTTCTAGTTCCTTTGGAGTTAGTTTGTTGTTCCTTTTCCTCATATACCCCCCATCCCCCTCATCCCACTCATCCCCCCATAACAACAACCTCCTCCATCATCATGAGACATTCATTGCATTTGGTGAATATATCTCTGAGCACCGCTGTACCTCATGGTCAATGGTCCACACCATAGCCTACACTCTCCCACAGTCCATCCAGTGGGCCATTGGAGGACATACAATGTCTGGTAACTGTCCCTGTAGCACCACCCAGGACAGCTCCAACCCCTGAAAATGCCCCCACATCACATCTCTTCCTCCCACTCCTTACCCCCAGCAGCCACCATGGCCACTTTCTCCACACCAATGCCACATTTTCTTTGATTACTAGTAATCACAATAGTTCATGAATAGAATATCAGTAAGTCCATTCTAATCCATACTCTATTCCTCCATCCTGTGGACCTTAGAATGGTTGTATCCACTCCACACTTATATCAAGAGGGGGCTTAGATTCCACATGGATGCTGGATGTAATTTCAGTTGTAGGCACTCTTGGCTCCCTGGTGTGGTGGTTGACCTTCTTCACCTCCATGTTAGCTGAGTGGGGTAAGTCCAATAAACCAGAGGGTAGGAGCTGCAGGTCTGTTGAGGCTCAGGGCCTGGCTATCACATGGTCAGTCTAGAGATTCAGGTCCCCTGGGTATACATTAAACCCCAGTACAAACTACAGTTCTGGTAAAAGTAACAGGGGAGGCTTGTGGACAAAGAGTACATCTGAGTCCAGCTCCATCACACAGAAACTCAACTCCAAAGTAGGGCAAACTGACATGGCACTGAACTCCATCTGCCATGACCATAGAACCTATGGGTCTCTGTAGCCCTCAGTAGAACCAATATCTGGGGTTGTATCTACTTTATCTGTCTCTGGAACTCTGCTGAGGTGTGTGTAAGGGCAACCCCTCTGATAACCTCCCGGCTTTTTTTGGAGACTTATAGCCATATAAACTCATTTGTCCTTTCCATTTCCCCCTTTTATTCAGATCAAAAAGCATTTTTAACTCCTGGTATTATATGTACAATGAGATATTCTGCTGGTCCGAGTTGACCCTTTTATTCAAGGTCATCTTCTAGTTACATCATCAGCTGGTACTTGGTAGTAATCCCTTGGCACCAGGGAGCCTCATCCCTGGGAGTTATGTCCCATGCTGGGGGGAAGGCAACACATTTACATGCTGAGTTTGGCTTTGAGACTGGCCACAAGTATCTCTGAACATGGCCCTTCAAGCAATGAAGATTGATTGTCATTGTTGTTCTTTTTCTAATTCCTCTAGGTGTGCAGTTAGGTTTTTGATTTTAGCTATTTCTTCTTTTTAAAATATAGGCATCAATGGCTATAAATTTCCCTCTAAGCACTGACTTTGCTGCATCCCATAGGTTATGATATATTGTGTTGTCATTTTCATTCATTTCAAGGTACTTACTGATTTATTTTGCAATCTCCTCCTTACCCACTGATTGTCTAAGAGCGTACTGTTTTACTTCCATATCTTTGTGCTTAATCTGGTTCTCTGCCCCTTACTGATTTCCAGCTTCATTCCACTGTGGTCAGAGAAATGACTTTGTATAATCTCAATCTTTCTGAATTTGTTGAGAGTTGTTCTGTAGCTTAGCAAGTGGTCTATCCTGAGACCATGTGCTCTTGAGAAGAATAAATATTCTGCTGTATTTGGGTGTAATGTTCTGTATATGTCTATTAGGACTAGATCCTCTAACCTATTATTCAAGATGGTAAAGGGGGACAAAAACAACATGAAGAGGGGAAATGGAGGGATATGAGAGCAGAGAATGTATATGCTATTGAGTATGTTTTCGAATTAGTAGGTGATGGATGTAGGGTGTGTAATAATATATACGCCAGGATACTACAAAGGAAGTATTTAAAAAATATGCAGAGACAGAAATGAGACAGGGATCAGTCAGATATAGCACAAAAGAGCAACTGTACAGAAAATGAGGTTGCAGTAAAGGAAAAGGGAGACAAAAGATATGACATATAAAAATCAAAGGACAAAATGGCTGAAGGAAGTACTGCCTTTACAGTAACAACCCTGAATGTTATTGGATTAAATTTCCCAATAAAAAGACACAGATTGACAGAATAGATTAAAAAGCATTTCCCAACTATATGTTGTTTAGAAGAGACTCACTGTAGAACCAAAGACAGAAATGGATGAAAGTGAAAGGTTGGAAAAACATATTCTATGCAAAGAGTAACCAAAAAAGAATTGGGGTAGCTACACTAATATCAGAAAAAATAGACTTTGGTCAAAAGCTATTATAAGAGACAAAAAAGGATACTATAAATTAATTAAAGGGGGAATCCAAGAAGAAGAAATAAGAATCATAAATCTTTATGCATATAACCATGGTGCCCCAAAATACATGAGGTAAACACTGGCAAAACTGAAGGGAGAATAGATACCTCTACAATAATATTTGGAGACTTCAATTTGCCACTCTCATCAATAGCTAGAACATCTAGAAAAAAGATCCATAAGGAGGCAGAGAACTTCAATAATATCATCAATGAACTAGAACTAACAGTCAAATACAAAACATTGCACCCCAAACAGCAGGATATACATTCTTCTCAAGTGCACATGGATCATTCTTCAGTATGGACCACATTTTGATTCACAAAACAAGTCTCAATAAATTTAAAAAGATTGAAATTATACACAGCATCTTCTCTGACCAGAATGTAATGAAGCTAGGAATCACTAACAGGTGGAGAATTGTAAAATCCACAGCTATATGGAAGTTAAATAACACTTGCTTAAATGATCAGTGATTCAAAGAAAAAATTGCAAGGAAATTCAGTAAAAATATTGAGATGAATGAAATGGAGAACACAATGTATTAATACTTATGGGATGTGGCAAAGGCAGTGTGAGAGGGAAATTTATAGCCCTAAATGCTCACATTCAACAAAAAGACAGAGGGGAATGGATGTAGCTCAAATGGTTGAGTGCCTGCTTCCCATATATGAGGTTCCAGGTTTGATCCCTGGTATCTCCTAAAAACAAAATAAACAAATGGAAAAACCAGCTCTCACTGGGGAGCAGATGAAGCTCAGTGGTTGACTGCCTGCTTCCCATGTTTGAGGTTTTGGGTTCATTCCCTGGTACCTTCTTTAAAAAAAAAAAGAGAATTAAAATCATAGACTTAACTGCACACTTAGAGAAACTAGATAAAGTACAGAAAACTAAATCCAACGCAAGCAGAAAGGAATAAATAACAAAGGTTAGAGCATAAATAAATGCCACTGACAATAACAAACAATTAACAAAGTCAGAGTTGGTTCTTTGAAAAGATCAATAGCATCAACAATCTCTTTGCTAGACTGACAAAAAAGAGAAGACATAAATAAATTAAATCGGAAACGAGAGGGGGGACATTACTTATGACCCCACAGAAATATAAAGGATTGTAAGAGAACACCATGAACAAGTGTGTGCCAACTGAGTAGACAACCCAGAAGAAATGGACAAATTCCTAAAAACACACACAACCTATATATGTAAAGCACTTGCACACAGGAGACCACTAAATATTGCTAAAAGAAATCAAAGTAGACCTGAAAAAATGGAAGGAACCCCATGTGCAAGGATTGAAAGACAAAAGAACTATTAGATATATCAGACCTCTTCAAAATTAAAAACTTTGTGCATAGAAAAAACTATCATGAAAATGAAAAAACAACCTGCTCAATGGGAGAAAAATTTTGGAAACCACATATTCAATAAGGGTTTAATATCCAGAATATATAAATAATCCTACAAAAATAAAAAGACAAACAATCCAATTTTTAAAATGGGTAAAAATACTTGAATAGACATTTCTCCAAAGAGAAAATACAAATGGCAAAAAGGACATGAAAAGATGCTCAAAGTCATTAGCTATTAGGGAAATGCAAAACCACAATGAGGTATCATTTCACACCCATTAGAATGGCTGTTAGAAAAAGAAAAACAGAAAATTACAAATGTTGGAGAGGACGGAGAGGAATAGGAACACTCATTCATTGCTGGTACACATATAAAATGGTGCAGCTGCTGTGGAAGACTAAATATAAAATTACCATATGACCCAGCAATCATGGTTATAGGTTTATACCAGAACAATTGAAAACAAGGATTCAAACAGATAGTTGTACACAGATGATCATTGTGGTGTTATTTACAATTGCCAAAGCTGGAAGCAACCCAAATGTCCATCAATTGATGAATGAATGGATAAAGAAAATGTGGTCTATAAATACAATGGAATACTATTCAGCCATAAAAAGGAATGAAGTCCTGATGTATATGACAACATGGATGAACCTTGAAGATAGTATGCTGAGTGAAATAAGCCAGACACAGAAGGACAAGTATTATATGATCTCACTCTTATGAACTAATTAGAACAAACAAACTCAAAGAGTTAGAATCTAGAATATAGGTTACCATATGATAGATTGGGGTTAGAAAATGGGCAGTTGATACTTAACTTGTAGAGGATTTCTCTTTTGTTTGACAGTAATGTTTGGACATGGATGGTGGTTGTGGTAGTATATTATTGTGAGTATAATTTACAGCACTGAATTATATAGTTGAATGTTGTTAAAAGTGGAACTCTTTAGGTTTATATGTACCTAGAGTACAAATTAAAAGATAAAACAGAACTGTATTACACAGTGAACCTAAATACAAATAAAATTTTCCAACTCATTTTAAGCATTGGATAGGAGTAAGACACCAAGGGACTGAATAAATATACTGAATGTATGTGCCAACATTTTGCCACCTCTGTTTTGTATGTGAATGCTCAATTCAATTGCCTATCAATTCTTGAATGGGAGGAACATAATCAAGTGACTGAGATTGCTATGAAAAAGTATGCTAACATCCCTTTGTTTCTAACAATTAAAGACACCAGAGAAATACGCAAACCTAGAAAGGGAAATAAGAAAAAGTTCTTTTGGTATCTTGTTGACACCATATAAATGAATTTCTCATTTGTTATTATAAAATGTTCCTGGGAATGGATGTAGCTCAAGTGGTTGAGTGCCTGTTTCCCAGGTTCAATCCCAGTACCTCTTAAAAACAAACAAAACAAGAAAAGACCAACTCTCATTGGGGAGTAGATGTGGTTCAGTGGTTGAGTGCCTGCTTCCCATGTACGAGGTCCTGGGTTCAATCCCTGATATCTCCTAAAAAATAATGTTCCTTTTGATATAAAAGACAGATCTTGCGACATGAGGTACTTTCTCCTTTGGGAATGATATTTGAAGGGATCATGTGTATTCTTGGAGGAGAGTTAATTTGAACACCCAAAGCAATTTGGAAATGGTGCTTTTAAAGGAAAAAAAAAAAAAAGACACCATCCTTGTTTCAACGAGCATTTTAAGGAAAAGCAGACTCAAATCTCAGTGTTGTACTTCATAAGAAGCAAGACTCCCTGCACCCTATCACCATGGCGACTGGAGCACAGCACAGCCAGTTAAGAGCATGAGATGCTGTCACAGCCAAGGATGCAGGTGGGCAATGATTAGGACAAGTCATGCGTACTTGACTCCCACGAGGTTCTCAAGTCCCGGAACGAAAGCCGGGCCTCCACAGGGACCTGTCCTTCCAGGACCTTCTTCAGTTGGTTCTGACTGTGGGGAGCGGAAGCCTTGCGGCCATTATCTTAGTTCTGTTAAATCCTATCTTTTCCTGTATCTACAGGCAGGGAGACCACCCTTGCTGGGGTGGTAGGCTGTGACCTGAGCCCTTGAAGTTGAAGTGTGGTGTAGAAGAGAGGGGTTTAGGATGCGGAGGAGACCCCATTTCTAAAGAAATGAAGTTTATCTTGTTTTTATTGGCCCCCTGAAAGGATAATATTTTGCAAAGTGGTCTTGGCAGGTATTCCTCAACCTTCCAAGTGATTTCTTTTTCAACATGTAGCCACGGGTGTCCTTTGAGGATACGGATATATTTACGTAGGATTGTTCCCACTCTCCTTCTTGGCATCAACAAGAAAGTCAGGGGCTGAACAAGTTCCGTTCATTTGAAATGGTAATGACCTTCATTTGAAATGGTGAGAAGAGATGGAGGGGCAAGGCTGGGAGTGGCTGCAGGTGTGTCTCCTGCCCACCCTGGCTTTAGGCTCTGGATCCCTTACTGCCCTGTTAGGGGAGGAGGGCATTGCAGCCAGATGGGAATCTTGTGGGATAAGCAACTCTTTTTTCCCCCAGCCTCTTTGAGTATTATCTTAACCCCCCTGTTTCAGTTTTGCCATTCTATTCCTGAACCATGCTCCTGTTAATTTGGCTACAGAAACTACTAGAATTCTGTGGAACAGGAGTCTGGCACTAGAGTGATGGCTGAATGGTGGCCATGAAGTGGAGACTTTCCTTATTAAGACGATGCCCAATGTTGCTGATACAATTTCACCATCGCCTTAAATTAATTAGCACTACTGCAGAACTAGGATTGCCACATAAAATATAGGGTGCCCGGTTCACTTGGAATTTAGGCCAACAGTGAATGCTTTCTGACAGAAGTAGGTCCTAAATAGTGCATGGGACCGATTTATACTAAAAGAATTATTCCTTATTTACCTGACACTCAAATATAGCTGGCCGTCCTTTTTTTTTTTTTTTTTTTTCCTTACTTTTTTTCTGGCGACCTTCCTCCGAGCATCAAAATGCGCGTGAGATCCCTTGTTCTCTTCTTCGGCCCCCTCCACTCGGTCTTGCTCCTCCTTTCTCCCGGGGCCAGCGCCCTGCGGGGTTCAGCCAGCCCGGGGATGCGCTGGGGAAGCGAGGCAGGTAACACCGGAGGGCTTGAGGCGAGCCGCCCTGCTTTGCTACCTGTCTCCCACCAGGGGGCACAGGTGAGCACGCCAAGGACGCGGCGACCACGGCCTGTGGGACCTCTGCCAGGGCCGCTGGCGCTCCACGCGGAAGGCAAAGAGGCGCGGGCCTCTCCAGCCCCGCGTGCGCTAAGCCGGGAGGCCTTTTGGAGACCGGGGCCAAGCAAGCCGGAGTGGGTTTTCTCCGTTGAAGTCCTGAAGCTGGGGGCAGCGTGTCTGCGCCTGGGCGTGGGGGCATTAGGAGAGAGAGACAGAGCTCTTAGAAAAGCGCAGCGCAATTCCAACAAGCTACCGTTTT
Source organism: Dasypus novemcinctus (assembly GCF_030445035.2). Lineage (NCBI taxonomy): Eukaryota > Metazoa > Chordata > Mammalia > Cingulata > Dasypodidae > Dasypus > Dasypus novemcinctus. Next base: position 56,366,920 of record NC_080694.1, on the reverse strand, counting down.
CACAGTTGTGCCCAGAAGGACTCCAAGCCCAGGGTCTAGCTGAAGGTCAGCCGCTGCGCCCGTTCCACCAACGGCTGCAAAATCAGAACGGAGTTCCACTCCCGGCTGGATGCCTCCGTTTAGGACTTCTGCCCCCTAGTGCATTTTTCTGCTGTTGTTATTATTTCAAGCTTCCAAGCTCTCATATCCCTGGAAGGTGTCCTGTTTTTATATTTTAAGCACAGCAGTTATAGCCACTGTAGCTGCTATATGAAGCCAGGCAAGTTTCATGGTGTCCACAGAGGCTTTCAAATGCAGTGTGATAAGTTAAATCACGGTCATCGGTAGAGGAGAGGATGAGAAATAAGGATTTGAATGCATGTCAAAATGCCGCAGCCACAGAGCTCTCTGGATGTTTTTATTTTATTTTTTCTCCCTCTCTCTCATTTTTTAAAAAAATGAACTAATTCTTTATCTCTTCCCCCAACCCAATCCACCACAAACCAATGTCCAGCTTTTACAGGAAAGGGTTACTTTTATAAACCCCGCTGTAAAAGGCATCTGAGGGTCCCCTCTAGGTTGTTTTTCAGCTTATTTTCTTTTGACAGTGTTAAAGGACCTTTTAAAATTGTCAGGAGAGTAGATTCATATTTTTATCATTCCACCTGCATAGCATTTTAGACACATTTATATTCCTGAAAGCATAATAATACATAACATTTAGCATTTAATTTATGACTCCTGCCACATCTGGTATAAAACTCCTTCTGAAGCAATAAATCAACCTCTTCATGTCAAATTGCCATTCATTCTTTGACCTCCTCCATAATTTATGGTTTGTGAGTGCAAAATGGGAGAAGCAGCTTAAATCAAGTGGATTTTAATTAACAATCTTGGAAAATTCAGACGAATATTTGCAATTTATTCATGAGAGGAAAGGACTTTGTTACGAGAAGGAAAAAAAAAGCAGCTCATTTCCATGGGTATAAATTGAAAACTATTCTGGGTGCTTCAGAACCACAACATAAAGATTTTTCTCTACTTTGAGTTGGAAATACAAAGTGATTCTGATAGGAATGGCTGTCAAAGCTGCTAGGACAGAATCTATTTTTCTCTAAGAGATTTAGAAGGAAAAAGAGTAGGGGGAGACACGCATCCATCTTCTGCTTAGTGCAGCCTGTAACAGAGTTGCCTGGCTGCTGACACGGAGCCTTTCATGTCAAACAATTTTATTTCTAAGCTTTTCACAGTGTGTCCTAAGTAGCTTCTATTAGCATTGTCCTGTCCGTTTCCTTGGCAACAGAGCTGGTCAATTTAGACACCATTTAAGAGCTGTGGAAAAAGCAACAGCCGGCAATGTGATGGGCAAAATTACAGAGAAGCAGCTGAACACCATCCTCGCTGGAGGAGATGCATTTTCTTCCAGGACCCATTTTATTTTAATTAAAATTGAAAAACTCTTTGCAACAAGGCCCTCGCTGAAGCACAGGCCTGGGTAATCTACTGTATATCCATTGCAACTGCATTCCTTAATGTTCTCTCTTTAACCTTAATGGATGGCGTGCACTTTTCCAAATAAACAAGGAAGGGAAACCTAGAGACAATGTGGTAGCGTCTCGTTATCTATCTTTAGAATAAATATAGGATGGGGGGAGACAGCCCTCTCCATGTCTGTAGTTTAGGTGGAACACGTGGACCCTCCAGCTGCACCGCATGGTGATGACAGATTATCCTGCTTGAGAGAAACCACTTTTATTTCCAGTATCCTGGGTGGTCTCGTTTGCCATTTACCTTATTTCACTTTCATTGGTTGTGGTGACTGTAGCCATTATCTCAATAATCTTACATGGGTCATTTTGAACCTGGGAGCCAACTGGACTGAACTTCCTGCTGGCGGTTGTCTTGGCACTCCCTGTTGCATTCATGGCTTTCTGGTGTCTTGGACAGGATAAAGCATAATTTGGGGTGAGAGGAATCTTCTCTCCCAGTATGGGATATGCTAAACATTCCTCATCCTCTCGGAGGAAAATAAGTTAATTTGTGTACTATATGTATCTGCAAATAAGACAAGGAGATTGATTATTTCTACAGAAAATGGAAGGCAGCCTCAGTATCATTTTCACTTTAAGAAAGTTGCACAAGTGAGTTTGTATTTATGAATAAGGAATTTTTGATAATACTGTCTATCTACTACAGTGAATGCACCGGAATATTTCAGGGTTTGCATCTGTTATGCTTTTAGATGGCGCTTATTTAGCTGAAACTCTGTAAGGTAATGAATGCCTCTTCACTGAACATATTAAAAGAAGATATATAAATCTTGTTATTGGAAATATCTTGAGAATCACCAGGCCCAGTAGAATGTTAAATTCAGGGACTTCTGAAGTCCCTTCTTTCACTGATATTCCACGATTTGCTCCCAGATGGTGGACAAATGCGTGTTCACTGAACTGGCCTGGGAACTAGTGGAGAAATGACCCATTTAACATGGTTTTCCATGGTTATCTGGGAATATGCTTTACCTCTCTACAAGGCTCCCTCGTTTCATGGGGAAAAGGCAGGCATGTTAATGTCTAAGCTCTTTGGACGCCTCTGTTAACTTAGCACCAAATGTAATATATGACCCAGTATCCATGAAAGTTCTGTGTCAAATGTCATTAGAGTCATAGAGTTGCTAGCACTGTTCTGCATTTCTCCATTCAGTATGAATCAGCCTGAATCACATTTCCCATTGAAAGGGTTACTGAAGCCTTAAAACCCTTCCAATCAGGATCTCTATGGTTGGATAGTAAGGATGCCAATTAATCCTGGTTGTAAAGGAACAGCAGGGCCCACCAGTCATTGTCCCAAATGGCACACAGGACAATTAGATACATAGGCTGACATTTCGTCTGTGGTATTTACATAATGCCTACCACGGTGATGGATAGAAAGGAGGGACATAGGCGCGGCAGAGTGACGGAGGATAAGGGCAGGATGTCGTTCGTCTTTTCCATTAGGATGACTATTTTAATGAACATACCAACTCATTTCTGCAGTCCATCCAATCATTTGATAGTATAAACTTCTGGAGAAGAGCCCTGGGAATTGGGTTTGTCGGGTAAGGGCTCTTTGGCTAGCAGGGAAGAGGTGTGGAATGCCTCAGGAGCCACCGATACTGGGGGGGACCTCTGAGCTGCCTGTCACAGGAGACTCCTCTCTCCCTGATACCAGGGACTCAAGGTATGGGAAGGACTTGTGCTACCAAAGTGGCATACAGCTGAGAGCTATTTTCTGTCCTCGTGCATTCTTTCAGAATTCTTCTCTCCAGTATCTGCCTCTAGTTTCCTGAGCTCTGGATCCTCACTGAATAACCTTGAGCAAATGACCGCTTCTAACCTCCTGTTTTCTCATCTGTGAAATGAGGATCCTTCCAACTCCCTCTCCCAATGGAGTAACTCTTTCTGAAAATCAGTTTGATCTCCACAGGGAAAGGTATTATATAGCAGCCCAGAATTCTATTTTGTTCTGTACTACCCACAAATACAATTTGTGTAGTCCCAGCCTGACTCCATAAACAATCTGTTTCCTTGTGGGTGCAGATAAGAACACCAGAGAGGTAAAACCAGTTACATTTCAAAGTGTGCAACAAGTCCGCTCTCTGTTTAGGATGCCCCTGACCCGCTAAAACAGGGTTTTCCAACTTTGGCACTGCTGGCATTTGGAGCTGGAGAAGGCTTTGTGGTGGGGCCTGTGCTGTGCCTTGTAGGAGGTTTACTGAGGCCAGTACCAATCCCTCCCAGTTGTAACAGACAAACGTGGCTCCAGACATTGGTGAATGTCCTCTGCAGGTGCAGAAGCACTCCCAGCTGGAAAAATCTGCTTAAAAAAAAAGCTTTGTTAATCATCCCAGTAAATTGGGACAGGGGTTTGTGTTACAATCTGGGTGTAGCCTGGGGTTTATATAGTCTAGCCAATGGCCTCCAAGGTTTGAAGAAAATCCAAGAAAGCCAAAAATCTGATTTTTATATTTGAGTATAGCTAGTTACATGATACTCTCCTGACATTCCCCCCGGGTTGATTACAACTGCCTCTCGTGGTGATGAGGACAAACAAGTGATGCTGGTCCCTGCACCTTGAGCTTTTCTTAAATGAAGGCTAAGGGGACTGCAGTGTCTATTTGAAGGCCACAGATTGAAAAGCAGATCCCCAGCCTTGCATGAGGTGCCGTCTCCTCTCCTAATGATGCTATATATTTCCTGGAAAAAACTTCCTGCTTCCCAGTTGCAGCCCATTAGCTGCTTATGTGTCCAGCAAGCATACCCATTGATTCTTCTCATATTCAGAGTGTGATATAAGAGCTTGCACTGTGCTAGGCCTGTAGTCTATAAACATGCTGTAATCATTTGTAATTAAACCATAAAACAATCTGGCTGAAATAACTCTGAGATGAAATATTACGTCTACTCCTGGATGCCAAAGACAAGAAAGGTATAGAGATTTGGTTAATTATTCTCTCTGCTGACGGAAAATGTTGCGTTTATTTCTTGAAAAGCAAAATAAATGCTATTAGAAGAGGATCCCTTATCTTTAATAAAGGAGACAAGGGTTTGGGAATTTAAAATCCTTTTTTTCTCAAACAGAATATCACCCTCGTAATCCTGTGTCCACTGAATGCTGCCTTCTGTAGGGTCATGCATAGGATACCTTAGCTAACTGGAATTTAACTGACGGCTTCACCTTTCCAAGAAAGAGAAATGAAATCAGGAGGCAGAAAAAATTCTCTCAGCAATCAGAAGAAATTCCCCAAAGCCCATGCATTATGGTTTGTGTGCTAATCAATCAATTAAATAATCAGTTTCTTCATTCAACACAGCTATTATCCATTCAGTGACTATTTGAGCACCTGCTATGTGTCTGGAATGCTGCTAGATGGTGAAGATATACTTGACAACAAGATAGAAAAGTTTTTGTCCCCAAGTATCTTATACTAGACTCTAGGGAGATGTATTTAAACAAACAAAATAGGGACACAAACTAATTATAGATTGTGATTTATGCTATGGAGACTATAAATGAAATTCTGCTAAAGAGAATAGCGACGAAGTCCATTTAGGATGGAGTGACCTGGGAAGACTTCTCTGGGTTGAGGCCGGGAGAATGAGGAGTTATTCATTTAGATGCAGGGAGAAAGACTTCCAGGCACAGGCAACAGGAGCAAGGAAAGAGACCCTGCAGCAGGATGGAGCTCCACACGGTCTAGAAAATGCCAGAAGGCCAGCGTGGGGAGAGGGGGAGAGAGGCCCAAGTGGAGATTGCAGAGGTAGGAACTGGATATGAGGGTTTTTCCAGGAGACAATTTTATTCCAAGTATACCATTAGATTTTTAAGCTCAGGAGTAGCCTTGATTTTAAAAAGGTCACCCTGGGTCCTGAGAACAGACTGACCAGAGATGCAGAGTGGACAGATGGAGACCACCTATGGGGCTTCCACGGGTATCTGGGCAAGACATTTAGGTGGTTGCAACAGGCTGTCAGCATGGACATGGAAGTGGCTAGGGCCTGGAGCTCATGGGACATGCCGATGGGTTGGATAACTGTGTGTGATGGAAACCGGGGCGGGGGGGGGTCCAGGGTGCCTGCTGGGGCTGAGGAGTGACACGGTGATGGGGTGGCCTGTCCTTGGACCATCAGCTCACAGAGAAGGGGCCTCCTCGGGTCTGGAAGCAGAGGCCCCATGCATAGAAGCTGAGAGTCGAGAATCTCGGGCACCAGGTGTGGGGTCTAGAAGGAGTGTAAGCTCCAGGGGGCTTGTCTTCTTGGCCCTTTGGACTCCTTAGACCATATGGGGAGGGACACAAGCAGGAGAAGGACAGACCAGAGTCCTTTAAAAGGCAGGTCCAGAGCAGAGCCCCTTCCTGCCCACTGCCCAAGGCAGTACTCCTGAGCATCCACCCACTAGAATCCAGCTGAACTGAGACAGATGGAGTTGGTTTGCGTTAAAGGAGTCATACTTAAACCAGTAGACACAGAACCCGACAACAAGGGCACTGTATAGGTGTTCGCTCTCTCTGTGCTTAGTATTGATAATCAGGTTTTGGCTCATGGCATATTTTGATATATTTCATAAAAATAGATGGCTTGATAAAAGGAAAGTTTTTATTTATTTATTATTATTATTTTTTTAATTTCCAGTACTGCTATCTTCAGGGGGTTGTTCCAATGGGATGATATAAGTTTTTTAAAAATCAGAATGACTTATTTGTGTTTGTTGTGAATAAACAGCAACTCATGACACTGTACAATTTGTCCAGACAGGGAAGAAGGTTCATGAAATTAGTAAATGCCCTTTTGAAAAGGGTCTTTTGTCAGAAATAATTTAAGTTCAAGATAGTCCCTGTAGCAAAATCCAATACTGTTCCCTCAGTACTTTATAAATGGAGTTTTCTTCCGCTTGCATGCATTTCCTGGGGCTTATGGACCCATTCATATCCCCCATATTTAGAATCGAAGTTTCCTTTCTGAGGAGATCTTAATTTTAAGGTAAAGCACCGTTCAAGTTCCTGAATTCCTACTCTCTCTTCATTCTTGATTATGTTTCATGAAATCTGAATAAGATATAACCCTGCTGATTGTAGAATGTAGCAACCTGCCTTCTGATAAATTGAGGATTATGGGGAACTAGAATTGCAAACATATATCCAAGGGAATGACCCAGTTGCAATGTAAAATTATTCAGAATTATTTCAGGTATGGTCTCTGTGTGGTCCCTGCCTCTTCTCTTAATTTCTTTATGCAAACATTACTCATTTTAAAATGAGCAGTTGGACACAGTGGTTTACGATCTTTAATAACGATCGGATCTGGGAACTCCCTTGAGATGCACAGTGGAATAATTTTTTTGCAGAGCCAGTCCTCTTCTGTAATAAACATGTGAGTTCGGTATTACTGTGGAGAGCTCTTCACAGCGTCGTGCAGTTATCCCATGAGGTCTGCCCGATGTTGCGATGAGAATCTTGGGAGAAGTTTGTTGAAGAAGCAGATTCATCTGGAGCTTCATCGCAAGCAACTTCATCATTCGGCCTCCTCTGGCTTCATCATGTTCTCGCTGCTTGTCAGTGGTCTTGGGTGTGGGCTTTGTAGGGCCTTGTCACCAAGAGCCTCCCTCTCCTTCTTAAGTGTTCCTTCCTCGGCTGCTGTTTCCACCGTGTGAATATAAAGTGTCCCTGCTTCTTCTTCTTAATCTTCTAACTGCCGAATCCTGGAGGGAGGTGGGGGAAGGCAGCAGCTTCTGGGAGTGGAGCCCCGCTCTCTCCTGTTCCATCCCCACCCACTGCAGGCCCCCGAGGTTCTTCGCAGGCAGTTTTCCCCTTGAGCCCTTTTGGCCTCTGCTCTACTCCTATGTCCCGCTTTTACCGTGGTGTTTGCTCCTTTGCCCTGACACAGCATTTCAGGAGCACGCGACCTTGGAGGGTTGGGCTTACAGGTTTGGTGCATGCTGATGGAACTTTAGAGGGCTTACTATCACACCTGTGGTCGGTGACACTCATGTGTTCCCACAGGATGTATGCAAGGCCCATTGTCTGGAGCTTGCTTATGTTGGTCAGTTCACACTTGCAGCTGATGTCCGAGACCTTATACTGGCCTTGGTGTCACTTACAGATATTTGGCCAGGTTAGGAAAACGGTGACAAATTGTGGGCAAAACAGTGTAACTCTCTCAGTGCTGCTGCAAAAACTGCTAAGAAGTCATACCCTTACAGTAGGTGATCAATTGCTTACCCTTTAAAGATTGACTATGACTTTGACCTTGTAGCTCAGCCATTTGGTCAGGGGTTTTATTGAAAAATTCAGATTTGACATTCAGAAGAATAGTTGGCTTGTTTGATTATAGTTTTTATTTCTGGCCCCAGGACTTACTGATACTATAATGATTAGTGGATGACTTTGGGAATCTTTTAAGAATATGTGAGACGAGGTATGTCAAAAAACATGATAAACTGGCTTCCAGGACTTTAAAAGTGATGTGGCAACTCTCCCTGCCATAATCTCCTATGTGTCATTGAGCTCCACGTGACTCCAGTGTGGGGCTGACTGCGGATCTCTCTGAGTTAGCAAATCAAGGTGTCAAATCAGGCTCGTTTATTACTTCCGAATGCCAACAGTCCTGTCCAAAAGTCCTAAAATAGAAAGGGACTCCAGAATGAATCACTCAATTTATTTTAGTCTTTTAGTTGCCACTGGGTAATTTTTACAATTCAGTTCATCTAACTTGGGAGAAGTCTAGCCAGTGGAGCTGTGATGAATCTGGGTAGGAAACTTGATAATGAAAAGGAAGAATTGGTAAATATAAGCTTTTAATTTTAGGAACAAGGTCAGCTTCATGGTTCAGCAAAACTTATTGCTATTCAAGCAGTAAGAGGCTGGACACAAGACCAACAGAGAGTGGTCCAGAGGCAGAAGCTGGAGGATTTATTTTATATTGATTCCTTTGGTGCTATCAGGATTTGTGCTCTAGAAAGGTAATTGGGTAGCAGCATAAAATGCATTCAAAATATAAACATATTTTTCTTCTGAAATAATCAGGTCATTTTTGTAGGGAAACGTGGCTTCTTTCTCCTGTCCCTGATTCATTCGTCTTTAAACTCGTACTGCCTTTCTCCTTCCTCATTAAAAAATCTCTTTGTTTCCTTTGGAGGAGAGAAAAATCAAGCCTTCCTTTCTCCTCACAGAAGAAGCTACTATTTATGTATATGTTTTCCACTCACTCTCATTCGTGATGAATCTCTGATTAGAAATAACCCCATATTGCCCTGTTCTGTCAATCAGCTAAAAGGGAGCTGGGAGTGCTCTGAAGTAAACGTATGGGAGGATAGCCACATATATTTGATACCTCCATTTAAAAAGAATATGGATAAAATTATCATTCTCAGTAGTTCCTCTGGAAAAAAAAAGTATTTGAAAATTCTCATATAGTATTATGGTATCTTGAGATTAGCAATTAAACTGGGGCTTTTGCTCTTGGACTTGTGATTGACTCAGAAAAAACTGTAAAATGAATAGAGATTTTTTTTGGGGGGGGGGCGGCCGGGAAATATTCTCCTTTGGAGCATGTGGTGGAGCCCGTTCTCTTGGGTATCCTATGCTCCTAAGGTTTGCCTTTCTCCTTGATGCCTCACCCAGCCTTGCACATTTATTAATCTTGCTGTCCATTCCTTTCTCTCTATTCTTTGTTTTTCAACAGCCATCTGAGCTGACAGTATTTACATGCTTAGAGTATTTAGATATAGGAAGGCTCAGAAAGAATTCTGTCTACCTCTCCATTTTATAGAGGAGGAAACTGATTTTTTTTTTAAGTGTGGAAGCTGGTGCACAGGATTCCACTATAAATTAGCAGAAATCCTGGGTCTGGAGCTGAGTCTGGGCCGATGATCTCTTCAGGGAAGCTTCTAGCTTTCTAACTTGCCAGTGGCTGCTAGCCCCCTTCCCGAGGATATCTGCATTTTAAAAGGGAAGATTCCAGAGTACATCTTCCTAGGAAGCTGAAGAAATGATTCGAATGGCAAGAACATTAGAGAGGGTAGCAGGCTTTAGGGGGAGGTATGTAGGTTGGCTAGTGTTCCACCAGAATTCCTGTCTTCTGGGGACCTCAGAATGGGAACCTAATTGGAAGTCTTTGCAGAGGTAAGTAGTTAAGATGAGGTCACACTGGAGTAGGTGGGTGCTAAACCCAGTGACCGACGTTCTTGTAAGGAGAACAGAGGGCATGCGGAACCCTGCACAGGGAAGGTGGCCAGATGCAAGGCCAAGGGGGCTAGGGAGTGCTGGCCATCACCAGAAACCCAGAGAGAGGCACGGGACGATTCTCCCTCCATTTCCAAAAGGAACCAACCCTGCTGACACCTTGACATTGGACTTCTGGCCCTACCGATCTGTGAGGGAATACATTACTGTTGTTTTAATCCACCCAGTTTGTGGTAACATGTTACAGCAGCGCTAGAACCCTTAAGGCAGGTGCTGTTTTAGGAAAGGGACAGACGTTTTGGAGTACTGGTCTTCTGGGGCCTTCACACCCACAGCGGTGACCGTGAGGTCTGCCGAGCCACAAGGCTGGCCCCGGATCGGATGCTTCCTGGTCCCTTGTATTTGTCTGCAAGAAGCTCTGTGGGAACGTCCTTCAAGTTCCTTCCAACTTGACAATGACAAGCTTTTAATGTGGTTTCCAAGTCACTATAAATGAATAAGGCAACCTCTTTCCAAATTTACCTTGTTCCTCAAAGTATTTATCACTTAAAAATGCTTGTTCTTTGTAGATATTTGGAAAATACAGCCAAGTAAAAAGTAGAATCCAAAAGACCATCCCTCACATGCCTGTCAAAGCCCATCACCAGTAGAACCTCAGTGTATTGCCTTTCTGTTGAATCCTGTTCTTTTTCCAACTTAAAGACTAAAAGTAGGATTTTTCGTTCTTTCTTTCTTTCTTTGACTTCATTTTCTGACTATGAAATAGTAATATATGCCTGTTGAAGAAAAATTGGAAAATGCAGACAACTATAAAGAAGAAAATATATCATGAATAAATTGACAACTAGAGCTAACCCAAGTGGCACATTTGTTTCCAGCTTCTTAAAAATCCATATTTCTCCATTTCACTTCTTAATAATAAATTAACCAGTATAAAACTAACAGGAGTTACTGTTGTTTTCCACTTGGGTAAGATGAAGTTCTTTCAATCAGTTGCTAAAATCTGTCTCAGTATAAGGTAAAGCTGGATACATGTGAACTCCAATTTCGAAAGAAAAAAGACTTCAGCCCAGAGTTCACATTTAAAAGCCCATGATGGAACATTCTGAACACAGCGGAAGTTGCATTCTGAAATGTCAAAAATAATTGTAGCTTTGTTCAGCTAGGTCTGTTTTGTCCTCAGAATGTTTAGAGGTGTGGCAAACAAACAGTGCCTCCTCTGTTCGTGTGGTGAGCAAATGAGCAGATGGCCGTCAGGTCCACCGTAGGTGTGACTATTGGTGATATATAACCTGAAATGATGCTCATTGCTTGAGGGCACTGCAGGGACCCTGGCCTTGACTCTCTATTTTTCGCTGACTTGGATCTTCTTTCACTCTCCCTCTCTGCCCGTCTTCCTTGCAGTAAAGAGGACAAAGTGCAGTCTGAGAACACAGCCTCTCTGGTGGAGCCAGACTATCTATTCACCCTTTTTCAAATGTACTCTTTGCTGAGCTTGTTCTCGCAAACTTGGGTGCACTTGTTTATTTAATGGCAGCATTCCCCCCTTCAAGAGATGTGACACAGTTCCTGCTCACTGCAGCCCTCGGGGGGCGCTCTCTCTGAGCTCCATGCGCCATGCTATCTTTCCTACTGCTGGACCCTGAATGCTGGGGGGAATAAAACTAGCATATGATGGCATCATCCTTTTAACTGCCCTTCCTCTGTGGAAAAATCGTAGATCTTTCCCAATGGTACTGAACTCCCAAAGAATGCACTGCAGTGGAGAGGAATCTCTATTTTACTCTTTCCCCACTCAGGAAGAAGTCTGCAGCATAATGACAGTCAAACTCCCATTCTCCTTCTACAAATAGCTCCCTGGCTGCACTTTTCAGGCTACAGAAGAGAAGTGAGGCTCATGCAGATGACAGCAAGCTCCCCGAGTGGGCACAGCCATCTAGGACCCCCTACCCCCACCCCATGGGATGTCATAGGCTTTCAGCTTGCCACCATGTTAGCACAAGGAGTGCACCCTCTCTGAATCATGCTAGGATAATAATAGCCTGTCCCGAGTGTTCTTAGCAGGGAGTGTGGGGACGCAGTGGGGGCAATCCGTCATTTTCAGAATATATATCTTTTCCCATCATTCCCATGACAGCCTCACTGCACCACTAAGTTGACTTTCTTTTCTCTGGTGAAGAAAGAAAAACACTGTGGTCAAGTGTCAGCAACAGATAAAGTGAAGGGCAAAATTTCCTGACATTTGCTGCCAGGATCATCAGACAAGGAGCCTCGTCTAGGCAAGTGGTGAATATTTCCTTATTGTTAAGAAAGGATTGATGGGTCCCAGTATATTTGACATGTACTGTCTTTGACACACATCTCTTCTCCCCAAGAATCGGTGACTTTCAATTGATCTTATGTTTCACCCTTAATATGCTTTCTTCAACCTTTTTAAAAACCGTCCTCCATCAATATTTATTTTCATATCTATTGTACTATTTATTGACTTTATATAAAATCAACCCAAAGAATTGAAGCATGGTAAGCAAGTAGGTATATTCAAAGTGCTTTTAAAATTTCTGTTCTTATTAAATGAAGTTGAGACAGGAGCTTTAGTTTCTAGTTTCACAGAACTGTAAATTCACCACTCAGGCTCTCTGTGACCTGGCTCCCTCATGTGTAAATGAAACAGATAAGGCCTATGAAATTTGTCAAGAGGAATGAAACTGGCTTCTCTGAGTTGTTCCGTGTCACCTGTGAGTTAGGTTGTCTTGGAGTTGAGATCCTTGGGTGGGTTAAACAAGTTCAAGGGTGTTTTGTTAATTCTGTTTTGTTATCCTAGACACACATTCTCTGCCCCAAGTGAAAGATCAGTCATTTTAGGTTCTTTAACTTATTTCAGTAGTTTGTGAATTGTAAATCTGTTTTTAAAAATAAAATGAAAAGGGCACGGGGAGTGTCTATGCAACACAACCCAGGATGTGTTGTTGAGTGGCTGAAGATCCAGAAACAATTTGATACTTAGAATCATACAAAAGTAGCCAGAGAGGTGAGTGGTGTTTTAGTGGTTTTGATTGATCAAAATGGATGATTTGATCAAGTGGATAACCTTTTTAATGAGGTGCTAAGTAGCTCTTCTACCTTTGTGACAGCAGATCCATATATTTTCTCAATATGCATAGGGAAGAATTTGGCCTGATTATTAAGTTCATTGCTTGCACTCTTCAACTTCACCTTTTTCAGGATAGTGTACAAGCTGTTTACCTCCTCTTTAAAAAATAAATAAATTCCAAGTTCTAGTACTTCTGGTTTGTGTGAGCAATCTAGGAATTATCAAAAAGAAAATCCATTGACCGTTATTGTCAAGGGTTCTGTTACAAGGCAACATTTATCTTACTTATAGGAAGGTAAGCATGCTGAAGTTTGTGTATTTTAAATATATAACATCTTTATTGACATATATTTCCCATACCATGCAATTCACTCATTTAAAGTATACAATTTATAGTATACGATTCAGTGGTTTTAGAACATTTTCATCACCCTGAAAAAGAAATCCTCAACCCATAAGCAATTACTCCTCGTTCTTGCCATATTGCCACCCACCCCAATCCTTGGCAACTAGTTGCTTTCTCTATGGATTTGCGTGTTCTAGACATTTCGTATAAATGCAATCATCTGATTCATGGACTTTCTGTGACTGGTTTCTTTCATGTAGTGCATGTTTTCAAGGGTCATCCATGTTGAAACATGTATTTATATCACTAATTTAATCTTTACTGGCTCATTCTGAATATTTGCATTGTTTCTAGTTTCATATACTCTCATATAAATAACCCTCTCTATATTATTATCCTTTTCTAAGTTTGTTTGTTTGCTTCTTAGTTCTCCAAGCAGGATAGAAACCAAACATAGTTTAAAGCATTATCTTGGGAGATTTGAATACAATATTTTAAAAATATTGGAATGATCCCAGAATTGCCATTGAATGTATGTTTACTACAGAGATAGTAATTTTTTTAAAAAATTGTGGATTTATTCCCCCATTGGTATTTTTTACATTCATATATATTCGTTTTAAAAATAATTTTTAATTAGAGAAGTTGTAGGTTTACAGATAAATCATGTAAAAAATGCAGTGTTCTCATATAACCCCCCTACCCCCTTTATTAACACTTTGCATTAGTGTGGTAACTTTGTTACAATTGATGAAAGAATATTATCATTGTAGTATTAACTATAGTCCATAGTATACATTAGGGTGTATTTTTTCCAAGATATTACCACATTATTAAAACCTTACAGTATGTGGTATACTTGTTACAATTCATGAAAGAACATTTTTACAATTGTACTATTAGCTATATATAGTCCATTGTTTACAACAGGGTTCTCTGTGTAATACAGTCCTATATTTTATCTTTTCATTTTCATTCTAGTAATATATATAAGATTTAAATTTCTTCCTTTAACCACATTCACATTTATAATTCAGTGCTGTTAATTAGCTACCATTGACACCATCCATTTCCAAACTTTACAATAACCCAAATAGCAAATCTGTACAAATTAAGCATTAACTGCCCATTCCCTACCCCTTCCCAAGTCCCAGGTAAACTATATTCTAGGTTCTAACTCAATGAATATGCTTATTCTAAATATTTCATATCAGTGAGATCATACAATATTTGTCCTTATGTGTCTGGCTTATTTAACTCAGCATATTGTCTTCAAGGTTCATCCATGTTGTCACATGAACCAGAACTTCATTACTTTTTACTGCTGAATAATATTCCACTGTATGTATATACCACATTGTGTTTTTCCATTCATCAGTTGATGGACACTTGGGTTGCTTCCATCTTTTGGCAATTGTGAATAATGCCACTATGAACATCAGTGTGCAAATACGTGTTTGAGTTCCTGCTTTCAATTCTTTTGGGTATATACTTAGCAGCGGGATTGCTGGATCATATGGTAATTCAATAGTTAGCTTTCTAAGGAATTGCCAGAATGTCTTTTACAGTGGCTGCACCATTTTACATTCTTAATAACAATGAATGAGTGTTCCTACTATTTCTCCATATCCTCTCCAACACTTGCAATTTTCTGTTTGCTTTTAAAAAAAATAGTAGTCATTCTAGTGAGTGAGAAGTGGTATTTCACTGTGGTTTTGATTTGCACTTCCTAATAGCTAATGATGTTTAGCATTTATTCATGTGCTTTCTAGTCAGTAGTATATCCTCCTTGGAAAAATGTCTATTTATGTCTTTTGCCCATTTAACAAATGTGTTGCTTGTTTTTATATTGTTAAGTTGTAGAATTTCTTTTTTTATTCTGAATATTAAACTATTATCAGATATGTAGTTTCCATATATTTTCTCCCATTGAGTAGTTTGCCTTTTCACTCTCATGATAAAATTCTTTGATGTACAAGTTTTTAATTTTGTGGACATCTCTTTTTTTTTCCTTTATTGCTTGTGATTTGTGTATAAAGTCTAAGCAACCATTGCCTATCACAAGATCTTGAAGGTGCTTCCCTACATTTTCTCCTAGGATATGTATAGCCCTCATTCCTATATTTAGGCTCATTGATCCATTTTGAGTTAATTTTTTTTTACAAGGTATGAGATAGAGCTCCTACTTCATTCTTTTGCATATGGATATGCAGTTCTTCCAGCACCATTTGTGGATGGCATAATTCTTTCCCAGTTGAGTGGATGTGGCAGATTTGTCAAAAATCTATTGGCCATAGATGTGAGGGTCTATTTCTGAACTCTCAAATAGATTCCATTGGTCTACATGTCTATTCTTGGATCAGTACTAGGCTGCTTTGAGCATATTAGCTTTTTAGTAAGTTTTAAAGTCAGGAAGTGTGAGTGCTTCAACTTCTTTTTTCCTTTTCAAGATGGTTTTGACAATTTGGGTCCCTTATCATCCTAAATACATTTGATGATTTGCTTTCCCATTTCTGCAAAGTAGGCTGTTGGAATTTTGATTGGGATTGCATTGAATCTGTAAATCATTTTGGGTAAAATTGACATCATAAGGGTATTTGGTCTTCAAATCCATGAGCATGGAATGTACTTCCATTTAGTTAGATTTCTTTTCTCAAAGCGTTGTAGTTTTTGGTGCATAAGTCCTTTACATCCTTGCTTAAATTTATTCCTAGATATTTGATTCCTTTTAGTTGTTTTTGTAAAGGGAATTTTTCTCTTGATTTCCTCCTCAGTTTGCTCATTACTTGTGTATAGAAACACTACTACTTTTTGCATGTTGATCTTATACATCACCACTTTGCTGAATTCTTTTATTAGCTCTAGTAGCTTTTAAAAAAAGATTATTTTGGACTTTCTGTAAGTAGGATCATGTCATCTGCAAATAGGGAATGTTTTATTTCTTTGGTGTCAATTTTGATGCCTTTTATTTCTTTTTCTTGCCCAACACCTCAGACTAGAACCTCCAGTACAGTGTTGAATAATAGTGGTGACAGTGAGCATCCTTGACTTGTTCCAGATATTAGAGGAAAAGCTTTCAGTTTTTTACCTTTGAGTATAATGTTAGCTGTGGGTTTTTCAAATATATTCTTATCAGCTTTAGGAAGTATCCTCTTATTCCTATTTTTTTTCCTAAGTGTTTTTATCAAGAAAGGATGCTAGATTTTGTCAAATGCCTTTTCTGCATCAATCGAGATAATCATGTGTCTTCCCCCCTTTGTTTTGTTAATGTGGTGTATTACACTAATTGATTTTCTTATGTTGAACCAACCTTGAATACCTGGGATAAAACCCACTTGATCATGGTCCATAATTCTTTTTTGGGGGGTGGGCGAGAGCAGTGGGATAACAGGGCCAGGGATTGAATCCAGGACCTCGTATGTGGGAAGCTGACGTTCAACCACTGAGCCACATCAGGTCCCATGAATTGGTTTTTTGTTTGTTTGCTTGTTGTTTTTTGTTTTGTTTTGTTTTGTTTCTAGGAGGCTCCAGGGACCAAACTTGGGACCGCTCATGTGGGAAGCAGGTGCTTAACTACTTGAGCCACATCCACTCCCCTCATAATTTTTTAAATGTGCTTTTGGATTCAATTTGCAAGTATTTTGTTGAGGAATCTTCTATCTATTCATAAGAGAAATTGGTCTATAATTCTGTTTTCTCAGTCTCATTATCTGACTTTGGTATTAGGGTGATGTTGGCCTCATACTATGAGTTAGGTTGTGCTCTCACCTCTTCAATTTTTTGCAAGAGTTTGTACAGGATTTGTATTAATTTTTCTTGGAATGTTTGGTAGAATTTATCTGTGGAGCCATCTGCTCCAGGTCTTATCTTTGTTGGAAGGTTTTGATGACTGGTTCGATCTCTTTACTTGTAATTGGTCTGTTGAGACATTCTATTTCTTCTAGAGTTAGAATAGATTGTTCGTATGTTTGGTGTATTTATCCATTTCATCAAGTATGTCTAGTTTGGTGGCATACAGTTGTTCATGGTGTCCTCTTATGATCATTTATTTCCCCTGAGGGTTCAGTAATAAGTCATCCTTCTGATTTCTGATTTTATCTATTTGCATCTTCCCTCTTTTCTCCTTTGTCAATCTAGTTAAAGGTTTGTCAATTTTATTGATCTTTTCAGAGAAATCAAGTTTGGTTTTGTTCATGCTCTCTATTTTTTATTCTCTATTTTGTTTATTTCTGCTCTAATCTTTATTATTTCTTTCCTTTTGTTTGCTTGGGTTTAATTTGATGTTCTTTTTCTAGTTCCTCCAGGCATGCAGTTAGCTGTCTGATTTTAGCTTTTTTTCTTTTTTAATGTATGCTTTTGGGTCTATACATTTCTCTCTTAGAACTGCCTTCACTGCTTCCCGTGTTTTCATATACTGCATTTTCATTTTCATTTGTCTCAAGATGTTTACTGATTTCCCCTGTAATTTCTTCTTTGACCCACTGGTTAAGAGTGTGTTATTGAATTTCCATATACTTGTGGATTTTCTAGTTTGCCACCTGTCATTGATTTCCAGCTTCATTACTTTATGGTCAGAGAAGATGCATTGTATAATTTCAATCTTTTAAAATTTGTTGAGACTTGATTTGTGAACCCATATGTGGTCAATCATGGAGAAGAATCCATGTGCACTCGAAAAGAATGTCCTGCTGTTTTATGGTACAATGTTCTGTATTTATGTTAGGTTTAGTTCATTTATCATATTATTCACATTCTCTATTTCATCATTGATCTTCTATCTACATGTTTTCTCTTTTGTTGAGAGGGTTTAATTAGGTCTCCAACTATTATTGTAGAAGTTTTGATTTCTCCTTTATTTTACTGGTGTTTGCTTCATGTATTTTTGTGTCTTTGGTTCTAAAGTGAGTGTCTTGTAAACAATATATAGTTAGATCATGCTTTCTATTCATTATGGGAATATGTGCCTTTTGATTGTGAAGTTTAATCTGTTACCATTCAGAGTTATTACTTTCAAGAAAGGACTTACTTCAGACATTTTGCCCTTGGTTTTGAATATGTCATATCCTCTTTTTTGTCCTTCTTTTCCTTTATTGCATCCTCTTTTCTGTATAGCTGATCTTTTGTGACATACCTGACTGATCCCTTTCTCATTTTTATTTCTGTATATATTTAAAATACTTTCTTTGTAGTTACCCTGGACTATGTATTACACAGCCTACATATATAAGCTACTAAACTGAAAAGATACCAACTTAGCTTCAATGGCATATGTATTCTCTGCTCCCACATCCCTCTGTTTCCCTCTTTATGTTGTTTTGGTCCCTCTTTATCTTTTTATATTTTGCATATCCATTATCAGGATATATGTCTTTTTCTTGTTCAATTGTATTCTGTCTCATAGGAATTAAACAAAAGAGTCGTATATTGAATATATAGTACTCTTGGGTTTTGCATTTACACTTTTAGTTACCTTTAATGAACATTTTCATTTCTTCCCCCTACTCCAAATCACTCTCTCCTGTCTTTTCCTTCCAACCTGAAGAATTCCCTTTAGCAGTTCCTGTAGGTTGGGTTTTTTGTTGATGAACTTTCTCAGTTTCTGTTTATCTGGAATATTTTAAACTCTCCCTCATTTTTGAAGGACATTTTTGCTGGATAAAGAATTTTTGGCTGGGAGATTTTTCCTTTCTTTAATATATCATACCACTGTTATCTTGCCTGCATGGTTTCTGATGACAAATCTGCCCATTTTATTGAGAATCTCCTGTATGTAACAACTCACTCTTGCTACTTTCATAATTCTCTCTTTATCTTTGGCATTTGGTATTCTGATAAGTATATGACTCTGAGTGGGTCTATATGGGTTTATTCTGTTTGGAGTACATTTCATTTCTTGGTCATTTATATTTATGTCTTTCATAATAGTTGGGAAATATTTGGCCATTATTTATTTTAAAATTCCTTCTGCCCCTTTTTCCTTTTCTTTACCTTCTGGGACACCCATGACATTTATGTTTGTATGCCTCTTCCTTTCACACAAATCCTTGAGGTGCTGCTCATTTTTTCCTATTCTTTTCTCTACCTGCTCTTTTGGCTGTCTTCTAGATCACTGATTCTTTCTTCTTCTCATTCAAATATGGTGTTATATTCCTCTAATGTATTTTTAATCTTCATTATTGTGCCTTTCATCCCATCAAATTTCTTTGTTTCTTTTTTAAACTTTCAAATTCTTCTTTATGCTCACAGTTTGTTTTCTTAATATCTTTTACTTCTTTCTCTATATTTTCCCTTATCTCCTTGAATTAATTTTGGAGATTTGTTTGAACTTTGATTAGTTCCAAATTTTGCGTCTCCTCTGAAGTTTTAATTTGTTTCCTTGACTGAACTTTATCTTCATGTTTCTTAGTATGACTTGTAATTTTTTGCTGATATTTAGACATCTTATTATTTTGATTATTAACTCTGAAAATCAGTTTCTCTTTCTTATCTAAGGTTTTGTTGGTGGTGGGTTTTGTGCTAAGGTTCTTCTTTAACACATGTTCCAACTCATTCTGGACCTTTAGAGTAGCATATGTTTAACTGATTAGATTTTATCAGCTCTTCTCTATCTGATTCTTGCCCTGCTTATGCAGCAGAATTTTTATGGTTGCTTTTTTTGTGCAATTGTTTCACCTCAAGAAGATATCTTTCCTTTCTCTCTTCCTTCTCTGGAAATCTTGATCTGTTCTGTTTGTTTTGTGAATAATTTTCTCTCAAGCTCCTATGATTTGTTTAAATTCTTTCCCTCACTCAGCTTTCCCTTTTCTTTACACTTTTTAGTTCTGGGACCCACCCTGACATAGCAGTTCACTAGTCCCCTTTATTTTTTCTGTGAAGATTTTCTGCCTCCAGTTTCTTCCCTTTTAGGGCATCCCACCAAAGGGACCAAGATAAGGTCAATCCAGGAATGTGGTTCAATCTAGAATGGTCTCTTTTGTGTTTAGATGGTCCAGGGAACAGACCGACTTGAGTGAGTGCACCTTTTGCCAACAGTTCTGCCATTATCTCTCTCTTTTTTTCCCCCTTGGGGAACTTTTTGTAAAGGATACTCCTCATTGGCTTATGTCCCCCCCTGTGTCTCTGCAGAGTTGGGTTCCAATGTCTCGATGTGTGGAGTTCTAACTCACTACTGTGAGTGGCTCTTTAATCTGCATCCACAGCTGCCTTTGCAAGGCTCCTAAACTGTGTGGGCCTGAGTGAGCAGGAGGGTCCAGACTGGCATCTTGGGGAGGAAAATCTCCTCTTGCTTTTGGAGATTATTCCTCTTTTTCTTCAATTCAATGTTTGTGGAATCATTCTCTGACCTCTATCATCCTCCAGAGTTCTAAGCAAGTGGGATTTGCCTTTCCATTAGTTGGTTCTGAGAGAAGACTTTTCCAGGGGAGGTCCTATGTTGCCAGGTTGATGACATCCTCCAATTAATATTTAAAAATTTGCAGAAGTCTTAACATTTCCAGGCAACATTTTCCTTTCAGCATCACAGTTTATCAAGGGTCTATCCTATAGTTCAGCGCCCCACTCAATTATTCAACATAAAGATCTCAAAGACATGGAGACTCTAGGAGAAGGAGGGAATCATATGGGGCAGAGCTGAGATCTGAGCCACTTCCCCACACTGCCCTGGAGAATGACCCCTATATCTTCTTTTTATATTTGACATTTGAAGTAGAAGCACTTAATTTCCCAGTGGAGTGTTTGTATGCTTTGGTTCCTGCAGAAGCTTCAATTGTCTGGATAAAATGGAATTGTGTTCCAAATTTGGAGCAGTTATCTCAACAGAAGAGACTCCCTGAACTGTTTAAAGCTTATTGATCTGAAAAATTTGAAAGGCTTTCTTTTTAAAGAAAGTAAAGAAAAAGAGATATACTAAAATCCTGGTTTGGAGAAGAGAATCATTTCTTTTTCCAGTGGCAAGTTTTTCTTTTTGTGTGCTCACTGACTCTCACCTATCACCTGGTTGATGGCCATTGCTGTATGGAGGACACGATCAACTTGATGCCTGAAGGTCTAACAGAAAGATGAAAGCTGTTTGGGTGTATTGGCTTCCTGGTACACTTACCAATTTTGGAAGATTACTATGTCATATTCAATAGTCCAATTAGGTAATTATAGATAACAAATTGGCTAACACACCAAAGTAGATATTTCATGAGACAGAATACAGTCTTTTTGTTCTTATGTGCATCTGCTTTTATTTTTGTCCTTCCCTCTGGTTGCTGGGACAAAGAGTGAATGGGTGTGTCTACGTGAGAATAGGCTCTCTGACCAGAGCTGCATTGAATCACAGCTAAATCTAAAAGTAGACCTTGGAAGAGCAGGCCAATAAAAATGGAAATCAAAAGAATAGGATGGAAAATTCTGAATAGTAAGCCAGGTGAGCTCAAAAGGGCTCTCTTTAACATTATTACAGGATGTATAACTATAAATAAAATAAGAAGCCAACATATTGGGGTCAGTTCTTAATTACTATCAGAGAAGTAATTAATAGGGAAATATGAACCCTGTGCAAGTTATCTTGTATGTGGTGATTTCCAGGACCACTTAATTCATGGTGAGCCAAAGAGTTCATGGATCCACAGAAAGCTAAATTGTATTGCTTGGTATAAAATATAATTGGGCAGTTTAAAGTTTATGACCTCCAGCACAATACGTTTCTAAAAAATGAAAGCAGAGTGCTTTGTTACTCAGAGATGATTTTATAGGATAGCCAGAGTATTCTCCATATACATATAGTCACTTTGTTTTCTATGTTATCCTTCTTCTCCTTAATATTGAATATAGAGTGAACAAATGAGTCATTGCAATTTTGTGTGAGCACAACAATTAGATTATTATAGTGAGAACTATAGAATGAATGAATAGCATTTTTGTCATGGAATCTTATAAGTGCCATTTGTATTTGTTTTGGAATCAAAGGATTTGCTCAATGGATAGTATTTTTTTTCATATTCTTGTGACATCAAGGGCTTTTGATACTAATTAAGAAATGTACTTTTTGTTTATTGTCCTCTTGCATCTTCATTTAAGAAAAGTGATCTATTTGGAATCTTGGACTACAGGGGAATGTTGATTGAGGGTTTGAATTTGGTACGTAGTTTATCTTGTTATACATCAGTAACCTTTGCAAAAATATTCTCCTGGCAGTAACAACATTAAATCTCAAGCAGCATACAATGCAATTTGTGTCAACTGCCTCACTCTAGATGCTGTGCTAAGACAACATTGCCCTAAGTGGTTTGAGCAATCATCCTTAACTGGAAAGGCGATGCTAACCACACTGTAAAATGAGTTGGTGCAAAATGTGCAGGCTGGAGGAAGGGATGATTTAGCTCTATGATCCACTTGGAACCTGGGGTGTATTCGAAATCAGCTATGGACTGTTGGATGCTATTAGAAGCATGCAGCTCACTAGGTTAAACTTTCAGTCATATTTTAGCAAATAAGCCTGCTGGGAGTGGGCTGCCATTCGTGGCTCATTGATCCTACAAATCACTTTTCAGCTGCGAGTCACTTTCCATACTCTTTCTAAAAGACTGTGAAAAGGCATAAAGAGCAGGAAAAGAGGGGCAACTTTTATCTCCTTTGAAAGGTATTTATTAATATATAAGGAAGAGTTTTGGCATTCTGCTTTGAAGACGCTGGTCTTCTGAGAGGATAGGAGCAGCTTTTCCTTTCCCTTCACAACTGCAACATAGCCTTCTTTATTTTCTGTTTTCATGGACTTCACTAGTGATTGAATCAATGTTTAGTTCTTGTACTTCTATACTTCTTTTAGCCTTAACCTACAGGTGGAATCCATTGACATATTCTTGAGTGTCCTTTATGTTGCATCTGTGTTGTTTTAGGTGCAGTAAAGTAGGGGGAGAAAGTGAAAAACAAAAAGGCATGGCTGCCACCCTCAGAAAGATTATAGTTCAGTTCTCTTCATCAAGAAACACTGAGGCTTAATGTTTCCAAATTACACTGGAGTTTTTTTTCTAACCTGGTGCATCATTGCTTGCCTAGAAATAAAACCAGTGGTAGAGAGAAGATGAGGAGTCAGAGCTTGCAGTCAGGGGTGAATAAAGGACAAAGCCTGTTGCCCTCTTTCTGTCATTGGCTACCATGGATTTTGGTTGATTCTATGACAAATCAATCTATTTGTAGTGCCTACCAAATAGTAGGTGTGAATGGGTTAATCAGA
This sequence comes from Dasypus novemcinctus, assembly GCF_030445035.2. NCBI lineage: Eukaryota > Metazoa > Chordata > Mammalia > Cingulata > Dasypodidae > Dasypus > Dasypus novemcinctus. Next base: position 56,343,558 of record NC_080694.1, on the reverse strand, counting down.
AAACCCCTCTAAAGTTGTGGCAGATAGATGTCTCTTGGGGTTACACAGGAATTGTCAAAATGTTGATATTTCTACCAAACAGGGGTGGGAAGTGATTTAATTTCCAGTTTGGATGCCAGTTAGGGATTGTTCTTTTTTCTAAAGTGGATGAAATATACCTTCCCCTGAAATTTTTTATTCGTGAATGTGTATTGTGCACTTACCAACTGCTGAGCTGCTGTGATCTGAATATGTGGGACATGATTGATGCCAAAAAAACAAGGATGTAAAATGAGAGGGAAACCACACCTAGTTGATAAGTAAAACATGCAGGCAGCCCGCTTTGCAGAGAATATGGAAGGAATAAAACCATAGACATCAATCGACTGTCTAAGAATGGAAGAGGTCTCAACAGAAATTCATGTCACATACTATAAATGTTAAAATCTCGACCAAGAAAGAGAACCTTACCATTTTACTCCTGTGGACAACACTGGGGTTTCTTTATATATCTCCAATGTTTTACTCCCCTAGTTACCACTACCGCACTTTTGTAGATCCAGAGTATTTATCAGCTATGTACTATGACCTTCTTCAAAGGTATGTTATCAGTAGCCCTTTCAATCTTGCTTGTTTTGGACTACACAATTTCCTCTTTCAGGCTGACCACAAAGCAGTTCATAGAGGGAGGTTGGGTTAGACTTACATACCAAAGAAAACCTGCAATTTTGGTATCTTAAGGAAAGGGGGATAGAGGATGTAGTGGCCCCCGATCTCTGACTGCTAAAACCTTGACTCCTTCTTACCAGCCATGCAGTTCTCACAGACAGAAAAGCCTTATTTTAACTCCTGAGTCTGTGGGCAGGCTGTGCTTTTCAAAAGGGAACTCTAAGCTGCTGCATTAATAAATAGGACAGATGGTCAAATGCGGGGGGCCCAAGTCTAGCGAGAAGACGAGCTAGCATGCAGAAGAGTAGAGAAGGTCCTGGATGCAGGGAATGAAAAGTGGGTTGGGGCAGAGGCCATTCCTTTAACTAAATGGCCTGGGTGTTTCTCCCAAACCCACCACAAGGAGAGTTCAGAGGCTGGTTTACACTTCTGCTTGAGGTATTTCTATAGTAATATGAACACGGTTGACCCACTTTTTCTCTATGAATACATTTCATTTTATTCATGAAGTCTCTAGTGAAAGCTCTTTCCAGGAATTGTGGACACTTAGATAAGAGGCCACCCTACTTGACCACTGTAGTCACACTCTGGCCCCCAGGGGGTCAAGCAGGTGAAGGAGACATCATTTACAGACCAATCTCCCTAAATGTCATTCCTGATTAGGCTGGAAAAAAAAATGTATGTTCCGCTGCATTTAAAGGGCGATGAACAGACTTATTTGCAGTTCTTTGTGAAAGACTAGCCTCTTTCAATTTTATTCTTCTCTCCATGAGTACCTATGCATGTATCGGTGGTATATTCTGAGCCTTTTTCAAATCAACCAGTTTTAGTCTTCAGCATGAAATGAAAGGATAGCAAAGGTTGAGTAGCAGTGATTTGTTCTAATTATTCTTTTATTAGAGGACACCATTTTATAGATATTTTTCACATAATGGAATATATATGTATATATATATAAATCATTAGGGCTGCACACTGAGGTCAAGTGGAAGGGATTTGACGCTTGATAGAGTTTGGATAAAACTGTTCATTACATTTCCTTCATATTATATAATTATGGTACTAAAACCAGGAACAAAGGCACTAATTATTGAATTTGCATAAAATTTCCAAATAATTTCCCTTCAGAAATTTTAATGATCAATTTGAGCTTGTGCTGTGAACATTACCATTTTATATTGTTTAAATGGCTGATGAAACTTCTGATTAGGATTCTTTAATATTGATCTTTTCAAGTCTTAAGAGTTATTATTTAGGAGAATATTTTTGCAAAAGTAGGTGTATTAGTCAGGGATCTCTAGGGAAACAGAACTGAAAGGAGATATCTGTAAATAGTATGAGACTTTACAAAATTGTCTCTCTGTGGAGATGCACAAGTCCAAATTCAACAGGGCAGGCTGCAAACCAGAGGCTCTGATGAAGGTCCTTGAAGAGTTCCCCAGGAGAACTGGCTGTCTGAAGTAGAGATGGGGATTCCCTCTCTGAACGCTGAAATCACTTCTCCTTTGAAGGCCTTCAAATGACTGGATGAGATGTCACTCTTTGCTGAAGGCAGTCTCCTCAGTTGATTGTAGATGTAAGAAGCCATCTATGTAATCAACTCGCCAGTGGTTAAAGTCCATGAAATGCCCATGTATTGCAATTATCCCAGTGCTTGCTTGACCAGACAACTGGGCACCATTACCTGACCGAGTTGACCTATCTGCTGAGCCATCACGGTAGGCAATCTAAAATTTGAAACCATTTTCACAGCCCTTTAAAACTGTATAACAATATGCATATGTAAAGAGTCTAACATTTTTCTTATCTTCATTAATAAATGTCACGATGAAATTTCCTGTGAGAAAATGAATGGGTTTTTAGTTTCCGATACTATTTTTATATCAAAATTTTCTAAGTAAAGACAAAAACTTAATTTATAGATGACCCATGCAATTGTTAGCGTAGTTTCTTCATAACTAGCTTGGATGTTATTCAAGAGGCACTTGCCCTCTGTAAAGAAAAGATGTGTTTGATAGATGCAAACATGGAAATTTGGGGCTACTCCTGAATCTGTGTGGCCATCCTGCCCCTGCTCCCCAGCTACCGTGAGCCATGTGTTCTGATCCTTGGGCATCTTGTCCTCAGTGACAGCAGTGTGATCTTCACTGGTTGCAGAACTAGATGTCCAGATAGTCTCTTCGTCCTGGCAAGGACATTGTGGGGCAGCAGCATGTGCTGGTGGCCCTTGTCGTGCTTGCTGCCCACAAGGACCGTCATATTGCTGTCAGGCCCTTCTGCACACAGGGTGTCTGCTGAGAAGCCCCAGGTGAGCCTTCTCACAACTGCAGGGACTAGTCTGGGGGTCCTGCAAACTCGAGCCCTGCATGGCTGCCCAGAGAACTGATGGAATCAGTACCTCCCATTAACTGTGATCCATTCCCAGCCCACCAGTAGGAGAGCCTTTGGAAAGCCCTGCTCTCAGCAGTGATTTCAAACCTTTAAAACCATGACCCACAGATACCACATCATGACCCAGGACCTACCCTCCCACTACACACACACCTGAAACAAATATTTTAGAGATGATGCTGCTTCTTACATTATGGGATACACTCTGATATTTTGAATTCTGTTCTTTTTTTTTTTTTTTAATGGTTATTGTGACAAATTTATAGGCTGCTCAAAGGTCGTAGAGTTTGTAAAACACTGCACTGAACCATCAGTGATACCATCAAGTATTCTAACTGAGAGGGACATTTATCAAAACAATGAGGAGCAGATATATCTCCAGGGGTTGAAGACCTGCTTCCCATATGGAAGGTCCCGTGTTATGTCCCCAGTACGTCCTGAAAAACAAACAAGCAAAAGCAAACAAGGGAGTCAGCTTAGGGGAGCTGATATGCCTCAGTGGTTGAGCAAGGGCTTCCCATATACAAGGTGCCAAGTTCAGTTCCTTGGCCCCAGTACCTCAAACACACACACACACACATAATGGCTGTTATAGAGTCTTAGTTGATTTGTGTTCTTTCTGTTTCGGCTTTCCAGGATTTTCCACACCTTCTATCCTAACCATGTAGTTATTTGGCAATCTGTGCACTACATTTAATGAGTCAATTAATGTTCTTATCTCCATTCAGTGAGTTTCAACTTTTTTTAAAAAGATTTATTTATTTATTTATTTATTTATTTATTTATTTATTTATTTATTTATTTATTTCTCTCCCCTCCGCCCACACCCCGGTTGTCTGTTCTCTGTGTCTATTTGCTGCGTCTCCTTTGTCTGCTTCTGTTGTTGTCAGCGGCATGGGAACCTGTGTTTCTTTTTGTTGCATCATCTTGCTGTGTCAGCTCTCCATGTGTGCGGTGCCATTCCTGGGCAGGCTGCACTTTCTTTTGCACTGGGTGGCTCTCTTTACGGGGTGCACTCCTTGTGCGTGGGGCTCCCCTGTGTGGGGGACACCCCTGCGTGGCAGGGCACTCTTTGTGCGCATCAGCACTGCATGTGGGCCAGCTCCACACGGGTCAAGGAGGCCGGGGGTTTGAACCATGGACCTCCCATGTGGTAGACGGGCGCCCCAACCACTGGGCCAAGTCCGTTTCCCCAGTGAGTTTAAACTTGATTCCTGATTTTTCTCTCTCGTGAAATCTCTTCAACTGTTGGCTAATTCCATGAAAATTATTTATTTTCATTGAAGCTGTTAAGATCCGTTTGCTACTTTTTTCCTTCTAATGATATAAAACGGAATTAAAAGGGAAAATTACCTTTTAGCAATAAAGCGGGACTTACCTGAACAAGACCAAACGTGGTGATGGTCATTATGCCTGTTCTACTTGAGGGGGTGAGTCCAGTGACAGACGATTATGGACAAAAGCAAATCCATATGCCATTGAAAGTAGAGAGCCTTTGTCTTTGAGGAGTAAGACAAAGGGTCCATTTAGAGTCAAAGTCTTCAGCGGGTGTAGCCAATTAAGCTGTTCTCACAGAGTAATCGCAGGGAATGAAGCATTTGGGTTTTCCTTGAGGCTGAAGAATCTTGTAACGACATTGCCAAGTTGTTCACTTTTTCCCTTTTGCTTTCTGATTTGGAAAAGCTAAATTTAAACTTTTAGTTGTCAACATTCACAATGCCATCTTAAGTGAAGTAATAATGATATAAAAGGTGTATGTAATGGTTGCCGTTTTGTAATATAGATATAATATATATATATGGATAGAAAAACAACTAGAGGGGATATTTACCAAAATAATGCCTGAAGTAGAGCCATGGATGAGCTTTATTCTTTTCCTGTAGGTTTTCAAGTTTTTTTCTAATTTTTCCATAAACATTTACCTATTTGATAACCATAAGCAAAATCAATAGATTAAAAGTAATTTGGTTTGCCAATTAATTTTTATATTCTTTTGACAAAATGTAATGAAAATCACTAAAGATTCAGCATGAAATAAAATCTTACATATTATCTTAGAAGCAACTAAAAACATTATTTCTTTGTAAGTTGTGAGCAACATATAGTTTGAGACTAAGAAAATGTTGTGCTCTTATTTCAAATAATATCTGATGGTCTGACCTTAATCTTCAACTTATCTTTTCATAGTGATTGGACCAATAATGTCAAACATAATTTGAAGTCAGGATTTTATTATTTACTTCTTACAAATCCCCAATTGCTTAATTGAACAATTATTATGAGGTTTAGATTTAAAGAAGTTAGAGTAATTTTTAAACACACTTACCGGAATTTATGAATCCAAGTGAGTTTTCAACTCTATGTAATTACTTGTATTGCTGTGGTTCAAATATGTAAATTATAGCTTAGATGCTTAGAAAACCAGTTTATGACCCATTCTTGACCTCAAATTGTTTTACCAAGGTTTGATCTGCTGATTTGTTTTTCAGACTTGGCTCTGAAAGATTTTTGACAGGTTCTAAACCAAAACCAAAACCAAAACCAAAAAAAAAAACCTAAACAAAACCCCACCACATTTATTCCAAATAAATGGACAAAGGTTAGTCCCAGCCTCCTTGCCCATCAAGTATGCCACATGTAATTGTGAGCTTCCAAGGTTTGTGCCTTTGGGTGGGTTTTTCCCATCTCTGAAAAGACCCTTCCCTTCTCTGTAAAATTCTTTCTCATCCTTCAAGGCCTAGAACCGCCTGGTGAGAATGAGTGTTCATTCTGTGTTGCTACAGTAATTTGTTCATGCCTCAATTACTGCACATATCTCTTCATAGAACATGTAGATGAATGCCTTTATTCTTCATACGGCTTAAGGCATTCTTGATAATTTGGTGCTTTGTTTTACTTTGAATCTTTAGTGTCTTTGAGAACTTCAGATCCAAGATAATTTTTGACAGTTATTTTTGAACAAATCTAAATGAACTAGTATGCAATAAATGAAATAAGAAGAGCCAATAAGCATGCACTGAATGAAGGAAATATTTTTAAATAAGTGTGTGGCATTCAAAGCTACAATCTTGAAGTGGCACAATATTCATGAGAATGTTTACATTTTAAAATTTAAAAATGTGTGTTTAAACTTTTAAAAAGTTTATAAAAAGAAAACATTTTTTTGTTTAAACTTGTTCTTACTCTGAGAATTGCCATGCATTTGCCATGTGTGTCATGAGAGAAGACATACTTCCTGATCTCAAGGAACTTATAATAAGGTTTAAAAAGTTAACAATTGTTCTCATGAAAATATTATTGTATATGTTAAGTATCAACAAGCATAGATAATATAGTGGTGTTTGTTCAGAGAACAGAATGCTGAATTGGTGCTGGATAAATCAGGAAAAGGTCCTCCAAAAACAAGGACACAGTTTGACTCCTAAAGTCTAATGATGGGTAACATTTGATGCGGGGTGTGTGTGTAGGGGTGTGCCTAGGAAATCAGGAGCTGTCTGTTTTTCTGGGCCCTGAAGGGGGTGAACTACCCCATGTCACAGTCCTGGTGGCAGCTTTATTTGCTGCTCATGCTTGAATAAGAGGAAGGCGCCCAGGTCATTTGTTGACAGTATCTATGTTCTTTCTAGCAGGTCTTACAAAACCGTTATAACCAATAATGGCAACTAGAGGGGAATTTCTAAAAGATGGTGAGAGAAATGTGAAAAATGTACCATCTTTCTTGGACAGTGTCTGAAGTTAGGAAGGCACAATGTGAAAAGAAAGGAAGGCAGATGCCTGGGGCACGCACACTTGAAGTGTTGTGCAGAGCTGTTTCACTTGACACAGCCTAGTGACAAAGAAAAAGGATGCTTCTGGAGAAAAGAAAGGTTCTGGGCAGTTGACTCGCTGCCCCTCCTGCTTCTCTGAAATAGTGATTCTCAAAGAAGATTCCATGCTCTGGAGACATACCATCTTGCTAGGAGGCTGGGCTTCAGAGGTGCCAAGAGGGTGTGGATACCACAGAAGGGCTACTGGCTAGAAGATGGCTCTTCATTCTGAGGCCACTGGTGGAGAGTGGTGAAGGGAGAGGGTGATGGATGAGACTCCGAGGTCCCCTGCTGTGTGTCAAATGACTCTGAATGAGCAAGGGTTTAGTGTGGAGGACCTATGGGCACCATTTGTAGACGTCAAAAATGTCTGATACTACTTTGTCAATCTTTCTGAGTACTTAGGAGGAGGTCTTACGATGCTAGGAGTCAGACTGGGCTGAGTTCTTCGGGTTGGTGTTATCTTGGGTAGGTCACTTAATCTTTCAAATCCTCAGCTTCCTCATTGGAAAAAGAGAGGTTGCCCTTACTCCTAGAGTCATTGGGATGGTTATGGAAAATGTATGTAAAATGCCTACTTCAGTGGTTGGCACATAAGGATGCATAGTAAATGGTAGAGAATAATGACAACTGTATTAGTCAGGGTTCTCTAGGGAAACAGAATCAACAAGAGATGTCTGTCAATAGTGTGCAATTTTATAAGAGTCTTTCATGCAGCCGTGGGCTGCACAAGTCCAGGTTCCGCAGGTAGGCTGCAACCAGGGGCTCCAATGAAAGTTCAGTGAAGGTTCTTGATGATTTCTGGGAGATGCTGGCTGTCCAAGATGAGCTGGGAAATTCTGTCAATGTTGGAATCACTTCCCCTTTCAAGGCATTCAACTGATTGGATAAAGCCTCACTCATTGCTGATGGCATTCTCCCTGATTGATGTAATTGTAATCAGCAGTCTATGATTTACCACTGCAGGAAAGTCAATGGTGACTAAAGTTCATAAATGCCCTTGTATTACAGTTAGCCCAGTGCTTGCTTGGCCAAACAACTGGGCACAATTACCTGGATGAGTTGGCATATTAGCCTAACCCTCACAACAACTAAGATAAAATTATGAATGATGATGATACTATTAAGTGGGTAATGTAGGGCTGTCTATGGAGGTCATTTTTTCGAGGGCAATGGGCTTTGAGTTAGGGAAATGTGCTCTGCCTGCAAAGAATCTCAGGTCCTATCTCTGAGAGGTCTCTCAGTAACAGCCACGTCATGAGCTTCCTGTGTTTTGGAACATGGCATGCCCTTGGCTCTAAATGGCAGAACTGTGTGGGGCATTCACAAGTTGTTCACTGGCACTCTTCGGTGTCTCCTTCTGCTTCTAGGATCTGGTTTGGCTATTTAGGGGCATGTGCCCATATCTGAGAGGAAGTACAAAAATACCTCTCACTCACCTAACTTAGAGGGTCTCTCCCACATTCAGGAAGAAGCTACGTAGTCGGATGTGTCTTCTCTGTGGGTAGCAGCCTCCCACAGGCTGTGAGAGTTCAAGGCTCAGGGGAAGATTTGCCCTTATCTTACACTGAAGTTGAGTCATTCTCTTACATTTATTCACACACTCAAACTCAAAGTCTCTACATGGAAATTCAAAAGCAATTTGAATTTCAGATAAATTATAAGTTCCTGTCTGAAATAAAATTGGTTTACCTCTTAAGTAAGATGATGCTCTATTGTTGGCAGAAATACATATATTCCTTTAAAAGTTCACACTTTTGGAAAACATTTAGGGTATTTGAGAAGAGAGAATATTAAAATATTTCTTAAAAACTGTGAAACCACAATAAAAATTGAATAGGCTGTATAGCTATAACATACATATTCATAAAAGCTGCAATGAAATGTGCTATTTTCATTTAATGAAATTCTAATATTTTTATATTTATAAAAAATTTTACCATAAAATAGGTACCAAGCAATGTTTGGGAACAGCGTTGAGCATGTGGGAAGTGGAAATGTGAGGATATGATACCACCAGTGATTTTTAAATCTGAGCTGGTCAGAGTAGAGGTCTTTTTAAACAGCTGGTATTTCTTTTGTTTATTTATTTTACAATTGTATTTATCTTTTGAATAAGTAAAACATTCTTGTTGTTCAATATTCAAAACGTATAAAAAGTTATGCAGTGAAAAGTTTTCCCTCACAGCCTCTTTTGCCAGCCTACCAGTTCCCTTTTGCAGAGGTGACACACCTGATCAGTTTCCTGTGTATCTTTTCAAGTGTGTTTTAAGATTATATGAGCAAACGAGTGTGCATTTATGTGTGTGATTTTGTTAGACATCGCCAAAGCCCTTGTCATAGAGGTTACACCAATTTCCACTACTGTGGTAGAATAAATTATGTACCCCAATTTAGATATGTTCTTGATCTGCATTCCTGTGGATGCGACCCACTTTAAAAAGGATCTCTTGAAGATGTTACAGAAATACTTTGAAGGATATTGTGGCTTTGATTCTAGACCATCACAATAAAGTGAATATCACAATAAAGAGAGTCATATGGATAATTTGGTTTCTCAGTGCATATAAAACTTATATTTACACTAAACCGTAGTTTATTAGGTGTACAATAGCATTGTGTCTAAAAAGAATGTACATATCTTCATTTAAAAAACAATTTATAGGTAAAAAATGTTAACCATCACTGAGTCTTCTGTGGGTCACAGTCTTTTTGCTGATGGAGGGTCTTGCCTCGATGTTAATGGCTGCTGTCTGATCAGGGAGGTGGTTGCTGAAAGTTGGGGTGGTTGTGGCAATTACTTAAAAGAAGACAACAATGAAGTCTGCTGTATCGATTGGTTCTTCCTTTCATGAAAGAGTTCTCTGTAGCATATGGTGCTGTTTGATAGCATTTTACAAACAGTGGAAATTCTTTTAAATTAGAGTCAGTCCTCTCAAACCCTGCCACTGCTTTATCAATTAAGTTTATGTAATGTTCTAAATCCTTTGTTGTCATTTCAACAATGTTCAGAGCATCTTCACCAGGAGAAGATACCATCTCAAGAAACCACATTCTTTACTCATCCATAAGAATCAACTCCTCATAGGTTAAAGTTATATCATGAGAATGCTGCAATTCAGTCATACCTTCAGGCTCTAGTTCTAATGCTAGTTTTCTTGCTATTTCCACCACACTTGCAGTTACTTCCTCATGAGGGTCATCCATGAGAATTGGAATCAACTTCTTCCAAACTCCTGTTAAGATTGCTGTTTTGACAACCTCCCATGAATCATGAATGCTCTTCATGGCATCTAGAATGATGAATCCTTTCCAGAAGATTTTCAGTTTATTGTGCCCTGATCCATCAGAGGAATCATTGTCTATGTCAGCTATTGCCTTATGAACTGCATTTTCAATAATAAGATTTGAAATTTGAAATGACTCCTTGATCCATGGGCTACAAAATGTATGTTGTGTCAGCAGGCATGAAAACATATCCATCAAAGTTCTTGGGTGACCTGGTTCATTGTCAATGACTAGTAATAATTTGGGCTTAAAATTTTCAGTCAGAAAAAAAAAAAAAAAAAGGGAAACGGACTTTGGCCCAGTGGTTAGGGCGTCCGTCTACCATATGGGAGGTCCGCGGTTCAAACCCCGGACCTCCTTGACCCATGTGGAGCTGGCCATGCGCAGTGCTGATGCGCGCAAGGAGTGCCGTGCCACGCAAGGGTGTCCCCCGCGTGGGGGAGCCCCACGCGCAAGGAGTGCGCCAGTGAGGAAAGCCGCCCATTGTGAAAAGAAAGTGCAGCCTGCCCAGGAATGGCGCCGCCCACACTTCCCATGCCGCTGATGACAACAGAAGCGGACAAAGAAACAAGACGCAGCAAATAGACACAGAGAACAGACAACCAGGGGAGGGGGGGAAATTAAATAAATAAATAAATCTTTAAAAAAAAAAAAAATTTTCAGTCAGCCATGTTATAAACAGAGCTGTCATCCAAACTTTTTTGTTTCATTTATAGAACACAGGCAGAGTAGATTTAGCATAATTCTTAAGGGCCCTAGGATTTTCAGAATGGTAAATGAGCACTGGCTTCACTCTGAACTCACCAGTTACATTAGCCCCTAACAAGAGAGTCAGCCTGTCCTTTGAAGCTTTGAATCCAGGCATTAACTTCTCCTCTCCAGCGATGAAAGTAGGAGTGGCATCTTCTTCAACTATAAAGCTATTTCATCTACATTGAAACTCTGTTGTTTGGTGCAACCATCTTCATCAATGATCTTAGCTCTTTCTTCCTCTGTCTTCTGGAAAACTTGCTTCATCTTCTACATCAGAACTTGCTACTTCCCCTCACATTTCAATGTTATGGATACAGCTTCTTTCCTTATACCTCATAAACCAGCTTCTGCTAACTTCAAACTTTTCTTCTGCAGCTTCTTTACCTCTCCTGGCCCCAGTTATTGTTTAGCAGAAAAACAAGAAAACGTCTTTGGTCCCAGAATTGTTTGTACAGGGACAGCAAAGTATGCTTTGTCTCAGAATCGTTTAGCATAGGAAAGCATGCTGGTTTCAGTTCTCTATTCAAACTTAGCTACAGACACTCAACTATGCTATATATTTGCTTGCCGCACAGTGCACCTGGAGAAAGAGTGAAGTTTAGGGCAGAGAGTGCAAATGTAGAGCTTTTTGGTTCCTAAAGGAAATGATAAGAATAGCTGAGGCTGCAAAACTTGAATGGACATCTAGAAAGAATGCTGGGGATTAACTGGAATGTTTGATGAGAATAACATGAAGAAATGAGGAACGTGTTAGAAGATGATATGGTCAGAAATAGGATGGAATCAGCTGAGAGAAACATGTTAGGGAGAACAGGTCAAACCAAAGACATGAATGAGGAGTGTGCACTGGACCGGCCATTTTCATGCTGCCAAACTAACATTTTAGAGGTGAGTTTGGTGGCTAAAGAAGTCGTTCACCCTATATACAACTACTTTCTAAGTCTCATTTCAATCATCTGAAAAATGGGTATAAATGTACCTGACTTGCCTAACTAAAAATGGTAGAAAAGATCAAATAAGATGATAAGTTGGAACATATTATACACAATCTTCATTATTCTGAAATTCTGTATTTGCAACTATACCTACTGTGTTAGACAGGGTTCTCTAGGGAAAGAGAACTGACAGGAGATATCTGTAAATCCTCACATGAGATTTTACAAAATTGTTCATATGATCTTGGGGATGCACAAGTCCAAATTCTGCAAACCAGGGGCTCTGGTGAACATCCTTGTTGAGTTCCCCAGGAGACACTGGCTGTCTGAGGTAGAGATGGGAATTCCCTCTGAATGCTGAAATCCCTTCTCCTTTTAAGGTCTTTAACTGATTGGATGAAACATCACTCATTGCTGATGGCAATCTCCTTATTTGATTGTAGATGTAACCAGCCATCTATGCAATAAACTTGCTGATGATTAAAGTCCATGAAATGCCCTAGTATTACAATTAGCCCAGTGCTTGCTTGACCAAACAACTGCATACCATTACCTGGCTGAGTTGACACATTAGCCTAACTATCACACCAACACACTAAAATTTACTTCTAATCCCCAAAGCCATACTCTTGGTACTTGCATAGCCCTTTGGAGATGTGTACCAACTGGTCAAAAATGTGAGTCACATGAAAAGGCACACTCCTAGCTGAGATGGTACAAGGTGATTCTCCTTGTTTTACTTCTCGTACTGTAAACAAGCACCCTTTTTGCAGTATGTTCAGTGCCATTTTGTTTTGCCTTTTTAACTTATTTTTTTTGCCTTTTTCTAAGTGATTTCTCTGTTTAAAATTTCCCTCAAGCATAGTCTTGATGACTAGTGTTGCTAAGTGCAAGAAACCTGTGATACGCCTAAGGAGAAAATATCTGTGTTATGTAAGTTTTGTTCAGGCATGAGTTACAATGTTGTTGGCTATGAATTCAATACTAATGAACTAAGGTGTCTTTAAACAGGTACACACGTAACAAGGAGCTCTATTAGTTTATGAAAACGATGTGACCAGAGGCTCACAGGATCCTCACCTTGTATTTTCCCTAGGAGCAATGATTCAGAATTTGCTAATTTCAGACTTATGGTCACTGTATAGAACTTCACTGCCACAAAAAATGAGAATTGACTGCATGTTGTAATGCTTTTTTAGCCTAAGATGGAGTTGCTAAAATTTTAATTTTTCATCACCATTATTAGAGGAGAGGTTTTAGAATTAGGGAATTTGTTTTGTATGCATTGGGCATCACCATCAGAGAGTTTCCTTTCGTCATTTAGAAGGCTGATTCAGGTATTGGATAGAGTGAGAAAATGGGGAAAAAGAAAAATTCTTGACTGTTTACCAGGCAACAAATGATTGAGAGAACAAACAAGCAAATGGCCAAAATATTTCATGAAAAATATACTCTTTAATTGGGTTAAGTTTCATCCTCCCTTGCCAGGAATAATAAACTATTTTAATACATCAGATTTGAAGAATGTTTATTGAAAGTCTACTGTGCATGTCACCTCAGTACACGCTTTCACATGCATTATCTCATTGAATTCTCACAACTGTCTGAGGTAGGCAATGATTATGGTTTTTCTGAAATACTTATTTGGAGTGTTTGGTTTGGCAGGATTATTTGAGTTGTTAAGATTCACTGCCTGGAACTGTACGTGATGTTTTGTTCTGTCTTGAAGCATTTTTCTCATGTTGTGTAGGCACAGGCTTAATGTCACACCCTGGACTTGGTTCATAGAGCAGCAAATGACAGAACTGAACTGAGAGCTGCTGAGCAGTCTTTGACAATTTACTTTAAAAATAATGATCTCAGACTCTAAAGGGAAATGGACTCAGATATAAACAATTTTGCTCAGTGAAAGCCAAGCACAAGATATTGCTTATTCAGTTACTTTGGGTTCTCCTGAGTATAGATGGTCAAGAGAAAGGAAAGAGAGCATTCAGACAGGTCAACAGTCCCTAGATCCTGGCAAGGGTGTGGGTTTTTTTTCTTTTTCTTCTCTTTCATCTCCAACAGTACTTAAATAAAATAAAAGTCTATTTAGTTAGTGCTCCAAGTATATTCAATAAAAAAGACAAGTCACATTGACAGGGCTTAATACAGGAATTTGGTTGTATTGATGGTACCTAAATGTGGCAAATTTGGGGAATGGCTTAATTTGATTGCCCTTTTGTGTTCTAAAAGAAGCATAACGTTGCATCCTTGTTCCAACAAGGGTGTGCATAGGGCATTGGCCACGCTATGTTTTTGGAAAACAGCATTTTGGAAATACAAACAGATAAGGATTTAACCCCATGTTATTGTTGTTTTTAAAGAAAGGCCTGATATTTTAGTTACTCTTAAGGGCTAGTGCTTTAGACTTTGGTTTTATATGATATGTGATTTCTGAATCTATGTGTTATCACATTGATTTTTGTGTGTTCTCAACCTTCCAATCTTATTCAATGCTGCTATAATACAATAACATTTCCCAAAGCATGTTCTGTAATCCAAAATATATGCTACATGGAAAAAGTGTTTGTGATTAAATAATTTTGAGAAATTGGATTAGAGTATGTTGAACAAGGTCCTTCCTTGGACAATTTTTCAAAGCTGTTTTATGTTTATCTGTATTTTAAGTCTTTAAGAGTTGAGGATTATATACAATCTTTCTCGCACTTTTTTGACCCAAGAAACTTATTCTCTATTCCCTGAAGAGAAGTTCTTGAGGAGTCATTGTCTGTGGCTTGAGTCATCTATTTAGGACATGCTGCTTGAAAGTAAAATCAGCAAAGTAACTTCAAGTTTTGGTGCTCTATTTAATTATGTAAAAAAAAATATCTTATTTTCTTAGCATTTGAAAAAAAATTGGTGACTTTTATTTACATTATATTGTAGGTTTAGTTTAAAACCTAAATCTTAGGTATTCCAAAGGCTTAAGTACTCCATAGTTATTTCCTCCTGTGTTATGGAATCATTGTAAGTTTCCTCCAGATGGAGGTGTGCCTTGGCTATTTCTTCAAGATTGGGAGAGGAGAAAAAGTATCAGTTTTTCTTTTTACCCAATGATTACCTTTCCTATAAATGAGAACTTTTTATTGAAATACATTTGCTTATAAAAAACATATTAATATAACGATTGTGCAAATGGATAAAACATAACTTAGATTATGATATAACTAAAGACAAACAGCTATATTAAATGTCTATTTTTCTTAAAATATTAAATTCTACTTTATCTCTGATTTTGATACCTAAACTAAGGGGTTTGTGTTAGCTGTTTTCTCTGGATGCTTCCGGATCCATCAATAAATATTTGACGAGTCAGTATCTTACTGGATGGAGATGATGACTTTCTGAGATGTCTCACTCACATCTGTTCCTCATGGTTGAAAGAGGCCTATCAAAGTAGAAAGTGAATACGCAAAACTGTAAAGAGTACTATGATCATTCATATTAATAAACATGAAAACTTAGATGAATGAGGATTGTTAAATGAAAAAACATGTATTTCCCAAACAATCTCAAGAAGAAATAGAGAAATTAGAGTGAAAAAAAAAATCATTAACAAAGGAATTGACTTGCTAGTCAAAACCTCTCTATTACCAAAAAAAAAAAAAAAAAAAAAAAGAAGAATCCTCGTCAAGAAGATTTTATAAGTAAATAACACTGGAATTGTAAGAAAACGGATACTTTGTATTTTCGAGAAGGAAAAAAAGATGGGAAGATACATAGCTTATTTTACCAGGTTAGTGTAAATTTTATAACAACTTTGGTTAAGGACATAATATGAAAATAAAATGGTAGCCTAATTTTATTTTTGACTATAGATACCAAAATCCTAAAGAAAATATTATTCAACAAACTATAGCAGGCAAAAACAAATGAATAAACAAAAAGTAAAACAGATTTTATTCCAGGGATGGAAGGATGACCCACATTCAGAAAAAAGAATTTAATCTATTACATTCACAGATTATAGGAGAAAATCCATTTAATGATTTTCCACAGTTGCAGAATAAGCAGCAATCAGTAAAATTCAGTATGCATTTATAATAAAAACTTTAGAAAATTAGGGTTAAGAGGGAATGTTCTTAATTTGATAAAAGTCCTTTGACAGGAAACTATGGGATGGTATTTAATGGTGAAATTTGGAAGTATTCTTATTAAATCTAGGGGCACAGAAATGATTTCTGTGATGATGTCCTAGAGCAAGACCATTCATAAATCTACCCTTATATTGTAGTTTCAGAATAAATAAACAAGTTGGTAGAACAAATAGAGAAACCCCAAATATACCCACACCTACATGGAATCTTAGCCATTTCAATAAATGGTTTTGAGTTATTTGACTTTCCATAATGAACGATAAAATAAAACCAGGCCACTACTTCACCACCATGCCCTAAATAAACACCAGATGGATTAAAATCCTAAATATACACTAGATACTTTAATATACTTTAAAGTCCTCAACATTAACAATTTTTAGAATAAAATATAAAATAAAATTTATTTATGACCACAGGATAGGAAGGGATTTCTTAAGCCAGATACCTCAAGAAATAAAATATTGATAAATTTTATAAAATTTACAGAAATCCTCAATATTTATTAAATACTTTAATGTGCATTAAAGTCCAAACCATTCAAAATACATTATATTTATATGGAATATATATTTACATGTAATATTTAATATTATTTTAATGTATAGGTAATATTTATAGACAAAATTTTATACGCATTGATGCATTTTATAAAACTGATCAAAGTCCAAAATACACATTAAATAACTTAATATACATTAAAGTCATGAACTTTCAAAATGTTGGAAAAAATATAGTATAGTTATTTATAACCACAGAATAGAAAGAATTTCTTAAACTGGGTATTGGGTTGATGGAAAGATGATAGTGATGGTAGCACAACATTGTGATTGTAATTTACAGCCTTGAACTATATATTTGAAAGTGGTTTTTAACCACATTAGGTTGTTTACATGTTACTAGAATAAAAATTTAAAAATATGCATAAACTGTACAACACAAACTGTGAATCCTATTGTCAGTTATGGACTGCGGTTAATAGCACAATTATAAAAATGTTCTTTCTTCAATTATAACAAATGTGCCACACTAATGCAAAGTGTTACTACTAGGATGGTGTATGGGAATTCCGTATTATATGCCTGATTTTTCTGTAAGCCTACAACTTCTCTAGTTAAAAAAAAAATTAATTATAAAGAAAGAAATTTTCATATATCAGCACAATTCCCTAAGTAGCTTTTCTTAAATGCCTCCTTTCTACTGCCCCACTTCCTATTAGTCTTCAGTGCATGTTAGCATCTAGGTCTTTTAAATCAGGGCTGCAGTTATTACTAATTTAGGGAAATTAATTAGATGTACACATCAAACTCTTTTTACTGTTCCCCAGCCGAGATGGTTCCACCTCGCTTCCCATTGCCATCCCTTTCTCTAGCCTCTCTGTGCCTCAACTGACTTTTTATAATAATTCTGAGATTATTGAGGCATGGTTTTGGAAATATATTTTTAAAGACTGTTAGATTTTTGAAGGAGAGATGCAAAGATATTTCTTTATATTAAATTTGTGTGTGTGTGCTGTCTCAGCATCCAGCGCACTTTCGGCTCTCACTGGCCTCAACGCTGCCCTTAGCCTAGATAATAAGCAGCTTTTCAGCATAATCCCCCCATCCCCACCCCAGTGTGCAAACCCGCATCGGCAGCCACCACCCTCATGTCCTGGGACCCCCAGTCCCTTTCCTTTTTGCGCATTTGCTTTAAACTAATCTATCCTTAACTCTGGCTAGAAAACTGCTAACCTCCAACCCTGGGCCGTAATAAAAGCTCAACCCACGGTCTTTGCCCTGCCTCTGTGCTCCCACCCACTGGTTGAGCCCCTCTACCCCCAGCCAATGACATCGACCTCTCCTGGCCTTTCTTTCTCTGGGGCCTGTGAATAACATGCTATCTTTCCTCAAAGATATGGCCTCAGTTTCCCATTGTGTCTTACCCAGATCTCCACCCAGACCCAAATTTAAAATCCAAAGCTTAACTAATTTGGAAGACAAAGGACGTATGAAAAACTTAGTTAGAAAGACAAAAAACTAAGTAAAAGTATTGCTTGGGTGTTGTGAAAAGGAAAAGCATTTTTATTGGTTGCTTCATCTGTAGTTCAGATTTCCCATGAGGCCACAGAATGACACATCCTAACACTAAGAGATTTAATAGCATATGAGGTGACTTTAAAGTGGACGGCTGACGTGAACTAAACCAGTATTGCTTTTCTTTTTATTCTCTGGGCTGCAATTTGCAATTTTTAAAAATCCAGTCTGAGCAATTCTAACTTTCTGATATACCTGTGCGACAATCAGAGATTCCGAAGAGAAGGGCAGGAACTCTCCCAATCCAGAATAAATAAGTGGCAGTTCTTCTTTTTGTCAATTTTATTCCAATATCTGATCAGTGAATTTCTGAAGGGTCTCCATCTCATTTTATTTCAATTAATTTTTATAGATTGCCCAGTATGTGTAAAGCATTGTGCACTGATATTGAGGTAAGAATCCTCATTTTTCTGCATTTCAGAAATAAAAAAGTTGTTACTGATATTGTAAAAGAAGATTGGTTTCTGGGATACTCATAATGAAGAGAAAGTAACAAAACGACAGGCTTCAAAATCTTGAATGTTCAAGTCAAGAATGCTTTTATTTAATCTTAACGAAATGGTAGCAAAAATGTGATATTCCCTTCCTTAATATCTACTTTACTGGAACCTTCCACAAATTTCCTTGTGATGAAAAGCACTCAAATTATCCAGAAAGCAGGTTTAATGAGTCCCATCAAATTGCTCTGTGTAATCCAGGAATGCTTTAGTCCCACGGGCCATTTTGTTCTCTTGCGATGCTTTATAAATGGAGCCCTCCATCCCCCTTTAAGGAAAATAGAATAATGGTGCATCAAGCATTGTTGCCTGGAAAAATCTGCAGAACTGGACCTATATTTGTCTGGTATATTGTAACAGCAAAGTCTTAAAATTTGTATTGGGAAAGGACCTTCAGGTCGGTGCCTCCTGGACTCCATCTGTTCAGTCTCTATTCTGATGAAAGAACAGGAGGGCATCCTTCTGATAGGGCTAAGCCAACCAAAAGGCATTTCTCCCATCTCCAGGGACAGAAACACTGAGTCGCTTGACAAAAGCCACCACACTGAAAGCAACAATCCACCATTGAGATTTCTGCTTTAATGAACTGATAGCTATATCCGTCCTCGCACTTCCACATCTGGGCCAGCAGGCCCTTTGTGCCTTTGCAGCCTTTTATGAAAGGTTGAAGAGCCCCTTAAAGGAAGAGGGCACAAACCCCAGGTTTTCTTCCTGCTTTGGAGACCCTGAGAATTTCATTCAAGCTGACAGTGCTTTTATAAAATATGTCTTGATGCCTTAATTTTCCTGATGTTTTATTGATAAAGACAAGCTATTAGAGGAGCTGCAACAGATTTACTTCTAAGAAAGTGTATTGAAAGTATTTTCAGCAAATTCAGGAAGGTGAGGGAGAAGTATCTGCATAGTGTCAAGCATAAAATGACCTGTTTTACAACCAGACACCCCTCTCTGTTGCCCTTTGGTCTAGAGAAGGTCTGTGTTTACAAGTCACACCCACATCCAGGCCTGTTCTTTAGGGAAATTTCTTGACTCCATCCCCTGCCCTTCACTCCCACTTTTTGTTGTCATATTGAAGTATTCTGGAATATGTTAGGCTAGAACAACACAAAACAGAAATCTTTTCCTTTAGCTTTATTTCTTTAAAGCCGCAGGTACTACATCTAACAGGGTGACAGAAAGATGCTCATTGAGCACTTTTTGTCAGTGGCAGACCAGCCTTCCAGTGTCACAGGATTCTACTTGAAAATTGTACTGCCTCGGATTTCCATTGGAGAAAGCTCTTTCCAGAGCCAGGCCCGGGAATAATGATCAACTAGTTGAACCTTGTGTTCTATAATCTCCACTCCTTTATGTGTACACAGACACATGGATGTATATAGTCGGAGATGAAATGAGAGTGAGTTTAGAGCAGTACGTGGAAAACAGTAAACACTCAAAAATGTTAATTATCATTACTTTTGGTGGCGGCATGGCTATTGTCAATTAGCCATTTAATCAAAAGTTAAGTAGAGCATTTACCATTTTGCAGGTACTGCTCCTGCGTTGAACATACACTAGTGAACAGAGGTAAAATTCCTACTTTCAGGGAACTTATTTTCTAGAAGGAGAATGTGGTAGGCAGAATAATAGTCCCTTGTAAATTTCCATGCCCTAATCCTTGGAATCTGTCCTATGATACATGGCAAAGGGGAATTAAGGTTGCAGATGGAATTAAGGTTGCTAATCAGATGACCTTAATATAGGAAGTTATTCTGGATTATCCAAGGAGGATCAGAGTAATCACAAGAGTCCTTAAAAGTGAAAGATGGAGGGAGAAGAGGAGAGCTAGTTAGAGGAAGATGTGACTATGGAAGAAAGGCAGAGAAAGATGTTATGCTGCTGGCTTTGAAGATGGATAAGGACCATGCTCTAAGGAATGTGGGTGGCCTCTAGAAGATAGAAAAGGCAAAGAAACAGATTCTTTCCTAGAACATCCAGGAAAGCTGACGGCATCTTTTTAGCCCAGTGAGACCCATTTCGAAACTTAGACCTTCAGAACTGTAAGATAATGAATTTGCATTATTTACGCCACTAAATTCATAGTAATATGTTATGGCAGCCATGTGGCAGTAATTTGGTACAATAGAAATCTACTACAGGGAAGAAAGAAAATAAACATATCAAGAGATGGAGAGTTAATAACTGAGATAGGATTATTTGACTACAATAAGTTTGAAGAAGAGGATAAAATAAGGCAATATGGTAAGAGTTTTACTTCCTTCCTGGAATCTATGCCTTGCTTCCCCCAGTCCAGGGGAGGTGCAATTCCTGTGTATGTTTCCATTGTACTCTGTAGCCTCTACTATTATACTGACCACACTGTATCATGTTGGTCCTCAAAAATCTGCGAGTTCCTAAAAGCAGGGACTTTGTCTTTTACATGTGTATCTTTCTTGCTTTGTCCAAACTACACATTTTTGGTCCTGAACAACTGATTGGTGAATGAATTAGGAATGCAAGGGAGAGCTTCTAAAAGAATCCAGAGGTATGGAGGAATTCCTTACAAGGGTGTGGTCAAAGAAGGACTAAGTCAAATGCTTTATGAACAATGTTTGTTTTCTTCTTACTGTGTCTTTGACGGGAGGAAGGAGTTTGATGGATGTTGAATGAATGGATGAAGAACTTGTAGCATTTGATTCCACCATTTCAAGGAGCAGTGCTGAAACCACTGCTAGTCCATTTGCAGGACTCCTCACTTGTGTGTAAGAAAAAAAAACCCTCTGCTTCTCCTTCCATAAGAGAGCCCACTCCTTACTCTATTAATAGGGAATTTGCCTCCTCTCGTGTTTAGTAATGAGAAGCTTGCTTCACCTTAAGGTAAGCTCCTACCTCGTGGAACCAGTTTTTGCTAGTTCCAAACAGTCTTAGTCTCTGGAGCATATGCAGATAGAAAAAAACTGACCTGGAGTTACCTTTACCTAAATATAATAGTAGAAGTCACACCCACTCTACTTGCTAAGCCACCATTTTTGAACATGTGATGTATGAAGAAGGATGATTTGTAATGGCACAAGCTCCACTTAACCCAGCCTCCTGGCCTAAGTATCCCACCACATCCTTTCTTATTTCCCTAAACCAACCTACTAGATATCACATAAAAGTCATAAGTTTCTGTAGTTCAAGGAGACATATCTGAGATAGCTCCTGTCTCCTTACTTGGTACTTTGTAATAAACTCTTTCTGTCTTTGAAAACCTGGTGTCACTAAATTTGTCTCACATGTACCTTGGGCAGTAAGCCCACTTGTTCAGCAACAGTGTCTCTAAAGACCGTTATTATGGGCTCCAGCAGGGAGATATTTGAGTATAAGATGGTTATCAACTATGACATGTGCTACAAAGAGAAATTCTCGGTGTTTTGTGGATGTATAATAGGAACCAGGAATGGATTCTCTGAGAACTGATGGTTACTGACACATGAAGAATGAGTAAGATGTACCAGGATAAAGGCAGGAAGAGAAGCACATGTGCACAGACTCTGGAGTAGGACATAGCATGACACTCTAAGAGAATCCCAGTGTGCCTGGAGCACCAGGCACCAGCAGATGGTTAACACCAAACAAGAAGAGGACAGACTGTGCACAAAATCTTCTCTTTCCTAGGAAAGAATCCTTTGGGCAGGAGTCGGGGAAGGTGGGGAATAGGCAGTATTTTCTTCCGTCCCTCCCTTCCTCCCTCCCTTCTTCCTTCCTTTTTAATATTCTTAGTAAAATGGTCAACAAATAGAAGGATATCAATTAATGATTAGTATTTAATTAAGCAGAAGGAACTTGGAGTTAGTGTTTCTCCCCCAAAGTCAGCTCATATATGGCATTTGCAGATTAATAATTATAGAGCATGGGGTATAGTTATTTCTGTAGGGAACTTGGGCTCCCAAGATCATTGGTGAACACACTTGTTAGATGTACCTGGAATTCATTCTGCCTGCAAACCTTCATTGCATTCTGTGTCTTGTGTCAGTAATTTTACCTTTTAGAAAATGTCCATATCCAAGAGACTGAATTTGGCTAACCAGTGATTTTCATGAAAAGTATACTCTTATTTACAATGTAGAAGAATTATTGTTTATTTTCAAAGACAAAAATAAGCTCTGGTTTGTGCTTTGGCTAAGCAAAACCACTCAAACTATTACCAACAAAAAACCTTTCTCTTCAAATCTTACTTATTTTTATTGTTAAGAGTCTTTAAAATGGTTGAAGGAATTTGTTTACAAAGAAACAAAATGGAAGTAAAATACTCTTCTCTTAAGCGATGTATTGCATTTTATTTGTGTATTTCCAGTTCTTTGAAAACGTTCTTGGTGAATTTAAGACTCAGGAAGAATGGAAAACATTCAATAGACTTAGGTACCAATAGTTAGCAGTAACAGGCAACTATTATTTTAATAGGAAAAAGATTAAAGCAATTTAAAAGAAGTTTTGCTCTAGAAATTATTTACCAGAGATCTGAAAGCAGAGTATATTAAAATTTGTGGAAAAAGTCTGTTACCTATTTATTTTAAAATTTGCTTCTTTTGGTCATTACTATGAATGTCAAATTAACTCTAGTCAAGGGTGCATTCTAATTTAAAAAATGGAATTGCACACTCCCATTACCATATTTAATTTTTCTTTTATACCTTAATATTCAATAAAATAGAATGTCATTAAACTGTGAAACTGGCATTAATGGCTTTTTGCACGGCATTTATTGATTTGACTGACTTCAAAAATGGTATTCTGAATAACATTTCAAATGAAAGTAAAGTAGGTTGAAATGTCCTCCTTCATTTTGAACATGGAATTTCGAGAGTTTAAAAGAGTCCTTTATCCAGTTTCTGTTTTAAACAAACCTTTTCTTCTTTAATCACACTCATTCAGGTGCTCATGAAAATTTGTAAATATATATAAACTTTCAACTTATTTTGTGGTTTTGGTTTATTATGTAGTTTATATCTTTAAAAAGTGCTGATAATGATCAGAAAGAATGATTAGAATAAATTATAAAATTATTATTAAAATTTACTGATAACTAATGAGTGATACTTTTAATCTAAATTTGGATTAATGCCAGGATTAGGAATATCGATATGTTTTATATTTATTATGAACTTAATTTCCTGGCCATCCACTTACTTATGCCTGCATCCCTTTTTACATTTAGGTACCACCATGTGATAAATCATTTTGCATATAAATCTTGGAAAGTAGGAGAGAATATATTATTCAACCTCCAAAGTGTACTATTAGATTAAAAATTGGTTAATTAAATACAGTGGTTGACCAGAATTGATTCAAATCATATGTATAGAAGTGTAAATAATTTTCTTGCCAGGAGACTATCTCAAACCCTGCCAACCTATTAGAACTGAATGGCAACCACGACTTGACTTAAGAGTAGGATTTTTCTGCCTGGAGAGTGAGATTTATGCTTTTCAGTGAACTAACTATCATAGGCTATAGAGCCCCTGGCATAGGGCCAGTGCCCAATAACTTTCAGCTCTCCTTTTGCTGTAATAACAGCTCTCAAAGCATAGTCCTCACACCATCACCTAAGCGGTAGTTGTTGTTGTGGTTGCCATCATCATCATCACTGTCATCATTGTTATTAATGGGAAACTAGTTAGAAATGCATATTCTCAGGCCTCACCCCAGACCTAGTGAATCAGATACTCTGGGAGAGGGGCCAAGCAATCTGTGTTTTAACTTGCCCGCCAGGTGATTCTGATCACCTGCGAGTTTGAGAATTTATGCTCCAGAAGTTTAAATGTATTGAGCATTCTTGAGTTATTTAGGATATCCTTTATGAAAAATGAACCTGTTCATTTTCTCTTTAACATTTTTCTAATGCAAGCTAACATTTATTGAGTGCTTTTGCGTGGTGCTAAGCTCTTTACCTAGATTATCTCATTTAATTATTACTAACATAGACTATTATTATGCCCATTTCAGAGATGGGAAAATGAGGACTTTAAGAAGCTAAGTAACTTGCCGAAGGCCACATAGCTTGTGAATGGAGCTGGGATTCAAATCCAATTAGTGTGATTTTTAAAATCTTAGTCATTATTGGTAAAGCTCCTCATTGTTGAGTAATTATAGCATAGCCTAAGCTACTAATAAATCCTGTGCTGACAAATTTATTTGACTCCTCCATAAACTCTGATTTTTCTAGTCATAATCTTAAATGAGCAATTACATTCAGGTACTGCATTAGTTTTAGGTTAGTTTAGCAGCAGTAGCAGCTCAAACTGACGTACACCCCACCCCTGCAGGGCCTACCCCCTCCACAAAATTGGACCTGGTAATAACCTTGAAAAATACCAGCTAACAGAATTTCACTTTGACTCCATGTTCAGAACAAATGTGTACGGAATACAGATGCTTTATTTCTTGGAAAACAGCAGTACATGTTGACTCAGCAGACATTAGGAGAGGGTAAGCAGAGAGGAGAAAGCAATTCAAGGGGACCTGGGGACTTGGAAATAGAGGCAGAGAATAGAAGGAACAATGCCAACACACACTCTGGGGAGTGAGAGTACAAGCACAGCATCCCTGTTAGAGGGTCTAGAGTTCATGACTGCAGTTTCCAGTTGAAGCGTTCCTGGTAAACCATATCAGCAATCGTTCTGAACTACTAGACCCTCCTTTTTGTTGAGAGGCTCAAATATGAGAAAACTCTGGAATGGGTGGTTTCAGCTGATAAAGAAGAGTGCCCCAAGGAAAACAGATGAGATGACAGCAAGGTCATGGCAGCCAGGGAAAATGCTTCTGCTTTTCATCTTTTTCCCTCTCTTCCCCTTCCCTCCAACCCCCACCTCCATATTTAGAATCAGCTCTCCTCAATTTAGTTTATATGTCTTTGGGATTTCTGTGTAATACTGAGTTTGTCCTCTATTTACCACTCGTCAATGACGGGCAATGAAGTTGGAATTCAGATGGGGAAAGATATCCAATTATGTTTGGGGGCACTTCAGGTCTGTAATAAGCAGTGGAGTGAGGGCTGTAATGAGGCTATCCTCTGCTCTCAGCAGCTTGGCTTGTAGAAAACCTCATCAGGTAGTGCTAGCAGGTCAACTCCTCAACTGCACATTTACAGCGTAGGGCCCCGCAGGGCTCAAGGAAAAGCTTTGAAGGATTGAGCGCAATCTTCTTTTTTCATGTTATGTTTTCCCCGGGATAACACATAATTGCTTTGTAAATGGTCCTGGTTTTTGCCTTTAACAATCTTGTGTGGAAGGCAATTACAGAATTTTTTTTAATGTGCAAAATACTTTCTTAGGTCTATTTCTTTGAACTTTTAGTTCTGCTGCCTAGTTATAAAACCTGTGTAGCTTGCAGTTATTATCCCTTGTCATCTTCCAGGTTCTGCCCTTCCTTTTCTAAGATTTTCAGGTTTTCCTATGGGGAGGTGAATTTTTGGATGACCAGTCCACATCAACTGCACTTATGTGGCTTGCTTTTGCTGTAGAAAAGTGAAACTTGCTTACCTGTACTGTAATTGATGTAACTCAACACTCAGATGTCTGTTTCTAAGACTGAAGAGCAGCCTTGGGTATAGAATTTGGAAGATGTGAAGCCAAGTTCTTTTGGGGGAGGCAAGCAAGATGTCAAAGTGATTTTCCTAGGAGCTATACATTTTTTAAAATGATTTTTAAAAAAATAGAAGTGTATGTTTACAGAAAAATCATGCAGGAAACACAGACTTCCTATATACTCCCTCCATAATTAACACTTTGCATATGAGTGGTATATTTGTTACAATGGATAAAAGAATATTATAATTTTACTATTATAGTTCATTGTATACATTAGGGTGTATTATTCTTATTTTTCCACTATACCACCCTCTTAAGACCTTGTGTTACTTACATTTGTTATAATTCATTAAAGAACCTTTTCATAACTTCACTATTAACTATAGTCCATTGATTACAACAGGGTTCATTGTATTGTGCAGTGCTGTTTTTCTTTTTAATTTTTATTCTAGTAACATACATATGTCCTAAAATTTCCCCTTTTGACCACATCCACATATATAATTCAGTGCTGTTAATTACTTTCAACATGCTGTGATACCAGCATAACCATCCACTTCCAAATGTTTATAATAACCCAAATAGCGATTCTGTACAATTTACGCATTAACGCCCCATTCCCTTCCCTCAACAAACCATGCTAATCTATATTCTAGATTCTGACACTATGAATTTGCTTATACAAATTACATCATATCAGTGAACTCATACAATATTTGCCCTTTTGTGACTGGATTATTTCACTCAGCATGATGTCTTCAAGGTACAAAGTTCACCCATGTGTGGCATGAATCAAAATTTCTTTTTTTAAATATAATAAACTTCAAAAGAGATTTTTAGATTACAGAAGAGTTCCCATATATTTCACCCCTCCCCCTCCCACATCTTCCCCTATTAATAACATTTTACAATTTAATTTCTTTTCAATGCTTAATATTCCATTGTGTGTATTTACAACATTTTGTTTAATTGTTCATCAATTGATGGACACTTGGTTGCTTCCATCTTTTGGCAATCGTGAATAATGCTGTTATGAACATTGTCGTGCAAATATCTGTTTGTGGCCCTCTTTCCACTCTTTTGGGTATATACCTAGTAGTTGGATTGCCAGATCATATGGTAATTCAATACTTATTATTCTGAGGAATTGCTGAATTGTCGTCCACAGTGGCTGCACCATTTTACATTCCTAACAGCAATGAATGAGGTACATGAAGGTATCTCATTGTGATTTTGATTTGCATTTCCCTAATTATAGCTAATAATGTTATGCAAGCTTTTTAGCCAATTGAATGTCCTCTTTGGAGAAATGTCTATTCACCTTTTATGCCCATTTTTAATTAGGTTGAGCTATAGGATTTCTTTAAATATTCTGGATATTAAACCCTTACTAGATATGTGGTTTCCAAATATTTTCTCCCCTTCAGTAGGTTGTTTTTTCACTTTCATGACAAAGTCTTTTGATACACAAAGTTATTACTTTTTTTAATTTTGGGGAGGTCCCATTTATTTTTTTTCTTTTGTTTCTTCTGCGTTGGGCATAAGAAACCATTGCCTAACAAAAGATCATGAAGATGCTTCCCAATATTTTGTTCTAGGATGTTTGTCATCCAGGTTCCTATATTTAGGGATTTGATCCATTTTGAGTTAATTTATGCCTATGGAATGAAATAGTGGTCCTCTTTCATTTTTTTGCAGAGGGATATCCAATTCTCCCAGCACCAATTTTTTGAAGAGACTGTTCTTTCCCAACTGAGTGGACTTGGCAGCCTTGTCAAAAATCAATTAGCCAGGGAAGCAGCTATGGCTCAATCAGTTGGGCTCCCGTCTACCATATGGGAGGACCCGGGTTTGTGTCTCAGGGCCTCCTTGTGAAGGCAGCCTTGCCTGCACACTGCAGAGCACTGCCTGGCCCACAGGCACCATGGAGAGCTGACTCAGCAAGGTGATGCAACAAAAAAAAGGGAGACAAGCAAAAACACAGAAAAGCGCGCAGCGAATGGACACAGAGAGTAGACAGCAAGCAAGCCACAAGGGGGAGGGGAAATAAAAGGAATAAATACAGACACAAAAGACCACACAATGAATGGACACAGAGAGCAGACAGCACGCAAAAAACTATAAAGGGGGGGGGGGGGATAAAAAAAAGTCAATTGGTCATATATGTGAGGGTCTATTTCTGAACTCTTAATTCACTTCCAGTGGTCAATATGTCTATCCCTGTACCAATACCATTCTATTTTAACTACTCTAGTTTTGTAAGAAGCTTTAAAGTCAGGAAATATGAGTTCTCTGACGTCACTCTTCTTTTCCAATATGTTTTTTGAAAAACCCTTTTCCGTTTCAAATAAATTTGACACTTGGCTTTTCCATTTCAGCAAAGTAGCCTGTTGGAATTTTGATTGGGTTTGCATTGCATCTGTAAATCATTTTGGGTAGAATTAACATCTTAATGATATTTGGTCTTCCAATCCATGAACACAAATGTCCTTCCATTTATTTAGGTCTTCTTTGAAATCTTTTGGCAATGCTTTGAAGTTTTCTGTGTACAAATTCTTTTGCATCCTGGGATAAATTTATTCCTACACATTTGAGTCTTTTAGTTGCCATTGTGAATAAAATTTTTCTCTTGATTCACTTCTAAGATTTCTCATTACTAGTTTATAGAAGCACTACTGATTTGTGCATATTGATCTTGTACTTTGCCACTTTGATGAATTCGTTTATTAACTCTAGTAATTTGTTGTTGATTTTTTTGGAGTTTCTATACATAGGATCTTGTCATCAGCATATAGTGAAAATTTTACTTCTTTCAAATTTGGATGCCTTTTCTCTTACTTGCCTAAAAACTCTGGCTAGAACTTCCAGTACAATACTGAATTATAGTGGTTACAGTGGGCATCCTTGTGATGTTCCAGATCTTAGAGGGAAAGCTTTCAGTCTTTCACCATTGGGAATTATTTTAGCTGTGGGTTTTTTTAGTTTATGTCCTTCATCATGTTTAAGAATTTTCCTTCTATTCCTATTTTTCTAAGTTTTTTATTTTTTCTTTTATTTATTTTTTCACAATGAGATATCACTTTATTTCCACTAGGATAAGTATAATAAACAAAACAGAAAAAAATAACAAGTGTTGGCAAGGATGTGGAGAAATTGGAATCCACATACATTGCTATAGGAGTGTTAAATAGTATACCTTCTGTAGAAAACAGTCTGGCAGTTCCTTACAAAGTAAACCATGTTACAATAGGACCCAACAATTCCACCTCTAAAGAACTGAAAACCTATGTTGACACAAAAACTTATACACAAATGATCATAGCAACATTATTCATAATAGCCAAAAAAGGGGAAATCATCCAAATGTCCATCAACTGATGAATGGAAAAACAAAATGTAGCACAATGGAATATTATTTGTGGTAGTTGTAGACCCATTGTAAATAGGATCCCTTGATGATGCCCAGTTAAGGTGTGTTGCAACAGAATCAGGTTAGGCTTTAATCTGTGTTACTGGAGTCCTTTACAAGCAGAATGAATTCAGACATAGAAAACGCTATGGAAAGAAATCAGAAGTCAATGGAACCCAGAAGAGAAAGGAGAAGACATTGCCATGCGGCAAAATCCAAGGATCAAGGATCACTAGCAACCAGCTCCAGAAAACCATAGTCTTCAGAAAGAAAGCATCACCTGGTTGATGCCTCAATTTTGGACTTCTACTAGCCCCCAAACCATGAGCCAATACATTCCCATTATGTAAGTAACCATCTAAGTTTTTTAAATCAAGAAAGGATGCCTGATTTTGTCAAAGGCCTTTTCCATCTCAATCAGTATGATCATATTTGTTTCCCCCATTTGTTTTGTTAATGTGGTATACTTATTGATTTTCTTATGTTGAAACCCCCTAGCATACCTGGGATAAAACACACTTGATCATGGTATACAATTCTGGTAATGTGCTGTTGATTCAAATTGCAAGTTTTTCTTTTATTTTGAGTTTTTGCATCTATACTCAAGAGAAATTGGTCTGAAATTTTCATTTCTTGTTGCATTTTTATATGACTTTGTTAATAGGGTAATATTGGTCTCATGAAATGAGTTAGGTAGTGCTCTCTCCAGTTCAATTTCTTGGAAGAATTTGAGCAGGATTGGTATTAATTCTTCTTGCAATGTTTGGTAAATTAACCAGGGACACCATCTCAATCTCGACTTTTCTTTGTTGGGAGGTTTTTGATGACTGATTCAATATCTTTAATTGTGATTGGACTGTTGAGGTCTTCTATTTCTTTTAGAGTCAGTTTAGGTGGCGGACTTGGCCCAGTGGTTAGGGCATTCGTCTGCCACATGGGAGGTCCGCAGTTCCTTGACCCATGTGGAGCTGGCCCATGTGCAGTGCTGATGCATGCAAGGAGCACTGTGCCACGCAGGGGTGTCCCCCACATAGGGGAGGCCCATGCGCAAGGAGTGTGCCCCATAAAGGAGAGCCGCCCAGCACGAAACAAAGTGCAGCCTGCCCAGGAATGGCGCCTCACACACTGAGAGCTGACACAACAAGATGATGCAACCAAAAGAAACACAGATTCCCATGCCACTGACAACAACAGAAGTGGACAAAGAAGACACAGCAAATGGACACAGAGAATAGAGAACCGGGGCAGGGGCGGGGAAGGGGAGAGAAATAAATAAATAAATCTTAAAAAAAATAGAGTCAGTTTAGGTTATCTGTGTGTTTCTAAGTATTTGTACATTTCACCTAGGTTCTCATCTGTTGGCATGCAGATGTTCATTATATCTCCTTTTGATCCTTTTTTATTTCTGTGGAGTCAGTAGTAATGTCCCCCCTCTCATTTCTGATTTTATTTATTTGTGTCTTCTCTCTTTTTTTCTGTCAGTCTAGTTAAGGGTTTGTCAATTTTATTGATCTTTTCAAAGAACTAACATTTGGTTTTGTTAATGCTTTCTGGTTTTTCTAATACTCTATTTCATTTATTTATGCTCTAATCTTTATTATTTCCCTCCTCCTGCTTGCTTTGGGTTTAGTTTGCTGTTCTTTTCCTAGTTCCTACAGGTTTGCATTTATGTCTTAGATTTTAGCTTTCTTCTTTTTATATTTAAGCATTTAGGGCTATAAATTTCCCTCTCAGCCCTGCTTTTGCTGCATCCCATACATTTTTATATTTTATATTCTTGTTTTCATTCATCTCAAGATATTTACTGATTTCCATTGCAATTTCTTCTTTGACCCACTGATTATTTGAGTATGTTATTTAACTTCCATATATTTGTGGATTTTTCATTTCTCTGCCTGTTACTGACTTCTAGTTTCATTCATTATGATCAGAGAAGATGCTTTGTCTAATGTTAATCTTTTAAAATTTATTCAGACTTATTTTGCTAACCAATATATGGTCTATGCTGGAGAACTATCCATGTACACTTGATAAGAGTGTATATCCTGCTGTTTTGACATGCAATATTGTGTATTTGTCTGTTAGTTCATTTATCATATTATTCAGGTCCTCTGTATCCTTATTGATATTTGGTCTAGATGTTCTATCTATTAATTAGAGTCATGTATTGAAGTCTCCAACTATTATTGTAGAGGTGTCTATTTCTCTCTTCAGTTTTGCCAGTGTTTGTTTCATGTGTTTGGGGGAACCATGGTTAGACGCATAAATATTTATGATTGTTATTTCTTCTTGATGGATAACCCCTTTTATTAATATATAGTGTCCTTCTTTGTCTCTTATAACAAATTTTGACTTAAAGTCTATTTTGTCTGATATTAGTAGAGCACCCCAACTCGTTTTTTGGTTACTATTTGTATGGAATATCTTTTCCAAACATTTCACTTTCAACCTATTTATGTCTTTGAGTCTAAGATGATTCTCTTGTAAACAACATATAGTTAGATCATGCTTTTTTAAAAATCCATTCTGCCAATCTGTGTCTTTTAATTGGGAAGTGTAATCCATTAACATTTGGTGTTATTACTGTAAAGGCAGAACTTCAACCATTTTGTCCTTTGGGTTTTGCATGTCACATCTTTTTATCTTTTTTTGTTTTCGTTCTCTCTTTCCCTTTATTTCAAACTCCTTTTCTATATAGTTGTTCTTTTTCTGATCTATCTTACTGATCCATTTCTCATTTCTGTTTCTGCATAATTTTAAATACTTTCTTTGTGGTTATTGGGGATTTACATTGCACAACTTACATCTAAATTCTATTAATTTGAAAATATATCAATTTAGCTTTGATAATATGTTTATTCTCTGAATCTTCATTTCTTCACATTACTCCAAGTCATTCTCTGCTGTCTTTTCCTATCAACCTGCAGAATTCCCTTTAGTAATTCTGCAAGGCAGGCTTTTTGTTGACTTGTCTCTCAGTTTCTTCTTATTTGTGAATATTTTAAACTCTCCCCCATTTTTGAAGGACAGTTTTGCTGGATAAAGGATTTTTGCCTGGCAGTTTTTCTCTTTCAGTACCGTAAATGTGTACCACTGCCTGTCACTTCCATTTGTTTTCTGATGGGAAATCGGCACTTATTCTTACTGAGGATCCCTTAATGTGATGATAGCTTTTCTCTTGCTGTGTTCAGAATTCTTTATTAATCATTCTCATTAGTTTGTGTCTTGGAGTAGACCTATTAGATTTTATTCTGTCTGAAGTGCTTTGCATTTCTTGGGCAGGTATATTTATGTCTTTCATAAGAGTTTGGAAATTTTGGCCATTATCCCTCAAATATCCTTTCTGCCCCCTTTCTCCTCTCTTCTTCTAGGACACACAATAAGCATATATTTGTGTGCTTTGTGCTGTCACTAAGTCCCTGAGACAGTGCTCAATTGTTCTATTCTTTTCTCTGTCTGTTCATCTGACTATGATTTTGATTGTCCTGTCTTCTAGTTTGCTAATCCTTTTAACTGCCTTTTCAAATCTGCTGTTGCTTGCCTCTAGTGTATTATTGGGCCCTTCTTTATAATTTCTATGTTTCTTTTTAAACTTTAAAATTCTTCTTTTTATGCTCACACATTGTCTTCTTAATATCCTTTAGCTCTATATTCACCATTAGTTTCTTTCTATCCATATTTCCCTTCATCTCCTTGAATTGATTTAGGAAATTTCTTTGAACAGCTTCAATTAGTTGTTCCAGATTCTGTGTCTTCTCTGGAGTTTTAATTTGTTCCTTGACTGAGCCATATCTTCCTCTTCTGTAGTATGGTTTATAATTTTTTGATAATTCTGGGTATGTGATTATTTTGATGTGTTAATTCTGAAGGTCAATTTCTCCCTCTTGTCTAGGGTTTAATTGTTGGTTGGCTTTGTATTAAGGCTCTTCTTTGACAATGCTTGGTCAAACTTATTTTGGACCTTTAGAGTAGCCCGTATTTACTTGTTTCTCATCTCTTCTGCATCTGATTCTTGCCCTGGATATGCAGTACAATTTTTAAGATTGCTCTTTTGTATGCAGTTGTTTCCCTCACAGGAGAAAGTTTCCTTTCCTCTATTACTTCTCTGGGAATCTTGATCTGTTCTGTTTGTGTTTGTGCAGAATTTTCTCCCCAGCTCCTATGATTTGTTTAAATTTTCATCTTCTGTCAGTGCCCCTTTTCATTACACTTTTCAGTCTGGGACCCATTCTATCTTATAGCAGTTCAGGAGGCTTTCTGCCTCCAGTTTCTTCTCCATTAAGGGATCCCACCCCAGGGAGCCAAATGGGCTCAATCTAGAAAGGTCCATTTTGCCTTCAGGTGATCCCGCAAACAGAGACTTGATTGAGCGTGTGTACCTCTTGCCAACAATGTGCCACAGTGTCTTTTTGTCTTTGGAGGCTCTTTTGTATGTGGCAGTCTGCAACCACTTCTGCTCTGCTCTGGGTTTTCGTGGACTTGGTTCCCTGCGCCTGGATATGACTGAAGTGCTAACTTGCTGCTGTTTGGCTCAGTAATCCAATCTGTGGCAGGAGGGATTCAGCTGTGCTCCCTCTGCATGATCCTTAGGCTGCATGAGAATGAGGGAGAGGGATGTGTCCTGACTGGTGGATCTTGGGGTAAATCTTCTAATTTTTTTTTTCTGTTTCTTTGATTCAGTGCTTGTGGAGTCCTTCTCTAGTTTCTATCATACTCCAGAGTTCTAAGCATGTGGGATTTGTCCTTCTATTAGTTGATTCTGAGGGGGATCTTTTCCAGGGGATGTCGTATATTGCCATGTTGATGATATCACTCCTATAAATTCTTAATTGACACTCAACTTTCCAGAACTGGGGTTGCTTCTCTTCTTAAATGCTAAGTGTATCTTTCAGGGGCACTGAAAACTGTAGAGGGTGAGCAGGGTCTGCCTATCAAGTCCACTGGCAGGTTGTTTTACTCTTCAGAGTCTGGAAACATTCAGTCTCAGTCCTCTTCCTCTCCTTTCCAGGGCACAGTTCCTATTTTCTCATAATTACTCTATTAGTCTTCACTGCTAGAAACCCAGCTTCCTTCCTAGCTCTTTATACTCATGGATCTTAATTATTCTGCCTGCTTGTCTATCTTTCTGTGAGGCTATCTTGTATTATTTGAAGAGTTCATAAAAAGAGGATTTGAGGTCCGTGCCTTTGTAATTAAAAAAGATCTCTGAGATTATGCAAGTTATATTACTTTGCCCTTCAGTAAAATGCAATTGTCACATGAAACAATATTTATCCTTTTTCCATTACTATTCCTTGGTGCCTGAATAGCACTGTGGGTCTTTTATTCATAATTTGTATTTGTGATCTTTAAAGATAAGATTGCAATTGTTACTTGTGCAGAAATGACATAAGGTATTTTGCTTTTTGGTTGAGTTTTTGTTTAATGTTTGTTTTGTTTTGCACATACTTTTCATTTGAAATGGAAGGCAAAGCAATCTTTTTTCTTTTTTAAATTTCTCCCCCCTCCACACCCACCCCAGTTGTCTGTTTTTCTGTGTCTATTTGCTACATGTTCTTCTTTTGTCCACTTCT
Source organism: Dasypus novemcinctus (assembly GCF_030445035.2). Lineage (NCBI taxonomy): Eukaryota > Metazoa > Chordata > Mammalia > Cingulata > Dasypodidae > Dasypus > Dasypus novemcinctus. The sequence continues at coordinate 56,308,494 of NC_080694.1, read as the reverse complement.
GTTGTTGTCAGCGCCATGGAATCTGTGTTTCTTTTTGTTGCATCATCTTGTTGTGTCAGCTCTCCTTGTGTGCAGTGCCATTCTGGGGCAGGCTCTCGTTACAGGGTGCACTCCTTGTGCGTGGTGCTCCACTACACAGGGACACACCTGTGTGGCATGCTACTCCTTGCGCGCATCAGCACTGCACATGGGCCAGCTCCACATGGGTCAAGGAGGCCCGGGGTTTGAACCATGGAACTCCCATGTGGTAGACGGATGCTATAACCACTGGGCCAAGTCCGCTTCCTGGCAAAGCAATCTTGATGGCTTGTTGAAGAGTTGTTTTGGGTTTAAATATCTTGTTTTAGGTAACTTTGCTGAAACCTGTATCCTTTCCCCCAATAATACAAGGTTTTGGCAATTTTGGCTGGATACCTTGAGATACTTCCCCTCAGATGTGAGGAATGTTTGGGAAAATTTAGGGTTCAGAGAACTAGAAGACTTGGACTCTTCTTTTTTTTAAAAAATTATTTATTTATTATTTTTTTAAAATTACATTAAAAAAAATATGAGGTCCCATTCAACCCCACCGCCCCCGCCCCCCACTCCCCCCACAGCAACACTCTCTCCCATCATCATGACACATCCATTGCACCTGGTAAGTTCATCTCTGAGCACCACTGCACCCCATAGTCAATGGTCCACATCATAGCCCAGACTCTCTCACGTTCCATCCAGTGGGCCCTGGGGGGATCTACAGTGTCCCATAATTGTCTGTGAAGCACTATCCAGGACAACTCCACGTCCCGAAAACACCTCCACATCTCATCTCTTCCTCCCGTTCCCCACACCCAGCAGCCCCCATGGCTACCGTTCCCACACCCATTCCACATTTTCTCTGTGGACATTGGATTGGTTGTGTCCATTGCACACCTATGTCAAGTGAGAGCTTAGATTCCACATGGGTACTGGATGCACTCCTCCCACTTCTAGTTGTAGACACTCTAGGCTCCATGTTGTGGTGGTTGACCTTCTTCAACTCCATGTTAGCTGAATGGTGTAAGTCCAATAAATCAAAGTGTAGGAGCTGAAGTCTGTTGAGGCTCTGGGCCTGGGTGTCATATTATCAGTCCAGAGATTCAAATCCCCTACATATATCTTAAACCCAGCACCAACTACAATTCCAATAAAGTAGCATGCAAGTCTTGTGAAAAGAGATCCCCTCTGAGTCCAATTCCATCATGCAGAAACACCAGCTCCGAAGAAGGGCCATCTGTCATGGCAGTGAACCCCTTCTGCCATGACCATAGAACCCGTGGGTCTCTTTATCCCTCAAAAGAACCAATACCTGGGGTTGTATCTACCTTATCTGTCTCTTAGACTCTGTTCAGTTGTACATAGGGGTATTCCTTCTGACAACCTCCAGACTCTTTTTTAGAGACTCACAGCCTTATAATCTCATTTCTCCTTTCCATTTCCCCCTTACATTAGGTCAAACCGCTTCCTGAAGTCATGTTATTATATGTAGACAGGTATATTCTGCTGTTCCGCATTGAATCTTTAATTCAAGGTCATTTTCTAGTTGCTTCTTCAGCTGGTATGTGGTAGTGATCCCTCAGTGCCAGGGAGGCTCATCCCCGGGTGTCGTGTCCCACGCTGGGGGGAATGCATCGCATCTACACGCTGAGTTTGGCTGTGAGAGTGGCCACATTTGAGTAACATGAAGGCTGTCAGGAGGAAACCCCCAGGCACAATGCTACTCTAGGCCTTGTTCTTATTGCAGGTGTATAGGCTCAAAAGTGTAGCCATTAGTATCAAGAGCCCACTGTTGGGCCCTCCTTCCTTCCTGGTTCTTGCCGTTGCACCTGGAGGATTGCCGCTGCTCTCCCAGGGCCCACAACAGTGACCCCCCGGCCAGGAGCCCAGTACCCCCCCAGCTGTTGTTTTTAATTGTTTCCACTATGAGTATATATAGACATTACCATATACCCTGGGCATATGCCCTGTATAACTCCCTGTCAACCATATATATCTTGTGAATAACATCCCATATCAGTATTCCTCCGCTGCCATTGTTGAACCACTCTGTGATCCAAAACTTCCCGTAAAGTGAATCCCAACATAATGTCAGCTTCAGAAGAGTCTTAGATCACCGAAATTCATATATACAATATACAGTATTTCCCCAGATCCACCATAAAACCTTTTCCCTTCCACAGCAATAATCTTTTAACTTATTCGTATCATATTTCCTGAAACTGATGTACAGATTCCGAAACTATAGTTTTCAAACAAGGTGACATTTGTGCTTACTATGTGGTCCATACTTTAGGTTGTACAGTTTTCTAAATTTTTTAGTTATCCTATGTTTTGTCTTATGGTTTTCATTATTAGTCTGTCGTCCCCTATATGTTTTTGGTGTAATATTAGCTGTTTTATATTCATCCTTGTGTACTCTCACATAACTCCTCTTTTGCCCCCTTATTTACCTTTGTTCCATCCATTGCACATCCATTTTCCCCTCCCCTTAGGGCCACAACGCCTGCCAATCTAATGCCCTGGGAGCCGTCTTTTCTCATGAGAGATACAGTTCTCTCTATTCGACGGCATTAGTCTTCCCCAGGATATGGGTCCACCCCACCCAATGGTAGAACCCACCTTGGCAAAATGAGCCTTCAGCTATTCCCTCCGGAGTCCGTCCCGCATCAGACCATACCCCCTGAGTGTCCTAACCAGGTAACCCTCCTACTTATACTTTGATACGTTTTACTCAACATTTAGTTCTCAACGAACTTCTGACACTCTCCCATGTTCGTATGTTGCCCCTCCCTCCCACCTATTTCTTGGACCATATTACCCCTCTTCCCATCCCCAGCCCCCCTCAAACCCAGAAAACCCCACCCGAAGGTAACCCCTTGCCCCCATTTTGTCCCTTCTTTGTGCTCATACTTACCCCCAGCTCATCACAGATTCCACCCCTGCAGACATTAACTCACATCCTTCCTCCACCCCCCGATTTCCTGTAAGCCACTTTTCCAGACTCTAGCTCTCTGAGGCAGTTAACTTATTTCATATCATTGAGGTCATATAGTATTTGTCCTTCAATGCCTGGGTTGCTTCACTCAACATAAGATTCTCAAGGTTCATCCATGTTATCACATGCGATTGTAGTGTATTGGTTCTTACAGCTGAGTAGTATTCCATTGTGTGTATATACCACATTTTATTGATCCACTCATCTGTTGATGGACATTTGGATTGATTCCAACTTTTGGCGATAGTGAACAATGCTGCTATGAACATTGGTGTACATATATCGGTTTGTGTCCTTGTTTTCAGATCTGATGGGTATATACCCAGCAGTGGTATTGCTGGGTCATATGGCAAATCTATGGATAATTTTTTGAGAAACCGCCAAACTGTCCTCCAGAATAGTTGGATCCTTCTGCATTCCCACCAGCAATGGATGAGTGTTCCCCTTTCTTCACATCCTCTCCAGCATTTGTATTCTACTGTTTTTTTCATGGCTGCCAATCTTATGGGAGTAAGATGGTATCTCATTGTAGTTTTGATTTGCATTTCCCTGATAGCTAGAGATTTGGAGCATTTTTTCATGTGCTTTTTAGCCATTTGTATTTCTTCTTTGGAGAAGTGTCTGTTTAAATCTTTTTCCCATTTTTTAAATGGGTTGTTTATCTTTTTGTTTTCGAGATCTATGAGTTCTTTATATATGCCAGTTATAAGTCTCTTATCAGATATATGGTTGCCAAATATTTTCTCCCATTGTGTGGGTTCCCTTTTTACTTTCTTGACAAACTCCTTTGAGGTGCAGAAGGCTTTAATTTTGAGGTAGTCCCATTTATCTATTTGTTCTTTTGCTGCTCGTGCTTTTGGTGTGATATTCATGAAGCCATTTCCTATTACAAGGTCCTGTAGATGTTTCCCTACACTGCTTTCTAAGGTCTTTATGGTCTTGGCTCTTATATTTAGGTCTTTGATCCATCTTGAGTTGATCTTTGTATAAGGTGTGAGATGGTAATCCTCTTTCATTCTTCTACATATGGCTATCCAGTTCTCCAGGCACCATTTGTTGAATAGGCCATTCTCTCCCAGTTGAGAGGGTTTGGTGGCTTTATCGAATATTATATGGCTATATACATGAGGTTCTATATCTGAACTTTCAATTCGATTCCATTGGTCTGTGTGTCTCTCCTTATGCCAGTACAATGCTGTTTTCACTACTGTAGCTTTGTAGTATGTTTTGAAGTCAGGAAGTGTGATTCCTCCTATTTCGTTTTTCTTTTTCAATATGTCTTTGGCTATTCGGGGCCTCTTTCCTTTCCAAATAAATTTCATAGTTAGTTTTACTAGTTCCTTAAAGAAGGCTGTGTTGATTTTTATTGGGATTGCATTGAATGTGTAGATCAGTTTTGGTAGGATAGACATCTTAATAATATTCAGTCTTCCTATCCATGAACAGGGAATATTCTTCCATTTATTTAGGTCTTCTTTGATTTCCTTGAACAATCTTGTATAGTTCTCGATGTATAAGTTTTTTACCTCTTTAGTTAAATTTATTCCTAAGTATTTGATTTTTTTATTTACTATTGTGAATGGTATTTGTTTCTTGATTTCCTCCTGATCTTGCTCATTATTGGTGTACAGAAATGCTACTGATTTTTGCGCATTGATCTTATAACCTGCAACTTTGCTAAACTCATTTATGCGTTCTAGGAGCTTTGTTGTAGATCTCTCAGGGTTTTCTATATATAGGATCATGTCATCAGCAAATAATGAAATTTTGACTTCTTCCCTTCCAATTTGAATGCCTTTTATATCTGGTTCTTGTCTCAGTGCTCGAGCAAGTACTTCCAAGACAATGTTAAATAGGAGCGGAGACAATGGGCATCCTTGTCTTGTTCCTGAGTTTAGAGGGAAGGATTTCAGGATTTCGCCATTGTAAACAATGTTGGCTTTAGGTTTTTCATATATACTCTTTATCATGTTCAAAAAGTTTCCTTGTATTCCGATCTTTTGGAGTGTTTTTATCAGGAAGGGGTGCTGTATTTTGTCAAATGCCTTTTCTGCATCTATAGATATAATCATGTGGTTTTTTTCTCTCAATCTGTTTATATGGTGTATTACATTGATTGATTTTCTTATGTTGAACCATCCTTGCATACCTGGAATAAATCCCACTTGGTCATGGTGTATAATTCGTTTAATGTGTTGTTGAATACGATTAGCAAGCATTTTTTTAAGTATTTTTGCGTCTAGGTTCATTAGAGAAATTGGTCTGTAATTTTCCTTTCTTGTGGTGTCTTTGTTTGGCTTTGGTACTAGGGTAATGTTGGCATCATAGAAGGAATTAGGCAGTGTTCCTTCTGTTTTGATTTTTTGGAATAGTTTCAACAGGATTGGTGTTAGTTCTTTCCGGAATGTTTTGTAGAATTCACCTGTGAACCCGTCTGCCCCTGGGCTCTTCTTAGTTGGGAGATTTTTAATGACTGATTCTATCTCTTTGCTTGTGATTGGTGTGTTAAGATCATCAATTTCTTCTTTCGTCAGTATGGGCTGCTTATGTATTTCTAGGAATTTGTCCATTTCCTCTAAATTGTCATTTTTGTTGGAATATAGTTTTTCAAAGTATCCTCTTATGATAGTCTTTATTTCTGTGGGGTCAGTGGTGATATCACCTTTCTCATTTCTTATTTTGTGTATTTGCATCTTTTCTCTTTTTTTCTTTGTTAGTCTCGCTAAAGGTTTGTCAATTTTGTTGATCTTCTCAAAAAACCAGCTCTTGGTCTTGTTTATCTGTTCAAGTGCTTTCTTATTTTCTATTTCATTTAGTTCTGCTCTTATCTTTGTTATTTCCTTCCTTCTTTTTCCTGTTGGGTTACTTTGTTGTTGTTTTTCTAATTCCGTCAAAAATGCAGTTAGTTCTCCAATTTTTGCTCTTTCTTCTTTTTTGATATATGAATTTATGGCTATAAATTTCCCTCTCAGTACGACTTTTGCTGCATCCCATAAATTGTATGTTGTGTTATCATTATCATTTGTTTCAAGGTAGTCATTGATTTCTTTTGAGATTTCCTCTTTGACCCACTGTTTTTCTAAGAGTGTGCTGTTTAATTTCCAAATTGTCGTGTGAAGTCTGGGTCTCTGTCCCTTGCAAATTTCCAGCTTGACTCCACTGTGGTCAGAGATATTGTTTTGTATGAGTTCAATCTTTCTGAATTCATTAAGCCTTTCTTTGTGGCCTAGCATATGGTCAATCTTGGAGAATGTTCCATGTGCACTTGAGAAAAATGTATATCCTGCTGTGTTTGGGTGTAATGATCTATATATGTCTATTAGATCCAGCTCTTCTAATATACTGTTCAAATGTTTTGTTTCTTTAGTGATTCTCTTTTGAGATGTTCTGTCCAGAGTTGATAGTGGTGTATTAAAATCCCCCACTATAATTGTAGATGCATCTATTCTTTCACTTAGTTTTTCCAGCATTTGCCTCACATATTTAGAGGCGCCCTTGTTAGGAGTATAAATATTTATGATTGTTCGATCTTGACAGATTGTCCCTTTCACTAAAATATAGTAACCTTCTTTGTCTCTCACAATTGTTTCGCATTGAAAGTCTATTTTGTCTGATATTAATATAGCTACTCCTGCCTTTTTTTGGTTGTTGTTTGCTTGTATGATTGTTTTCCAGCCATTCACTTTCAACCTCCATGAGTCTCTGGGTCTAAGATGTGTCTCTTGTAGGCAGCATATAGATGGGTCGTATTTCCTTATCCAGTGTCCCAGTCTGAATGTTTTGATAGGTGAGTTTAATCCATTGACATTCAGTGTTATTACGTTTAGAGAGTTATTTATGGTAGCCATATTTTGGTTGGATTTGTGTTTGTTATATTTTGTTTGTATTATTTTATTTTCCCCTTCTATTTTTGTCTTTCTTGTTGCTTTTACACTCTCCTCCATCTCTGACTGTCCTGTTTTTTCCTTTCTTCCTGCAGAACTCCCTTAAGAATTTCTTGAAGGGGAGGTTTCTTGTTGGCATACTCTTTCAGTTTCTGTTTATCTGTGAATATTTTGAACTCTCCATCATTTTTGAATGCTAGTTTAGCTGGATAGAGTATTCTTGGTTGGAAATTTTTTTCTTTTAGTACCTTGACTATATCATACCACTGCCTTCTTGCCTCCATCGTTTCAGATGAGAAATAAGCACTTAATCTTATGGAGTTTCCCTTGTATGTGATGGTTTTCTTTTCTCTTGCTGCTTTTAGAATTTTTTCTTTGTCTTGAGCATTGGATAATTTGACAAGTATATGTCTTGGGGTGGGCCTGTTGGGGTTTATGACCAGTGGAGTGCGCTGTGCTTCTTGGATATGTACATCTGTCTCTTTCAGTAGATTTGGGAAGTTTTCATTCATTATTTCCTGCAACACTCCTTCTGACCCCTTTCCCTTCTCTTCTTCTTCTGGAATGCCTATAATACGTATGTTTGAGCGTTTTGCATTATCATTCAGGTCCCTAAGTCCTATCTGGATTTTTTCTACCTTTTTATTGACCACTTCTACTATCTGTTTGATTTCCAATGCACTGTCTTCCACATCACTAATTCTCTGCTCTGCCTCTTCTAGTCTGCTGATATTTGCTGCAAGTGTATTTTTGATTTCTTGAATTGTGGTGTTCATTTCCACCATATCTGTTATTTTTTTGCGCATGTCTGCAATTTCCCCTCCAAGTGTTGTCTTCACGCTGTTAACCTCTTTCATTACTTCATCAAATTTGTTGGTGATAAATGTTCTGAGATCTTTCATTGCTTGTGCGAAGTCCTGCCCCCTTCCTGATTTTTAGTTTGTTGATTGGATTCAGCCATGTTTTCCTGATTACTGGTTTGGTTTGTAGATTTTTGTTGCTGTCTTGTCAACATTTTTTCTTGACGGGTTTAATCAGTTCCTTAGCTTCTTTGTCTAGTCTTGGAGATTAATTAGCTGTTGTTTTTGCGTAAGTGTTATATCTTCTCTTTGTCACTTTGTTCTTCTTATTCCAATTTCTTATTGCTAGTTAAGCTCACTTTAAAGGAAAGTATTAGTGCTGGGGAAAGGCAATTGTGTAAGGAAGGAAAAAGTGTGAAGTAGTATTGGTGATATATGTTAACAAAGCAACAATATGAGTTCTGGGAGGATGGAGGTTAGATCATGTAAATTGTGTAGAGTTATAGTAGTAGGAAAGTACCTATAATGAGGTAGACGACTGAATATGGGAGGAATGTGGTACGTACTAAGAGGCTATTGTTTTCGTGAGAAAGAGAAAGAGAAAATGAAGGTAATAGTTTCAGGGACGAATACCAGATGGAAAACTAAACAAAGGTATTAGAAATTAAGAGTTAGACACTTTGTGGATCAAAGAAAGGGAGATGGAATATAGGAGAGATAGCAATGGTGGAGGATATCAAGTTGTAGGGGAAAGGGGATAGTGTAGATAGGCTAAATCTATTCACAGAGAAATGAGGCAGTGGAGGGTGAGGAAACCCAGCAAATGTGAGGTATTTCCTGTAGGACCTATTGTATTGTTAAGGTAAAATAGTATAAGAAGACTATTGGGGACAAGAAAGAGAGGATTAAAAAACAAAAACAAACAAAAAAACAACAACAACAAAAAAAAATAAAAAATAAAAAAAACAAAAAAAAACAAAGAACAGAGACCCCGCCGCAAGGCTCGGCTGGGCTCGGCTGGGCTCGGCTGAGCTCCTGTCCCCCACCAGCCACCCGCTGCGGCTCGGCTGGGCTTGGCTGGGCTCAGCTGGGCTCGGGTCCCCCGCCCGCGGCCCGCCGTGGCTCAGCTGGGCTCGGCTGGGCTCGGCTTCCCTGCCCGCCGTGGCTGGGCTGGGCTCGGCTGGGCTCGGCTTTCCCGTCCGCCGCCCGCCGCGGCGCAGCCCGGCTCGGCTCTCCCGCCCGGTGAGGCGCGGCTGGGCTCGGCCGAGCTTGTCTGGGCTCGGCTCCCTCGCCCGCCGCGGCTCGGCTGGGCTCAGCTGGGCCTGGCTGGGCCCGGCTGGGCCAGGCTTCCCCGCCCGCCACCCGCCGCAGCGCAGCGCGACTCGGCTCTCCCGCTCGCCGCCCGCCGCGGCATGGCCGGGCTCAACCGAGCTCGGCTGGGCTCTGGCCCCCCCGCCCGCCGCGGCTCAGCTGGGCTCGGCCGGGCCCGGCTTCCCTGCCCACTGCCCGCCGCAGCGCAGCGCGGCTCAGCTCTCCTGCCCGCCGCCCCCGTAGCGCGGCTAGGCTCGGCTGGGCTCGGCTGGGCTCGGCTCCCTCGCCCGCCGCCCGCCCCGGCACAGCGCGGCTCGGCTCTCCCACCCGCCGCCCGCCGCGGCGCAGCTGGGCTCGGCTGGGCTCGGCTTCCCCACCCGCCGCGGCTCGGCTGGGTTCGGCTGGGCTCAGCTGGGCTCGGTTCCCCGGCCCGCCGCCCGCCGCTGCGCAGCGCGGCTCGGCTCTCCCGCCCGCCGCCCGCCGCAGCGTGGCTCGGATACCCTGCCCGCTGCCCACCGCGGCCCAGCTAGGCTACCCTGGCCGCCGCCTGCCGGGCTCGGCGTGGTGCTAGCTGCCTCGGCTCCGCCTACCCAAGGAGGGAATCCTCCACACGTAGCTGGGATCTCCGTGTATATTTCACAGACGGATCCTCTCTGTTACCTTCCCTCCAAATCGATGTCCAGACACCTCCGGACCAGGAAAAATCCTGAAACAGCCGGGTCCCAAAGAGTCTCCGACGCCTCCCAGCCGATTCCCCCCAGGAGCTAGTAACCGGGAAGTTCACTCAGCCGCCATCTTGCCTCCTCCCCCCGACTTGGACTCTTGGCCACGCAGTGCCTCAAGCCAGTTACATGATCATCATGGAAATGCACTGAGCCTTCGTTCTTTCATTCATTGTTGAGGGAGCCATACAAGGTGCCTTTAAAGATGTGCTGCAGTGCTCAAGTCCTGACTTCTTGATTTTGTGTACCTGGTGATCCTAGAAGTACTAATAGGCTGTGGCTAATGAAGAACCTCCTTGAGTGGGATGGCTGAGCTCCTTGCAGAGCTCACTAATGAAGCACACATTTCCCTTCACTATGCCCAGGCCAGGTCAGCTCATTCCTTATTGTTGAAGTGTGAGCAGATGAACTCGAGATAATTTGCAGAATTTCCATTAAATTAATAATTAAGGACCATGGGCCATTTGACCACATATATAGATGAGATAGTTTCCAGCCCATTTTTTATTTCACAAGGCCACTGAAATAGGATAATATTTAGGCTTTCCTGGAGAGAGATAGGATGGTCTCATGTCATCTGTTCCAAACTTAAGTGCTGAGCCTTCTTCCATTCATGCACGGGCTATAACTAAAAGTAAGAAGATTGGTTCTTCTTCCACCTGCATCCAGTATGAGAGAAAGAAACATTCTCCGGTTGTTTCAGTGTTTTCCCTCAACAATATAACTCTAGCTGAACTAGCTCTCAATTTTGATGGCTACCATTTAATTTGCTTCTTTAAATGTAAATTGTGTTATTTCTTTCCGATTATAAGAGCAATTTATGCTCCTTAGGATAAATGAAATAATGAAGAAACCCATATAAAGCAAAACAAAAATCATAAAAAATCCCACTGCAATGGAATAAATCCCATGCATTTATATCTTTATACATAAACATAATCTTATTGTACATAGTTACATATCCTTCTTTGTTCTATCAACATTGCATTATATTAAAATTTTAAAAGTAGGTTCTTACTGAGCCCCATTTTACGTATGTCAAATTGTACACTTCACACAAATTTTAGTCCAATTTTAAGCTTTTGTTTTTTATACTCAATGGATTTGGGGACAGAGTGTACCTGGGGCATCCTTCTGTGGAATCTGAATGTGCTCATCTTGTCATAGGATATTATCTCAGTGGGTGGAGACCCACATGATAAACAGTAAAATATTAAACTCCCACCTTGGGGAGCCCTGCTATCTTCTCAAATAGAGGGGCAAGAATCTCCTGAGTATCTAGTCAGGGCCTAATAAAAGAAAACAGACCAGTTTGTCAAGCCCTCAATATTAATGTATGTAACTGTGAACCTTATTTTTCAAAAATGGAAACTTAGTGGTTACCACAGGTTCTGCGGGGAGAGGGAGGGAATAATAGGTGGAACACAGAGCACTTTTAGGGCATTGGAATTGTTCTGCATGACCTTGTAATGACGATGGAGACAGGCCATTATTCACTTTGTCAAAACCTTTTAAAGCATACGGTGCAAAGTGTAAACTATTATGTAAACCATTGACCACGGTTATTAACAATGCTTCAATATTTGTTCTTTAATTGTAACAAAGGTACCGTACTCATGTAAGATGTTATTAATAGGGGAAAATGTGACAGGGGGAGGGAATGGGATTTATGGGAATCCTCTATATTTTGTATGTGGCTTTTCTATAACCTAAAGCTTCTTTGAATATAAAGTGAAAAAAAAAAAAGACATTGGGGGAACATATAGAAGAAATTGTCAATACATGTAAAAATACTCAATGGCTTAGATTCATTGAATACTTATTACATGTCAATGGCTTTAAATTTAAACCTGTGCTCTCATTTCATATGGGCTATGAAGTAGGTATTCTTATAATTATTATTGCCATTTTACAGAGGAATCAATTGAAAATAAGAAAACTTAAGTAGCTTGCCTAAAGTCACCCAGCTAGTGAGCGGGGAAGCCAGAATCCATACTCTGGCATCTGACTCTAGTACCTTGGCCCTTAGCAACTACTTATTTTTTATTTTTTTATTTTTAAGTGACTGCCAAACTTTTCAAAATAATGCCTGTGGTGAAAAATACATGTATTTGGCGAGGGGCACTCCTGGGCCTCTGCGGTGCCTGCAACAGCTTGGGAAGAGCTCAGCAAGTCCTGGTGGCCCATGAGTGTGGGTGCTCTCCTGGTTTGAAAGGATGGGAAAGGCACCTCCCAAAGAAGAGGGCCCAGGATGGCCAGAGCCCAAGGGGGGTGGGCTGTCCAGGCCAAGGCTCGCGAGGCCTCCTGGGAGGGGGATGGGCCCCTCATCATGCCTGCCCACTTGGGAGGGCCCTGGATGGCAGCTGTCTCCAGAGCAAACTCCTTCCTGCTGCCAGTTCTGCCCTCCAGCCCAAGAGGGGCCCCAGCAACTCTCCTTATGTCTCTAGAGCAGGGGTTCTTGACCTTTTTTGCTCCACGAACCCCTTACTAAGTCCACACTATACTGTGTACTAGTTAATAGGTATATCACACCTGCACCAACACATCCCCACAAGAATAATGTTTTTTAGAATTTCAATTCAAGCTCATGGACCTCTTGTTAAGAGCCCCTGCCCTAAAGCATGGAGGGAATACAGGCTATTCTCTATGTAAGTTGTGTTGGAAAATAACTATTGCCTTTTTTATCTGAAATATTGGCATAATTAAGGAACATGGCCATTTCACTTTCTTCAAGTTAATGTCAATAACTTTAGTGAGTCTCACTTTTCTCAGCTATGAATTGAATGGTGTTTCAATAATAATAATTCTTAACTCAAAGGACTGAAGATTGAGATAATTAATGTGGAAATGCCTTGGAAACTGTGATGGCAAGTCATCTTGCCTTCTCTATTTGTCCATGTTCTCCAGGGAAACAGAAGAGACAAGATATACATATATCCTATAAATATTATGAGTTTTACTTTAGGAATTGACTCACATGGTGACCATGGAGATTGGCAAGTCCAAATTCAGTAGTGTAGGCCATAAGTTGGGAACTCTGGTGAAAGTTTTGATGGATTCCCCAGGGGAAGCTGGCTGGCTGAAGTAGAGATTCTTTCTGACCACTGAAATCAAGGCCTTCACCTGATTGGAAAAGAATTCTCTCATTGCTGAAGGCAGTCTCGTTTGTTGATTGTGGATGTAACCAGCCATAAGTGCAATCAACTGACTGATGATTTAAATCCACAAAATGTCAGGCCAGTGCTTGTTTGACCAAATAACGGGACACAATAACCTGGCCAAGTTGATTCATGAACTTATCACACCCTCCAAACAGGCATTCTAAGCAAGTGGCTTTTAAATGATTTTGAGCTCTGAAATACTTTGGTTAAGAAACACCCAATTAATTAAAATCAATTTTCCTTCTTGAATTAATCAGATTTTTCTTTGAATTCTAGATTTAGGTTTGAAAACATATATATGAAACAGAAAAAAATCTGTTTTAAAAGGAAGTTCAACAAGGAATTAACTGAATCATGAAAGCCAGCTTGTCACAAAGGATTCAAACATTCTTTGAGCTTTGAACAAAGATTTCCTGAGTGTGCTAAGGACCCAACAGGTTTCAGGCACTGGCAACAGATGGAGGTCTCGGCCCTGCCACAGCTCTTTGTGACCATTGTCATAAAGGGTGGCTAAGAGGTCCTCTAATAGACGTGAGGGACGTCACTGCTCCTGTCCTTTTACCGATGAGAAACAGAGGCAGAGAGATGGGAAAAGACTGACCAAGGTCATCCAGCTAGCCAGAGAGATAGAGATAGGAACCAACTGACCCTTAGCCCATGACTCCCAAACCTATGCTTCCTTCCAAACCATGCAGCGTGATACCTGCAGATCACAGATGAATCAAGTGCAGAAAATAGTGCCTTTGTGCCTGGATGGTATCCAGGGATGTTTTTATTCAACATGTAATAGACTTTCCCTTCAACTGGGTCAAGAGAGAGTAAATTCAACCCCTTTGAAGCTGCTCAGGATGCACAGAAATGTAATTTTCTGACTTTCCTGGAAGCCTGTCTTGGGTGTGACAAGGCTATATTTGCTTCCTTCTCCTGATGATTATGCGGCAACACTGTTCCCCTGATCTCCAATTCACTTTCTATATTTCTTGGCCACTGGGCACATTATTTGACATTTATTTACACTTATCTGCATTTTCCATCTTCCAGGCTCACATATAGCGCATAATGATATAAATCCTCAGCTGCCGCGTGGCATTTGGGTCCCTTATTATTTACCGTTCTGTGCCTCTCCCCCTGCTTAATGTAATCTGCAAATCTTGCTTTCGGTACCAAGTCATTTGTATACATAATTAAAATATGCAGTGCCTTCCAACACTGATCCTTGTCATATGTCTTACTGGTACTTTCTTTCCCAGATGGTGAATATTTTCCTTTTATTTATTTATTTTGCTCCTTGGAAGAAGAGGGTGCAGTATAGCATCAGCGATATTCCAGAAGCCTAACCCAGGTCTTTTAAAGTTCTAAAGAATCACAACATCCTTAGCATTTGGTCATTTGCTGGATGATTTCTGACTTGTTGCATTTTTTTAATGAAAAGAAGGTGTGACCACTAATTACTGCAAAAATGTATTGCCAGCACAGACATGAGAGGGAATCATCTTTCGCAGTTGGAGACCTCACCACTTGAGAAAAGATTTGAATGCGTTCTCACTGTGTTCTGTGGTGCTCATTGTTCTCTTCTTGAATGCCATTTAGGGAGCATTTCTGGAGAAAGACTATTGCACCAGACAACGGATATAGAATTTTTAATGGCTCTGCTGCTGCTAGCTTGGGGCCCAGTTGCATAGGGACCTAGCCTGAGTTAACTCAGACATCTGGCAAATTGCTTCCCAAACAGCCATTGCATGGCTGGGCAATTCTCCGATGTTTGAAACTTCCTGCTAGTTGAATAAGGGGTATTTAGCAGTATGAACCAATGGAGCGGCCCTTGGTTTTTTAAGCACAACTGTCCAGGTGGAGTTTATGAGCTCCTTCCCAAGAAAGCTCTTCTCAAACTTCTTAAATTTCCCTCACCGGCTTAGATGTTGAGCAGTTGTCATATATTTGCCATTTCATAATTAGATAAGAGGGTTTAACATGCATGTGCCTTTGGCAGAGGTAATGCATCAATTTCAATGAACAATGAAGTATACAAGAACTGATTTCCAAAGGGAAGGGATGTCAGGGAGGGCTGGAAGGAGAAGGTGCTGTACGTAGGGAAGAAAGCTAGAGGGGTGGGGGGTGGTAGGAGAGGGGCAAGATAATTCTAGCTTCTTATGTGATGGATTTTCTGCATGCAGGCTTTATTATCAGAAAAACTTTAAGGTTCTCTAAACCACTGCATTGATGCACACTGCTACTTCAGATTTAACCTTCTATATTTGCAAACGTTACCCTCACTCTGAGGGTCACATCACCAGGCTACTTAATGCAAATTTCTCCAGTTTCTGGTCTGTACGGGGTAAATGCGGAAGGCAGGGAAGGAAAATTAAAAGAGAGATGAGGCTTCGTTTCCCCCTAGTGGCTTCCATTTTCTCCCTGAAAAGAGAAAACCCGTGTAATATGTCTCCGGAAATCTGGGGACAAGCGATGTTTATTTTGCAGTCAGCACAGGCTCTGTGCAGTCTTCTGAAATTTTCCTTGGTTCTTATCAACAGCAGTCGTTCTTTGTCACCCCATGAGCCTTTCCTAGAGGTAGTGCTTTTATTTTCTCTGGACAGGAACTCAGTTCATTTCCAGAATTTCCCTTGGAAGTGTGAAAACCCAAAGAGAGAGAACAAGCTCGTTAAGAAGTGAAGCACTTACCCAAATAAGTAAACGCCTTAAAATTGTGGTTTATTTGACTATTTGAATTTTTTTCTCATGGGTAATGGTCTTATTCAGAGTTGTTTTTTAGCTGGTACACATCCATATAAGCATACAAATGGTAAAATATTGTTGACTCTCGTATTTTTCTTTTTTATTTAATTTTTTATTTTATATTAAAATTTTTTATTTTATTTATTTTTAAGTGCATTACTTTTAGAACTTCATTTTTTTAAATTTAACAACTCTATTTCAAATTCTAAAAGTAAAAGAACAGGAAAAGGCAGCTCAACAAATTATGGGAACATCAGTGTGAATTTTCTACTTTTGCCCTTTTTTCCAAAACTCTTTTTGTTATTCAAGTTCCTTTGACCTTAACATAAATTTTAGAATCAGTTTGTTGGTATCTACAAAAAAGCTTGATGGAATATTAATTGGGATTGCATTGAAGCTGTTCATGTCTACATCAAAATGGTGAGAACAGACATTCCAATATTGAGTCTTCTAATCCATGAACATGGTCTTTTTCTCCTTCTATTTATATTTTCTTTGATTTCTTTCATCAATATTGGGTTGTTATCAGCATACAGATCCTACATATATTTAGCTAGATTTATACCTAAGCATTTTATTTTGGGGGTGATGTTATTTTTTACATAGACAATAAAGTCGTCTGTGAATAAACATGCTTTTATTTATTCCTTTCTAATCTGCATGACTTCTTTATACCAACTCACACTGGATAGGACACTCAGTATGATGCTGAATAGCAATGGTGAGAGAGGACATCATTGCCTTGCTCCAGATCAAGCATTCAGTCTCTCACCATTAAGTATCATATTAACTGCATTTTAATTTTTGCAAATGCCTATTATTATGTTAAATTTCCTTCAATTTCTATGTTTACTGAGAGTTTTGTTTTAAGTCATGAATGGATATTGAGTTTCGTCAAGGGCTTTTCTGTACCTATTGAAATTTGATTTTTATTAATTAGTCTCAATATCGTAAATTGCACCCACTGATTTCTTTTTTTTGAGGTACCAGTGCAGGAGATTGAACGTGGGACCTCTTATATAGGAAGTCAGCACTCAACCACTAAGTCACATCGGCTCCCCTGAGTTGGCATTTTTGTTTGTTTGCTTTGTTTTGTTTTTGTTTTTAAGGAGGCACCAGGTACCAAACCTGGGACCTCCCATGTGGGAAGCAGGCATTCAAATGCATGAGTCACATCCACTCCCTATCCACTGATATTTGAATATTCCTTACATTCCTTGGATGCTTTCAATTTGCTAATATTTTATTGAGCATTATTTTGTCTATATATATGAGGAATATTACATTGTAGTTTTTCTTTCTTGTTATATATTACCAATCTTTGGCTTTATGGTAATGGAGTCCTCAAAAATGAGTTGGAAAGTGTTGCTCCTATTCTGTTTTCTGAAAATACTTGTATAAATATTGACATAATTTCTTCCTTAAATGTTTAGTAGAATTCACTATAAAACCAACAAACTTTGGAATTTTTTGGTGGAAGAATTTAATTTTTGAAATAGATATTGGACAATATAAAGTGACAAATGTATGGGCATAGTATTCATAGTATTCGTAGTTCCTAGTATTCATTTATTTTCCTTTAATGTTTGAGTGGACTGTACTCATAACCTATCTTTTATATCTAATATTAGTAACTGTATTAGGTGCAAAATACCAGAAATCTGTTGGCTTTTATAAAAGGTATTTATTGAGAGTAGAAGCTTACAGTTACCAGGTCATAAAGCACAAGTTACTTCCCTCACTAAAGTTTATTGCCACATGTTGGAGTGAGATGGCTTCCTATATCTGCCTTCCTCTTGCTCTTAAGGCTTGATGGTCTCAGCTTCTTACAATATCAGCTGCAGGCTGGGGTAAGTCTCCTCTCTCTTGGGGTTCGTTTCGTTTCTCTCTAGTCTCAGCTGCTCTGCTTTCTCCAAGGCCAGCTGTAGACCATCAGGCTCTCTCTCTTCCCTGGCCTCTGCCTTGTCTTTGCAGACAGCTCTATTACTCTGTGTTCTTCTCTTGTGTCTTTACTTCCTGGGGCTCCAGATCAAAAAACTATAACTATCTCCTCTGTCATGTTGTTTTCTCTGTGAACACCCACCCACCAAGGGGGTGGGGACTCAACATCCCACTGAAATGGCCTAATCAAAGCCTTAATCATAATTTAATCAAGTCAGAGTGAAATATCTGAATCTAATACAATCTAATATGTCCAGAGGAACAGACCAGTTTACAAACATAATCTAATATCTATATTTTGGAATTCATAAACAATACCAAACTGCTACTTTTTTCTCCCCTGGTCAATCTGGCTAGAAGCTTATCATTTTTATTAATCCTTTCAAAGAATTAGTTTATAATTTTATTGATTTTTTTCTTTCGTTCTTGTGTTTTGATATAGTTGATTTCTGTTCTTTATAATCTCCTTCCTTATGGCTGCTTTACATTTAAGTTGCTCTTGTTTTTCTAATTTCTTAAGGTGGAAGATTAAATGCTTGATTTGAGACCTGTTTCTTTTCAAATATAAGCATTTAATTCTATAAGTTTTCCTTTATGCATTGCTTTTGCTGCATTCTAAACATTTAGAGATCTTGTGCTTTTATTTTCATTTCGTTCAAAATATTTTTAAAATTTCCTCTGATACTTCCTCTTTGACCATTGGATGATTTAGAAGTATACTGTTCAGTTTTCAAATAATTGTATGATTTTTCCAGGTATTTTTTATTACTTTCTATTTCAGTTCCGCTATAGTCAGAGAAGGAACTTTGTATGATTACAATATTTTAAAATTGCTTAAGGCTTATTTCATGGTTCAAAAATATTTTACCTTGGTAAATTATCCCCATGTACTTGAAAAAAAAGTGTATCTGTTGTTGTTGAATGGAAGGTTCCATAAATGTCAATTAGAGCAAGTTGGGTGAAAGTGTGATTGAGATCTTCTTTATTTGTGATTTTTTTTTCCTACTTGTTCTATCAATTACTGAGAGAGGAGAAGTAAAGTCTCCAGTCATTTAGGATTTGTCTATATCTCCTCTCAGTTCTGCCATTCTTTGCCTGTGTATTTTGAATTTCTGTTGTAAAGTGTGTACATAGACATTTAGGATTAATTCTTGCTTGCTGATTTTACTCTATTATAATTATATAATGTCCCACTTCATGGGAACTTTCTTTTCTCTGATGTTGATGCTGTCTAATGTTAATATAGCTTTCTCTTATTAGTGTTTGCCTGGTAAATCTTTTTATATCTTTTTATTTTTTACTTATCTGTACCATTATATTTGAAGTGAATTTCTTGTAGATAACTTATACTTCAGTTATGTAGGTGTGACATTAATCCATTCTGACAATCCCTGCCTTTAAAAGGCATATTTAGACCATTTAAATTTAATGTAACTGTTGATATGTTTGTATTTAGGGTTACAATTTTGGTATTTATTTTTGTTTCTTCCCTCTCATTTTCATTCTCCTCTTTCCCCTTTCATGCCTTCTTTTGGTTTATTTAAACATTTCTGGTGTTCCATTTTAATTTATCTATCATGGTGTTGACTATATCTCTGTGTATAGATATAGAATCAATATTGAAATCAATATTTTACCACTTCATGTATAGTGTAGAAACCTTACCATCATATATATTTCTTTACTCTCCACACTTTTTTATGCTTGGTGTATATTTTATAGCTATATACATTGAAAATTCAACAAGACAATGTTATAAATGTTGCTTTAAACCATAATACATATTTTAAAGAAATTAAAAAGGGAAGAATAATCTATTCATTTAGCTAAATATTTACCATTTCTATAGTTCTTCCTTCATTCTGATTTTTCATGTTTCTTTTTGGTATCATTTCCTTTCTGCCTGAAGAGCTTCCTTTAGTAATTAGGGTAAATATGAAAGCAATACATTCTTTTAGTTTTCTTTATCTAAGAATGTCTTTATTTCAAAAAATATCTCCAAGAATAATTGATGTTTCCAAGTATAATTGTAGGTTTGGTTATTCTTCCTATCATTTTTATCAGCTTTTGCTCCATGTACTTTGAAGTTTTCTTATTAGGTGCATACACAGCTAGGAATATTATGTTTTATTTGTGAATTGGGCCTTTTACTTTTGTTAAAAGTACCTCTTTATTCTGATAGTTTTACTTTTTCTGAAGTTCACTTTATCTGATATTAATATAACCATTCAAAATTTCTTTTGAATATATTTGCATGACATGTCATTTTAAATTCATTACTTTTAACCTATTTATATAATTATGTTTAAAGTGAAATTCATGTAGAAATCATATAGGTCTTTTTTGTGTTTTCAATCCAATTTGACATCTCTGTCTCTTAGTGAGTTTAGACCTTTTATACTTAATACAATTATAGATATGATTGGATTTAAGCATGCTATTTTACTATTATTTTTATTTTTCTAGTATTATTTTGAGTTATCTATTGTATTTTTCATTCTCTCTCTCAATTAGAGGTGGCTCAAGGGATTACAATATACATGTATAACTTTCCCCAGTCTACTTAGAGTTAACATTTTACCCCTTCAAATAAAGCACAGAAGTCTTACAACTGTATGTGTTCCAATGACAGTTTAATCTGATCAAAAGAAAATTGCTAACTTGACTTTTTCTCTGTGAGCTCCTGTGAGCTAGAGTGTGGATATGCCTATAATGCAGTTTTAGGAATTCAGAAATGGTCAACATTTTATGGAAGCAATGAGAGGGAAGAAACCTGAATCCTTGAATGCTCATTGTGGAGCAGAGCCACGCTGCTCACTTGGATTCCTCATCTTGAGACTTGTATGTGAGTATGAAAAAATATCTGTTTTTTAAAATGTTACTGCATTTTTTGGGTCTTCTTGTTACAGTTGCTTATTCTTTACCCTGCTTATCACGATGATACATAAGTCTCCTTTGTCTAAACATTTTTAGGATTCATTTGCATGAAGTCTAATGGCATTGAACACTGGAGGAGGCTGTGAGTAGATTTAATTTGTCTGAGGAAAGGTTCCAGAACATATTGAGAGTATTCCTTCAATTTTGCTGGACCAACAGACCATATTTCTTCTACATTGAAAATTCCTACAGTACCCCTCTTTCTTGAGCTGTACAAGAGATTTAGATTGCTTGAACTGAATTTTCCCAACTATAGACAATGAGCAGAAAGGAAAGTATTATTTATGTATATTTGACAGGGAGTAAAAGGAAATCTAAAAATATTTGGTATATCTCTTTCACAGTATCCTAAAATTTCTATTTTCCTTACAATTAAAGGAATTAAAATATAAAAAAGAACTCAGAGAAAGCAGTCTTCCCTGATTTCAAACAGATTCTAAATCATGATGCCTATATGAAGTTCATGGTAGTTAGGAATAGAAAGAGATTAAAGAGTATCGTATTAGTCAACCAAAGGGGTGCTGATGTAAAATACCAGAAACTGGTTGGTTTTTATACAGAGTATTTATTTGGGATAGGAGCTTGCTGATACCAGGCCATAAAGCATAAGTTACTTCCCTTACCAAAGTCTATTTCCACATGTTGGAGCAAGATGGCTGCCGACGTCTGCGAGGGTTCAGGCTTCCTGGGTTTCTCTCTTCACAGGTTTTGCTTCTCTCTGAGCTCAGGGTTCCTGTCTTCCAAGGGCTTGCTTCTTTCCAGGCTCAGCATTTCTCTTTTCCCAGGGCCTTTTTCTCTTTCCTCTGTGTACTTCTTGGAGATCCAGCTTAAGACTTCATCATCAAACACCAACATCAAAACTACAACGTTAAAAACCTTCCAGCTCTGTCCTTTGCCATGTCTTTTATCTGTGAGTCCCCACCCACCAAGGGCAGGGACTCAACACCCTACTGGCATAAGTAACCTCTGAATCCAATATAATCTAATATGCCCAGCGGAAAAGACCAGTTTACAAAGGTAATCCAATATCTCTTTTTGGAATTCATCAGCAGTATCAAACTACTACAAGTTTATATGTTTTAGTTTGTTGAGTCTGTATAGTTTGAATCTCAACAGACTACAACAAATTCATTGAACTTCAATAGACTTGAATCTTTCAACGTGTGGAGGTAGTCCTGCTATAATTTGGAGGCTTAATTAACAACAGTGGGAAATTAAAAAAAAAAAAAACAAATCCATGAAAGAAAACCATTCAATTGTTTTTAGACCAATTAAGCAGAGCTTTATTACCAGAAAACATAAATGAATACCTCCAACCATTCTCCTTCCCCTATTCTCCTTGCTGCCTTTAAAATCACTATGCCATTGGTGCTACCACTTCAGGACAAAAAGCTTATGGCATTTTATAATACTCAGAAGATAAACACATTCAATAAACTGGTCCTTCTAGAGAAAACTAGATGTGTGCTCATGTGCATCAGAATACATGTACATTAAAGCTGACAGCATCATTGTTGTAATAACCCCAAGTGGAAAACAATTCAAATGCCCATCATCAGTAGAGTGGGAAAAAGTATGTTTTATTCCTACAGAACAATAATATAGAGCAATGGTAATGAATGAACCACAGGTACAAAAAAAATCTTGGATGTATCTAATATATGTCAAACAAAAGAAACAAGACATAAAATAAAAATAGGGTAGTATTTCATTCCTATGAAGTTCCAAAATCTACTCAAACCATGTTATTTAGGAATCTATTCTTAAATAGGTAGTAAGACTATAAAGAGAAAGCAAGGAAATGATTGTCTTATAAGTTAACATAATGATTATCTCTAGTAGGGATAGGGAGATTTGCAGTTGTAAAGGGACAAGGACAGGGTTTCTAGGGGGTTCTTTTTTTTTTAAAAGATTTATTTTTATTTATTTCTCTCCCTTTCCCCCCTGTTGTCTGCTTTGTGTCCATTTGCTGTATCCTCTTGTGTGTCTGCTTGCATTCTTGTCAGTGGCACTGGGAAACTGCATCTCTTTTTTCTTGCGTCACCTTGTTGTGTCATCTCTCCATGTATGTGGTGCCACTCCTGTGGTGCCACTTTTTTCACATGGGGTAGCTCTCCTCACAGGGGGCACTCCTTGTGCATGGGGCTCCCCTACGCAGGGGACACCCCTGCATGGCACAGCATTCCTCGTGTACGGCAGCACTGCATGTGGGCCAGCTCACCACATGGGTCAGGAGGCCCTGGGTATTGAACCCTGGACCCTCCATATAGTAGGCGAATGCTCTATCAGTTGAGCCACATCCGCTTCCCTCTAGGAGGTTCTATTCCTTGATTTGCTTGTGGTTACTGGGTATATTGTCTAGTGCCTCATAACAAATTACCCCAAAACTTAATGGCTTATAACAAGACAAATTTATTATCTCATCATTTCTGTGGGTCAGATATTCAGGCACAGCGTAACTGGGTCTTCTGCTGCAGGATGTTTCATAGGTGGTGATGGTGGTGAAAGCCCTCCATGAGCTCAGGGGTCTCAGCAAACACCATGGCCAGCCTGTGAGATCCTGCTTTTCTCAGCCAGTGGGTAGGAACAGAGCACAAACACCTAGCCAAATGTTGGCAGTTCGACATCCACTCACAGGCTCCTGCAGGTGGCCTGGGAATCCATGGACAGAAGGGCTGCTTATAGGAGGAGGTGAGAGGGGAAAAGGGAAGACTGACTGCATTAATGATTTTCCTTTTCTCCATCTTCATTGTTTTCCTCCATTAAGACTGTAATGGTAGCCAAGATCTACAAGGTCACAGACTACTGGCTTTTAGGTTTTAGTGCCAGGCCTAGATAGGCAGTATTAAATTAGCTATCCACAATTCTTCTCCCCATTTGATCTTGTTTTGAACTGACAGTAGGGCCAGGAGAGGGAACAGGGAAGGAAGTTAATTGAATCCGCATGACTTTTCTACTTAAGTCATAGCCTCCCGTTGCCTCAATGTAGAACTTGGCTGGTCTTTGTCCCTGATTCCTGGGAGATAACTTCTACGTCTTTGGACTTTCCTGTGATAGGGATATTCCTCCATCACACCTGATAGAAATGAGGTGATTGGGTAGAGCCAGCCATACCCATAGTACTGGGCTGGCCACACTGGAAAGACCAACCATGCGATTGGGGGGTTGGGGCTTTGAGTCAGGTCTTATCAGCAAAACCTTCTGGAACAGGGAGGAAGACTGGAGATTGAATTCACTCACCTGAGCATTGATTCCACTGATCACTCATCGCATGCCTATGTAATAAAACCTAATATAGGCTGAACACTTGAAGCTCAGGTAAGCTTCCGTCATTGATAATACACACTGATGTGTGAGAGGGTGACACATTCTAACTCATTGTGGAGAGGTCAGGGGAGCTCGCATTTGAGTAGAGTCAGAAGTTCATCGCACTGAATTTAATGCAGTCATTTGCACTTGGGGTCAGAAGCTATTGGGCTTATTGCATTCTAAGTACCCCAGCCATGAGGTCTCAGTTTGGTCCTAGATTTTAGTGTAAAACGCATCCTAAATATTGTACAGGACATACTGATACTAAAAATTATTCTTTTTTTTTTTTTACCTGAAATTCAAATTTAACTGAGTATTCTATATTTTTATTTGCTAAATCTGGTAACCCTACCTGGGTGGAGTGTCAAACTCACTAGAGTGAGAATGGACAAGATTTGTTTCATCAGTTTGAATGATTGATTCTTCTGTCATTCCCAGAACTTGCTAATATTTTTCACTAAGGGAGATCCCACAGAACAGATTTTTAGAGGCTATATTAGGAAAATGAATGGCCAGGAAAGAAAAAGGAAGAAAGGTACAGCAAATGGTGCTAGCTCTACATGTGCTAGAGAAGGAAAGTACTCAGTTTAGCAAATATGTTTTAGAATCTATATGGCCTTTCTGAAAAGAGTAGGAAAGCAGCAGAGTGAATTGAAATAGTGCAGAGAAAGTTTTAACCAAAGGAAATGTTACTCAAGTCAGGAATTTTCAAAAGCTAAGGAAAAACCTTGAGGAGAACAAGGCAGAAATATTAGTTCTCTTTGCCTTAGGGACACAAAATAAAGAAAAATAAAGTTTATTTAGGATAATTCTATACCTTATACACACGTGAGAGAGGCAGCTTTCACAAGCTAAAGCAGTCGTAGCAAGGGGCAGTAGACATAGTCACTGTGGTACAAACCAACTCTGGCTGCTTATGAGAAATTCAGGAGCTTAGGTCACTAGACAGAGTCACCCCCAGTGCAGGATTGGGTGCCAGAAAATGGAGCTCAGAAGCAACATGAAAATTAAGAGGGTTTGAATATCTTAGTTGGGAAAGATACATCAAATAAAGGCTCTATGATAGGTTGTGAGCTACTGCACATTTCCAAAAACTTCTAAAATGGGCCAAAATATCAAAAACAAACAAACAACAACCCTCTCTAAGAGAAATTGTGCATAGGGAGATTATTACACCTCAGATAGATAATTGAGGAGTTCCCAAAATTAGTGGGCTTTTTGCTAATTCTCTTAGTTAACATAGATAGTTTGACATCCTACCATCAGTTCCCAAAAGGAAGATGTTGGGTTAGATATTGGGATACAAGTGCATGATAGTAGGTAACTACACTTATGATAAATTAATTAAACTATTCCCAAGGGTAACCACATCCCTGTCTGACTAATGGTTAGTGGTTAAGCACAATGGTTAAAGGAACAATAATCTTGGAAATGTTAAAGGGAAGACTGGTGTTCAGTCCCTTGATTTCCTGTAGAAGGATTTTTTCCTAAAATATACTAGCTTATTCTCCCACTCCTTTCACCTCTCCAGAAAGGTGATCAAGATACCTGAGTTAAGTAGTGGCACCTTGAGCTATGTGTCTCAACTGGTGAAACTAATCTATTGATATCCTGAGTGTAGGCCAATTTCTCATTTTTCTTTCTACTGGAAGGGAAAAGATAGAGATCTAGAAAATAATGTCTGCTCTGCAGACTCAGACTTTCCTGTGTGTGGACATTTCCAAGTCATTCTGGAGGAACAGAGAGTTGGCAGGCCATTTGGTTCTTTCACTAGTGTACAGCTCTCAACTTTGTCTTCAGTAGCTATAAAGGTGATATTTCAGTGTTTAGCTGCCTAATTCTTTTGTCTTATTTCTCACATTGTTTAGCAGCCAGGAAAGAGCTAAGGGGAATGTTATTCGTTGGTCTTCATCAGTAAAGACCATATCAACAAAGAACATAATAATCTCTAACAGTTCATAAAATTGAATCTTAGGTTAAATTATATACTCTGGCTATCCAACTTCTAAAAGAGTAGAGCTGGGACTCATGCTTTTATCCACTCTGTTAGAAAGCCTATCAAGTGAAAGATTTTAATTCAAATGAATAGGTTGCAAGGGACCTTTGTAGTGCATACTCAAAAAACATTGATTAATGAGTGAATTAATTAGTATAGAAGCACCCTAACATAGTCTGATTTTGCCTCTCATATGAAATATGCATTTTCTTTTGAAACTCTACTTACCTATCCTAAAATACTTTGCTGAATACCATATGAAAGCTGGCATTGTAAAAATATGATTATCCTCAGTAAATCTAGATATTTGAAATAGCGCCAACAAAATATAAATAAGATATGTGTAACTGTTCAAAATGACTCTGAAGTTGAGTTGAAAGAATATGCAAGTAAGAATGGTTTAACATTTTTGAAAAATAAAAGTTACATAGTAACTTGCTCTAACCAGTGTAGAAAGTACATTTTAAAGTAATAATGGTTATATCAACATGGCATCAGTGTAAGAATATATAGAATTATTATTCCAGGGGTAAACATAACTAATAAAATAAATATATTCTATTATGAATTAAAATATTTTCTATGTGAAAAAGATGGATTATTTAAAATATGGTACCAGGAATATTTACAACTAGAGGAAATAATAAAAATCACATCTCATACTAGATGCCTTTATTAAATCAAAATAAATGGCTAAACAAAATTAAATCTATAAAGTATAAAGAAAATTTATGTGAATATTTAACTAATGTCTGGATATAAAGCACTTTCTAAGAATAGTATCAAAAAAAGAATAATGATGAAAAGGAAGGAAGAGATTTGACTATATTGAAATTTTAAAACTTATGTAAATAAAAATCCTTAATATATGAAGTAGTCATAGAAATTGATAACAAATGCAATAATACCAATAAAACAATGGACAAGAATGAATTATTTATAATAGAGGAAATTAAAATGGCAAATAAATTTATAAAAATGCTCAGCTTTACTAGTTATAAAATACACATATAAGAATATTAAAATCCTATTTTTAACATTTAAATTAAAGTGGATAATAATGATTGTGATCACTGTACTATTATATAGACATTTTCATATTGTGTTGGTGTTATTTTTAAATGTTTCAGTGTTTCTGGAGAGCAATTTGATAGTATGTATTAAGAACATTCAAAGTATTTCCACCCTTTGACATAGTAATTCCACTTCTAGGAATCTTTTCTGAGAAAATGAAGTGATCAAAGATGGGAAAATGTTCATAATATAATGTTATTAACATTTAAGATATAAAACTGTAAACAGTATGATCCCAGTGACTTAAAATAAACTACATATGCATAAAATAGAAGGCAGAGTGGAGTGAAATATACCAACCTGTTAACATTGGAATCATTTTTTCTCTTTTAAAAAATTGCTTTTGTTTATTCCTTTTTATTACCATTCCTTTCTTTAATTCTGCCAACCTCCAGTCCTTCTGGTGATACACATACACACGTGCACACAATTTTGTCTTCTTGAAAATTTTATATATATGTATAGCTGTATAATTTATGTAAATGGTACTGTGTTATTAACTCATTCTGTTTCTTGCCTGCTTTTTTTTTTTTTTTCCCCTACTCAGTTTTTGACCCATTCTTCCTTTGCTCTAGAATACAACTAATTACCATCCTCTGACTGCTTGGCTGTACTCGGTGGTATATAACTATCATCATACTTCCTTATTTACTTTCCTAGTAGTTGTGCCCAAATTTCAACCCCATAAATAATGCTAAAATGAGAACTCTCTCACATATCCTTCTATCTGTCAAATTGTGGATCATAACATGTGCATATACCTAATTTGACTTGCTAGTGCCAGATGCCCCTTCCAAATAACAGTGGTACCTTTGCTTTGTGGGGTTATGGCTATTTGAGTCATCCTCAATTTGCATGCTTTAGCTTTATAAAAAACAAAATTAATTTATGTCCAAAAGTATTACCAAGGAACAGCTCTGAATAGGCCAGTGTCTTCCTCTATCAATGACTTTTCTAGTTTAGTTTCTTTAACCGCATGTATATTATTCTGCCTACTACAGAAGGCTCCCCAGAAATGTTCATACTCTAGTCCCCAAAATATGTGACTATGTCACCTTACATGATGTAAGGGACTTGCAGATATAACTGAATGAAGGATCTTGAGATGGAGTGATTGTCTTGCGTTCTTCTGGTGGGCTTGATGTTATCACAGGTGTCTTTACAAGACAGACACAAGAGGAGTTAGAGGAAAAGGTGATGTGCTGATGGAAGAAGAGACTGGGGTGATGGGCTTTGAGGATGGAGGAGGGGACCACAAGCCAAGGAGTAGAGGTGGCCTCTGGGAGCTGGGAAAGGCAAGGAAATAAACTCTTCCCTCAGGACCTCCAGAGGGAGCCAGCTCTGCCCACACTTTAATTTTAGGCCAGTGCAATCCGTTTTGGACTTCTGACTTGCAGAACTGTGAGACTGTAAATCTGTGTTGCGTTAAACTGCCATGTGTGTGGTAGCTCGTTCTGGTGCAGTGGGAAACTAACACATTCACTTATGGGATTGATCCCAGGATGGGATGTACTAGTAGAAAACCCACAGCCCCTGTCCCTGCATTGAGCAAAATGGCTTTACTCAGAGGCCTGGCCACGGCGAGGGCTTGACAACTTTATCTGGCTGATATTGTACAGGTATAAAGCCGTAGGTAAATAAGGGAGCACAACTGCCTTGACCGGGCTTTAGAAATTTGCAGTTAAGCCACAATATCTTCCACAGGGAACTTGTTAGCATCAGGCCCAGGCTCCTTGGTGGGTAGAAAATGTCAGCTACAGAATTTGTATGACTTCAGGGTCTCCTTAATAACTCCCTTCATAAGGCACTCCTCCCCTGAGAGAGCCTGGACTTCCACCGTTGCTGCTTCATTCTGTATCTCAAGGTTCTGCTGTCTCCTAATTAACAGGTATTTATTAAGTGCTTAATACATGCTAAATAAGATGCTCAGGGATATGGGGGAACATGTATAAGACTGATGCTTTCTTTCCAGAGTTTTCTGAAGTATAATGAACAGGCTAATAATGTAAATGATGAGTAATTAAGACATCCATGCTGACAGCTATCCACAGCAGAGTCTCAGGGCACGCAAGGGGAG
Source organism: Dasypus novemcinctus (assembly GCF_030445035.2). NCBI lineage: Eukaryota > Metazoa > Chordata > Mammalia > Cingulata > Dasypodidae > Dasypus > Dasypus novemcinctus. The sequence continues at coordinate 56,279,536 of NC_080694.1, read as the reverse complement.
GTGAGGTGTGCTGGAAGTCACTGCTGCTAACCATCACTAAAGTACCAGAGTTTGTCAGTGATGGCATTAAAAAACGAAAGGATTAAAGCTCACTGCGAAACAGACTGTCTTCTCACTCATGCTCCTGCATCTGCTTTCTTAAATAAAAAAGTGAGGGTGGCCTTATATTAATAGTTAGTATTCTGAGACCTGCACATGACCTTGTTTGCCCGTTGGTGAGGTTGCATAACGAGACATAACATAGAGTTTTTAAAAAGTCAGCCTGCTGAAGTAGAAGAGTCAATGGTAACTCTAAGTTTTTGAGACTCAGCTACTGAAAGGTGGGGAATTGCTTAGGGGAATTTATTTGGTGGGTGTGTATGGGAGTGCGTGTGCATGTGTGTATGAGAAGAGTCATTTTGAGGCAAATAAATGTCATGGAGACATCTGTTGATATAAAACTCAAGATTGAGAGAGCACAAATGAAGAGACAGCGATTTGGGGGTCAATGGCCAAGAGTACTGAGTATTGTTAGAGAAAAGTGTTGCAGACTGAGCCTTCGGGAATATGACTGCTGTTATTCAGTGGAAGAGGGCAGGGGGCCAGAAAAGTCATTTTTGGAAATTTGGGATGATATGAATATATGGTATCACTGACGTCAGAGACAGTATTCAATAATGCAAATAAGTTAATTCATTCCTCTCATATGCATTCCTAGAGTACCAAGAGAGAGACTTGGCTTGGCTGCTTCTGGGCTGTTGCAGAGCCTAACTTCAGAGAATGTCCTTTGCCTAATTGTCTGTGCTGTGAATAGTTTCCCCTGGAGATGTGCAGTACACAACCTGTCCACCTGCTGCCCTGTGTTCAGGGAAGAAATCAAGACATTCCAGGAAGAGCAATCAAAGAAAGCATATAGGTAAGGGTGCAGAATCTGTGGGAGAAATGGATGAGGAAAGAGGAATTGACCTGGATTCTGCTTGGAAGGTTGACTGGCAAGTGAAAGCTGTATCTTTCCTAACCAGGCCACACTTCCACTTCTCCCTGAAGCTTTCTTCCATCACTGCAAACAGAACTAGAAGCTTTTTCTCGTTAAGTTCAGAGCATTGTGTATAAATCTTGTCTACAACAGCAACAACATTGAACTAAAATAGCTAGTGTATCTCCCAGTAAACTACGATCTTCTCTTTGGGGGCTAAGGTCTGTGGTCCAAAACGGCCTGAGGAGTGGGGAGGCTTTTTGTAGTCGTTTGTGCCTAGGCTGAGAGCTGTCCCCCAAGGTCTACTAATTCAGTCAGTGAAATGTGGCTGGCATCTGGGGCTCCTCCTTATAGTAGAACTCCACAGCCGTGCCCCTTAAGACAAAGCGTGTGTACCAATCACCCGAGTGCTTGCTAAAATGAAGATTCTGATGCTGAGATGCTGCGTTGTTAACAAGGGCTCAGGTGATGTTGGTGCCTTTGGACTGAGGACTGTACTTTGAGTAGAAGGCTCCAGGCTAGATTGAGTAGCTCTAGGGCCTGATGCTAGGTACCAAAACCTGCTTTTATTTGTCTGCAGAATGGTGGGAAATCTGGCCATATCATTTAGGAACTAGAACCTTAGAACCCTCTTCTCACTCTGGCTTGATTAATAATTGACATCTTTTTTTATTTTATTTTATTTTATTTTTTATTGATTTTGTAAAAATATTACATTAAAAAAATATATGAGGTCCCATTCAACCCCACCACCCCCACCCCACCACTCCCCCCCCAGCAACACTCATTCCCATCATCATGACACATCCATTGCATTTGGTAAGTACATCTCTGGGCACCTCTGTACCTCATGGTCAATGGTCCACGTCATGGCCCATACCCTCCCCCATTCCATCTAGTAGGCCCTGTGAGGATTTACAATGTCCAGTGATTGTCCCTGAAGCACCTTCCAGGGCAGCTCCAAATTTATGATCTTTTTTTTTTGGATTAAGATGTGATAAAGCCAGTTACTCCATCTCCGTAACAGGATATCAGCAGCCCTAGAATAGTCACCATGATGGGTAGTCAACATAATGGGCATCATAACCAGTAGAAAGTAATCATTGATTTGTTTAACAAATTCAAGACTGAAGAACATGGCCCTGAGAAAATAGTAGATAACATCCTCTCATTCGAATTGAAAAAAACCGAGATGAGATTTTTCTGAGTCTCATATCCTGGTGGTGAAAATGAAAATTGTAATAACTGCTTTGGAAACCGTGTGGCAGTATCTACCAAGGATGAACTTAAGCATACCCTGTAGGCCAAGCATATAAGTCTATGCAGGTATATGTGTGTGCGTGTATGTGTGTGTAAACACGTTCCCTGAAAGACGTGAATTAGTGTTCACAGCAGCACCCTTTGTAATAGTTCCTCAGCTGGAAACTCTCCAAATGTCCATCCACAATAGAATGGATGAATAAGTTGTGGCACGTTCCACAGTGGAACATGTGTTTACAACAATGAAAAGGATTGATCTACACTCAACGTAGCAATATGAATGAATGTCACTAACAAAATATTGAGCTAAAGAAACCAGGCACAAAAGAGCACCTGATACATGATTCTGTTTATGTAAAGTACTAAACAGGCAATCAAGGCTATTAGAAGCCACGATATTGTTTACCACTGTTGAGTGGAATTTTCTGGAAGAAAGCACAAAGGGGTTTTTGGGGTGCTGGGAATAGGATTCTGTTTCACAGTCTAAGTGCTGGTTATGTGGGAGTGTTTGGTTTGTGAACATTTATAGCACGCATTTATATTTACGCTGTGGCAGGTGATTTATATTTTCATGTTCTCATCCCCAAACCATACAGTGCAATTTTCTGTATGGTTGTTACATAAGATTAAAAAATACAAAAAATTTTTTTCTGCATTGGACTTTGGATAGCTGGGGGAGGGGGGCGGAGGATTAGGAAAGGAAGTAATTGTCAGAGATACCAAAGATAAATTTTATTTTCTTTTGGGCCAAATTTATATACATGGCCAGTTATGTTTTCTGGGGTGGTTTTTTGAACATACAGGTCTATGTAGTAAGACCTTTCTTTCTTGCCATGATTCAAATGTAATATTCAGGATATATAATATGTATTTACTTATATCTTAGCTTTTGTTTTTACAAAGGATTTGAGGCAACTTAAAGGAAGTGTGGGTCACTTACTTGGTAAGCTGGTTCTGTGAGAAAAGTTGAGCGAAGTAATTTGAGCCACACACCAATGGAAATTACTTTCAGTTATTTTCTAGTAATAAGAAAGCCATCTGCACTAACCCAAATCCTGGGTAATTATCAGCTTTACTTCTTTCTGCACTGGGTTCTATTCCTGAGAACTAGCTATTCATAGCCTTGAGCAGTTCCAGGACCTCTCCGAGTCCTCCAATCCCACAGGTAACTCTGATACATTGCCCTTTGTATTATAGTTACAGCGGTTGCCGCTATGGAGAGTATCTTGATTTTTTTGGTTTATTTCCTGATTCCCTTTGCCTCTAGAATTTAAGTTTAAAAAGAGCAGGGACATTGTCTGTAGTATCCACTGCCAAATTTCCATTGTTAGAAGAGTACATGACACGTACTGGAATAAGGATTTCTTTAATGAATGAAAGCCTGACTAGATTACAAGACCCTTTCTAGCTATCACTTTCTGGAACTCTAACATGGAGCAAGTAATCTTGGAGTTCAAGAGGGAACTCAAGAATTAACAACATTCTCATTGTTGAGAAGATTTGCTTATTCTTTGTCTAATTCAAAATCTGTCAAAGAAAGAAACAAGCCCAAACCTGGTCTTGCAATGCTCACCGCACAAATGGAAATAGTGTTCACAGATGGAACTGACATCCCAACTCCTAAGAAATGGTAAGGTTCTCTTAGGATCATGTTTACTTAGCTGTAGCACAGGACACAGGACACATGCAGCAACATAGAATGTCCCACATGAGTGGTCCCGTGAGATGAGTTTGGCTGTGTGGACAACATCAGCTCCACGAAGCTATGGGTTGTGGGGATCCTTGACTGTTTATTACAGTGGTTACACAGCCTTGTCAGGGTCATATGACTAGTTCTCATTCTCTAGTGCAGCTGCATATGATCAATGCCAGTTTCTTATTACTTGGTAAACAGCTGGAACAATGAGGAAAAGGTGCTTGCATCAGCACATAGCCCTTGGCTGGATTCTCATTTATCTTGGACCCACTGTAAGGATCCTCCTCACAATTTCTCGCATTGCTGTTGCAGGGAGGATTCCACCCACGGTAAACTAGCTGTTCTTTCCTCCCAGCCAGGTCGAAGTTGAGCCTTCCGGAATTTTCAACATTAATAAAGCTGCCATTTTCAAGTGTTTACGCTGTGGCAGGTGATTTATATTTTCATGTTCTCATCCCCAAAGCAGCCCACTGTGGAAGGTACTTTACACCCTTTTATAGACAATGGAATTGAGGCTTGAAACTTGCTGGTGGCGACTCATTTGATAAGTGAAGGAGTCAAGTTTTGAAGAAAGTTTGCTTTGAAATGTAACTCTGTTTTCAAATTTGCTGAAGCATTCTTGACTGAATAAGACACCTGTATAAAGGGCACATACCTGCTTTATGTGGTTCTCACTTTCAGTCTGAGGGAAAGGGTAAGGCAATGGTCCTTAAAATGTGGTCCAGGGACACCTGGGGTCTCCAAGCTGCTTCCAAGGATATATGAGGTCCTAACTAATTTCATAATAGCATGAAGGCATTATTTGTCTCTTTCATTCTCATTGTCTCATGAGTGTTCAGTGGAGTTTTCCAGAGGTGACCTGACTTATGACATTATACCAGACTGAATCTAGAAGCAGATATGAAAATCTGGCTGTTTTTTTTTAAGTCTTAAAGTGATTTGCAAAAATGCACACCAAGGTCACCCTTCATACATCTATTTTTTGTTTAAGAAAATACAGGTTTTTTGGAAAATATACTTTTTCGTTAGCATATAATGAGTTTAGTATTGTTATTTTTAAATGAACTAATACATATCTTAAGATACTGAAATCCTAATACTAAATATAAATTTATAGAGCCCACATACGTCAAAGCTCTTGGGGATACTTAATAATTTTTAAGAGTGTAAAGGCTTGAGACCAAAGAGTTTGAGGACCACTGCTGTAGGGGAGCTATCCGCAAGAGCGAAGGGGAAGGGTTGGATGACCTCAGGCTAGGCTGACAAGCTCAGAATGACCCCTTTTTCCTTCCCCTTTCTTCTTCTGGGCTGAGACCCCAGGTCCTTAGTCTGTCTGTTAATGTAATATCTGACCCAATTCAGTTACCCAGGAATTACAGTCTCTGTAGTTCCCTTCCAATATGTCAGTTGCCGAGATAGCAATGGGGAATAGGAACTTAATTCCATTTCCACGTAGTAAAACTCTGCAGACCATATGTACATACATATCACATGTCATTGTTTATTTGGCTAGGAGAGTTTCCCTTGCCTGGCTTTGAGACTTTCTCCACTTTCCAGGGCTGGAAGTTGTCTTGTCTCAGGAGAATTGGTTCCCACAGTGGAGTTGCTTTTTTATCTGCTGCAGTTCAGCACGTTCCAGAAGTGCCAAGGGAGCGTCTTCTCATCTGTCCACACCCTTTCTCTTACCCTGCCCAGGGTGGGATAAACACAGGCATCTAAGCAGCTGCTCCAGATGCTCTTAGCTGGATCCTCTCTGCCGTCCGCCTTGGAGCCCTGGTCTCTGAGGAAATGTTGGCTCTGTTCAAAGGAAGGCAAGGTTGGAGGAGAACCAAGACTTGAAAATCAAAGCCTGCTTCCTTTACTCAAGTCTTCCCACTGTGTATAATGTATTTCACTACCAAGGTGTGCAGATGGTTTAAGAATTTTTAGTGGGAATTGGATTCTATGTAGCAGAACCAGATGAGACCCAAATCTGTGGTCCTGGAATTCTTAGTAATGCTGTAAAATGAAGGAGGCCAGTGTCAAGCCAGGTTTGTGCTGCATATTTGTTGACAGGTTGACCTTGACCCCTGAAGTTCCATTTAACTTTCAAGACAACCCTCAGGGGTCATTTATGAATCTTCTGTCCTTTTCCTCAGATGCCATACAAAGAGAATGGGGTTGAGGTTAGACACCTTTGTTTAAGTCCCACATCCGTCTTAGGCAAGTAATCATCTTTTTGAGGTCCCTTTTTTATTTTATTTTATTTTCTTAAGTTAAAGCATGGACTTTTTTTTTTTTCCACATCAATGCTACATTTACTTCCATTACTAATCACAATAGTTCCAGAATAGAATATCAGTAAATCCACTCTAATCATATTTTATTCCTCCATCCTGTGGACCCTGGGATGGTGATGTCCACTCCACCTCTATATTGAGAGGGGGCTTAGATTCCACTTGGATGATGGATGCAATTCTCCTGTTTGCAGTTGTAGGCACTCTTGGCTCCCTGGTGTGGTGTTTGACCTTCTTCATCTCCCTGTTAGCTGGCTGGGGTAAGTCCAATAAACCAGAGGGTAGGAGTTGCAAGTCTGTTGAGGCTCAGGGCCTGACTGTCACATGGGCAGTCCAGAGATTCAGGTCCCCTGAGTATACACTAAATCCCAGCTCTTTTCCTCTCTGTAGTGAACTGGGATAATTCACAGAGTGATTGTGATCTGCATTGTATATATAATAATATATATTTGAAATATTCTCTCAACTCTAAAGTATTCCTAGGTTTAAATTTTTAAAAAATAATCATAACTATTTAGTGGTTTTGATTCAATCATTGTTACTGTAACTTTACATGATGAATTTCATTTTTATCCTAAGAATACCTCCCTACTCTTCTAGGTCTGTGTGTTCTTGGTATGAAAATTTCCAAGTATCACCATTCCTTCCTGAAGCTCAGGCGGACTCAGGCACTCTAAAATTAGGTTTATAATTTTTAAAAAGCTCCTGAAATCATCCAGCAGTGGAAGAAGCACACTTCTTTGGTGTTTTCCCTCTTGCTGAGGGAAGACACAAAAAAGAGGGCTGATGATGCTTTTCCTCTAAGGAGTGGAATACATCAGTTTGGTTCCTTCCTATCTGGCCCCTCTGTTTCCAACCAGCTTTGCACCCTGTGGCAAGTGGGCTTTCTGTACCTTAAACAGGGCTGTTACCCCTTCATTTGCCTAGCATAACAGTTAAACACGGGTGTTTTGGAGTTCTGTGTGCCTGCGTTTGGGTTATGGTTTGGTCCTTTACCGGTTACATGACCTTGCGCAAGCTGCATAACCTAACGGTCAAATTAGTTTCCTTTTACTACTGTAACAAATTACCACAAGTGTGTCAGCAGAAAACAACACAGATTTATGGGTTCTGTGGGTCAGAAGGCGGTTGGCTCAGCTGGTTTCTCTGCTCTGGGTTTGAGGAGGCCGGAATTGAAATGTTGGCTAGGTAGGCTCTCGTTGGAATGTTCTGGGCCAAATCAGCTTCCAGTTCATTCACGTGGTTGGTAGACTCCAGTTCCTTCTGGGTGTAGGACTGAGGCCCCTGTGCCCTTGCTGGCTGCCGTCCAGGGGCTTTCCTTAGCAACTAGAGGCCTCTCTCAGGGCCGGGCCCATGAGCCCCTGCATCTCAGAGCTGACCAGGCATGCCACATCCTTCCCTGGCCTGGCAGCTCTGACTTCTGTTGCAGCTCTCCTAGGTTCCCAGCTCAAGACAGTTCTCTGCTTTGAAGGACTCTTGTGATGAGCCTGGATCACCTGGATAATCCATGATCCCTATTTTAGGGTCTGTTACCTTACTACATTTGCAAAGTCCCACTTGTCATGTAACCTAATACCCTCACAGGTTCCAGGAATCAGGGTGCAGACTTCTCTTGGACCCATTATTCTGTCAACCACACTAAATACCACTTTTCTCATACACAAAGTCTTGATATTCATGCCTTCCCCACAGGGCAATTTTGAGGATTAGGTAAAAGATGACTTAGACAACTGGGGCGGGTAGGGGAGGGGGGAGAGAAATAAATAAAATAAATCTTAAAAAAAAAAAAAGATGACCTAGGAACACACCACATGCTAATAAGGCTTTATTGACTTTCTAAAAGCAACCACACCCCATTTACAGCTTCTTCCCTGCTCACAACGTCCTCTCCATGGAATGCCACAGTGGTAATCCCCGAATCCTCCTCCCCCTAGGATGCCACACTAGTCTTTTTGGCTCTGGGGAGGCAGGTTTCCTCACTGACATCACAGCATCTGTGATTGCTTTCTTTAGCTACCCCTAAAACACTCTAGAACACTCAGCTCAAATCCCATCTGCTCTTTTGAAATCCACCATGATTAGCCCATTCCATTCTGCTCCATCCCTGCCAAATAAGTAGAGTGCTTCTGTTGTGGCCCACACAGTCCTGTTTTAGATTGGGCAGAGTTTTTGTTCCCTGTAATTCTCAGTGTGTCTACCCTGCTTTTAAACACTTATCTTCAGGCCCTGTTTCTCACCTACCACAGGTGTTGGGGTGATGACTTTAGATAGTGAGGAAGTGATTCCTTTTCTTTCTCTTTCAGTCCCTCTGAATACATTAAAAATGAAGTCTCAGTTTGGTCTTGCCTTTAACACCTCCTAATACTTGTTTTCTCTTTAAAACAAAGAAAAAAAAAGGCTGCTGGATTCAATAATATCTAGCTAAATGTGATAATGTACTTATTTTATTTATAATGTATAGATTAATATACATAAGTACTAATATATTGATATACTTTATAATTAATAACATATGCAATTGTATATAAACTGCATATGTACACAGTAGCTGTTTTAATTCTTATTAGCTGATTGTTATCTACTAAGTATTCTTCCTGAGGCCAACCTCTGCACATTACTCATGCCAGGTCAGACTGTCCTTGAGAGGAAAGTAATCATATATATAGCTAATTTACCAAATAGACATTTGTATTCTTTTTCTTCCCACCACGCACTTAAAAAAAAGGAAGATATTGCTGGAAATGTCCTCATAGTACTTTCTTGAAAGATTCTTTTTCAGTGGTCTTAGAAGAGTAGGTGGCATTTTTTACTGGGCTTCTATGATACTCAGTTGAAATGCTTGCATAATAAATACCTGCTTGGACTTGAGAATTGCTTCTGAGATGCTTTGTTGAAAGAAATCAATCTCAACATGAAATCCCTTGTGGCAGAAGGTAGCCCACTCTCTGTCACAGGCACTACCAGGGACTGTCCACGGCTCAGGTACTTTAACTCCTGACACAGAGATGGGTGTGCCCGCTCCATGGAGAGGGGGAGCAGGAATGTCTGTGCCCTGCTTTGTGGTCCTCGCTTCTGGTGACACCTAACGTACATAAAGGTCTTCTTTATGAATGCTGCCATTTAACTTTCGTACATGATTTTGGGGGAAAGTAATTTATCTTTCACAATTCAAAGAAGAGAAATGATTGCATTCACGTTTCATTCTGACATCTGACAGAGGTAGTGTATTTGTTATTGAGGCCTCACCTCCTCTATACAAAAAAAAAAAGGAAGAAAAATTCTCTCCAAACAGTCTTGGATTTCCATTGTTAGAAACCCAAACTTTTTAGTAAAATAGTTGTTCCCTGTTAATAGGCTATAGGAAGAGCCCACGTTTCAGAGTCAGATATACCTCTATTATAATCCCAGCACTTTTAAGAAATTTGAGTAGGCCTGTAAACTCTAAGTTTCTTCAAATTGTAAAAGAGCTTTTATTACCTAAATTGACAGGGTTATTGTGAAACATTAAATGAGATGCTATGAGTAGGGTACTTAGATCAGTGTATTTAGTGCATGTTGACACTCAATAATTAATGGTTATTACTCCTGCTCTTTCGGATAGGGTTAGTTCAGTTATGCTTACCTTTTGTGTATCAGCATACTGGATTTTTCCAAGGTGATAGTTAAAGTTTTGTAAGAGGATGAAAGAGGAACCTCTAAGACAAAGGGTACATCTAAGGGAATGCTTATAACCTAAGATATACTTTGTCTCTCTCACAATTTGCTTGGCTCTATCCTGGGATGGGTTTTCAGAGAAAATCCCAGGCCAGGGAACCTCTTGCCAGTAAAACTGCCTGCATATGAAGAAAAATGTGAAGAAGAGAGGGCGGAACTAGGAGAGGAGGAAGACTGGTGGTATTCATTTTTCTTGCTGATGTGGCATCTTTGTAAATCAACTCAGTAGTTCTTTTCTTCCTAGATTTAAAATGTCAATGTATTAATGCTGGTAGCAAAAGACAGATTAGATCAATGCTGACAGAGGCAGAAGTCTAAAGAGAGGTGAATCTTCCATTGTAAGTACTCTATCCAGGTAAAGAAACAAAAAGATGGATATTTGAACCATTCCGATAGTGTCCGTAATTTTTAAGATTATGGTTCAACAACCAGGTGAGGGCCATGCTTGTTCCTACCTATAACTGTCTAACAGTTAAATCCTTCCTCCTGAAAATTTCCATAATTTTACATTTAAGAAAGGCTATTTGTAAATCGCTAATATATTTAACAAATAGATTCATGTATGTTTCTTTAGCTTATTCAGGTGAAATATAATTATGCTCAAATGAGAGATTTTAAATGTACATCTTATATAAGAAAATATTATGGCAACCTGGATATTAAGTTATTTCTGATTTGATCAAAGTGTGTTTCCCAAAAAGAATATAATGGTCTTTGGAAATGTGAATAATAATTTAGTTGAAAAATAAAAATCTCCAATATTCTTCACTTGCTATTGCCTTTTCTCTAAATGCATTTAGAGTTATGAGTTCCCATAATCTTTCAAGTCATTGTTAAGTACGATGCAGTCTCTTAACACAAAGTTGCTTCTAAATGAGAAGGCCTTGAAACATCTGCTTCCAAATTTCCATCGACTAAATGCATCGTTTTGTTAGGCTACTTGATATGACCACAAGTATTGCTTTTAACGTGAGATGTCTGTTCAAAGTATTTATCTATTCTTATTTCAGAAAGTCACATCTGTGGTCCCATAGCACACATGTGGAGCATGCCAATGCAGAAACTTTGAAGGAGTGTCAAGGGGCAGACTCCTTATATTTTATCTCTAGATTCCAAACATATTACACAGGAAAATGTGGTTAGCAGAACAAATGAGAACATTCTCTCATGAACTATAACAAGTATATAATATGAATACAGGGTATTAATAGCTGGTGGTTTGGTAGAATATACACAAAACACAAGATATTGGCTATAGTTAGTGGTCATATTTTGATGATGCTCTTTCATAGTTTGTAACCATTGTTTCCCAACAATGCAAGGTGTTCGTGGTGGGGTGCTGTATGGGAACCCTGTATGATAATATGCATGTCTGTTTTGTAACACTTTTACTATATACTTATTGTTTAATGTATGGAAGATACACTTCAGTAAAAAAGTTTAAAAAAGCGTACAGTTAAAGTTCAAACGTTCGAGACATGCTGAGTGTGAGGTTCCTGTGGAACATCCAAGAGGAACTACCCCGGAGGCAGTTGGATTTAGGGTCTGGTGCCTCAGAGAATGATTTGGACTACAAGGATAGATTTTAGAATCATCAGCAGGTGACGGTAGCTGAAGGCACATATGTGCCTGAAGTTGTCTTCTGAGAGTTGTCAGGATGGGGAGAGTCAAAGGGGAAGATGGAGTCCTGAGGGACATGAAAGTAGAGGGAATGGGCAAAATAAGCTAAGTCTGCAAAGCTGACTGAGGAGGGAAGGCAAGAGAATATAGGGTCATGGAACTCAAGAGAAGAGAGGATTTAAGGAAGGAAGGAATGTTCATAAGGGTCAGGTGCTACAAATAAGTAAACAATCATCCATCATATTCCTCAATGAGTTCTCTCTCTCTCTGTCTCTGTCTCTGTCTCTCTGTGTTGCCTTGGCAAAAGCACTTACAGTGGGATGATGGTGAAATTAATAAGTGAGCAGTGGAAATAAGTATTTCAAGAAGCTTAATTTTGAGAGAGAAGAGGGAGATTAGAATAGCACCTTGAAGGCAAAATGAAGCAGAGGGAGATACCTGAACACAACTAAATGCTACTGGTGAGAAATGATTTAGAAATGGAAAGGACGATGGTATAGAAAAATAACAGAGTGGTTAAACGATGGAGTAGAGCTTGTAAGAATCTAAGAATGAATGAGATGCAGAGAAGAGATGGCGACATCAGCCTTCTTTTTTCTTCTTTATTTTTAAAAAAATGTTACATTAAAAACATAGGAGGTCCTCATATACCCCCCACCCCCCTCACCCCACTCCTCCCACATCAACAACCTCTCATTCATTGCATTTGGTGAGCACATTTTGGAGCACTGCTGCACCACGTGGATAATGGTTTACATTGTAGTTTACACTCTCCCCCAGTCCACCCAGTGAGCCATGGCAGGACATTCAATGTCCAGCATCTGTCCCTGCAGTACCACCCAGGACAACTCCACATCCTGAAAATGCCACCCCCTCCCCCCCAATCATATCTCTTCTTTCCTCTCCTTATCCTCAGCAGCTACTGTGGCCACTTTCTCCACATCAATGCTGTAATTTCTTGCATTACTAATCACAATAGTTCCATAGTAGAACATCTGTAAGTCCACTCTAATCCAAACTCTATTCCTCTAGCCTGTGGACCCTGGGATGGTTATGTCCACTCCCCCTCTACATCAAGAAGGGGCTTAGAGTCCACATGGATGACGGGTGCAATTCTCCTGCTTGCAGTTGTAGGCACTCTTGGCTCCCTGGTATGGTGGTACTAAAAGGTTGGTGGTTTAAGACCACCCAGGGAGGCACACAGTCATTTTGTCTACGGCCATGCCACCCTGACTGCACCCATTCTCGTCTGATCTCGGAAGCCAAGCGGGCTTGGGCCTGGTTAGTACTTGGATGGGAGACGTCAGCCTTCATGAGGTAGGATTTGGGGTGGGGACAGCCATACTTCTTCCTCTGGAACAAGAGGAGGGGAGGAAAGGATTAGTTCATGTGAAGGTGTGTGTCAGCATTTGAGGGAATTCCTGTCTGATTCTTTTCTTTTCTTTTTGGATGAGGAGTCAGGTTGGGAGTCTGGAGCAGGGGTTATGGAGTAAAGGTTTGCTGAAGGTGCAGACATGGCTTCTGTGGAGAGTAGTAGAGGTTGCTGACCGAAATAAGCTCACAGGAAGCACTAATGCCCAGTTAGGGTTGGACACTTTGAATTTTAGAAGCAAAAAGCAGCTTGGTTCTGTATTTTCCTTCCAGCAGTTCTCAGCAGTTTGCTGGAGAAACAGACACAGTAAACAGTTGACTTGATCTAGAGTTAGCAGGTGAGAAAGAAAAACAACCAGGCAGTGAAGGGAACATATTGTCAGCAGGGCAATTAAAGTGATAGAATACAGAGGTTGGTCTGAATAGGAAAGAGTGTGAATATAGGAGGAGAGGCAGGGTTAAAGGACCTGTGGACCATGCTGATGCATGGGACCCTGGGGAGCACCTGAGCAAGGCAGCACGTAGGAGATGCAATTGTGGATATATAACTACGACTTCAGAAGTGGAGCAGGCCAGGGGCTGATAAAATCCAGTATGCGGCCATGGCAAAATGATGATTGAAGTGGAGGTGAGGTGAAGTCCATTGGAAAATATGTGGTCGAAGAATCGATTAGCTAGGGTATTGTCCATGTGGAAGTTAAGTTGACCTGGGATGATGGCAGGACTCCAGGGGAAGATTGAGCTTCCTGTTAAAGTCATTACAGAAAGGGCTGGAGTTGTCAGCAAGTAAGAAGAGTAGAGTGTGCTGTAGTGAGGTGAAGTGTGTCTCTAAGGAACGTCTGTTTTGTATCAGTGTATGTACTACTTGGGAAAAAGGAAGATGTTATGATACCTCTGGAACCAGAGGAATCTAGGATACAGGTGAAGGAGTATCCATTTGAGAGGGGGAGCTGGGCTTCATTATAGAAAGGAAATGGAGAGGCTGATTAGTAAAAAGACTGAGGTTATGGTCATATGTATTTGCCAAGGAATCAAGGTTCTAGGAGACACAGTGAGAGGTCTGGGGAGCAGAACATTGGTGAAATGTTGGGTCACAATGACAAAATACAGAAGGGAATGGCAATTAGGGGAAAGAAGCCCATAAGATCTTGTATTTTTGTGATAATACGGGATAACAGGTATGAGGAATGATGGGCTAATTTCATATGAATTTTTTGAAAGAATAAGTGCATACGTGGGGTCTAATTTTCTTGAAGCCATTATATGCTACTGAGCCACTGCTTTGTACAAGGTTTTGTGACTTGGGTAAAACTAATGTCCATGAAAACCAGATTATCCCAGGCAAGGGCTATAAATGGTCAGGCACTATACTCAATTTTAGTTTGTGCTAGACTCATAGCACCCAGAGTTTAGGTAAAGGATATTAAGAAAAAGTGAATAAATATTAATAAATACAAAGCTTCCCTTTGAGAATGATTATTTTGAGCCCCTGTTGACATGTCTAAGGATTTCTTTTCTCACTGAAATCTGAATGAACCAAAACCACAGGTGAAAGTTCCTTTTCTTGAACATTGCTGGTCTCCATATTTGATAACTCTATTTGTAAATTTCCCTAATGTGTATCATGCTTCTATAACCAAGGCATCATTTGTTAGGACTTTAGAGTTTGCAAAATGATTTCCACATTTATTATTTTCCTATTACAGATGAGAGGTCAGCCCAAATATTAGCCCCCCTTTACATTTGGAGAAGAGGGCTTGGTAAAGTCCAATGTTTTGTTCAATATTAGATCTATATCTGGTGAAGTTGGGACTGGAACCCAACTCATCTATTGCCAATTCAGTCTATCTATCACATCTCCCTTTCTATATGTGATAAGGACGAAAATCAAAACGAATCCTAATAGAGTACTCTAAATTGAGAAGTCCATTTCTCTCCCATCTCTTTACAGGTGTTTGAGAGAATGGGCTCAGCAACTAGATGGTCTGGCCTCAAGCCCTGAATCTGCATCTTGCTAGCTGAGTAAACTTGGTCAAGGTACCTGAACTCTGTGCTTCACATTTCTCAGTGGTAAAACGGGGGTAATAATATTACTTTTGTCATGTAGTTGTAATGAGTAAATTCAGAAAAAAAACCATTTAAGGCCATAAGGGGCACATCGCAAGCAATCAGTAAATGTTATCTGTTATTATTGTTGTTGTTATTACTAGGGGGAATAGTAAATATTTTCTAGATACTTCATGGCAACTTCCATCACCCACCCAATAAGCTTGCCACAACTAGATGGGTATTTGTTTCTTGAACTTTAGGTTATCCATATTTCCCAGCTTCTTTGCAGTTATTTGGGGCTATCTGGTTATGTATGTCCAATGGATGAGATGTGGAAGTGATGTCTTTTACTTCTGGGCCCAACTATAGACCAGCTCCTGCATAATCTTCCAGCTCTCTTTTTTGCCTGTCACCCCAGGTGAAGAAGCTGTGTGTTCCACAAGGACAAGCTAGAGCAGGGTTTCTTAACAAGGGGTCTATGAGCTTGAATTGAAATTCAAAAAAACGTTATTTTTGTGGGGACATGTTGGTGTGGGTGTGATTTATTTATTAAATAATACACAGTATAGCATGGATCTAGTAAGGGGTTGTGTTTTTCACCTGACTGGCAAAGGGGTCCAGGGAACACACAATGTGAAGAACCCCTGGGCTAGAGAATGGGCTGCCACTGTCCTCGTAGGTCTCTGAGTTACTGTCTGGGGGACTGTTGTTGTGGAGAGTCACAACACTGTAGTAGACGTAGAGGGGGTAAGAAATGCTTCCTTCCTTTTGTTTAAGCCACTGAGAATTTGGGGTTGTTGATTACTGCAGGCTAATTTAATCCAATATGTTTCACACACATTGGTTCTTCCCTGAGTCAAAATGAAAGAAATATTTGGTTTCCCACTGATGCCACTTCAAGAGTGAATTTTATATTTAAAAAGATCATAGTATAATAGCATATTATCAAGGAATGTTGTAAAATATCCTCCTTGGTGGTCCTTGATAATACATGCTTGAGTATTATATGTACAGTCCTTTCTAGAGGCGAACTCTACTCTGCTCCTGGGATTGCTAAAACTGTAAAAGGTAAAGACAGGCTTGACATTTTCTTTGAGGAGCTTCAAACATCCATTCAAGTTATTGGTGCAAAGTAATCAAAGTGGATAACATAGAGGTAATTGTTCATAGGCAGTGTCTGAACATGACTTGGACTTGAAATAAGAACGTCAAGGAACCACTGACTCGTAGAGCAGGGTGAGGCTTTACACCTAATCAGTGTTTTGTGTTTTCTCTACATTAGGTGTCATTCTTCCTTGGATATTTCCCTGACCGCACACTAAAGATGGTAATCTATTTAAGAGAGTTCTGATTTGAAGGGAGGGGCTATTAAACACCTTTTTCTTTGTGTTTGCCTGGCTTCATTGACTTATCTGGTAGATATCATTAACTATTCCGTTCTTGTAGGTTTATACTTTCACAGTCTCTTTGACCTGGACAGCATAGCTGACAGTGGTAGACTGGCTTCAGGCTGTTGTCCTTTTCACTGAAGGTGTTCTGCTTTCTTTGAGTACGAAAAATCCCTGTGAGAATGCAGCAGTCACAAGCACTCGTGCTTTTAAAATGCTATCATTTCCATATTAGGACACGGGAGAGACTTGAGATTTGAGTGATGCCAGACCTCATGGCAGAAGGAAAGTGAAGAAAGGGCTCTTGGGGAGAAGTTCTCTAAAGGGCCTTTTGCTCTAAATTTTGGGCTGCATCCAGGGGTAAATGCAGGTGTGGGTAGGTTCAGGCTGAGGTTAGTCCTTGCAGCATCTCAGAGGGCGGCACGGAATACTGAGCACCAACCAGGCTCAGTGGGCAAGGGTGAAAGAAGAGTGATCTATGTGTAGTGACGGTGCAGGATGAAAATGTTTATTGCATGCCACGAAAATATACTAGCTGTATTAATGGTTATGAGATATTTCTGCAAAAATCATCTGAGTTTTAAAATAATGTGATTCATGTTTACTGGCTATTATTTATCAGCTTGTGAAATAATGCTGTTAATCCTAATATCCTAATACCTAATACCTAAATACCTAAAAAGGGTAATTTGGAGTGCTCCATTCTTTCATGAGATTGTATTATTGCTAGGTGACTTGCTAGTAAAATTGTAAGGTTACTTTCCTGAAATTTGAATAAAAATAAATGTTAAATTCCCAAATTCAGATTAGTTCTCTTAGGAAAATCACAGATGCATAGATTTGAGTTAATCTTAATCTTAATAATAATTGAAGTTGGGAATACGCGTCCTTTTGATGATTTTCTTTGCAAAAGTTAAGAATGCTTATTAGTGACTCAAATGCGATTGCTCCCTTTATTCTTTTCTCATTGAGCTATCAAAGTTTTGCCACAGGCTTCTCTATTTCCCTTGCTGCTATTTTTTTCCTCTTGAATTATGGCGTAATTCAATTGGGTCCAGCGCTTTGTCAAATTGAATAGTTTTAATTGCCTTATTTGCAATGGGAAAATCTTTTAACATTTCGCTTTGCCCCTTAAGAAATTATATTTCCAACCATATGACATTTCTCTCTCCTTCATTTATGAATAACAAGATGAAGCCACATGTTTAGACCTTTAGTTATTGTATTCCCCCTTTTGCCCACTGCATCTCTCTCCGTGTCTGTTTTTCTCTCCCCAGCTCTCTCTTTTTCTCATTTCTTTCCTCCTTATACCTCCTTCTTCTTACTCCCTTGGTTCTCATTTTTCAATGACCCATATTTAAATGTCATTCATTTCTTTCTCTCCTTTTTGGGTCCGTTTAGTTGTAATTTTAAAAGGGGATGGAGATTTGACTCAATGGATCCATTTTATTTAGCCTCTTTTAGAAGATAATTTTCATTGTATTTCTCTAACTGGTGTCCCTATGCACTGAGAAAGGAAGTGACTGCTTCAGTCACTGTTTAATAGTTTCTTTCATTTGCCTCAGAGACCTTTGTTGAACTCTGTTCACCTCTATTCTGCACCATCTCCCCCGTGCCCACTTCTCACGCGAGATGTCGAGCTAGGGACCATGGCTTCACTGGCAGAACCCAGTATACTGGAAGGTCCTTGGGATCCTCAGTGTTGTTAAGGCAAATACGCCAGACTCTGCTAACCCTGGGAGAAAGAGGCTCTGGAATTGTTGTGTTGCCATTCATTGTCCATGTTCTGTTTATTTCCTTTGAATCTTATTTCTTGCCTTCTGATTTCACTATCCTCACGCACTTGAGTTTTACTTTTTATTTCTGTAACTGGCTTCACATAAAATTTGCTTTTTGAAATATGCTTTTAAATTTTCATGTCCAATCTCTTATTTTGATTTAAAGAACTAATTTTCCCCACCAAAAATCTTGCTTATGTTTAACATGACTTAGTGGGGGAAAAAACACAACGCATTGTATAACTATGCCAAAAACATTCTCTTTTAGACTCAAAATTGGATACTTTTAAAAAAGATTCTCTTTAAACTTTTAAAATCAGCCTGATACACATTCAAAACCTACACTATTAACATCCATTAACAGTACATGAATCTCAGAGTCATGAAAGTGAATCTACCCCTTCCTTTCTTCTCCTCTTGATCACATTTTCATGATTTTTATCTCATGTCTTAAACCTTCCTTAAAGTCTTATTTTAATGTCTTTTCCTTTACATATGCTTTCTCTTTAAGTACCAGTCATCCTTGTTACATATCTTTACCTGTAATCTTTCTTGTTTAGATCTAATTCAAGAAGAGTTTTCTGTGATAAGAAATACTTCATTGTCACATAGATAACAATCCTACCCATTTAAGTGGTTTTTCTTCCACTTTTTAAAAAAACATAAAATTAGTTTTTAAAGAGGTTTTGGATTATAGAAAAGTTACATCAAAAGTATGAGATTCCCACATATCTACCATCCATCTTCTCCTATTAATAATATCTTACAATTGTGTGGTACGTTTGTTACAATTGATGAATAAATATGGAAACATTGCTATTAACCTAGGTCTATAGTTTTTTTGATGTGGTTATTACAAATTCGCATCTGATATTTTAAAATGAAGCAAAATAAAACCATACATGACAACACATCATCATATTTACTTTCAATTTTTACCATTTGATTTTCAATTTGATCACCTAAAAATTTAAGATACTAGCATCCTTTAGAGCAAAATGTATGTATATATAAATATGTACATACATAAAAATTTATATATAAATATATGAACATACATGAAATTTATATATATAAATGACACAAATTACATGTTCTCTTTTATGGTTCCTAACAGTATTTTATCCATACTTACTGCTCATCTATTATTGAAGTGAAGGGGCACATTACACTGTTATGATTGTTCCATACATGATGTCAAAAGAGCTAATTATTTTAATCAAATATCAGAATCATTTAATAATAACTAAACTACACACTGCTCCCATTTAAAATACTTAATTTCATAAATTATTTTCAGATTTATTCGCTTCTGGTATGTTATAATTTTCACAATTTTATGAAGTAGAGTATTATCCTTTATTTTACAGGTGAGGAAACCAAGACTCTGAGAAATTAAATGAGTTCCTCAAGATGCTAGGGCTATTAAGGAGGGAACCAGAGTACAAACCCAGGTGTTTAGTTTGTGTCCTATGTTCTTTTCATTATATTATGTTGCCTTCTTGTCCATATAAGAGCAAATCCAATATACGGATCATCTGTAAATGACAATATACAGGTTTACCAACTGGGGAGTCAACTAAGTTAAATCATATATATACATACACACAATTGTATGTTTAATGATTATCTAAATGAATTGCTTAGCTTTTATATATATATATTTTTTAAGATTTATGTATTTATTTATTTAATCCCCCTCCCCCCCTCCCCGGTTGTCTGTTCTCTGTGTCTATTTGCTGTGTCTTGTTTCTTTGTCCGCTTCTGTTGTCCTCAGCGGCTCGGGAAGTGTGGGCGGCGCCATTCCTGGGCAGGCTGCACTCTCTTTCACGCTGGGCAGCTCTCCTTACGGGGCGCACTCCTTGTGCATGGGGATCCCCTACGTGGGGGACACCACTGCGTAGCAGGGCACTCCTTGCGTGCATCAGCACTGCGCATGGGCCAGCTCCACACGGGTCAAGGAGGCCCAGGGTTTGAACCAAGGGCCTCCCATGTGGTAGACGGACGCCCTAACCACTGGGCCAAGTCCGTTTCCCTATTTTCACTTTTAAAGAAGCTTTAGATTACATAAATGTTACATAAAAAATATAGGGGATCCCCATATATCCCATACCCTCCCCCTTTTCCACTCTCCCTTATTAATAATATTTTATATGCAGACGATACATTTGTTATAATTGAGGTACAAATATTGAAGCATTGCTGCTAATCATGGTCAATGATTTACATTATGGTTTATATTTTGGACTGAACACTTTTATAGGTTTTGATGAAATTTAAAATGGCCTGTATCTATTGTTACAAGATCATGCAGAATAATTTTAATGCCCTAAAATTGCTCCATCTGTTCTATTCTTCTCTCCCTCTCCCCTCAGAAGTTTCCATGTTTGAAGAATAAGATTCGTAGTTACTTGCAATAATATTGAGGGCTTGTCACATTGGCCTGTTTTCTTTTATTGGGCACTGCCTATGTTCTTGGGGGATTCTTGTCCCTCTAATTGAGAAGATAGCAGGACTCCCCAGGATGGGAGTTTAATATTTTCTCGTTTATTGCATGGGTCTCCACCCACTGAGATAATACACTATGACAAGATGAACGCTTGTGTATTCCAGAGAAGCATGCCCCAGGTGTGCTCTATCCTGACACTTTATACCAGTAACCCTCCCCGGCTGTATTTGCCAAAAGAACATTCCCAATGTTGTAGTTTTAACCACACACCTGCAAATCTGAGTTCACCTGCTCCTTCCTCCAACCCTCCCCCCAGTTCCATGGATATTCCAACCCAATCCCCCCCCCCACCCTACACCCCCTCACAGAACAGCACCACTGAACCCATTCGTATCACTGTATCACTCTCATGCCCATCCACTGCCCAACCACACCCTTCCACCTTATCATAGATTTTGCCCATATGGGCATCAGCTCATCAGTCACTACTCCCTTTCTGACTCCTATAAACCTATCTTCCAGACTCTTGCTCTTGAGTCTGCTCAATTTTCTTAAGTCATATCATGAAGTCATGTAATATTTCTCCTTCAGTGCCTGGCTTACTTCACTTAACACAAGGTCTTCAAGATTCATCCACATTACCCCTGTGTTAATTCTGCATTTCTTCTTACAGCTGAATAATATTCCATTGTATGTATATACCACAGTTTGCTTATCCACTCATCTGTTGATGGACATTTGGGTTGCGTTTAACTTTTGGCAATAGTGAATAATGCTGCTATGAACATTGGTGTGCATATATCTATTCATGTCCCTGCTTTCATTTCTTCTGGGTATACACATAGTAGTGGGTTCCTGGATCATATGATAGTTCCTATGATAGTTCCATAGTTAGCATCCTGAGGAACTGCCAAACTGTCCTCCACAATGGCTGCACCATTCTACATTTCCACCACTAATGGATAAGAGTTCCCTTTCTTCCATATCCTCTCCAAAACTTGAAGTTCTTCGTTTTTTTAATAGCCCCCAGTTTAATGGGTATAAGATGATATCTCATTGTAGTTTTAATTTGCATTTCCCTAATAGCTAGTGATGTTGAGCATCTTTTCATGTGCTTTTTTGCCATCTGTATTTCTTCTTTGAAGAAGTGTCTATTCAAATCTCTTGCCCAGTTTTTAAATGGGTTGTTTGTCTTTTTATTTTTGAGATGTAGGATTTCTTTATATATGCTGGGTATTTGAGCCTTACTGGATAGATGGTTACCAAATATTTTCTCTTCTTGAGTAGGCTGCCTTTTCACTTTCTTGATAAACGCCTTTGAAACACAGAAGTTTTTAATTCTGAGGATGTCCCATTTATTTTTTTCTCTTGTTGCTAGTGCTTGGGGTGTAAAGTTTATGGAACCATTTCCTACTATAAGATCTTGTAGATGCTTCTCTACATTATCCTCTAGGAGCTTTACGGTCTTGGCCCTAATATTTAGATCTTTGATCCATCTTTAGTTAACTTTTGTATAAGATGTGAGGTAGTATTCCTTTCTCATTCTTTTGGGTATAGATATCCAGTTTTCCAAGCACTGTTTGTTGAAGAGGTCATTCTCTCCCAGTTGAGTGAGCTTGGTTGCCTTGTCAAATATCAGTTAACCATATATGTGAGGATCTATATCAGAACTCTCAGGTCTGTTCTATTAGTCAGTATGTCTATTCTTGTGCCAATACCATGCAGTTTTGACCACTGTAGATTTGTAGTATGTTTTAAAGTCAAGTAACATGACTCCTCCAATTTCATTTTCTTTTCAGTATGTCTATGTTTATTAAAGGCCCCTTGCCCTTCCAAATAAACTTCATAATTAGCTCTTCCAAATCAGTAAAAAAAATACTGTTGTAATTTTTATTGGGATTATGTCAAATCTGTAAATCAATTTGGGTAGAACAGACATCTTAATGATGTTTAGTCTTCCAATCTAGGAACAGGGAATAGTCTTCCATTTATTTAGATCTTCTTTGATTTCCTTTAACAGCATTGTGCAGTTTTCTCTATACAAGTCCTTTACATCTTTAGCTAAGTTTATTCCTAGGTGTTTGATTTTTTTAGTTGCTATTGTAAATGGAATTTTTTTTCTTGATTTCCTTCTCAGATTACTCACTATTAGTATACAGAAATGCTACTGATATTTGCATTTTGGTCTAATATCCTGCCACTTTACTGACTTGTTTATCAGCTCTAGAAGCTGTGTTGTAGATTTTTCAGGGCTTTCTATGTATAGGATCATGTCATCCACAAATAGTGAGAATTTTACTTCCTCCTTTCCATTTTGGATGCCTTTTATATCTTTTTCTTGCCGGAGTGCTCAAGCAATACTTCTAATACAATGTTAAATAAGAGCATTTTCAGTGAGCATCCTTGTCTTGTTCCAGATCTTAGAGGGAAAGCCATTAGCATTTCACCATTGAATATGTTAACTGTAGGTTTTTCATATATATCCTTTATCATGTTGAGGAAGTTTCCTTCTATTCCTAGCTTTTGAAGTATTTTTATCAAGAACGGGTGCTATGTTTTGTTGAATGTTTTTTCTGCCTCAATAGAGAGGATCATGTGATTTTTTTTCTTTTGATCTGTTAATGGGGTGTATTACGTTGACTGATTTTCTTGTGTTGAACCATCATTGCCATACCAGGGATGGAACCCACTTTTTCATGGTGATAAATTCATTTGATGTGTTGCTGAATTCGATTAGCAAGTGTTTTGTTGAGGATTTCAGCATCCAGATTCATTAGAGAACTTGGTCTGTAGTTTTCCTTTCTTGTAGTGTCTTTATGTGGCTTTAATATTAGGGTGATGTTAGCATCATAGAATGAGTTCGGCAATGTTGCCATCACTTCTAATTTTTGGAACACTTTAAGCAGGATTGGTGTTCATTCTGGAATGACTGGAAGAATTCAATTGTGAGGCCATCTGGCCCTGGGTTCTTCTTGGTTGGAAAGTTTTTGTTGATTAATTCAATCTCATTACTGTGATTGGTCTGTTGAATTAATCAGTTTCTTCTTTCATCAATGTAGGCTCCTTGTGTGTTTCTAGAAATTTGTCCATTTTTTCTAAGTTATCCATCTTGTTGGCATACAATTTTTCAAAGTATCCTCTTATGATACTCTTTATTTCTGTGGGATCAGTGATCATATCCCCTTCCTTGTTTCCTATTATATGTATTTGCATCCTTTCTCTTTTTTTTCTTTGTTAGTCTAGCTAAGGGTTTGTCAATTTTATTAATCTTCTTGAAGAACCAGTTTTTGGTTTTCTTAAATTTTTTCTAGTGTTTTCTTATTTTCAATTTCATTTAGCTCTGCTCTAATATTTGTTATTTCCTTCTTTCTACTTGCTTTGGGATTAGTTTGTTGTTCTTTTTCTAATTCCTCCAGGTATGCAGTTAGGTCTTTGATTTTAGTTCTTCTTTTTTAATATAGGCATTTATGGCTATAAATTTCCGTCTCAGTGCTGCTTTTGCTTCATCCCATAGGTTTCATATGTTGTGCTTCATTTTCATTTGTTTCAAGGCAGTTATTGATTTATTTTGCAATTTCCTCCTTGACCCACTGATTGTCTAAGAGTATGTTGTTAAACTTCTTGATCTTTGTGTCTAATGAGATTCTCTGCCCCTTACTGATTTCCAGCTTCATTCTATTGTGGTCAGAGAGATGACTTTGTATAATTTCAAAATTTCTGAATTTGTTGAGACTTGTTCTGTGGCTTATTATGTGGTCTATCCTGGAGAATGACCTATGTACACTCAAGAAGAATATATATCCCACTGTATTTTGGTATAATGTTCTGTATATGTCTATTAGGTCTAGATCCTCTAACGTCTTATTCAAGGTCTCTGTTGCTTTACTGACCCACTATTGAGATGTTCTGACTAATGGTGATAATAGTGTATTAAAGTCCCCTACTATAATTGTAGAGGCATCTCTTTCTCCACTTAGTTTTTTCAGTGTTTGCCTCATGTATTTTGAGGCACCCTGGTTAAGTGCATAAATGTTTATGATTGCTTTTTCTTCCTAATAGATTACCGCTATTGTTAATATATTGTGTCCTTCTTTGCCTCTTACAATAGTTTTGAATTTAAAGTCTGTTTTGTCTGATATTAGTATAGCTACTCCTGCCCTTTTTTGATTATTGTTTGCAGATGAAGTCATTTTCCAACCATTCACTTGCAACTTCCTTGTGCCCCTGGGTCTAAGGTGAGTTTCTCGTAGATAGCAAATAGGTGGGTCATATTTCCTTATTCATTCTGCCACTTTACATCTCTTGTTGGAGAGTTTGATCCATTAACATTCAATGTTATTTCTGTCAAGGCATTACTTACATTAACCATATTTTCTTTAGGTTTACATATGTCTTATGTTGTTATTATTTCTCTTTTTATCTTTTAAAATTATTTTTACCAATAATCTTCCTTCCAATACTTTCCTCCAACACACTCTCTCCTGTTTTTTCCTTTCAACCTGCAGAACTCCCTTTAGTATTTCTTGAAGGGCAGTTTTCTTATTGAGAAACTCTTAATTTCTGTTTATCTGTGAATATTTTGTACTCTCCCTCATTTTTGATTTCCAGCTTTGCTGAATATAGAGTTCTGGGCTGATAATTTTTTTCTTTTAGCACCTTAACTTTGTCATACCACTGTCTTCTTGCCTCCATGGTTTCAGATGTGAAATCAACCCTCAGTCTTATCAAGCTTCCCTTGTATGTGATGGATCTCTTTTCTCTTGCTGCTTTCAATATTCTCTCTTTGCCTTAAGCATTGTACAATTTGATAAGTTTATGTCTTAGGGTAGGCCTGTTAGGATTTATACTCTTTGGTGTGTACTGCACTTCCTGGACATGTATGCCCATGTCCTTCAAAAGAGTTGGGGAATTTTAACCATTATTTCCTCCAACACTCCTTTTGCTCCCTTTCCTTTCTCTTCTCCCTCTGGGGTGCCTATAATATGTATGTTTGTGCATTTCATGTTGTCATTCAAATCCCTGAATCCCTGCTGGATTTTTTTTCTATCTTTTTATCTTTCTGTTCTACTATCTGTCTGATTTCACATCTACCAGCATTAACATCACTGATTCTTTCCTTTGCCTGTTCAAATCTGCTATGAGGTGCTTCCAGCATATTTTTTATTTCTTGCATTGTGCCATTCATTACTATCAGATCCATTATCTTTTTATGTATGTTTATAATTTCTTCAGTATGTTCCCCAGTGTCTTCTTAATATTACTTATCTTTTCCTTCACTTCATTAAGTTAATTCATGATATTTATTTGGACATTCTTGATCAGTTGTTCCATATTCTGCATCTCCTCCTGTTTTTTAATTTATTCATTGGACTGCAACATGTCTTGTTGTTTCTTAGTATAGCTTGTAATTTTTTGTTGATGTCTAGGCATCTGTTTATCTCAATGGGCTTATTTGGTTAGTTGGCTTCTCTTTCTACTCTGGGGTTTTATTTTGTTGTTGTTGTTTCTGTGGTAAGGTTCCTTTTTGACACTTGGTTCCCCTTTTCTATATCCTTGCAGTTGTTTGTGTTCCCTTGGCAAAAAAAATTAGGACCAGACAAAGGAAAGAGATAAGAAGAGAAAAAGAATAATAGTAACAATAATAAAAAAGGTAGAAGAGGAACAGTAGAAGAACTAATAAAAATAAATAATATGAGTAAAAATCCATAAAAATACAAAGGAATAAAAATATAAAAAAACGAAACAATAAATCAGGTAGGAAGATAAAATAGAATGAACTGAAAGGGCAGAAAGATGAGATAAGAAGAAAAGAAAAGAGAGAGAGAGAGAGAAAATGAAGACCAAACAAGAAGAGGTAGAATGAAAGAAAAGCAATAGAAGATAGAAGATGGCAAAAGAAAAGAAAGTATGTAGAAAAAATAAGTAAAAGAAAAAAGGACACGAAGAAAAGGAAAAGATAACCAACAAGAAATAAAACATTATCAACAACAAAAAAACAACCCAGGAAAACTAGGCTTCCCTCTTAGATACCTATGAGTTTCCCAGGCTGCCAGTGCTCATCAATTAATCACCCTGCGACCTGCCCTCTCCAGGTCAGGTACTCAGTTTTAGAGAATAAAATAAGGAATTATAAAAAAGAATAAAGGATCAAAAATTAAAAATAACAGATCAAAAGAACAACAAAAAACTCAGTCTATACATTCCCTGTCATAAGGTACCAGCTGGGCGTCATGATAACCTGGCAGGTCACTCTCTCAATCCCTTCTCTTAGGAGGTACCAGGAATCAAGCCAGGGACCCTGTGTATCCAAGGCAGGAGTTCCTGCACTGAAAGACACGCAGTTTGCAAGTTAAGAAGTCTTCTCAAAGCTTTTTCTGGCTCTTTCAGCCCTGGTTCCTTCAGGCGAGTTGTGCTTCTAACAGTTAGCTGGAGCCAGCCTGGTTGGGCAGCCCTCTCCATCCCCTCCCTGACCTAGTTCTCTGTCTCCCAGGGCAGCTGTGTGCAACAGCCTTCCTGATCAGGTCCCTCCTCCCCTTTCCTTGGGGTTGCTTCCATGCTGGCTGTGGTCTCCCCTGAGAGCCAAAGGGGGCTCAGCTGGCCAAACTCACAGAAAAGAAACCACTCTCCACCCTCCACTAGACCCCTCTTTCTCCCAGGGCACACTCCCTCCCACTCAGTTGGCTGCAGTGAGCCAGGGGTCCTACCAAGCCTATTTGCCTTGAGGGTGAGGTATATGAGCCGTTCCCAGTCACAGTGGCGAGTAACTCATGGTTTTCCTTTGGCCTCTTTGGTCTCTCTTTCCTGCTTCCTCCTGGATGATGCACAGCACTTTCCTGTTCTGCAGATTCCCAGAGCGGCTCCCTTGGGTAGCTTTTTGCTGCTTCTCCACTGTGCTTTGTGAGAGAGTTGAGCTCTGCCTCCTTACTTTGACACCATCTTTCAATTGCTTAGCTTTTGTTTCATCCAATTATAAAGGGGTTATGGTCAATCTCTTGCTTTTGCATCAGAGTTTTGATTCTTTGGATCAGTAAACCTTTTCCATAAAGGGCTGGAGAGTAAACATCATATGGTTTGCTGGGCATCTGATCTCTGACATCAATACGCAGCTCTGCCCTTATAAAGCCAAAGCAGCCTGATATGGCTGAGTTCTGATTAAACTGCATTTACGAAAAGAGGCTGGAGTTTGCATCTCCTGATAGCTTGTTAACTCCTGGTCTAGGATACTAGCCTCTGAATCAATATATGGTCCCTGGCAGTGTGCTGGAGTCTATTGGAATATGAAACAAGAACATTAGAATTTCTCTTAGTATTTGCTTTTGGAAAAAATTAGAATGGCATAAAGTTTTGCTAATATACATAATTTATAAATAGATGTAAAAATTAGTGAGTGAAGGCCTAGTATTTTACTGATGAGGTGCTTAATTGAAAACATTTGGAGATAATGATTCTATACAAGTAACTCAGGAAAATAAACAGTTTGCTAGTTTATTCTTGTAAAAACTAACTTGATAGGGAAATTTGACTATATGGATCATTTGCTTGTTAGTAACCTGGTTTACAAATTAATTGATCACCAGTCATCATATGCTGATGACTACTTTATATAGAAGTTTTTATCCAGGAAAATTCTGCCACAAAAATGTAGTTGAATGTGTAAATAAAATTTTCTGACAGAGTTAAAATATTTCTTCCTCTATTGCTTTTATATTCCTGACATTAAAATCTTTTCTGAAATGATCATTTTGTCACCCTCAATTCAATGCCTGCATGAGACATTTGTCTTTGATATTTCTAAAGTGGTAGGAGAATTTATTAAAACATTCCTCTGGTTTTGTTTTTTTTCTATATTTCCCTTTCTCCTGCTCCCCACCCGATTTAGAAATGGCATTCAGGCTTTGCAATTTCTTGCTGCAGGGATTTTAGCCAGGCAGAAAGGAGAAGTAGCCTGGAGTTGAAGGATCTCGAAGTATTTTGCAAATAAATGTATATGATGATGCCACTTTTCAGGGAGGGGAGGGGGAGCAGTCTAGGGGGAGCGAAGAGGCCAGGACGGAAGATTCCTCAGAATGGGGGGAAAGGGATATAAACCTGTGTGTCATTCAAAAGAAGGCAAGCCTGGCTCCTTGCTCTAAAGCATACCTGTAGGGTGTACTTGGGCAGCTGAGTGCCCGCTTCTGTACTGTTGTGCACCACTCAGATTGAAAGACAGAGGCAAAGGGGAAAGGTTACCGGTACATGGGGCTTTGTGCAGTGCCCTCGGTCATACACTTTGAGTCGAAGGAGAAGTGACCTGCGGTGAAAATATGTATATATATTCCTGAGAAATGACCAAGGGCCAGGAAGACTGGTCAGGGGTCTGGAAGGAAAATAAGATCTGAGACGAGTTATTGTATATGTACAAAGTGGTTGCGGTGGCAGAGATGGAGGCTGTGCATGGACCACTGCCTGGCTTCCACTTACCAAGGTTAATCTCGCTTTGGTTGCCTCTGAGTGTCAAATGTGCCAGCAACAGAGACCAACATTATCCCCTGGGAAGGTAGTGGGCGTCATGGAGAATAATTGGCCACTATGTTGCAAATTGACTACATTGGACCTTTTGATCCTAGAAAGGCCAACAGTTTGTACTCAAAAGAATAGATATTCTGGGTTTAGTGTTCCTTACCTGCCCAGAGGGCTTAAGTCAATAGATCCACGGTTTCTCCGGTATGCCTGACCTTCAGATATGGATCCCCTCACCTCAGAGCATCCAGCCTTGGAAACAGCTTTACCGAGAATCAGATGGCTGTATCACCCGAAAAACTGGCCACCTGGTAAAGCACTGACATGGCCTGCTGCATGTGCAGCTGAAACACCATCTTAGCATAGACATGGCAAGGGAGGGGGAGCCAACTTCCAGTATGTGGTGTATTAATTGAATCAGAGACTTTTATATGTTCTGTGTCCTTAATAGACAGAATAATGGGTCTCAGAACCAAGGGGCAGAAGTAGGATTGACCTCACTTACCATGGTCCCAATGTCCCATAAGGAACGTGGTGCTTCCCATCCCTACAACTCTGGGTTCTGCAGGGTCAGAAGTCCTGTCTTCATAAGAGGTGTGCTCTCATCAGGGTACAAAGCAAGGTTTTCACTAAAATATGAGCCACGACTGCTGCCTTGGCACTTTGGACTTCTTGTGTCCAGGGACTGGCCTGCAAGAAGAGAAGTCAGCATTCTGTGAGTGGAAACTGACCCTGATCAGCAGGGGTCCTGTTATACAATGGTGGTAGGGGAGAATATGTGTAGGACTCAGCTCTTAGTTCCTTCTGGGTCTGAGTTTGGTTTTGAGCCCAGCTTGTGCTCTTCTTGGCGCCGTCCCCAGCCAATGACTGAGCAGTGCAGCGGTAGAAGGGTCCAGCCATTTGCTTCTAATGAGGAGCTCTTCTTATGAACATTATTTTCTCTGGAGCTCCTGGTTAGACTGGTAGAGATTTTGTCAAGTTGGCATTAGGGTCTGATTTTTCCTCTTTGCCCCCAATTGCTTCCATCTCTTCTCCTTTAATAGGTGTTTCATTCCAATAAAGCTTTTGAGCTCCTTTATCTGTGTTAGCATCTGTCTTCCAGAGAACCCAGCCTGTGAGAGTAGTCTGGAAAGGACCAGGGCTATAGATGAATGGGATCAGGACAACAGGGACATTCGGTTTCCTCCTTGTGATCCATGTAGATAGATGACAAACAATGCCCAACAAGCCTTCTAAATGCCCAGCAGTTTTGGAGGGGAGGCAATTGAATGAGTGAAGAATGATCTTCATTTTTATCATCACCTGGAGAACATGCAGTTTAGAATTTCCTTCACTGAATGCATTTTTTAAAAAAGTGATCCAGGCACATATTGATGTGATGTGTGATATGGGGTGTGATGGTTAGGCTCATGTGTCAACCTGGCCAGATAATGGTGCCCAGTTGTTTGGCCAAGCAAGCCTTGGGCTAATAGTAATACAAGAGCATTTCATGGACTTCAGTCATCAGTGAGTTGATTGCATAGATGGCTAATTATATCTAAGATCAACTGAGGAGATTGCCATCAGTGATGAGTGAGGTCTCATCCAATTAGTTGAGGACCTCAATAGAAGTTATTTCAGCATTCAGTGAGAGAATCCCCAGCTCTACTTCAAACAGCCAGCGTCTCCAGTGAGGAATCTCATCCAGGGGCTTCTGCCCTACAGAATTTGAACTTGTGCATCCTCACGGTCACATGAGACACTTTTATAAAAGCTTATGTTATTGGGGAGTGGGTGTGTAGCTCAGTGATTGAGTGCCTGCTTTGCATACACAAGGTCCTGGGTACAATCCCCGTACCTCCTAAAAAAAAAATCTCATACTGTTTACAGATATCGTCTGTCAGTTCTGTTTCCCTAGTGAACCCTGGCTAATACAAAGGGCTGTA
Source organism: Dasypus novemcinctus (assembly GCF_030445035.2). Lineage (NCBI taxonomy): Eukaryota > Metazoa > Chordata > Mammalia > Cingulata > Dasypodidae > Dasypus > Dasypus novemcinctus. The sequence continues at coordinate 56,248,556 of NC_080694.1, read as the reverse complement.
TATGAAGATGTTTCTTACTTGTGGTGAGAGGGTGTTTGGGGCAACCTGAGTATCCTTCATTAGAATTCTTCTGGTTTTGTATGGAGTCAATGGCAATATTCATTAACTTTATTGCCTTTTCTGGAATGTGTAGTATTTAGAACTGAATGGGGATTTTACAAATGTGGGTAATCTTCTATTGTGGCCAAGAATCTCCCAGAGTTATATTTCTAATATGCAAATCCAATCATATAACTCAGGGCTTAAATTCTTTCAATGGGCCTTTAATGCTTCAAGGCTAAAGTTCAGTCCACTTCCTTTGCAAACCAGGCTCTGTGAGACTGGGTGATGCCCAGGCCCCTAGTGTCTTCTCTTCTTCCTCTTCTTTTCATTACAGCCACATTTAACTGCTTGCATTTCCCCAAACTTGCCATGGTCTCTCATACTACATGAGTTCTACCACCTCACATCCCAAGTACCCAGTGACCTGTGGATCCTCCTTTCCCTTAATTTGCAAATCAATATAAATACAACTCTCATTGAAAATACATTTCTTTGTAGTCCTAAAACAAATCCACCATTGTAAAAACTACATCCATGATTTATAAAGAGCAAGGTAACAGCATACATTGGTGCAGAAGTTCTTAACTGAATATTTGTGGAAGTTATAAACTGAAGCTAATTGGAGAAACCCACATAGATATTATAATGAATTGCATTTAAATATACAATATCTTTGGAGAGTTCCTTACATTTATATGAACCAGTTGACATAGGTATTGTTTGCTGTGTAACAAACAACCCTAAATCTTGGTGGCCTCTCCAACATAGCTGTCTTAGGGTAATCTAACTTCTTTGGCTCACAATCCCCAAAAAGTATATTCTTGGTCCAAGGCAGCAATTGCAAGGCTTTTTATGACCTAGCATAGAGAATCAAGTGATATTACTTCTCATATGTTCTAATAATCACACAGATCCAATCCCATTTCAACATGAGAAGGGACTCTCAGGTACTGGTTTTCATGAATATTGGAGGTGCTAATCTTCAAGGAACTCCCTAATTGCTTACTTGATCTAATGTAAGAAATATAAGGAATTTTAATAATTGAATTTGTTTTCATTTGCAGAAAGTTAGAGATTTTTGGCCCTAGTATGCTTGAATTTGAGTTATAGCTGTTAAGGGTAAAGAGTAAAGATGAGAGTTGCAAATTGGAGCTAGAAAAATTATTCAGATTACAGGGCATTCACCTGAAGGTAAAGTAGAAACTTGCAGAGAAACCTTAGGGATAATAAAGGCATCTGAACAGAATGGTCTTGTCCCTTAGAAGACAATGTAATTTTTAGGTGGTAAGAAATGAGACATGTTTTAGAAGGATGATAGAATTTGATGGGAGTTACCTTGAAGTGGTAATCATAAATATTTTCGGCAACCGAGAAGAAGCAGAGATTTGTGAGCAAGTTGAGTTCAGTAAGAAATAACATTTCTGCCCATCTGAGTTGTGACTACAAAAATTTTAGAGCAGTTAGAGGTCCAGTTACATCTTTCCTTTTTGTCAAGTTTTCAACTTTCAGATGTCTATTGTATGTTTTTAAATCTTTTTTTGTCTTTATTTTTTCAATATTACATTAAAAAAATACTAGGTCCCCATATATCCCCCACCCCCCTCACCACACTCCTCCCCCCATAGCAACAACCTCCTCCATCATCATGAGACATTCATTGCATTTGGTGACTACATCTCTGAGCACTGCTGCACTTCATGGTCAATGGTCCACATCATAGCCCACACTCTCCCACGTTCCATCCAGTGGGCCATGGGAGGACATACAATGTCCAGTAACTGTCCCTGTAGCATCACCCAGGGCAACTTATTTTAACTCACTGTATAACAATGGCTCATATAATGGCAATATTCATACTGAATTGGGAAAGCTGTAGGGAAAGAAGAGATTGCAGAAAAAAGGCAACTACTACATGACTGTCAAAGTAAAATTTTCAAAAATTTAAAACCCTGACTTTTATACAACTATAGAGGGAACGTGTGACAAGGACTTACTTAACTCACTATTGAGGAAAGTAGTAAAATGGGAGAGAATGAGAAAGAGAATGAAAGGATGAGTGGCTTAGTGAGTCTCCCAGGAAAGACATACTGAGGTAAGTTGATAAAACTGGTTAATGTCTTACAGGGCAATGAAAACATAGCCTTTGGATTATGTTTTCTACTGGACAGAAATGATCTTATATCTTTTGGACAACAGTCTATGAATTGACGTGGAACTTCACAGAATCTTGGCTCTAATAAAAGATAAATGGTCTGTTGTCCTACATAACTAAATAATCCACAGGAGGAGCTGTTAGCACATGCTCTGGTGTGGCACTGAGAGAGCGTGCAGTCCTCCTTTTGCCTTCTTTTCAGCTTTAGACATCTATTTTTCAACGACACTTCATTATGATCTTTAAAGCTTGGGACTCTTTGTTTCTTTGCCAGACCCTATTGGAATTCGGAGTAAAAATTAAAAGGTGGCAGTAGATTTTGTACTATGAGAGCAATAAGACGTAAGAAATCAAAGGAGAAAATTTAAATAAACTAAGTCACATTTAAAGCCTACCTTTTTGCTATCTCAAGTAACCAATTTTAGGGCTGACCCTTTCTAAAATTTGCAGACCTCCCTGTTGGATACTCCATTAAAAAAGATTCTGCTGAACTTCGCACTTTTCCATTTTCTGTGAGTCTTGGTTATGACTTCAGATTTAGAAGCATTAATTTCAACACAAATTTTGAGGCTGGAAAGCACCTTCACTGTTAAAGTCAGTGACCTGGGTCCTTTGGTGCTGAGCCTAGCTCATTGGGCTCATGGGGCCCTTTCTATCAGTGGCTTTCAAACTTGGCTGCACATTAGAATCACGGTGGAGCTTCTCAAACTCTGAATGTCCAGAACTAGTAAGTTAGAATTTGTTTTGGGGATCCAGGCATTGGTATAAAAAACAAACAAAAAACCAACTCCTCAGATAATTCCTTTGTTTTGCCAAATTTGAGAACCACTGCCGCATCAGAGAGAGATATCTGGGTGATGTAAGAAAGAAACTTTGTTTGAATGTTCTCTCCACCCTGCATTTCTTTCTCCCACCCTTAATTGGCAAGAGTCAAGATTCTGGGAAATACCTGGTGGTACTCATTGCTTTTAGCTCTAGTAGTGGCAGCCAGGGGATTTCAGAGTGAGTATCCAGAGCAAGGCATTGGAGAAATACTTCTACCCTTACTCGGAAACTTGGAAGCTCCCGAAGACATCAATTCACCATTAGAGCAAAAATCTAGGGTATTGTTGGCCATTCCCTAAAATCATCAAGCTTCTTTTTTTTTTCGGTAGTGTTTGGCATGAAACAACATTCATTTGTGCCATACGTTCTTTCCCATTCAAGTTGCATACTGAAATGCAGTTTTTGAGGCATCATTACAAGAAAATCTTAAGTCTTTTCTTCTTTGCTTAAAAAAAGATTGCCCAAAGTTTCAGACTTCAATAGTAGTAATGGATTATAGGCAGTGAAACTTATATATGATTTGAGCCATGCCAGTGTCCTTGAGAAAAGCTGAACTACAGAAACACAGATGTAACACAAATACTTGGGATTTCTGGAACCTCTCTAAAACCTGTTAGAATATATTTTTTAGTAAAGTTTGCCCTGGCCTCCAAGTAAACCTGCTCTCCTCCCTCAACCCCATGTCCATACTGAAAAACCTCCAAAACAAACTTGAGTGATGATTCACAACACAAAAGATACCCCATTTCTAGAATGGTTGTATATACTATGATACATCAATTTCTAGAATGGTTGTGTAAATTATGATATAACAATATAACAAAATTTTGTGCAACCATTTAAACAATACTTATGAAAGCAATGTAGGATTGTGAAATGTTGTGTGATATAAAACATGAAAAACAAAGCACAATTAAATTAGCCTGTACAGCTATTTAATATGTTTGCTATTGGATAAGGATTGGAAGATAACATGTAAAAGAGAAAATTATTTCCTTTTTAAAAAAAATCTTGAAACAGAAAATAGTATTTCAGGTGATCCTACCACTCTCACTCCATGCATTTGTCCTAGCAGTGTCTTGATTCCAAGATCCTGAATTTTGGCCAGATGTTAATTTTCAGGGCTGAGTCTCTTTGCAGAGAAATAATTTTTTTCTTCTTAGGTTTTAAGATCTGAAAAATTCACATTTTGTCTTGTGTCTCTTTATATCCAATTTATGAGTCTAGAAATTGTTAGAAAAATTCAGGTGCTTTTGCCTTTCCTTTGAACTATTTTGAGTAAATATACCTCCCATCTCATATTTCTAATGACCACTCTTTTTTGAAATGGTCCATTTTCCATGCCAAGCTTCTTAGAGAAATAGTGAAAATGTCCATGTTCCCTTTTTTATCCCTTTGTTGTGTAATGACCATTAATGCTACAGGACTCAAAATAGCCAGTTAATGGCTGGAAGGGTACAGCGCTCTGTTAGCAGTAAAGAGAGCAACATCAAAAAATGTGGCAGCGTTTCACACACCAGAAATATTACAAAAGAAAAAAATTGTACTGTTTTTCAACTCAGTAACCAATGACGATAATGAATGGAGTCCCTCTCTTTTGGGTATACTATAGAACTTTTCCCAAAAGCTCATTGGAATGGGCTGTACTCTTCACTGCATTTTCAGTCTTGGCTTTTAGCTTTGGTCAATGTCTTCAGTGCCAATGGGTGACTCATTTTGCCTCTGATTATGTGATCACCTAGGCAGCATCTGATGCTAATGTTTCATTTTTTTTTTTCCATTTTCCAGAGACTGGGGTTTTATATTTTAGACAGAGTATCAGCAATATGTCTTGTACCTCATTTTCTTGCACCTCATTTTGTAGTAAGTCATAATGGTAGCATCCTCAGATCCAGGCAGGCTGCATCCAGATATAAACTGTAGTTATTTATTTATTAGAATGATACATTAGATGAACATCTTTTGAATGCTCATGAAAGGCTTAACAGTGTCAGTTACAACAGGATCAACCTTTCTTCCATATAAATTATCTTTAAACATGTCAGAAATCAGTTACTCAGGGGTACATATGGCAGAGGTAAAGTTGGGTTTTCCATTTTTCCGTTTGGGTCCATCTTAGTAGTTACTTTCAAGGGACCCAATAAGGTCCCCAAGGGCCAAGGAGATGTTGCCTTACTCTTTGGTTTCTTTCTCTCCTTAGTTGATAAAGGATGTGATTATAGCATACTGTTTAGACTGAGCAAGCTCTGGCTACAACTTTTTCTGCCATTTTGATGCAAAGGAGACTACCTTAGCAACAAGGACTCCTAAGCCCCTTAAATGGCAGAGTATTAATGAATGACCTCCTGTTTATACCTATATCTAATACTGTTGCAGATTTTTGTCTAGATAAAATTAAAATGCCCAGGAATATGGTAATAGGCTTTGGTAACCTGCATTGGTAACCTTCATAATGTCCTTATTATTCTTGTAAAATCTTTATTAGGAAGTATTCGAAGAATTTTTTTGAAAAGCAAAATATAAAAAGAAAGACTTGGTTAAAGATAAGAGGTATCTCACCAGCGAGAGGAAGATTAGAGTGATAATTCATTGCTAGCTGACCTGGATCCAGACGCCAGCTACTGGGACAGTTTCTATTTTTATTATTAATATTATTATTATTAATTATGCAGAAAAATACCAATTGCTATTTAAAAACAGGCAGTAGGTAGTTTAACTTATTCAATTATTGCTTGAATACTAATTGAACTACTTTTACTGAGTTCATTTAAAAGTGAAATGTTAAATCTGGTCTCTATATCTGCAGCTCATTGTGGGTCTTTGCCTGGTCCATATCTTGTGTTAATTTAGCATAGGGTATTTTCTAAAATCTAATTTAAACTCTATTCATTGTCAGGCTCCAGAAGAAATAATGAGATCTGTGCCAATAGAAGTAAAAAGATAATATGGGTGTGTGTATGCATCTCTCTCTCTCTCTCTCATCTCTAAATAACACAGCAGTCTAAGTGTGATAAACTATTGCTAACAAGCATGAGTGTGTCCTACCATTTCCATATCAATGTGGAATTTGACATTCTCCAGGGGTCAATGATGAAACTGATTCATTAAAATTCCAGGAGACTAGGAATCTCTACCTTAGAATCTCTTGGTTGAAAAGGTTCTCTTTTTATTCAGCTTTTAATCTTTATTTTATCCCTTTGTCCTTTGTAAGTTGATAGTTCTGTACATAGTGTCCTGAAAAGCCACATCCACTAGTCATCTACTGTGTTGAAAGAAGAACAGGGCTTAAATGGCAGTGTGTTCTGTCCTCTGCACAAGGGAGCATTGTTTTTAAGAATGTGACAGGCAAATAGAAATATGGAAAACCTAAAATTTGGGTCATGAATCATTCCTTGTCCTCTGAGTAGAAAGAGGCTGCAAGAATTGTTTCTTGCAAATCCTGGCCATGGAACAAATCTGTAGGGCTCCCTTCTTTCCTTTAAGCACAGCAGATGCTTTCAAAAACAATGGATTTAGCACTGCCCTTGTCTTCATCTGGCATTCTCTGTGGAGTAAACTCTGGCTGCTTGTGGATACATACAAAGCAACTATGTTTCCTGGGGGAACTGTGCTGGAACAGAGTTCCATATTTAATACTCATAGTCTCCCTTGGGGGTTGGAGCATGGCATTATTCTTTCAAACCACAGAAATCTACTTTGTTTGGTGAATAGCATTATGAAGTCAGTCATTTATGACCTTGAGAAATGAAGAACCTCCTGAGAACTTAGGTGAATAGAGCCTGATTGGTGTGATAAAGATCTCTTTGGAGTTTCTGGGGATTAAAGAATTTTGAGTTGCAAACATTCAGAAATAGTAAATAAAAAGAGAATGGATCAAGGCCATGGAAGTAAGAGCCAGGGCTATTAAAGAAAGATTGATCTTTGTGTCAATGAGGAGTTATGCTCTGATAAAGGATGATATCTTTTGAGAAGGGGAGGGATGGGCACTTTAGTTCGGAGCACTGAAAATATTCTTATAAAGAAGGAAAGCTATGTTGACGAGGAAAGTCCACCAAGATGTGGGCTTAAGTGTGAGATAATGTACCATGGTATGATTTATTTTCTAATTCCTTGTCCTGGGCTCCTAGTGAAATATTAATCTGGAATCTATGCATGTAGTTCTCTGAAGTTGTTTGTTTGTTTGTAATATCTGTATCTCCTCTCTTTTACTTCTGGTAGATAGATATATAGCCTTCTCTATTAATGGGTAGACATTCTCTTTTATTTTATCATCTCCTTTGTTTGGTTCTAGTTTCTAGAAGATGTTTCAATTTTATTTTCCAAACTTTCTATTGATTTTTTGTTGCTAATTTCAGTTGCCACTTTTTTATATCTAAGAACTCTTTCTTATTTTTTTCTTGTGCCTTTCAATTATTTCCTGGATACAATATTTTCTCTGATCTCTTTAATAGCATTAATCATAGTTATTTTGGAGTTTTCTGGTGACCGTCTGTTGTTTTTGTTCCCTAGGTCTCCTTTTACTCAGTTTACTTGTTTTTGTCTCTGTCTTCCATGTTGGACGTTGTCCTTAAATGAATGTTAATCCTCGGTTGTCTCCAGTCTTCCTTGTTCAACTTCAGAAAAGAAATTTCCTGTCTCCTGCTTTAGTAGTTTTCTATTGCTGAATAACAAATCGCCATAACCTTAGTGGTTTAAAACAACATTCAATTATTAGCTCCAAGGTCTGTAGGTCAGAAATTTGGGTAAGCTTATGGGGGTTCTCTGCTTAGAGTCCTACAAGGGCTAAAATCAAGGTGGTGGCTGGAATGGGGTCTTATCTAGAGCCTTTGAGGGAGAAGCTGCTTCCCAGTTTATTCAGGTTGTGAGCAGATTCAGTTCAGTGCAATTGTAGGACTGAAGTTCCTGGCCTCACCATTTTCAATACCAGGTGTGATGGTTACATTCATGTGTCAGCTCAGCCAGGTAATGGTGCCCAGGTGTTTGGTCAAGCAAGTACTGGGTTAATTGTAATACAAAGGACTTTAATCATCAGTGAGTTGTTTGCATAGATGGCTAATTACGTCTACAGTCAACTAAGGAGCTTGCCATCAGCAGTGAGTGACATCTCATCCAATCAATTGAAAGCCTTAAAAGGGGAAGTGATTTCAGCATTTAGAGAGAAAATTCTCATATCTACTTCAGACAGATGGCATCTCCTGGGAATTCATCACGGACCTTCACTGGAGCCCCTGGTTTGTAACCTGCCCTGCGGAATTTGTCCTTGTACTTCTCCATGGTTGTGTGAGCGAATTTTATAAAATCTCATAATATTTACAGATATCTCCTGTTAGTTCTGTTTCCTTAGAGAACCCTGCCAGAACACTGGCAATGGCACAACAAATCTTCCTCATGCTTCCCATCTCTCCAACCTCTTTTCCTGCTACCTGCTAGAGAAAACTCTGTTTTCAAAGGCCTTGTGTGATTAATTTTGGCCCACCTGGATGATCTCCTTTTTCCATATAATGTAACATAATCACAGGAGTGATATAGCTCATCATATTCATAGGTTTCATCCATACCAAAAGGAAGGGGATTACATGAGGGTGAAGGGCATTGGAAGTCATTCTTGAAATTCTGCCAACTACATCTGCCGAAATAGGAGAAGTATAATATAAACAGCTGGTTGCTTACCGCGGAGAGTGAATCTCAAGGAATAATAGCTCCTTGATCAGATTCTCAACCAGTCCCATCTCTCTGATGACTTGCAGTGCTGGCTGGAGCCATTAATTCTGGATTACACCCTGGGCTCTGCAGTCTTCTTAATCAGCAATTGCTCAACGTCCTCTTGGGGTTCCCAGATTTCTCTGTCCTGCCAAATTAGTCACCACTCATCTGTATGCTTGCCATCTTCCTAAGAGGTGTTGGCATCTCTTGCCTGCAGTTCATCTCCTCTCTTATTGTTCTAGTGTGCTTCTATCATTTTATTACTTTCGTAGCTTTGAACTTTGCTACCATTTATGACATATTTTTGTCTAGTTTAGCAAGCTCCTATATAGAATGTAATTTCATAAGTTTCAGTAAAAAAACTGACATTGGAGTCAAGATTCAAGGTTTCTGATTCCTTTGTACCATGTCTATTCCTCTCACAGCTTCATGAATTTTCCCCTGGGATGACAGTTTTCTTAAAACATTGAAATACATTATCTGGAAAGTGAAATATTTATTAGATCATGGAGGTCATTTTTAACAATATACCAAGAAGCTGTATCGTTGGCAAAATCCGGAGGCTTTGGCTTTGTTTTCATGTGGATGGTATTCTGTCAGTATTTTTTAAAGCCATGTTTAAAATTGTTTTTTCTTAGATTTAAAACATTGTCTTTAGTTGGTAACAGGTAAAATACTAAATAATCATGCAAGCCCCAAACGTGTTCATAGCCTCAGTGCTGTATTGTTTTATTGATGTGCTCTTTGATGTCCCTCGTGCTTTTTCAAATGCTTCACACTGTTTCTAAGATAAGTTCTTAAGACTGAAGCAGGAGTAAGTGCAGGGAGGCCAGAAGCAGCGTGGTACACACTCCCTCCTCCCTTTGAGCAAAACAAGCTGATTTAAATCTCATCTGGTACCAGGAAGATATGTGTCATTAAAATACAATCCCATACTTCTAATTTAAAGAGAGCCCAAGCCCTTGTTTGACTAATACATCTGTTCATGGGTAAATGCTGCATACCTATTCAGATTCCCCTCATCCACTATTAATTTTGAGCTACTATCCACTGATAAATTATTGGAAGAAAGCCAAAACACCTTGTAAGATATATTGAAACCTTTATAGTATTAAGAGGCATTAATATTTAAGGAAAAATGATATTTAATTGTATTATTTTGAAGATGTGTTTTCTAATATTCTTAACATCATGTGTGTCTATAGAATTTCAGAACTGACCCCTGACTATTAGCAATTACAAGTAAAAATAGCTTGATTATCTGTGGAATATCCTTATTGACTGAATATTTACCTGGGTGAATGGGATGTTTCATGTTTAAATATAGATTGACTGTAAACATAAACTTACCATCTGATCCAGAAATTCCACTCCTAGGTTTATTCCCCAAAGAATTAAAAACAAGTATACAAATGAAAAATTGTACACAAATGATCATAGCAGCTCTATTCGCAATATGCAAAGGATGGGAAGAGCACAGATGTCCTTCAGCAAATGAATGGATGAACAGAACATAGTATATCCATACCATGGAATGTTATTCAGCTATTAAAAAAATAAGGCACTGATGCATGCTGTAACATGGATGAACCTTGAAATCATTACACTAAGTGAAAGAAGACAAGCACATAAGGACACATATTATATGATTTCAGATATACTAAGTATCCAGAATAGGCAAATTCATAGGAAAGAAAGCAGATTTGTGATTGCCAAGGACAGGGTGGAGAGGAAAATGGGGTGCAACTATGAAATGGGTATGGGGTTTCCATTTGAAATGATGGAAAGTATTGAAACTAAAGAGTAATGATGGTTGTAAAACATTGTGAATATACTTAATGTCACTGAGTTGTACACTTTACATGATAAAATGGTAAATTATATGCTGTGTGTTTTTTACATCAATAAAAATAATGGTAATGGAATGGAGAAAGATATACTACTCAAGACTTATATAAAGAAAGTTGAAGTAGCTATATGAATTTCAGACAAAAGAGAGTTCAGAACAAGAGAGGTGATCAGATAAAAAGTTATATTACATAATAATAAATGTATCAATTCTTCATGAAAACAACCATTCTGAATGTGTATGCACCTACCAATAGAGTGTCAAAATATATAAGGCAAAATCTGAAAAATGTAAAAGAAATAGACAAATCCACTATTATATTTGAAGACTTCAGCACCCCTCTGTGGGTAATCTACAGATCAAAAGGCAGAAAATCAGTAAGGATAAAGATTACTTGAACAGCACTATCAGTCCAATTGACCTAATTGACATTTATAGAACATTCGTTCAATACAGCAAAATATACATTCTATTCAACTCACACAAAATATTAACCAAGATGGACCACATTCTGGGCCACTGAACAACATACTTCTAAATAAGATATAGGCAAAAAAAGAAGTCTTGAGAGAAATATAATCTATTTTGAAGTAAATGGAAATGAAAATACAATTTACCAAAATCTGTGGGATACAGTTAAAGCAGTGCTTAGAGAGAACTTTATAACATTAAATACATATATTAAAAAGGAAGAAAGATCTAAAATCAATAATGGAAACTTCCACCTTAGGAAAATAAAAGTAGAAGAGGAATTTGCAGCTAAAGCAAGTAGTAGAAAAAGAAATAATACAAATTGAGGTAGAAATAAATGAAATTGAAAACAGAAAAACAATATGAAAACCAATGAAACAAAACCAGGTTCTTTGAAAAAAATCAATAGAGTTGTTAAGTAGCCAAGTTATCTAGAGAGAGAGAGAGAGAGAGAGAGAAGACAAAAACAACCAATATCAGAGATAAAAGAGGAGTCATCACTAATGCTGTTATGGTCTTTAAAAGGATAACAATATAAACAACTCTATGCCTAGAAATTTGATAATTTTAGATGAAGTGGACAAATTCTTGAAAAACGGGAACTACCAAAATTCATAAAGAAGTAGATAATCTGAATATCCCTATATCTATTAAAAATTGAATCAATAATTAATAAACTTCTAAAAAGGAAATCATATTTATTTCAAGTATGCATGATGACTGGATCAACATTTAAAAATCAATGTAATTCACCATATAAACAGGCTAAAAGGAAAAATCATATGATCATATCAATTAACACAGAAAAAGTATTTGAACAAATACTTTAGCACCTATTCATGCTAAAAACATGCAGCAAACTAGGAATAGCAGGTATATTCTCAAATTGGTAAATATAGTAGACTGTACACCTTCCCCTGAGACTGGGAAGAAAGCAAGAATATCCTCTCTTACCATTTCTGTTCAACATTTTACTGGAAGCCCTAGATAGAGAAACAAAACAAGAAGAAGAAATACAATACAGAGTGGAAAGGAAGAAATAACTGTCTTAATTCACAGATGACATGATTATGTATGTAGAAAAATCCCAAAGAATCAACCACAAACTTCTGAAATTATTAAGCAACTCTGGCAAATTAATAGGATACAAAGTCGATATACAGAAGATATATATTTTTTCCCTCTATATCATGATTGAACATTGGAATTTGGAATGAAAAGGACCAGTTACAGTAGTACCCTCAAAAATAAATACTTTGGTGTAAATCTTATATAATATGTATAGGATGTGTATGTGGAAAGCAACAAAACACTGATGAAAGAAAGCAAAGATCAAAACAAATGGAGAGATATTCTGTGTTCATTGTTTGGAAGACTCAGTATTGTTATATTGTCTCTTCTATCAAAACCCAGTCTACAGAATTAACAAATTGCAACCAAAACCCACTAGAAATTTTCTGTTGATTCTAAGATTTATTTGAAATTGAAAGGCTCTAGAATTGCCAAAAAATCTAAAAAAGAAAAAAGAAAAAAGAAAAGAGAAAAAGAGCAAACTTGGAAGACTTACATTAAATGATTTCAAAACTGGCTATATAACTATCTTAACTGAGACAATGAGAAGGCTAGACAAAAAGATGAGAGGAAAAGAATGAAGTGTTCAGAAGTAGACTGACACTTATACAGCCAATTTTTTTTTTTTTTTGGTCAAGGCAATTCAATGGGGAACAGTGAGTCTTTTCAAAAATGGTGCTCGAAAAATTCGATAAACCTATGAATAAAAATAATGTTTGACCCTTTTCTCATACCCTAAACAAAAATCAAATAAACATGGATCATAGCCATAAAAGAAAAGGCTGAAACTGTGCAGCATCCAGAAGAAAATATAGGATATTTATGTGACCTTGAGAGATAAAGTAACAATTTCATAGAGAAAATACTGGAAATAGTAATAATAAAAATATGGCAATTTGAACATTGTCAAAATTAAGGAATCTACCTTCTGCCTATCAAAAGACACTCTAAAGAAAATAAAAAGGTAAGTCATAGACTTGGAGAAGATATTTATAAAATATATTTTACAAAAAACTTTTATCCAGATTATAGTAGAGTGCTAACCTCTCAATTCTGAAAAAACCACTGAACACACAAAATGATATATGAATGGCTGATAGTGAAAAATATGCTTGACATAATTAGTCATTTGGGAAATGCAAATGAAAACAATAATGAGATTTTACTTCATACTTCTTAAAATGGTCAATATTAAAGATTCACTACAGTAACTGTTGACAAAGATGTGAAACTTATATAGTGTTGGTAGTACAAAATTTTCCAACAACTCTGGAAGTTGTTCAGCATTTTCTTGTGAAATTAAATGTAATCCTACCTTGATCTGGTAATTCCATGCCTTGGTGTATATACATTAGAAATGAAAATATATATCCACAAAAATTCTTGTACAAGAAAATTCCTAACAGCTTTATAATTATTGACTAAAAATTGGAAATGGTCCAAATATCCATCAAGAAGAAAATGGAAACCAAATTGTGTTAGACTCAATATACTTATCAATAAAAATGAACTACTGATACACTCCATGAACTGGCTGACTCTCAAAAATGTCAGTTGAATGAAAAAACCAGGCACAGACCAGTAAAACTATGATTATTATGTACTATATAATTCAACTTATACATTAAATAACAGAGAAAAATAATCTATGGTGATAAAAATAAGGACATTGGTTGAGGGAGCAGTTTTACTGGACAGGATATGTAAAAACCTCCTGGGGTGATGGAAATTTCAGTTTCTTCAATGGGATGATGGTTATATGGGTATCCACCCATATATATCTACAAATGTATACATTTGTCAGAATGTTACAAATTAAACTTCTGGTCCCAGGCAGGGTGGTCTAAGCAATTCTCAACACCATCAGTCCCACTGAAGACAATTATAAATTATGGATAGATTACATGAATCATCTGTTTGAGAATTTTGACAAGTAAATGATAACAGGTAGATTAGGAAAGAAGACCAGACTTTGAAGTGCCACCCACCTTCAAGATTACCATTTTTTCCCCCTTCCTGTATCTAACTGCCTAAAGACAAAACAACCTAAAATGCAGAAAAGGGCATCAGGACATAGAAGTCCAGAATAAACCCTCTAGTTTTGGCTCAAGAAGTGGGAAAGGGAACTCTTAATGCTCAGAGAGAAGAAAAAAAAAATCCTCTTTCAAAACTTTTCTCTCTTCTCTAACATGCCATCGAGAAAATTATACTATGGTAGCAGTAGTAGAAGGAAAAATGGAATCCTACAGATACCAAAATTCTAAATCTTCTCTAGTCGGTAGAGGTGTGGACGTGGTGACAAGAGGGTTGGCCCAATCTCTATTGTTATTTATTCTCTCTGTGCTCCTGCCTCTTGCCTGGTATGGATATAATGGCAGAAGTGCATGGTGGGATGGGTTAATTGAGATACCAATTTTATGGCTAAGTCAGAAAAAGACATGTCCCATGAAATTAGAAACTACTGGGAGATCATAAAGAGGTAGAAATTTGGGAATGAAACACCACAAAGTTGTTTATGAACTCCCCAGGTTCATATGTTTGAATTAGATCCTAAGTAGCATGCCAAACACTGAGAACAGAACTAAAGATATACAACTGCCAGGTCCAAATTGTCTGTTGGTTGACACACAATTAAGAAAAAAAAAAAACCCAAAATATGGCAAACTACAGACAAAACTACCAAATTCCAAACTATATCTGTTCTTCATGACTATTTTTTTTTAGCTAATAATGTAAGACTGGTTTTAGAAAAATCAATAAATATAACACATCATATTAACTGACTAAAGAAGAAAAAACACATGATTATATCAATTGATATGGAAAAAGCACTTGACGAAATTCAACATCTGTCCATAATAAAAACTCTCAGCAAACTAGTTGTAAAAGGGAACATCCACAGTCTTATAAATTATACTTAACAATAGTCCTGCAGCTAATATCATAGTTAATAGTGAAAAACTGAATGCCCCTAAGATTTGGTAAAAGGCAAGGGTTTCCCCTTTCACCAGTGCTTTCAAATTGTACTAAATGTTCTAGCTAGGGCATATAGTAAGTAAAGGAAACGAAACAGTTGCAGATTACAATGGAAGGAGTGAAACTGTTTTTGTTTGCAGACAACATGATCTTATATATCTAAGTAATTCACTAAACTAATTTCAAGGAGTTTAACAAATAAATGCCAACTACTTCCACATCCTAAAGCAAGGAGCTAGACAATCTAAGCAAGATGTAATAAGAAATTAGACTAGTTCTGCCAGCATTAGCCATATCCAACGTACATATTTTTTACAGGACCTATGTATAAAAACTGATGCCAGAAAGGCTAGAATAAGAGAATTTTGACAGAATTGCTTGAGTGCTACATTTCCCTTCTTTCCATAGCAGGAAGCTATTTTTTCTTTTCCTCAAACCAAGTTACAAGTCAAGAGAATGGAAATATAAGGGTTTGAGAGAGAGGGTTTCTTAGGAGAGCATTGTTTGTGTTTCTCCTTTTCCACCATGTTTGGGGAAAATAGTGTGCTTCTCCTTTACCTTATGGCACTGTATTAATTTGAGTTGGTGAAACAAGTATCTCATTGGTTTATCTCATGCCACAGAGTTTTTTCTCACACACAAAACTCAGTGCAGATGTTTTTGATCATGTGCTCTCTCTCAAGCCTGGGATACTGGATGATTCTATCTCACAGCTCTCTATATTTAGCACTTGACCTGAAAGGTCTTTCTGAAAGAGGAGGAGAGATTATGCAGGATCACAAGGAACCTTTCAAGGGCCCAGCCTAGAAGTAGCTGACATCTCCTTCACCTATATTCCATTGGCCAGAGATCAATCATATGGCTTCACCTAATTGCGATAGACCTGGGAAATGTTTAGGTGTATGTTCAGAAGGAAAATAAAGTGGTTTGGTGAACCCATAGCTTTGACCTTGTCAAAAAAAATCTGCCCATCTGGTCACCAATTACAGGTTTCACTTTTCTTCCTACCATAGTATATACTCACTCACTTTCCAAGAAGGACAACTCCAGTCCCACCCAGTTCCTGCATCCAGAATCAAGTCCAGGTTGAGTGTGTGATGTGTAGCTGTCTCCTGCAAGTTTGGATCCAGAATTAAAATTATGTGTCATATTACCCCAACCTTCACTATACAATGATGGAATAGGGACAGAGTAACCCCCAAAACACACTGATTTGGAAACTTGAAGAATGGGAGGCATATAACAAAGAGTGCTCTGAACAGTACTCAAATGGCACTGGTCAGCAACTGTGAAGGTCCTCTAATTTGCAGTTAGGGAAATCCCTGTGATTAGACCATGCTACCATTGTAGGAGGAATATTTTGCCCATTGTTCTCTCTAGCCCGTAAATATACCTTCTGATTGGTTCTTGCCCATCTACCAGTCTCCTTGGGCTTGGAAGAGTATGCCCGTTTTTGGCACTGCACAACTCTTGCAGCCTACTTCCTGGTGGAGAAAGCTTGGAGAGCTCAAGTTGTTTACAATTTAAATGATCAAAAGATTTTTTCATTTTTTATTCTTTTATTATTTTAAAAAATCTAGGCATGTGATTTCTTTGGCAATATAATCTCATCAAAAATACAGTTAGCTGTGATATCTGTGTCCAATCAGTTACATATGCTAATAATCACCCTTAAAGTTTCTTTTAAAAACATAGTTCTCAAATCTACTTTGTTTCCTTGCTTCCTTTGCCTCATGCCTCTCTCTCTCCTTAATAGCAGCTACCTTGAGGCTATTTAAAACAATGTGTGGGGAGACCATATCCTTCCTCTGATTTTATCCACCAGGCTGAGTCATTCTGTTCTATTGAGACATTTCACTGAGACTTTTTCACTCAAAGCCCTGTAAAATGCCATCTCCTTTAGTTTAAGGTCTAGAATTAGGTCTAGAATTTTTCAGTCATGCAAGGATCTGAACTCTATGTTCTTTCTCCTTTTAAAGAACCCATTTTGTCTTTTTCATGACAAAACTTACAATTTTCTTTTGATTATCCTCTTGATCTAGAGCTAGAACCTTAGCAGGAATATAATCATTTTTATAGCCTCCAATACCAGTTGCTTTATTTTCCTGATGTCTGATCGCTAAGTCAAAGTTTTTTCCTTACAGCTTTAACCCACTTCTGGGTAAGGATCTTTATTAGTTTTGGCAGACTAATTGCTCTAACAAAGGATACTAACCATTTATTTCTCAGTCAGTCAGAGTCTAATGTGTATGTTCATAATAGGTTGGCTATCCCAGGAGATTCTTTTCTAAATGATAACTTAGGAACCCTGGCTTCTTCCATCTTATAGTTCTGACTCTACACAAGAGTCCTGTGTGTTCAATCATGAAGGAAGTGAGAAAATAGGAAAGATTACTAGGATGTTTTAATGTCTAGACCTGGAAAAGTCAAACATTTTCACCCAATTCCATTGTCCAGAACAAGTAGCATTTTTTCAGCCAGAGCCAATGAGAGGGGTTTCAGGGTGACCATACAGACGGATTACTGTATGTCTCCTGGAGTTTGGGCATGAGGCAAGAGAGCTAAGTAAAAGAGTAGAGTGTACTACCACTGATAATGGAGTAGGGATGTATGAGTTTTCCCATAGATCTAAGGTATCTATATCAGAGCACATGCCTGAGGTCATTTTTAAAAGGATCCTTCTCCAGAATCTATGTGAAGAAGAGTAAGATATCCCAACATGAAGAATCCAAGCTTAACCACCAAAGCCCAGCAGCTAGGATAAGCAGTTTTAAGCAGCCATTTGATAAGGATCACCGAAGTAATCATGGGACCTGTTTGCAAGAAGAAACTCCAGGGAAGACAAAAGGAAAGACAAATGGCCCACCAAAGAAAAAGCCAGCAAATGCGCAACTGCTATGTCCAGGGGAATGTGGTACCAGATTGCAACTGTGCCCACCACTTTGAAAGCTGCAAAATTCTTTAAAGTGCAAGCTATGTTGTTATGCTAATTTCTGAATGTGTTTAGACACTTAGCAGTGTTGCCGTAAATCTTTTTCATTTGGGAATTTATCCATCTCGTTTTGACTTGGAACAAACTAGGTAGATTTTGTGTGGCACATGTATAGCAAAGCATAATTAGAATTATAGGCAAGTTCAGGACAACTTACTGTCTGCCAGTATTTTCTAAGTAAAGCTAGTCTACTCAACATTGTTCATGCCTTTGCCAATGTTTTTCTACATCCCTAGACTAGAAAAGGCATTCATTCAGTTCCAAGTATACTTGTAGGCTTATTTATAAAAGAAAATTTCTATGACAATCTAGTGAAAATAAGAGAACAGAGCCATGGAGAGATAGACCTGAAAGACAAGATAAGTAGGCATTCTGTAATGTGGAACTGAAAAAAAGGAAATTTAAAAAAGAAAGGAGAGGGAAATATAAACATCACATAAAATACACTGTTTAATCATAAAATTTGATGTAAAATGAGCATATTAGCTGGAATGATAGTCAATTAAGCATTGGATTAAAAATGCTTATCTTCTTTGAACTTTTGAAGTGTTTCTTGGGATGATTTGGTAATCCCAAGTTTCTTGATTGGTGTGGTTCCTGCAGTTTGAGAGGACTCTTACAGATCCCTCTTTGGGAGTGAGGGTCCTCAGGACCCTCCAGAGTGCCACATACTCTAGATGTGAAGGAGTAAAACAGCTCTAATAAAATATCTAAATATTGTGGGGGAAACCAGCAGAGTACAAATTGGGAACGATCTTCCAGAGTTGGTTTTAGTCCATGATCCTTTAAAAAGACTGAATCTAAATCCAAAAGATTTGTTACCTTCTTCATCCTATCTCTTCTACCATCAATCAACAGTCTCATTTTGGCTTGCAGGAGAGGTAAGTTGCCACCTTAAACTGAATGTCAATTAAAATAAGTGTTGCATTTACTAAATTTATCACAATATAATAGTTACACTGATGTTGTTAAGGGTTGAGACTTTTGAGAAAGTTGGTAAAGCAAGAATGTATTTATTTTGCTTATGAATCTTTGGGGGACAAGAGGGTGAATTGTAGTAGGCTAGGTGGGTCCAATAAGATGGAAGACAGAGGCAGAAGAGATGGTCAGGAGCATGTAAAGGGAGAAATGGACACATTTTTCTGTCTTTAAAAATGAAGAAAGAGGTAGAGCAGTTGTAGCTCAGTGGCTGAGCATGTGCTTAACATGTGTTAGGTCCCAGGTTCGTAAAAATAACTAAAAAAAGTAAAAAATGAAGGAAGAGGACCATGAACCGAAGACTGTGGGCAGTTTCTGTATGCTGCAAAGGAAATAAAATGTATTCTTCCAGAAAGGACTACAGCCCCTGATTGAAACTTTGATTTTATTCCAGTGAGACTTATTTTGGACTGCTGAACTAATTGCAGCATCATAAGACAAGAGATTTATTTCATTTTAAGCCACTAAGTTTGTGGTAATGTTTTGCCACAGCCATAATGAACTAATGTAGGGGTTATTTATTAAATTTATCACAACATAATAAAGTTATATTGAGTATACTTGTATTAGTCAGCCAAAGGGGTACTGATGCAGAGTACCAGAAATCTGTTGGTTTTTAAAAAGGGTATTTATTTGGGGTAGAAGCTTACAGAGACAAGGCCCTAAAGAGTCCAACTCAAGATTATTTCCTTACCAGATTCCTGTTGCCATGTGTTGAAGCAAGATGGCAGGTGACATCGCCAGGGTTCAAATTTCCTCTTCTGTTTTAAGGCTATATGGTCCCAGCTTCTTCCAGTCTCAGCTGTAGGCTGGCATAAGGCTCATCTCTCTCCCCAGGGCTCATTTTTTTCTGGGCTCAGCTGCACTGGTTTCTTCACCAGTTCAGCTGTAAACTATCAGGCTCATCTCTCTCCCCAGGGCCTCTGCCATGCTTATTGAGCTGTCTCTATTCCTCTGTGTTCTGCTCTGTGTACCTACTTCCATGTGAAAGACTGTTTTATCAGCCCATCAAGGGGGTTGGGGCTCAATGCCGAGTTGTACTCTAATGACATGGTTGAATCAAAGCCCTAAACTTAACATAATCCAATCAGACGTCTTAGCTGAATCTAATACAATAAAGGGTTATCATGCTCAGAGGAAAGATCAGTTTGCAAACATAATCTATATCTCTTTTTGGAATTCATAAATAATCTCAAGCTGCCACAATACATTAAACTGATGTACAACTTATTGACTGCCCTTGTTGAATAGCTGTTCATTTGCCTACATCTGTCTGTTTTCCCTGCTTAAGCTCCTAGTAGGAGAACATGGGAGTCTCAAGAGTTTTCCAGATGGGCAGTTTCTAGAAATTCACTGCAGTGTAATTGTTCTAAATCGTCACTTTTCCTTGGCTATCAGTCTATGTGAGATTTGAATAATCCTATATATATTTCTCCCACCAAAACATGGAGAAAAAATGGTTTGTGACTGGATTACAGACAGCAATTAGAAGATGGTAACTTCTGACCCTGATGCCTTTGAAACTTTGTCAACAACAGAAGGAAAAATTAATTAAAAAATTAAAGGGCTGGAACAAAATAAAATAATTCTAATCCCTTCCTGGTGGAATGCTTCCCAAGCGAATGAGAGTTGGGGAGGCTGTAAAACAGATAGCGGGCCACAGTCTTTAGTTGACAGTGTCCTGTAACTCTATCGTGACTTCTGGGAACAGAACTGTTTCCTTGTACTCAGAAAAGGACAGAAAATTTCCTACTTTAAAATTAAAGACAGAGATTGTGTTTTCCTTTCTTTTTTAACCCCATCACTCCTTTGAGTACAAGGAAGACAATCAATGAGTATGTATGAATTAGGAAATAACTCCATTCTGAGTTTCTTGCCAATGGTTTGACAATCTCATGCCTAAGAAGGTTTGGCAATAGAGTTTTGCAGTAAGAGAAGTCTCATTCATTTTCTCAGGAGTTTGAATTTCTTTTCAAATTACGAAGCACTTCCATCACTTCTTGAATCTTTGAACCTGCTCTAGGAGGGTGCTCTCTGAAATAAATGGCTCTGAGGCTCTGGAATATCCTTTAGAACTCTCCTGCTGGAAGTGTGATTCTTGGACCAGTGACATCAGCATTATGTCCTGCGGGTTGAAAACAAAGAATCTCAGTCCTCAACCCAGATTCATAGGCATGTTAAAGTTTGAGAAGCGCTGCTTAAGACAATATTTCTTGGGTCACACTTTAGCTTCAGAGATTATGTTTGGCTCTTTGATCGAAGCAGTTGGTGTTATGGTGGCTGTGGTGGTGGTTGTGGAGTGGCTGTGATGGTGATGACGGTGGTTGCAGTGGTGATGTTTGTGATGGTTGGTGGTTAATATTTTGAAAGTGGTTTAGGTGGTGGTAATGCTGGTTGTGATGGTGTGGATAGTTGTGGTCATGGTTACACAGGGCGAACAGCTATAGTGAGAGTAGTTTCTCCAATATAAAAGATGTTTAAAGATTGGTGACAGAGTGTCTAAGAGCAAATAATTGAAAGTACCTTGTGGAAAATGTGATTATAGCTTCTCTCAAAAAAGTCCTGTGACTGCCACCACTATTTATTTTCCAACTTTTTTTTTTTTTGGTAAAACAGACAAGTTAATTTTCCTTTACCTACCTTTATGGTTTATACAGTGTAATAAATGTTTATCATGAGTAATGGTGAAAGAAATCTAAGAAGTTAAGAAGGTTTAATCAAATAATGTCAAGATTTTCATTTAAAAATCTGCCTATGCAATTTAAGTTCAGGCTGTTAATATTGTTAAACTTTGAAAAATATAATTTTCATATCTGATCTGACTTGCAATACAGGAAGTACAATTGCATTTTTGTTGTTAAATATATTTTGTTTGTTTCCTTTACTTGCACTGACGGTATCAATTTAAATGACTAATTCATTACAAAAGAAGGCAAGGTAGCATAGTGGAGAAGACCACACAGCTTTTTTCCTTGCTAGTCTGGCTACTTAAGGCCCTCTGTCTTTTCCCACACGGAAAAAAATCTACAAGAATTTTTAGTACCTTATTATGAAAACAAATGTTTCTGATGCATTCTCATATTGTTCATGTATTTGTAAATTAAATTATGGCTTTTATTAATGTGGACCTACAGTACATTCACTAGAGATATTTTGTTTGGACACAACCTGACTTAATTCTAGCCCTCATCATTCCTGACCTGAATTACTATCATTGCCCGTCACAGCTCTCCCTGGCTCATCTGACCAACCCCACCATGAATCCACTACGTTACTGTGGTAGGTTGAAGTATGCCTCCGCTTTAGACATAATCTTACCTGTAATCTGCATGGCTGTGAGTGTGAGCCTGTTATAAACAGGATCTTTTGAAGAGGGTTTTTAATTTTCATTTTTTATTTACGATGTGGCCCGGCTGAATGAGGGTGGGCCTTAATCCCGGTGACTGCAGCCCTTCCTCAGAGAAGTTCAGTCAGAGAAAGTCACGGGAAGGACCCGGAAGCCAGAAGCCGGAAGTCAGCTGAGCCGGGAAGAGAAAGGAGACTGGGGCAGGGATAGCCGCAGAGGCGCCCTAAGGTCCGCAGGCAGTCGGCGCCCGTGTGTTACAGACCGAGGGAGACGCCTGGTTTTGGACTTCTAGCCTCAAAACTGTAAGCCAATAAAGGCCCATTGTTTAAGCCAACCCACTGTGTGGTATTTGTCAGTACAGCCTGGCAGATTAAGACAATTACCTTGAGTGGGTTTTTTTTTTCCCCCCTAAAACTCATGTTGTGATAATACTCCTGTTTTAAAGTCCTTTTAGTCATTTCCTTTAGGGAAAATTTCACACTAACCATATATATGGCTCCTAACTTCTCTAATATTTACTCTTGTAACTACTCCATGAGCACACTTTGCTCCATACACTTTGAATTATTGGGACACACACTTCTGATCCAACGAAAACTTCTTCATGTTCAGAGATGCTGCTCAATCACCTTCTTCAAATGACCTTCCATGATTTGCTCCCACACCGAGCTAGATGGCCCTGCCATGCCCAAAGTATAAACTCTGATCACATCAGGGTATCATTTTGTGTGATCACTCTTTGGTTACTTCTGTTTTAACCAATAGACTGTGAATCCTCAAGCATCTTCCATCTTTATAGGCTTACCCATCACCAGGCATACTGTAGATAAGGTAGAATTGGGACTGCTACTAAAAACAATCCAAATGGAACACAACAATAGAAAACTTTGACTGAAAAGAACACATATCAAATGTCTTCAATTCACTTGACGTCAGTTCAATTTAATAGATACAGATGGCAGATTAACCAATGAGAAAAGGGGATAGCCCAACAGCGTTTGTCAGAAGTCTTGGATTCGGTTCTGTTTATGGGACTTACTAGTCACAGGGTATTCCACACAGATATATTATTGAGCTTGTTTCTGAACCTATTATTTCATCACACAGAAATATAGGATCATGGGGAGCAGATGTGGCTCAAGTGGTTGACAACCTGCTTCCCGCATGGAAGGTCCTGGGTTCAGTCCCTGGTGCCTCCTAAGGACAAAAACAAAACAAAACAAAAAAACCAAAAACCGAAAAGCAGGCAAACAGGGGAGCCAACCCAGGGTTGCTGATGTGGCTTAGTAGTTGAGCACCAGCTTCCCATAGGGGAGGTCCTGGGTTCAATCCCCAGTTCCAGTACCTCAAAAAACAAACAAAAAGAAATATAGGATCAATTTTTCACTAAAACATTAATGTTTAAATAAAAATATAAAAAGTGTTCTGTAAAACACTATTCCATGACTGTACATTATTGAGATATAATGGTATGGTAGCTGTTTTTCCTAATTCAAAAAATCCTAGAGTCTATTTAATATTTGTGACATATATTGACAAGTTTCCTCATAGAAATTTTATATCAGAAGTAGTAGTAGATGAGAATGTATTGCCATAAACAAACTTGGTGATACATATATATATATATATATATAAAACTGAGACATATATATGGCAATGTCTGTTTATGTGCATTAAATTTTGCAATTTTTAGGTGAATATGATATAATTTATGTAAATTTGCATTTATTTGATTACTGGTCAGGTTGACTATTTCATTATATGTCTTATTATCCCTTTGTGAATTATTTTTTCTTATATTTTGCCTAATTTTTTATTTTATAAAAGATGTGTGTATATACATATATGTATGTATATGATATATGAGAAAGAACATTGGTATATATTTGCATGTATTTTTCTAGTTAGTAATTTACCTTTTAATTCCATTTAAAAGAATTTTAAAAATTCTGTTTAAAAGAATCTACCTTAAAATTCTGTTTAAACTGTTTAATTCTGTTTAAATCCTTTGACTTTGTACTGCGGAAGATTTAATCTGTTGTATATTGCATACATATTCACTTACAGTGATTTCTAGTACTTCCATTTTTATGATTTCTTGTACATTTAATATAGTAATCCATGTGGAAATTATTATGTTTAAGGTGGGAGGTAGAGATATAACTATATTTAGTTTCAAATGTGTATCCATTAGCCCCAGTGCCATGAATTAAGTAGCCATACTTTTCCCTTTGATTAAAAGTGTCTTGACACAGAGGTACTTTTTCCAGAGTTCAATCAACTCTCATTTAATTTTTCTCAGTTATTGCCCATCTTTATTTTACTTTTTGAATTTCTGATTCAACATATTTTTCTTTTATTCTCGAATGCTTGTTTGGGGATATGTAATTAAATTAGAATTCTATACTTGATTTCTTTTCTTCATGGTCGATTCTCTGGGGGACATTTGTATCTGGTGAAAAGTTTCAATTCTGAAGTTTCGTTTGCCTCTTTTAGTGGATTGTATAGTAAATGATGATTCCTGCATCAGTGCATTTTTTAAAAAAGATTTATTTATTTATTTATTTCTCTCCCCTTCGCCTCCCCGCCCCAGTTGTCTGTTCTCTGTGTCTATACTTTGCGTGTTCTTCTTTTGTCTGCTTCTGTTGTTGTGAGGGGCACGGGAATCTGTATCTTTTTGTTGCGTCATCTTGCTGTGTCAGCTCTCCGTGTGTGCGGCACCATTCCTGGGCAGGCTGCACTTCCTTTCGTGCTGGGCGGCTCTCCTTACGGGGCACACTCCTTGCGGGTGGGGCTCCCCTACACGGGGACACCCCTGCGTGGCAGGGCACTCCTTGCGCGCATCAGCACTGTGCATGGGCCAGCTCCACACGGGTCAAGGAGGCCCAGGGTTTGAACCGTGGACCTCCCATGTGGTAGACGGACACCCCATCCACTGGGCCAAGTCCGCTTCCCTGCATCAATGCATTTTGTGAATGGGCTTGGCAGTTTGGGGTGACATTCAAGAGTCCTAGTTCAAGGTTGTCCTTTTCTCTTTAGTGAAGTTATTTGTTGACAGGGTATTGCTTTTGGGGGTAGGATTGAGGGGATGATTGCATGTGTCCTATATTTTGTTTTTTTTGTTACCCTCAGAAGCTTCATACAGTTCCCCTTCTTGCTTCTTTTTCACTTCATCACCCAGATTCCTAAGGCCACATCTCTTTTACCCCTTTTGATCCCAGAAACTCTGACTTGCTAAGGCTGCCACCATGGGTGCAGTGCACTGGTAAGTTCCTTCCTTGAAGTTAGTCTCTGGCCCTACTTGGGCTCTTTTTTTGTCTTTCCAACTTTAGGATGGATTTTCTCCTTCCAAGGTGATTTTAGCTTCCTCTTCTGCTCTTTTGTCCCCAGGTCTCCCTTCATAGTTTGTCCAGATTCCTCCTAGCTCTCTGCAGGGCTTGTAAGGAAATTGAAATAGAGCTTGTTGAAAACAACTCTTGTTCACTCTTCTGCTTGCATGCAGTTTGTGGTATTCACTAGCTTCCCGTCATGCTGAAGGTCTGAGATTTGTTTTCCTCCAGATGATCTGGAGAGTGTTTTAGTGAGGGACTAATTTAGGTGGCCACCATTAATTTGGCTTATTGGTACTTTGTAATAAATATTCCTACCTCCAGGTTTATAGTAATTTTTTATTATTCTTTTACTAGAATGTTACCTACTTTCATTTGTTTATCCTTCCATATGAACTATAGAACTTATCATGTTAAAATTTCCCTTTGAGGGAAGCTGATGTGGCTCAGGACATTGGGCACTCGCCTCCCATGTGGGAGGTCCTGGGTTCAGTTCCCGGTACTTCCTGAAGAAGGTGAGCAAACAATGAGCAGACAGAGGAGAGAACCATCTTGGGGAGGGCGGTGATAAATTAAAAACAAATAAATAAATAAATGTAGTAAAATTTTTAAGAAATTCCCTTTGAAATATAATTGCATTATATTTTAACATTATTTTAAAAATTTGAGATTCTTTTAATATTGACTCTTCATATCTAGGAACATGGATACCTTGTCATTTATTTAATTTTCATTTATTCTGCTGTAAAGAAGTATGTGCGTGGATTATAGTTATTACATAAGTTTCATAGCAGTTAACAAAGAATATTCATAGATGATCTTGAAGATATGATTGATAAAATAAGCAAGACAATAATAATGACAAATATTGTAGGATTGCTTATATGAAATATCTAGAAGAATTAAATTTCATAGAGAATTTCAGAGACAGTAGGCTATCAATTACTAGGGGTGGGGGCAAATTGTTATTTCTTAATGGGTGCAAAGTTTCTGTTTGAGGTGATGAAAACATTTGGGTAATGGATTTTGATGGTTATAGTTCAGTATTGGGACTGTAATTAATATCACTGTATTGTACACTTAAGAAGGGTTAAAATGGAGAATTTTGAGTTGATATGTTATTACAAAAAAAAAAATAAAGGACTACCCCTAATATAAAAATACTAATAGTTTCCAATAATGCAATATATCAAAACTTCCAGGATATGAAATAAAACATGAATAGTGGTAAGTAGTTAGGAAAATGGATTTGTGCTTATTTCCTCATCTTGGGTGACTTAACATACACAAATTTATTTCTACAATTAATGCATTTATCAAAACAATTATTTTTATTTAAAATTTCAAAGGTATATTTGGGCTTAATACAAATGTGAAACTATAAAGGTGATATATCTTCTAAATGAAGAAAAGGGGGAAAAAATAGCAGACCATATTGCAAAAACAGAAACCAAAGGAAAATGAAAGGAGCATAAATACCAGAAGAAAACAAATTAATTCAGAAGCCAAGCATTTGCTTTAACAGTAATTTCACAAAATAAAAAAAGCAAATGCTTTTAGATATTTTAAAATTGAATTATTTTATGTAAAAAACCTAAAACACAGTACATCCCATGGTTGGAAATGAGGATGGGTAATTATATATGTATCCACAGAAAGTGAGGGGTGGGTAAGAATATGTGTATGGAGAATGAAAATGTTCTAAAATTGATTGTGGTGATGAACCCACAATTCTGAGATTATACTAAAATATAATTGATTGTACACTTTGGATGGAATGTAAGGTATGTGAATATATCTCAATAAAACTGCTTAAAAAACAAAAAGCAAGAATTAAAAAAAAACAAAGAATATTGGTGGTGTCTGCTTTTCAAAACAACTTAGCAAGGCATTGATTCTTTTTTTCCTCTGTGAATAGACTGAACTATTATTATCTTCTCCCTTTACAGTGAATAATTGAGTACCAGAAAACATAAATGACTTGCTTATATTCACATAGTCATTTGACATCACATTTGGATCCAGATTCTATATTAACTGACTTTCAGCTCTGTTCTTTCCATCTACCACAGCATCATGATCTTAAATTTCTATATGCCGTATAACCGTAGTAAGATATTTGCCATTTTATGTTCCATGATAATTTTATATTTACACATTATTTGGTCTCTTCCTGATAGGTAGCAAATATTATATATATTTATAATATGTATTGTATATATATTAAATAAAAATATAAAAAGTTTGTGGTAAAATGCTATTCCATGTATATATATGTATTTATCTGTGTGAGAGTGGTTTCATAACTGAAATACTTACCTTAATGCACAGCCCAATATTTGCTAGGTGAAAAACTGAAATTAATATTCTTTTAGTTTCAGAGCCTGGTGTGTAATATACAAGGAAGAATTTAAAATAATGCCAAATAATCTTGCTATATTTGTCTAAGAAATCATGCAAATATTTTTTCTTGTAATAATCTACTTTTTGTTTTTCTCTGTTTCTTTTCCTTCTATCTACTCCTCTCCCTTCCCCTTCTTCCCTCACCCTTTCCCTTCTCTAATGTCCTTTTTTTTTTTTAAGATTTATTTTATTTATTTCTCTCCCCTTCCCCACCCCCTGCCCCATTTGTCTGTTCTCTGTGTCCATTTGCTGTGTGGTCTTCTTTTTGTCTGCTTCTGTTGTTGTCAGCGGCATGGGAATCTGTGTTTCTTTTTGTTGTGTCATCTTGCTGCGTCAGCTCTCCGTGTGTGCGGTGACACTCCTGGGCAGGCTGCACTTTCTTTCGCACTGGGCGACTCTCCTTACGGGGTGCACTCCTTGCACATGGGGCTCCCCTACGCGGGGGACACCCCTGCGTGGCAGGGCACTCCTTGTGCGCATCAGCACTGCGCATGGGCCAGTTCCACACGGGTCAAGGAGGCCCAGGGTTTGAACCGTGCACCTCCCATGTGGTAGGCAGATGCCCTATTCCCTGGGCCAAATCCACTTCCCTATGTCCTTTCTTCTTATTTCTCTTATCTTTTACTCTCAAACAGAAATAGCCTTAGCGAATAAAAAGAAATCTTGAAATTTTAGGTGGGTGCTGGGCTCAGTAGAAATTATCAGCCCTCTGAGATCATTTCATGTTTACTGAAGTAAAAGAAAATATATAATTCAAAAAGCTTAGTTTAGTATTGTTTACAAAATAAAATAGGAATTGGAGAAAGGGAGTTATTTCACTCTTCCGAAATGCGAAAACAAGGCTGGACATATGCAGTAACAGCTACCACTCAATTCTGGTTAATATTCAAAAATAGAGAGAAGAAATTATTTTCAATGTCTACTCTATTAGGTAAGGAATCAGTCTGTTTCACCTTATCAAATTTAATCTTTGCAATAATTCCCTGTTTTGCATGTGAAAAAGCCCAGGTTAGGAAAGATTAATCACCTTGGCATGAATCACTTGGGAGGTCAAAGAAGGACCAAGGGATTGTGAGAAGCTCTGTTTCACACCCAATCTATTCTCTTTCCATCAAAATATGCAGAAAGAGGTTCTGATAAGATCTCTAATTATGGCATTTGTCATGGAAAAAAAAAAGAGGTCATCTGTCTATATGCATCTGCCTGTGCATATTAGAGGAATATTCCAAGATAGTTTTCAATTCTATTTCAGATAATCCTTTCTTTCAGTGAAAGGGGAAACAGTCCTGGGAGTGCATTTTTATTGAGGTATTTCTTATCTTGTCTGCTGCAGGCAATAACATCTAAACTACTCAAAGTCCCCAGTAGATTTTAGGTCCGAATGAATAATGTTTGTCTTCTGCATTCCTCTTTTAGAGAGTACTTTGTGGTGCAATGGGTTTGGAGATGGCGGGGTGGGGGGGTTGGGGGGGTGGTGGAGGGGTGGGGTGGGTAACGAGGTTCTACATCAAGAGAGTGGCATAGCCCAGCTCCTTGTCTCAATTTGCTACATGAAAGCCCAACTTCTCTGCTCTCAATGATTTCCTTTCTAAATCTCTTGAAAAATTACTATTATTGAATACATGACTGTGATGATTTCTCACTTTTAAAATATATACACTGTATAATGTAAAATGAGCTAGCAGTTGCCCATTAGAGAGAAGGAACCAGTCTCGTTTGAGAGTTCAGACAAATCATAATGAACATTAATAAATCAAAGTCTTAGAGTGGAGGAGATTTGCATTTCAGTCTGTTCTTATCAACTATATTCCAGCTTCAGTAAGGCATATCGGTTGTCTACTTAACATTTTCTTGTAGTAAATTGGAAATAATTAAAATAAACCATCTGGTGAAAAATTACTATCAATTAGATTTACTGGGCAGATATATATGCATGTAAATGACTGCATATCAATGAAAACGATATGTAGGTAAAAATGTTGAAGTAATGTATATGAAAGCAAACATTTTAGAATAAATAGATTATCTCTGAGACATTTGTAACTCTTTGAGGTAATATAATTATTGGGACTTGTTAATGCTAAAATAGTGTTAAAACTCACTTAGACAACTGTAAGGACATACATTTCTTGTTAACTCCTGGTGAACTGATTCAGTTAATCCAGTGGGACGGGAAGGGATATATCAAAGTCCCTGGTGATTCTGATGACTAACTAGGCTTGGGAATAATAGTGACAACTTGAATTTATTGAGGTTTACTGAGTGTATATTAGGAACTGGGGACTGTACAATACAAACACTGACATGATTAACCTTCATAAAATCTGGGAAACCGATACTATTTTGTAGTGCCTGCATTACAGATATGGAAACAAGGGTACAGAAAGTCCAAGTACCATGCCTAATGTTGGAAAGGTAGGAAGAGGTGGTGGGAGGAGGTCAGCCCAAGCAATTTGACCCTAGATCCCAAACTTTTAAGCAGTAATCTATGCTACTATTTTAGTAGCATCTAGAGCATGTCACTATTGTACATTTTTTCCTTCGCTTGAGATCTACACTGTAGGTATTCTATGGTCCTGAACAAATCACTACTGCTGTTGGGATTTCACTTTGATTTGTTGCAAAGCCTATAGGAAATTGTGATAAATTTCTCTGATTTTTCAAATGAGTACCTGACTGTTTTAGTCAAGTAAACAGACTAATCCAGGCTAATAATTAACTTTAAATCTGTGATTTTTCACCCACCCCTCCTACCTTTGCACACAGGAAGGTACTTCAAGTAGCACAACATGTGTAACCTGTAAATTCCTGTTCTACCAGTTGTAATGGCAAACTTCTCCCTCTGCTGGAGATGTATCCAATTTATCAGGTGAGTCTGCTCTAATGTCTGAAAAGATCAGATCATTTGTACTCCTTTATACTTTAATTTTTATTAGTAACAGATATCTTGCAACACCTGTTGCTGATGACAACACATCCATATGTGTCTTTACTGGAACTGTTTTCCAATGACTGCCACGTAGATCTGATGTGGCTGACATGACTTATTTCAACTGCTTGCTTCAATTAACTGAACAGTCGATTCCATTAAAATGGTTGGATTGGCCCCAAACAACCCAGAGTTCCCATTTACTTTGAAGTGAAATGGAATGGCAACAACTCTATCCTTCTTTACTAAAGGAATGTGGTGAGGATTTGAGAGGACATATTTGAAGCACTGTGAATTCTTTGGGGAGAAGTCCAAGATAAAGCCTTATCATAAAAGGTTCATCTTATGTGACTTATTAAAAATAGTTGTATCAGTGGGATGGCAATGCTTTCTCATTAATGAATATTTAATATAAGCCTTTCATGGCCAATGGGCAAAAACATGTATTAGCTCCATGTGATGCCAGTGGGGAATTGTTTAATTATAGCAGGAAGATATGATTATTGCCCAGGAACACTTTGAAATTCAACTCATTTCTATAGTTTTCCAAAGCTGCTTTTAGATTTTGTTTTGTGTTGTTTTTTAACAGCAGTGTACACTCTGGAATGAATCAGTGAAGGTTTTCTCTTCTCTGCCACCATTGCTAAAGAGAAAATGTAGCCCAAGGGTGGGGATTACTACAGTTTTTTTTTTTAAAGTCTGCCATAGTGTTCCTCAAGGATCTCCAGGATGCGCTCTTTGTTGTTTGGTATCTCATCACCATTTCACAGCTCTCCTATTTTCCCTGGAAGCTTCTTCTTACCTAGGTGACTTGTGCCAGACCGTCTTCCCATGTGAAGAACTTTGGCGATCATTAGGTGACTTCTTCTCTGGGTTTGCATGCAATTTAGGAATGACAACTGAGAGATCCAGTATTCCCCACTGCTTGCATTTGGGTTATTTAAAACGATGGTGATGTATCAGTCTGTTGTATTGGAGGTCAGAAGAAGTGGATGTGCAGAACATGTTCATGATTAAGGTAGAGAAGACGTGGGTGCTGCAGTCATGAACACTGTGTGAGTGGCTATCTGTGTGGGTGGCTCTGTCGCCAGCTCCATGTTAGCAGCATTTCCTCTGCAAACTTCAGCAGTGAAGAATAGCTCCCAGCCTACCAAAGAATGTCCTGGATTAGGTTTTGTTTGTGATATACCTAGTATACCAAAAAGACCATCTGAGTTGCCTGAAAACAATGATCCTAATTATGAAAACAAAGAGGAAAGAATAAATGCTTCTCCCATCAGGTAATGATGTGGAGAGTCCTGGGAAAACTGGCCGTTCAGGTTTGGTGTTCCAAAGAGGGAGGTCATCTCTTATTTTATAAACATGCATTAAAGTTTTTCTACCATACATGCATATCTAGGTGGACTTTATTTATTTGTATTACACTTACCACTGGTTTGCTGTCTCATTAAGAGATAGCACTCATCACTTCCTAGCTGATAGATTATTTTCATTACACAGTTTCTTCTAAGGCTATAGGAAAACTAGGGGTCGTCTTGGACTAATGAGCTTCCAATGACCAGAATGAATTCCTTTGTTAAGATGCTTTGGAATTTGATTAATTGGTAGCCAGCCCTGGTCTTTTCCACAGCCTCATTCATAAATCATTTCCTACGGTCTGCAACAAAATCATCCACACTCTATTACCAGCAGAGGCTCTGTAACACCTATATAATACATTGGAAATGAACTCTCTTCCCAACATAGTAAACTGTTTCTTTATAACATAGAATTAGGTAAAGCACAGGGCAGCCAAATGCTTTTACTTGATGCATAATGAAGATTGTTTTCATCTGGTAAATAATTGGTTGGCGTGGAGATGATAAGAGGAAGAGATGAGAGAGACTAACCTTCATAGTTAGCCAAGCTGAGCAGGAAGCAATGGCTTAGGCAATTGGGATATCTTTTGAAATCTTGCCTGCTGCTTTTCTGTTTAGCTGGGATGTTTTACAGGCTGCTGTTGTTTTCTTAATGAAATCGGTAGGCTCAGAAGCAAGTTTGAATTTTTTCTATCATAGTTAGGTATTAACATTTCGAGCAGAAAACCTTTCAGTGCTGGTGACAGTTACTGAAATGACATTTTCCAATGTTATAAATATTTGAGGCTCCATGTCTTTTTTTAAAAAGTCATTCTTGATCGATCAATAACTCCAACAACTCTGATTAAGATTTACTGGCAGCTAACCTAGTCCTAATCTGTAAGAACACTGCATTGACATAGCATTTTCCTCTGCATGGATGGAATACAGCAATTTTTAATTAATGAATTTGCACACCACTCCTGAGAAATCACCCTTATTAGAGTCATTCTGAAGGTAGGCAGAAAAGTCAAGTTCATTTTTCAGGAAAAACTGGCAAAGTCAATGGCCCAACTAAACACAGAAACTAGACTAACTCAGAGTTCACAATTGAAAACACTGGATTAAAAAAAGGAATTAACTGTAGTAGCAGACCTCATGATTTTCTGACCACTTGGAAAGCAAAAGGGTACAGGGAACCAAAAATATTCCTTGTTACCTTGGCCTGGGAGAGCAGGAGATCACTACTGGGTTTCTCCATGATCCAAGGAGGCTCCTCTAAATTGAGTTCCTCCCTGCCAGGAAGCCATGTGGAGTGGTCAGGGAACCAAGAATTATGGGCCCAAAGTCTGTGTCTCGTGCCTATCCATATCAACCTTGTTGACCAAATGTCATCAACCTCTCTAAGCCTCAGCTCCATCTACTGTGAAGTGGGATCATACCATCCACCCTTTCTGTGTCCTGGGATTGCTCAAAGAACCCAGTGAGGCAACAGATGCTATATTGCTTCATGAATCATTAAACTCTCTCTGTACTGCCATGCTATTTCTAGGCCATTAAAAGTAACATATGAGGGAGCTGATGTGGCTCAAGCAGTTGAGTGCCCACTTCCCACAATGGAGGTCCTGGGTTTGGTTCCCATTGCCCCTGAAAAAACAAACAACAAGCAAAAAACAAACAAAAAAAAACAACTCAGGCAAGTCAATGTGGCTCAGTGGTTGAGTGCCAGTTTCCCCCATATGAGGTCCCAGGTTCAATCCCTTGACCCTGGAACCTAAAAAAAAGTAACATGATGGAAAATCTGCATGTTAAGATAAATTTGGGTTTTCCTTTAAAGCTTGCTAATGCAAAGAAGATCTGAGGAGAGTGTAAAAATTGAATCCTGGAAAATTTTCTCAGTGATTCTTGATCATATGTGCCAGGACAAATGTTATTAGAGGATTATGCTACATTTTGATTCTAATTTTTACGGAGAAGCTAACAAATTCTTAGGAACTCTTTTCCCTCAGCAGTCTTCATTTGGGAATCTATACAGGGATTTATATGAGGGAAATACAAGTCCATAAAAGAAAGAAATTGATTGTAAATGTTAATTTGAAAATGACAAATAAATATCTTCTTACTCTGAGAGAGTTTATTAAAAATACATATGGTATGTGATGTGAGAGCAATAAATTATATTGCTGCAGATTTTCTATGGGACCTCAGAATAGAAAAGAGTATTGCTTCTTCAAAGGTCTTTCAGAAAATATCTCAGCATCTAAGGCAAATCTAAATCCTGAGGGAAAAAAAAGCAATAATAAACACATCCTTGGACAAGCTATAATATAAAGTCTCCAGGTATATTTAATGTTTTGTTTCTCAAAGATTACTTCTTTCATTTATATGTATTTCAATTCACATGATTACCTATTTATGCACCATAGTTTAAAAAGATTTTAAAGGCATTATGGACATATTGTGTCAAATGCATCCTTGACATCTGCATAAATGTTTCAGGAGAGAATTATGGAATATAACATAATTAATTTTGTGTTGAAGAAAGCCTAATGGATCATAGAAAATGTTCATGTTGGCAAGTGTTTTTTTTTGTAGGTATGTATTTTTTTATTATCTTTTTTTTAAAGATACCTAGAGCACACAAAATGTTACATTAGCAGCTGTATTTTCCATGCATGGCTCTTAGGACTTCCCTAAAGGTGTCAGACTGATGAAGTATGTAATATTTCCAACAGATTTGCTTTGCTTTGTTTAGTTAACCAAAGTTGTTGTTTCATGTACTGCTTCTCTTTTTATCCATAAAAACTTACTTAGGACCACTCTCAAGACTTAAAAAAAGAAAAAAGCTGATGATAAAAAGTAAACATTGTTTTTTCTTAATCTATCATTGTTGAGATTCTAGAGGATCTAGGAACACAATAGTTAATAAGTACTTGTGCCATGTATAGACATATTGTTTCTGTTAACTTAAAATGTTAGAACCACTGTGCAAAAAATGAATACTCATTGGAACTAGTTTCATATCTCCTGAAAATGAGAGCACTAGTGTAATATTAATTGACTTGAGTCTTGGTTGAAGGATTCTTAAAACATTCTTCAGTCACTCTCTTTTCATCTATGTGTGTCTCTAACAGTATCAAGAGACAAGCCCTTGATCATGTCACAATTGATAAGTATGACTTTTTTTCAGTCTGTTTATATACCCCCCCACCCCCCATCCCAATGCGAACCCACATCTCCTTATGCAACTCTGTTTCCATGTAGCCTCCATCTTACTTCTATTATTGTATCATTATGTTGCTCATTCTATTGTAGACCCAGATTTCTGGAATTTTTGAAACTCAGGAAATTGGTGAGTTTATACTGTTGACCTTGGAAATGTGGAACCAATGAATGGTCAGCAGTATCAGGAAGAAGAGCCCACTGACTGACTATTGGGTGCCATTTTCAAGGCAGAGGATTCTCCACTGCAATGGAGGTACTTGGTCTATGTGAAATGCTAACCTGTGGTGTCTGGTTACCATAAGGGCATTTGTAAGTGGATGGGAACTGTGCAGGGCAAGGTGATTTTTGAAGGCCATAAACTGTACAGAGATAACCTTTTAAATACATTTCAGTTTAGTTTCATTCTTTCAACCTTGACAACAAGCTCCGCGTAGAGGTAGGAGCATGCTCTCCTGATCCTTTATGTACAAGTGTGCTTGTGTGCCTCTCTAAACCCATTCTCCACCTTCTGTGCTCTGTGGTGATGTTCCAGGGAGCTCGACTTTTGCAGACTTTACATCTGGGCTCCCTCATTTGGGTCAGCCAATGGGAAGCACAGGTAAATATTAGAAGAGGGAAAAAGAGAGGGAAATCATGGTATTTATCCCTGCTAGTGCCATGACCTTATACATTTATGACTCCTCTGTGGTTCTAGTTTTCATTGCACTTCAATAATACCAGTTCTTTCCCTTCTGCCTTTGGCCTCGGTTTCCCTCCATTGCATGTCTCTGAATGCATCACCCTCTTTTCTGTCAACCATTCACCTTGCTATCCCCTCTGAAGTCTCTTTATCTGGGTTGAATTCTGTTTCCTGTTGGAAGCTCTGATGGCTATAGATACAAGATTTCCTGGATGCCAAGGCTGCAGAGTTTGTTCTGGGCCACTCCCTGTGACTCCTAAATCATCTCTTACTGAATAGTCCTTGCCTAACGAGTATAAATCATCAGAGCTTAAGATTTAAGAGCAAATGAAGGGAAATAAGACAGATGAGTTTGATTTTATACAAATAACCACTTCCATCTCCAATTTCCTCCTCTGCAAAGTAAGAACTAAATGGGGTAATGCATGTAGAACACTTAGCACAGCGCCCAGCACATAGTAAGCACTCAATACATTGTAGCTATAATTGTCACCCCTGTGAACTTCCTAGTTGCAAATATAATGGTACTTAGAAGGAATGCATATAATCTGTGGAACTGTAGAGTAGGGAGAATTTGTCCATCATCAAATATGGCATGAGGGACGGCTGTGTTAACAGAAAGTGCAGATGAAGAGGAGCTGGATGTGTTGGGAATAGATGCTGCTCAAGTTATCCTATTGTAATATTCTGGTCTCTCTCCTGGAAGAAGCCAGCTCTACCAGGTTTAAGATGATCTGGGGCTGATGCAGTGTGCTGTTTTGTCTATCTCTGTTTAGAGGCTACCACCTGCTCTGTCATCACCAAGATTGCTAGTGTTATTATTTGTTCTTTTACTTTTTTTAAAAAAAAATATTTCTCTCCTCTTCCCCCACCCCCAGTTATCTGCTCTGTATCCATTGTCTGTGTGTTCCTTTGTGTCCACTGGTATTCTTGTCAGCGGCACTGGGATTTCTTGTCTCTTTTTGTTGCGTCATCTTGCTGCATCAGCTCTCCATGTGTGCGGCCCCACTCCTGGGAAGGCTGCACTTTTTTTCACGTGGGGCGGCTCTCCTTATGGGGTGCACTCCTTGTGCATTGGGCTCCCCTATGTGGGGGACACCCCTGCATGGCAGGGCACTCTTTGCGCGCATCAGCACTGCGCATGGCCAGCTCACCACATGGGTCAGGAGGCACTGGGTTTGAACCCTGGGCCTCCCATGTGGTAGGCTGATGCTCTATCCATGGAGCCAAATCCACTTCCCTGTTGTTTTACTTTTGATATAATCAATCTTCTTCCAGTTCTGTTTCACAAACGTGAAGAGCCAGTTTTCTCAGATAGCTGGGTTCACATTTATTTGACAGCTTTCAAGAATGTTCTTATTAATAAGATATAATTTATGTTTTTGTTATGTTTTTTGGTTGATACATCTCTTATTAATTCAAAATGCTTAAGCCAATAGTATCTAGCCCTTCTTTGGTTGCTGGCAGGGCTGATGGAGGTCCAAAATCATTAGCCTTCTACTTACTGTTGTTCTCAATGATGATATTTAGGTAATTGTCATTAGTTTTACAGTTATATACAAGTTTCCCAACTCTTTCTCACAATTCTTCTGGAAGGGCTTAATTACATAGATGGCTAGTGGTTTGTCTAAACAGCTGGATAATGTGCATTGCCCTTACCCTACCCAAAATATGAATTTAGTATAATTTGTTGGGCTATGGCTTCATCTTCTCATGGCACCACTGACAAACTTCATAGCCTTGGACATTACTTATATTTTTCTAAACCTTGGTTTCCTGATAAATAAATGGGGATAGTAGCCATCACAGCATCTATGTAAAGATTAAATGAAATAATGTAAGCACAGCATTTATTACAGTATCTAACCCACAGTAAGAGCTACTGAAATGTTAGCTGTTAGTAATAGACCTTATGATTGAATGTCAGAACCTGAAGATACTAAACTAAATAGGCATAGTCCCTTTTGCTGAGGGAACTTAAAGTCTGTTCTGGAGCTAGTTACTTCCATGATGCTTGCCTACAACGAGTAAGTTGCGTGTTAGTAATGACCCATAGCACATTTCCTGGTTTTAATGTTTCAGAACTTTGAATTTGTTTTAATTGAATCCACGGTATGCAAAAAAGTTTCTTTGAAAGTGATTAAATTGTCATTGTCCCCCAATTCCAGTACACTCTATTCCCTCTCCTGGTAGTGTGATTCAAATAACATCTGCACATATTAGAATGACAGGTCACCAAAGTTGATGCTGGCTTTGGAGGCCAGTTGCCTAAACATCTTTTTTTTTTTGAATAGGAATTATCAAGGCACGGAGAAGTTACATGACTTGCCAAGGTATAATGGCAGAGCCAGAAATCAGGTCCTGGACCTAAAATCCAATGCTCCTTTCATTACAATAGGAATGAAAAATGGGAGTCAGCTCTGCACCAACCCTGAAGCCCTGACAGTAGTTGCACTGTGAGTTCTGTTGAAAACTGATTCCTGGCCACACTTTCTCTGCTCGTTTAGTAATATTGGCCGTGGGTGCTAGAAGAGGAAGTGGCCAGCAGTTGTTATGAAATGCTGTCTTTGATCTGCACAAGACTATCATCCTGAACATATTCTGGGCAGTGAAATAGGAGATATCTCTAGAATGAAATGTGGGCTGTATCATAGCAGGAAAATATGCTAGGTTGGTATGGGTGTATTGTGACAGTATAGAAAGCAAGGTTTTGTCCAGGGAGTCATACTTTATTCGATTAAAATCCTTTTGAGCTCAAAAATCTAGTAAAAGTCATTTGCAAAAAAAAAGGTTAGTCTCCTTTCCCATGTAAGAGACTTTTTGGAATTTCAAAGTGATTGATCCAATGTTGGCTTTCATTTGCTCTTCTCTAATACCCACTGCTCTGCTGATGCCTCATTTGTGATTTATCAGATTAAAATCCGTTGCCTTTGCCTTTGATTCTCTGGTTACAAAAGCATACCCTTGTCTGTTTAAAGCCTCAGTTCATAGAACATTCTCAGAACGAAAACCACACACTTCTTCTGTCTGTGTCTTCCCAGCTGACTGCTTTGCCATCGTTCTGCTTTTCAAATACTTTGTACATGGTGACTTGCTGTTCTGGAAGCCCTCAAAGGCCTTCACGCAATGGCATTTGCTATTTGACATGATTCCCTATTGGGTTTGGAAAGCATTAGCAACATTCCCTCTTTTACATAAAATACATGGAGAAATGCTAACAGAGAAGGTGAGTGAAGAGTTGTAAGTCAGGGAGCAAGCAAGTGGCATAACCTTGTATTCTGACGGTTAAGTTCTGTTTGTCTGGTTAGTGCTGCTGCTTTCAGGTTTCCTAAAGCATCTTCAGAGGAAATGCACTGGTGGGAGCAAACGAGCCACCTTCTCCCTCCAGGGCTCTGTGTTCATTCACAGAAGCTGCCCTGAGGTTTCATCTCTGGAGAAGGAATCTTTGGGAAATAGACCACTTGAGCCTCAAAATCCATTTGAAGATTTGTGAGGTTTGTTGACTGTTGACAGGTAGGAATTATGCGGATTTTTTTCCTCAGATATCCCCATCAGTGTTCTATCAACCAAAATGACAGCTCGCAGAAGAAAGTGATATCTAGTGCAATGAAAAAGAAAAAAAAACTTTCAACAGTCGTTAGGTGATAAAAAGCTGAAAATGCAAAGATTTCCGTCTCTTTATGAGTGACACCACGACTTGGAGAGTTATTCTTTTGCCTCTTGGTAAGCCTGCTAAAAATTCTGTTTAGAAGTTGCACAATCTGTAAAAAAAATGAGAGTTTTTTTTTCTCTTTTCTTTCCTCTCTGTTTATCGTCAATCACCGTGACAATGGAGCTGTCATTTAAATGAAGTCGACTGTTCTGTTGCTTTTTTAGTGACAAACTCTTCTGTACAAGTCTTTGGTAGCTTTCTCCCAAGACTCCTCTGTTGAAGGTCTAGGTTATAGGCAGTTGCTAATGGCCTCAAGGAAAAGGGAAATACAGTCCTGTTCACCATGAGGGTAGCCCTTCAAGCCTCTCAGCATCTCCATGACTGAAAGTTCAGCACATTAAACGTGTTCTCAGATTAATAGCTTTTGGGAACTCCAAGGAACAATGCTCTGTAGAGTGACAGTGACAATGCTCATCGCTAGCTTTTCTTCTTCCAGCCAAATGATTGTCATATGGTTATCAGTAAAATTGTTGTGAGGAATTAAATTACAAATCTTACCTACCTCACATTCCTTTTCACAATTCTGTAGTCTTCATGTTTCTCCCATTAACAGGGTAGATGTTCTCCTCACTTTATGGCCTGAGGGCTCTCGGTATCAACTGGGAAAGTTTCTTACACAAGATCAGTTCTCCAAGCACTTTGTAGCATCCTCTAAACATACCAAACTCTATCCCCAAATGTCCCTACTATAAACAAGGTAAAAGAGAAAACAAAATCAATATGAGTTAGGGAGAATTGTTTTTACATAGGATTTAATAAAGTTTTTCTATTACATTTTTTTCGGTGGCTTTTCAAAAGTGACTTTTTTTTCCAGTCATAAGTAAAATGTCAGTATGACCTGGGTATAATGAATATCTTGCTTTTTGAAGATCATTAGCAGTCACAATGCCACTTCTATAGTAGGGCAAGCTTTCAAAGTCTACGCAATGTGCATTCATTTACAAGAGCTTACATTTCTCTTTCTCTTACTGTGTGTCCAATTTCTAAAATTAGCTTTCTGGAGCCAGTCTTCCTCTGTCTGACAAGCCAGGATTGAAGACCCTGGCTCTGTTCATTTCAGTGATTTGGGGCAGAAACAAGGCACATCTAAGGTTATATATGCAGAAAACACTTGGCAATGACCTTTTTCAGTGATGGATGGATGGATGGATAGATGGATTCATTCAGCCAAACATTCTGCTAATTCAATAAATCTATTTTTAAAAAATTCTAGTAAAGCATTTTTATTCAAACAGATGCAGAGTCATTGCAAAATTGTAGGTTTTATACGCATTACTAGAATAGATTCATACAACACATGAAGTGAACCCTAATGTAAATGATGGACTATAGTTAATATTGTAATTATAGTAATAATATTCCATCAATTTTATAAAAGATACCACACTAATGAAAATGTTAGTAATAGGGAAAGGCTTTGCATGTGGGGAGAATATGGGAACTCTATTTCCTACATGATTTTTCCATAATGCTGCAGCTGCTCTAATTTAAAAATATTAAACAAAAGATGTAGCAAAAGAAAACTACACTTTACTCCTGATCCTATTATCCAGAGATAGCCATCATAGCATCTTAATATATTTTGTCAGTCTTTTAAACACACACATATTAATTTTTTAAAAATAAAATTGTTCATACAAGTTTTATATTTTTCTCCATTTATTTAATAGTATGTTAATGATATCTCCTCTGTGCTATTAAAGGTTCTTTGATTAGCTCTTTTACCCATAAGATCATAGTTTATTTAAGCAATCCTGTATTGTTGACCTTTTGAATTATTTCCAATTTTAACATTACTAGTGAGAATGAAATAAACACCTTTGTCCATGTATCTGTCTTCACACTGATTAGACTTTTTGCTAGAGAGGGAGATTTATTAGATCAGGAGAGCATGGGTATTTTCATGTGGCATTTCAAATTGCCTTCCAATGAGATCCTATAAATATATATTCCCAGTAGCAGTGCAGGAGAGTACTTATCTCCTAATACCGTCACTAAAATCTGTATTCTATTATGTATTTTAAATTTTAAATTTTATATGTGAAACATGAGAGTTGTATTAGTCAGCCAAAGGGGGGGTGATGCAAAATACGAAAAATTGGCTGGTTTTTATAAAGGGTATTTATTTCGGGTAGGAGCTTACAGATACCAGGAGCTTACAGATACCAGGCCATAAAACACAAGTTATTTCCCTCACCAAAGTCTATT
The DNA here is from genome assembly GCF_030445035.2 of Dasypus novemcinctus. Lineage (NCBI taxonomy): Eukaryota > Metazoa > Chordata > Mammalia > Cingulata > Dasypodidae > Dasypus > Dasypus novemcinctus. The sequence continues at coordinate 56,206,329 of NC_080694.1, read as the reverse complement.
TCCACATGTTGAAGCAAGATGGCTGCTGGCATCTGCCAGGGTTCAGGCTTCCTGGGTTCCTCTCTTCCCAGGTCTTTCTCCTCTCTGGTCTCAGCTCCTCTGGTTTCTCTGCAAGGTCAGTTGAAGACTATTAGGCAAACGGCTCTTTCTCTCTCCCCCTGGGGTTTCTGCTTTGACTAATGAGCCATCGCTACTCCTCTGTGTTCTTCTCCTGGCTCAGGTCCTGTCTTCCTGGGGTTGGCTTCTCTTTCCTCTTACTTCCTGGGGCTCCAGCTTAAGGCTTCAGCATCAAACTCCAACATCAAAACACCAACATCGAAAACCCTCAGCATCAAAAAACTTCAACTCTGTCCTTTGCCATGCCTTTTATCTGTGAGTGCCCACTCCTTGGTAGGGACCTTAATGATGTGGCCCAATCAAACCCTTAATCATAAGTTAATCATGCTCAGGTACAGACCGGATTACAAACATAATGCAATATCTATTTTTGGAATTCATAACTATATCAAACTGCTGCAAGAGTACAGAAGAAGCGACCCAAATTTTCCTTGGTCTGTGGTTGGGGACAGGCAGTGATCAAGGAAGAGACTTCCTGAAGGAGGTGATGTTTGAGTAGAATCTGGAAGGGGAAAAGGACATCTCTGGGCACAGAAAGTGTGAGAAGCTCTAACTGCCTATACTCCTTCATTGATACCTCTTTCTGAAGCATTTGCCATATGCTGTCATTTATCTGTGTTCATCTCTGTCATCTCCATTTGACTTCTATCTTTATTCTTTTTGTCAGTCATCGAGTTCTTATTAATCCCCTGCCTATCAGGCATGGGGATTGAGCCCTGGGGGCCTACTGGGTCTCATCGCAGAGTGGCAACTCTGGCCTCATGGGCTGTGAGGAAGTGCCAGCGGGCACAACAGAAACCTCGGGACCCCTGGACATGTGCCTGTGAGTGGAGAGAGAGAACATTAGCATCGGATTCCTGTAGTATATTCAATGTCCATAACCCAGAAGCGTGGCAGGCTTCAGTGCATATTGATCTAGTAAATGCAGTAATGGATGGGAGATTGTAAGCAGAGAAGTAAAGGCTGTGTATATTTCTCAGTTTAGAAGAAGACTCAGTGGTAGTATGGCGACCATGTCCTTCCTGAAGGACAAATCTGGAGGTGGAGAAGCTATTTTATCTAAGTGAGGAAGAGAGAGAGAAAGGGAAAAGGAGAAGAAGAGAGAGGGAGGGAGGGAGAAGAGAAAGAACAAGGAGAAAAGGCAGTGGGAGCAAGAAACTGAGAGAAGGTGAGAGCAACCAGCCTTTAAGGTATTTGTGACTCATTAGATGTGTGTATGTTTGTAGAGCTGGGGGTGGGGGAGTAGAGAGACGAAATCTCATTTCTAGTTTCTGGCTTGAAAGGATAGGCAGGTTTCCATCTATTGTAAAAGGATAGCATGGGAGGAACAGGTTTAAGGGGAAAGGTAGGGGGTGGAATTTGAGTTGCCTCCAAGTCTTTGAGCATAAGACACCAGGAAGAGCCCCGCAGTTGTTTTTAGTATAAAGAGCATTCTATGTCACCGTTGTCATTTGTGACTCTTAGCATGTGAAATTTATCCCTTTCAGTGATAGATTTGGAATTTGTTTTGCAGGTGTGAATTAGGTATCTAAAATAATGTTTTTTAAAAAAATTTCTATGATTTGTGTTATATCGGTGCCACAAAACTATTGTTATTTGGATAATTTATTAGCTTAGATAAATATAAATGAAAAAGACATGGGTAAAACATGATAAAATTAATTATAGCCTTATCAACAAGTTATTCATTGATATTTGGGATATTTTTCTTATGTTAAAATGATGAGGTATTATAAGAATAAAAGAAAAATTCTTTCTACTTTTATTTTTATTTATTTATGTTTTTTTCTTTCTCCCCCTTCCTCCCTCCCTCCATTGTCTGCTTTCTGTGTCCATTCACTGTGTGTTCTTCTGTGTCTGTGTATTCTCATGAGGTGGCTCCAGGAACCAATCCTGGGACCTTCCAGAGTGGGAGAGGGGTGAACCTTCTCTTGTGTCACCTCAGCTCCCTAGTTCACTGTGTCTCCTATTGTCTCTTCTCTGTCTCTTTTTTTGTTGTGTCATCTTGTTGCGTCAGCTCTCAGTGTGGGTGGTACCACTTCTGGGCAGGTTGCACTCCTGCGTGGGGTGGCAGCTCCTTGTGCACAGCAGCACTCCATGGGCCAGCTTGCCACATGGGTCAGGAGGCCCTGGGTATCGAACTGGTAAGTGGAAGCTCTATCCATTGAGCCATATCTGTTTCGCTCTACTTTTATTTTAACTTCAACTATTTTAATACTTAAAGGAAAATGTATGCAGATATAAAATTAAAAATGAAATTTATTTTATTATTTTAGATAAATTGATGTGTAAATCCAATATATAGGATGGGGATTAGAAAAACAGACAACCTTTTATTGGGTTCATTCATATTATCTCAAATCCTAAATAATCATAAATTGCAAATTCTTTTCTATAAAAAGTATACTATGGTATACTTTCCTATATATGCTTAAATTGTTTCCTTAAAATAATTTAGAAAATATAGTTTACATTAAATATTATTTTAATAGCAAAATTCATTGCTGTTTAATCACCTAGGAACATGAGTCTGTTCAGAAGAGTACAGATTTGTGTTTGTAAGTATTATAAACATGACATATTTTAAACAAAAAAGAATGAGAGGCAGCATTTTAGCCATATTTAGTCAAAGGTGAAAGTAAAGACCTTACTAATCCTGAGGCTTAGATTCAAAAACTTCAATAAAGAATTTAATGGAAGGTGAGTTAATTTTATTTGCAATAAGATTTAATGTGCCCAGCATATTCTCTTAATTCATTTAGAATAAAAGCATTTTATATAACATAAACAGTTTTTCTGATATGGATTCTAATGCGTTTGGGGCACAGGCGTTAATTAGTAACTGTGGTAACTCTTAGGTCTTCGGAGTCAACATGTGGTAGAAATGCTTGACTGACAATGGATAACGCCATAATGTGCTTCCAGCGTTCATGAAAAATAATTAGCTAATAAGCTTTCTAAAGAAGATATGATACTGAATTTACTTTATTTTTAGAGCCTTTCCCTTCCTATAATCTCCATAGGAGTAGACAAATGGGCCCAGATAAGTGCTTCTCACGGAGGTGTTAAAAGGCGAAAAAATACAACAGATAATGAAGAACAAAAGACAGCTGGGTATTGGGACAGTTACGTAACAGCATAGTGTTTTGTTGCTTTCAGAAACCTTTTATTCTTGCATAAAGTATTATACAATAGAATTATCTCTCAATGATAATTTAAATATTAGATTTACAGGAGTCTTAAGGGTTTCATTTAGCAAGTTAGGAAAAAGAAGAAAACATTTAAGCATATTCTTTTAAATTGACCTGTTCTAGTTAAGACTGCATGCCTTTCTCAGGAAAAACAAAGCAACACTAAACAAAACGGTCTAGGATTGTTAAATTTGGGAACCAAGAAAGAACTCTTTGTTTTGGGGTAGTATACAAAAAAAAAGTTTTAAAACCATATAGCTTGTTTGCTTGCTTGTTTCTGAACGCATTGAAATCTGAGTATCTGACTTCTGCAGCAGATTGACACTTCCTCTAGGATAGTATTTTTGTTATATTGAACATCTGAATTATTTGGGGAATGCATATAAGAAGTAAACTCTCGTATCTGAAGAGATCTTATATATATTTATTTACAGGCATATTAAGTATGTAAAAAAAGTTTATCCTTTTGAATAGAAGCTATTTTGTTTTAGTCAGGCAGATTTCATTTTTTTAATTAAAATTTTCATTTTGAAATAATTTGTTGATTCATATGCAGCTGTAAGAAATAATAGCAAGAGGCCCCATGTACCCTTTACCAAATTTCCCGCAATGGTAATATCTTGTAAAATTATGGTATAAAATCACAAGTGGGTAATTGGCAATCATGTAGTCAGGATTCAGAACACATCCCTCAACCCAACGATCCCTCATGCCGTCTTTTTTATAGTCACACCTACTTCTCCCCCCCCCACCCCGGCCCCTCCTTACACCCTGGTGGACACTAATCTGTTCTCGATGTCTATAATCTTATCATTTCATGAATGGGATATAAATATTATGTATGATTCAAGAACCATATAATATGTAAGTGATTAGTTTTAAAGGCAGATGAAAAGAGAATTACGTTGCTATGGAGTCATCAAAATGAAGAGGCTTCCTTGAAAATTCTGCCCTCCCAATCTTACCTGAAATGACGAGAGTCCCAGGAAGTGACTTGAGCCATTTCACCGAGTGAAGGTCATGAAGCTCAGGTGCAGCTTCCCTGGGGAAAGCCCAGGCAGGAGGCGGAGTCAGCCTGGATGGTGAACACGGCAGGAGTAGCAGGCTGTGGGTCCGTGGGCTCTGGAGCCATAAACCCCGAGTAAATTCCAGGTTTGCCACCTGTCACCAGGGTGAGTAAGGAACCTGGCTGAACCATCAGATTTCTTCACTCGGAAAATGAAGAGCTCTCAGGTGGCAGTGCCATTCAGGGCTGGGCTGTGGAGATCACTCAGGAGGAGGGCCAGCACCTCCACTCTGCTCAGAGGACCCTGCACTGAGCTGGAGAACTGTAGCTACCTCGCAGTGGCTCATGGAGTGTTCCATCATCAGCTGCTCCAGCAGATGTAACAGACACTCCAAAGAGACCAGACCGTCACATTCTTTGAACTAGGAAGAGTCCAATTTTCAAAATTAGGAACAGCTTCAGCCTTCTATGGGAGTCTGGGTATTACCTTTGAGTTCATTGGACTCACCCAGGACAACTGAAAAAATGATGGTGATGGATAATTCCCATCCCCCAAAACAGAGAGTATCTACAGTTGTTCAAGGAGATGGCAAAAACCATGACCACGATGAGAAGAAAAATAAAAGTTACGATAAGGTCCAAATTGAAATTCTAGGTATAAAATTGAAATGTCTGAAATGAGGCAGCAAACCAACCAATTAATAAACCAAAAAATTGCTGGGTAGGATTAATAACAGTAGATATCACAGAAAGAAAGATCAATGACATCAGCAGATTGCTGACCATACAAACAGGCCAACCATGACCTATGGGATAACATCAAGCAGTCCAACATATGTATGATAGGGATTCCAGAAAAATAAAAGGAGGAGGATGGAGGAAAATATCATGAGACATAATGGCCAAAGGTCCCAATTTTTTTCTCAATTAAAAGCAAGTGTTGGGAAGCGGCTGTGGCTCAATCAGTGGAGCTCCTGTCTACCATATGAGAGGCCCTGGGTTTCTGTCCCGGGGCGTTCTTATGAAGGCAGGTTCACCCGCACACCATGGAGAGCCACCGGCCTGCAAGCGCCACGGAGTGCCGCCTGGCCCGCAAGTGCCATGGAGTGCCACCAACCCGCAAATGCCATGGAGAGTTGACTCAGCAAGGTGATGCAACAAAAAGGGAGACAAGTGAAAAAACACAGAAGAGTGCTCAGCGAATGGACACAGAGGGCAGACAACAAGCAAGCTGTAAGGGGGGCGTGAAATAAATAAAAAGAAATACAGACACATAGAAGAACTCACAGCAAATGGACACTGAGAGCAAGCAAGCCGTAAGGTGTGTGTGTGTGTGGCGGGGGCAAGGGGGGGGGAAGTGTTTATTTTGTATGAAAAAAATTACAGAATACTGATCACAGGAACAATTTGCCAGTTGCACTGAGTAATTATTGTTCATATACTATAATGTTATTTTACATTTATCTGGTCTATTCCAACTCTGTCATTGTTTACTGTTTGTATGGAATACCTTTTTCCAATCTTTTACTTTTAACCTGGTTGTGTCCTTATGGCTGAGGTGGGTCTCTTATAGACAACATATAGATGGTTCATATTTTTTTAATCCATTCTGTCTATGCCTTTTTTCAATCCATTAACATGCAGTGTTATTACTGTAAAGGCATTACTTCCTTCACTCATTTTGTCCTTCAGTGGTCTGTTGTCATATCGTTCTATTGTCTTTTTATCCTTCAATTTATTCTTCCTAATAATCTTCATTTCTAAACTTTTCTCCAAATCTATAACCCTTGTTTTTTCCTTTGAGGTTGCAGCACCCCCTTTAGTATCTCTTGCAAATATGGCCTTTTGGTAACATATTCTGTCAGGTTTTGTTTGTCTGTGGAGACTTTGAACCCACCCTCATTTTTGAAGATCAGCTTTGTTGGATACAGAATTCTTGGCTGGCAGTTTTTCTCTTTTAGTACCTTAAATACATCATACCACTTTCTTCTTTCCTCCATGGTTTCTGATGAGAGGTCTGCACTTAATCTTATTGAGTTTCTCTTGTATGTGATGTTTTGTTTTTCTCTTGCTGCTTTCAGAATCCTCTCTTATCTCTGATATTGGTCATTCTGAATAGTAGGTGTCTTGGGGTTGATCTATTTGGATTTATTCTATTTGGGATATGTTGGCCTTCTTGGATATTGATGTTTATATCCTTCATAATGGTTGGAAAGTTGTCAACCAATATTTCCTCAAATATTCTTTCTGCCCCATTTCTGTTCTCTTCTTCTTCTAGACACCAATAGGGCAAATGTTTGTGCATTTTGCATTGTCAATCAATTCCCTGAGACTCTGTGCCATTTTCCCATTCTCTTCTCCTTCTGTTCTCCTTTCCTTTTCAGTTCAGATGTTCTGTCTTTGAATCACTAATTCTGTTTTCAAGCAATTCAAATCTCTTCTTATGTACCTCTAACATATTTTCAACCTCATCCACTGTGTCTTTCATTATCATAAGTTCTTTTACTTGTCTTTACAGTTTTAAAAATTGTTCTTTTTCATCTCCCAGTGTCTTCTTCATATCCTTTATTTCTTTAGTCATATTTTCTTTCAATTCTTTAGGGGATTTAGGAGAGTTGTTTGATTATCATTGATTAATTGTATTAAATCCTATATCTCTTTAGGGTATTTGGTTTGTTGTTTTGTCTGGGTCATCTCTTCCTGTTTCCTAGTATGGCCTGTAATTATTTGCTGATGTCTAGGCACCTGAATATGTTGGTGAATTTATTCTGATGTTTGTTTTCTCTCTCTTGCCTATTGTTCCCCTCCCCTTCCCAGCTCTTCTTTGATATTTGGTTGAACTTATTTTCAGTCTTTAAAATTGTCCAGCTTGAACAAATGTAAGTTAATAGTACAAAATGTTAATATCAGACAAAAAAACACACCACATTATACTAAGTGAAGGAGACCAGGCACAGAGTACTACATATTTGTATGATTCCATTTATAAAAATGTAAATACAAATCAATTTATTATATAAAGATGAAATGAGATTATGTAGGTCTGAGGAAGGAATGCTAAGGGTTGTGGAGTCTTTTGGAGTAATGAAATTGTTCTAAAATTTTTGAGATGATGAATGTACAACATTATGGTTATACTAAAAGCTATGGATTATACACTTTGGATAGAATAGCCAGAAATAGCAGTTATGTACAGTGGGGAAAGCATAGAGAGATTGAGAGGTAAGGCATTTTCTTGTTTTTTGTTTGGTTGTTTTTTATTTATTATTATTATTGAAATAATGAAAATACCCTGGTAATGATTGAAGTGTTGAACACAGAACTGTGTGATTATAGCAAATACCATTGATTATACACTTGGATGAATTGTATGTTTTACTAATATGTATCAATAAAATTGATTTGTTTTAAAAATTAAATATTCAACTACCATATGATACAGCAATTGCACTCCTGGGTATTTATCACAGAAAAATGCAAACGTGTTCACAGAAAAACCTGTACATGAATGCTCATGGCATCTTCATTTGGTCATAATTAAAAACTGAAAAAGATTAGCAGTTATGTATGACAGGGGAAGCACAGAGATACTGAGAGGTGATTATTAAGGGCTAGAACTTTTTGGGGGTCTGTTTTTTGTTTATCATTAGTTTTGGAATAATGAACATGCTCTAATAATGATTGAAATGATGACTATACAACTATGTGATTATACCAAATACCATTGATTGGATGATATTGTGTGTTTTATTAATATGTATCAATAAATTTGATTTTAAAAAATCACCCAGCTTAAGTTTTCAAAATCGAACCGGGGACTCACTAGAGGGATGCAGATTTTCTCCCAGGGGTTGGATACAGAGAGTGCAGATTTCATCCATGCAATTTCCAGACCAGCCACACATGGTGCTAGTCAGCGCATGCTTCCATGGTAGTGTTTCAGTCTTGGCTTTCCTGTATTCCCGTGTTGAATCTCCTGATTCGAGATTTTCAAAGCGGGCTCTGCTAGCTGAATTCACTGAAGAAAAGCACTCTGACCTCCACTCCCTTTCCCCTTGAAACAGCTGACAGAGAGGAAGGTGTCTATTCCCCTCTCAGTCGGCTGCAGTGAGCCAGGGGTTTTACCCCAGCTTAATATCTTGGGGGTGGGAGAGGGGAGCCCTTCCTGGCCACCACAGGGGCTTGGTAACTCACATATATTGTTTCCACTTCTTAATCTCTCTGTCCCTCACCCTCCTGGGAGTTGTGTAGCACTGCCCTGGTCTGCTGACCCCCAAAGCAGGTCCCTTGGATAGCTTTTGGCTCTTGCTCTGTTATTTTTGTGAGAGCATTGAGTTATGCCTTTTATTAGGTTACCGCCTTCCCAAAATCCTCTCAGCTGACTTTTTCCCAAAATGTTTCAATTTTGATGAAGCATATAAACTCACATATAAGAAGCCAGATGACTTCTAAGCAGAAGAAACATGAAGAAAATCATACTAACATAACCAAATTCTGAAAAAAGCTAATGATAAAGAGCAAATCTAAAGTAGACAGAAAAAAGACATAATATATACTGAGGAAAAAAATTATAAAATGAAAGCCAACTTTTTATCAGAAATTATGTAAACCAAAAGACAAGAAAGTGACATTTTAAAAACTGAAAGAAAAATTTATTGTGGAATTCTATTCCTAGCTAATATAATATGTTTTCAAAGAAACAAAAGTTGAAAGAATTAATACCATCTCATATGTATTGCAAAGAGTTAAAAGAAGTTCTTCAGAAAGAAGAAAAATGATACCAGATAGAAATTTAGATCTCTGCAAAGACATAAAGAACACCATGTACTGAAAACATGAGGAAAATTTCAGAGCTCTTTTATAAAGATGATTGAAAATTTTTAAGAAGTCCATGTATTCTGGGGTTTATAACATAAATATAAACAAAATGTATAATAAAAACAGCAAATAATATAGAAGAGAGAAAATGGAATAAAAGTATAAGAAAATTATTTTAATGAATTGAAGAAAACATTAAGGATTATAAATGGGCAAAGAGTAACTTTTTATTGAAGTTAATCATTCATGAATGAATATACATAAACAATAAGTGTATAGTAAAATTTGCAAACTTACAAAAGAGTCATGCATATCATCATACAGGGTTCCCATATGTTATCCTACCACCAACACTTTGCGTTGTTATGAAACAATTGTTACAAACTATGAAAGAGGAAAGAGCATTGTCAAAGAAGTACTACCAAGAAGATAGCAATTTCAAAGTAACTTCAAGAGCATGAGGCCCATGGAAACTAGGAACTGGGTTAAAGAGAGAATGACACCAACTATTAGAACAAATTCTATTCCATTGAGTAACACTTTGAGGTTATTTATACATAAGATACCGTGTAAGAAACTGTAGGGAACATACAGACGCATAGATTCTTGTTCTGTAAACTTTATAACGAGTTAAGAGTCTAATAATTATGATATATAGCTGATGATGAAATACTATTGAAGTAATAAATAAGGGGAGAGGATATAAGGAAGAGAGGAATCCAATCCAGCTGGAAGGAATTCATGAAGAAAGGGATGTTAGGAAGGGGTCTTAGCAGATGAGTAGACTGTGAATAGGAAGAAATGGAAAGAGGCATAGCAGGTATGGGGAAAGCTTGTGTGAAGGCACGGAAAGCTTGGACAGTTATAATTAAACTAGGGATAGGTTATTATATTAGTCTGGGTTCTCTAGGAAAACAGAATCAACAAAAGGTATCTGTCAATAGTATGCGATTATGTATGACTTTCTCATGTAGCTGTGGGGATGCACAAGTCCAGGTTCCACAGGCAAGCAATGCAAGTTCAATGAAGGTTCTTGACGAGTTCTGGGAGATACTGGCTGTCCAAAGATGAGCTGGGAAATTCTCTTTCAATGCTGGAATCACTTCCCCTTTTAAGGCATTCAGCTGATTGGGTTAAGTGTCACTCTTGCTGATGCCAGTCTCCCTGACTGATGTAATTATAAATAACCAGCTATCTACGATTTATCACTGCAGTAAAGTCAATGGTGACTAAAGTCCATAAATGCCCTGTATTACAGTTAGCCCAGTGCTTGCTTGACCAAACAACTGGGCAAAATTAACTGGCTGAGTTGACACAATAGTCTAACCATCACAGTTATGAACAGGGGGATTTGGGGTAGCTTAAGAAGGAATTTGGAGCCATATAGTGGAGGTCCTTGAGAGTCAGCATGACCTGCACAAAACCCAGATTTGGTCTGGCCCTCACCCAGTTAAAACCCTTAGTCTGTTTTCTCCTTGCCGTTAAGCTAATATGGAAAGCTTCTACTGTGGCTGACAAGGTCCTGCATCTTGCCTTGATTTCCTATTACTATTTACTTTGCTGTTTTCTTTCCATTCATTACATTCTGACCTAACAGGCCTCCATGTTTCTTTCTTTCTTTTTTTTTTTTTTGTCTTTATTTTTTTAATGTTACATTAAAAAAATATGAGGTCCCCATATACCCCCCCACCCCCCTCACCCCACTCCTCCCCCCATAACAACAACCTCCTCCATCATCATGAGACATTCATTGCACTTGTTGAATACATCTCTGAACACCACTGCACCTCATGGTCAACGGTCCGCACCATAGCCCACACTCTCCCACAGTCCACCCAGTGGGCCATAGCAGGACATACAATGTCTGGTAACTGTCCCTGCAGCACCACCCAGGACAACTCCAAGTCCCCAAAACACCCCCACATCACATCTCTTCCTCCCACTTCCTACCCCCAGCAGCCACCATGGCCACGTTCTCCACACCAATGCCACATTTTCTTCGATTACTAATCACAGTAGTTCATGAATAGAATATCAGTAAGTCCACTCAAGGTCCATGTTTCTTAAATGCCCCGGGCAACCTCCCACGCTTTCCAATCTCACAGCCATCCTCTTTTCCCCTTTAAGCTATGCTAAATGCGATCTCTTTGGGGGAGTCTTCCCTGACCTGCAATCAACCTTTAATTTTTTTTCTTCATAGCTGTTGAATATGCAAAGAAAGGAAACAAATTGTTTTTTGTTTTACTACCTGTATAATATTTGTTTTTCCCACTTGTCCCATAACAGCCAGCATTATGTCTATTTTGATCTGTCATCTTCTCTGCTGTATCCCCAGCATCCATGCCTGGCTCATAGTTGGCACCCAATAAAAATTAACTGAATGAACAAATATCAAATTAAAGTGTTATTCTTACTGCAGTAGTGATGAATAATCACTGAGAGCCATTTAATGAAGCAGACGAAAAGTCAAAAGATACCATGAAACATAAAATTAATACTGGCATCCAAGAGTGTCAGACAAATGTACGAATGCGGACCTTCCTGGTTCCAGTGGAAGGAGCCTGCTTGTTCCTTCCCGCCCCCTACCCTGAGGTTACCAAAGCCTCCCATCATGCTCAACCCACACTTCTGATCAGGACACTTGTTTAGTGCTTTTCACACTGAGGTCCCTGCACAGGTATGTGTGTGTGTGTGTGTATGTGTGTATTTGGGGGGGGGGGGGGATTGATGGGTTTTTATAAGAATTAAAAAAAAAAAAAGATTTATTTCCCCTCTTCCCCTCCTCCCACCCTGCTGTTTTTGCTGTCTGTGTTGTCTTCTCTTCTCATTTTCTTTCCTCTAGGATTCACCAGATTTGATCCTGGAGACCTCTGATGGGGAGGGAGGCTCCCTGTCAATTGCGCCACCCCATTTCCTGGACTCTGCTGTGCTTCGTTTTGACTCTTCCCTCATCTTTTGAGGCATCCTCATCTTGCTGAGTGACTCACTGCGTGGGCACCCACGCAGGCACTGGCTCACCACATGGGCACTCGCCTGGGCACTGGCTCGGTGCATGGGCACGTTTTCTCTTCTTCACCAGGAGGGTCCAGAGATTGAACCCAGGTCCTCCCATATGGTAGGTGGAGGCTCTATCACTTGAGCCCTATCCGCTTCCCTGTAAGAATTTCTGACTTGTGTTTGTTCCATTTTGCTAGTAATCTGACAGAATTATTTTGCCTGTTCAAAATGCAAAATTTCTGGTTTTGATGATCACAGCCAGTATTTCACAAACTGGAGTAGAGGGAGACTGTTTGTTTGTTTGTTTGTTTAGATGGCTCACATTTTGAGTACATTGCCTGGACTGCAGCTGCCAAGTCAAAGAGTGAGATAGAACTGAGCCAAAATCTATGACATCATAGCAATCAATGATTTAAAAGCTAGCTGTAGCTCAATAAATGATTATGATGGGCAAAAATCTGAATCATGTCAAATTATTTTTAAGAAAGAAATGACAGTTCATGACAAATATGTTAAATAAAACTGAGTAAAAAAATGAATAAAACCTGGACAGGAAGTATAGAGGTGTCAAAAATTGAATAAACACAGAGTTTCTAAGAGGACCTTATTAAATTTAAAACTTACTTGATATAAAATCAATTAATGTTTCACACAAAAGAAATGAGAGGCATCAGTTTTCTTATAATAGAATTCCAGACATGAACTTACTTATTGAAAATATGGAATGATCTTAAAAAATAGGGCAAAAAAAAAAAAACCCATATAAGTGGACACCCCCTTCCTTCTTTTAGGGGGAAGCAGAGTCTGAACAGTATTTAGGTAACTTAAGTAGTAAAGATGTGCTTGCACCACTCACAGAACAAGAATGCTTGAATTTTCGTATTGCCTCTAAGTGCCTGTGACTCTCCTGACTGGTATATTCTTGGTTGGCTTCTAGTTGGCAGATCTAACTTGTAGGCTTCATACTACCTCTAAAGATTTCAAGCTCTTTCTGCTCAAGTGCTGAAGATGCAGTTTGCTATGGTTACCAGCCAAACCGTTTTCCCATTGGTGAGAATACTTAAGTCCCCTTACAGCTCCTTGGGGCTCCAGGAGCCATCCTAAAGCGAAGAACGGATCCCCAAAGGAGTGCTTGGTTCTCAGCCTCATGAGCCATTGAACATTCTATTTCAGAGTAATTGTCAGGAAGAAACTTTTCTTTTTCCATGCATCTCTTATAGATCCACACCTTTTATTTTGACTTTGATAGTCTCCAAGTGAGGGCATTACAGAGTCTTGGAGAAAATGATTGCAGTATGATTAGCAAGGGAGCAGGGAATATGGCTTTAAATTTCTTTTAACATCTTTGCTCTCAAATTGATAAGTATTTATGCAGTTTCTGTCTCTGGAGGGCAACCCAAAACATCAATCCTCCGCATCTCTGTAACATTTGCAGTGTGTAAGTGGTGGCAGAGTGTGAGCGGTGGGAAATCTGTTACTATGGTTACCGCCCATCAAAAGGTCACCTTCAGGAAATTCTTTCTGCAAGATAATACAGGGATAATGAAACTTCTTTTGGAGAGGATGAAGAACAGAGTTTGTTATGCAGGCCTATAATTACTTAGGTGGTTTTGGAAATCTGTGTATTGTAATCAGTGCTCTGTATTTCAATAAGAAGAACTGTATCAGTCAGATATTATCTAAGGTAGGAGTCCACGATAACACAGCAGTCGTGTTATGGTAAGCAGAGCAAGCTGAGTTGAAGAGAGGACTGTAGCTGAACTTATTTTCTCTATTGCAAATTGCTTGGTTGTTTTAAGTCAACTAATGATAGTGAGTGGAAAGGAACTCTTGTGGTGGATTAGGCTCCCTGTAACTACCTAAAGAGTGTGTTTATCCGGATGTGCAATGTGTTCTCAATTGGATGTGATGGAAATCTCTAAGGTAATAACTAAACTTTAATTTCTATAATCTGGGAACTCGTTAAATTTTCCTTCTCTCAACTGTCTGCATAGCCTTCCATCTGTCTGTCTTTAGAAATTTAATCCAGCACTTCCCACCCTGTTACACTGGTCAGAGAGCTTTATGGTCACTTGACTTGGTAACATGCCATCGGATTTGCATGTGGGCACAGTTAAATATCCTGCTAGGATTCCGCCCAGTAATCGGTGATGAATTCATGAACGGAAGAAGGAAGCTTGAGCCCCTGAGCATGCACACAGAACGTCTCTAATGAATTATGGTCTTTGTGCTCATGCCAGGGCTTTGCTCGGTAGACTGTCTTGCTGAAATACATATTCTGTAAAGGGTGCTCTCCCTTAGCACCCTTATAATGCATCACAGGAAGAGGCCTGAAATGCACAAGCAGGTGAAGGCCTCTCTAGGTAATGAGTGACGAACATTTGTCTTTTCTCTTAGCAAAACTGTTGAATAAACACAAAAGTTGCCTCAGGAGGGTAGCTTTCCCCTGTGACCCTTTAAGAAATCTTAGGTTGTCACATATGAGAGATTCCTTATTCATATGCCACTTCTTTTTATCATGATTTAGGGCAATTCTTCTTTTTTCTCCAGAAACCAATATAGACCTTTACAATTCTTTAACATGAGACACTGATACCTGAATATAAAACCTTGCACTCATAGGCTAAATCTTGGAAGCTAGTGTACAGCGGAGAGAGAAGCACAGTTGCAAAGACCTGCCACCAGCTGTCTTTTTACTCATGAAGTTGGATAACAGGAAAGGAATGCAAAGAATGACTTCAAAGCACACATCCACAGAAGCTGAATCTAATGTTTGGGCGAGCCATTTCTTTAATCTTTACACAACAGGTTTGTAATACAGCTGAAGGGAATGGTGGTTCTAGGAATTCAATACTTGACTGGAAGTATTTTGTAGTTTCTAATGTGTACATCATTAGTCTTTACTTCTCTTTCCTTATCATTACAGAATCTTCTTTTAATTCAGTAGATTTTACTTTTTTAGTGGACACTTACTAGTAATTTCTTTTTTTTTTTTTTTTAAAGTGAGAGATTACAGTCCTTTAATCAGAAGTATACAGGGGGACTGTCAAAACAACTGAAGGAGTATCACATGTGTCAGACTGGTTGAGGCCAATTACTGGAAATCCATTATCCCAAGAGTTTTTCTCAAACACTCTTTTTTTTTTTTTAAATATTTATTTATTATTATTATTTTTTAATTACATTAAAATATATATATGAGGTCCCATTCAACCCCACTGCCCCCGCCCCCCACTTCCCCCACAGCAACACTCTCTCCCATCATCGCGACACATCCACTGCACCTGGTAAGTTCATCTCTGAGCATCACTGCACCCCATAGTCAATGGTCCACATCATAGCCCAGACTCTCTCACGTTCCATCCAGTGGGCCATTAGAACGCATCTGAGAATGAAGAAATACATTTTAAGAATTAACTTATGGGGAAGCAGACTTGGACCAGTGGTTAGGACATCTGTCTACCAAATGGGAGGTCCGCAGTTCAAACCCTGGGCCTCCTTGACCTGTGTGGAGCTGGCCCATGCACAGTGCTGATGTGCGTGGGAGTGCCCTGCCATGCAGGGGTGTCCCCGCATAGGGGAGCCCCATGCGCAAATAGTGTGCCCTGTGAGGAGAGCCACCCAGTGCGAAAGAAAGTGTAGCCTGTCCAGGAATGGCACCGCACACACGGAGAGCTGACACAACAAGATGACGCAACAAAAAGAAACACAGATTCCCATGCCGCTGACAACAACAGAAGTGGACAAAGAACATGCAACAAATAGACACAGAGAATGGACAACTGGGGTTGGGGGGAGAAGGGGAGAGAAATAAATAAATAAATAAATCTTTTAAAAAAAAAGAATTAACTTATGAAAAAAATGGCATAAATCCTGGGCACTAAAATAAACCTCAGTTTTTCTCTAAGTTCTGAAAAGTCAGGTACTCTGGTCACTTTAGATCTTGCCTTTAGAGGCATGGATTGCTAGCTCCTAGAAACAAACATGGTGAAAGCAGTAGTTAGTAAGAATGACTTTCTGAATAGTGAGGGAATAAAAGAAAAGTTATAAAAAATAAAAACAAGCCACAGCTGTAGCAATTTGAGGCCATTTAGTACAGGGGCAAAGAATTCCAAACATTGTATACTTCTTAAGGACATCAGTATTTTTTGCACAATATAACAACTGAGATTAAACACAATGACATAATGACAGTTTTCAGTTAAGAAGTATATAACATAATAGTTAACAAAAACTACTCTTAAAGAGATAAACTTTATTTATCTGAAAATATTTGCTTATGTGGATTAGCTTATAGCTTATTTACCCATTTGTGCTGGGTACATACAATTCCTACTCAGAATCATTAGAATTTTAATGCAGACCTAATTTTTTTAGAATTGAGACAATTTCAGCTCTCAATTCCTTTCCAGTTCCTAAAAAACAGAATCTCTTTTTCATATATCCAAAGATTTCAGGTTCATTGTAATCAAGGCCCTTATGATAGTGTTTGTGTAACAAAAAACAGCATGGTTAAAATGAGGCTCAAGCCCTTCTTCTCATGTAGTATCCCTTATCTGTCTGGCAGGGTACTTGCCCGGGGAGTCTGAGAGGAACCAGCAAAGGCTGTCTCTATTTTGCCACGCTGAGTGCATGAGTTTGGCTGAATACATGCACCTAGGATCAGTCTCAGACCCTGTCAACAACTTGGATGGAACAACTTGCCCTTCCAAACACATTGCAGCTTCCTGCTCTTCTAGGTTCCACAGAGTTCTACAAGGATAACGTTAGAAACTTCCTGTTCCTTCAAAGGAACAGTTTTTCCAGCTTTATCACAATTCTTCTTTTGTACCTGACTCTTCCCAAATGTTGCCATGCTCCTAAATTTTGGTGCCAACCTGATCCACTTTCCTCCTTTGTTCCGTTGTTCTTTGTGACCCATTCTATTGTTTAGAGATTAAATGGATCTCAAAAAGACACATTAGGTCAAACCCCTTTCTGGTCCCCATCTTATCTAATTTATGCTATCTTTTGAGGTGGGGTTGGGGAGAAGACGGCTCACTATTCATCTTATTCTGATGGAACTTCTTGCATGAAAAGAATACCAGTAATAGAAAACAATACAAAATAAATTTGCAAAATTCAAGGACAAAAGGGAAACAAACAGAAATCCCACTCAATGTTAAATGAAACATCCTAAATATTAACCAGGTTGCTTTGTCTAGTATTTTATATCCTTTCATTCAATATTCCTGCATCCACACGAGATGATTATTATTATCATTATCATAGTTAATATCACTTTGGTGACCCTTAAGCTTTTAGAAGAGAGGTTAATCAATATTCCTAGGATTATCCAACTCAATGGCAGAATCAACATAGCAATCTGTCTGCCTAATTCCAAAACTCATGCTTTCAATGTAATACTATACTCTTTTCCTTTCTATTTACTGTATATGTAGTATAAAACATATAGGTTGTCTATTTGTGTATATATTTCTTCTTATAATAGATTATTAAATGTAATCCTACATTCGCCTGACAGTCGAAGCCTGACCTTGTGGAGATTGCAGAGCAGCTGAGCCCTTTGAGAAACAATCCTAGTCGAGAGACGAGATTCCTCCCAGCCTATAGCTGATATTGGAAGAAGTTGGGACCATGGAGCCTTAAGAGGAAGAGGAAGTCTGAAGCCTGAACCCTTGCAGACGTCAGCAGCCATCTTGCTCCAACATGTGGTAACAGGCTTTGGTTAGGGAAGTAACTTATGCTTTATGGACTGGTAACTGTAAACTTCTACCTCAAATAAATACCCTTTATAAAAGCCAACAGATTTCTGGTATTTTGCACCTTTGGCTGACTAATACACCCTACTAGGCAAAGAACCACAGCCAGGTGAAGTGTTTGCTGTGGGTAAAGGGAACATGGAGTGGGTAGTAGAAGAAGGTAGTGATAAATATGAACTTTGACCACATGGCTAGTTACAGAAACAAGGACTATAATAGTCATGAATCTTTCTTCCTTGTTTTGTTATGAATATGATTGTATATGTACATAAAATGAATTTATTTTCTTCCCCACCCTTTCCCTTATCACGTGACAAGTTGCATTACTTTCATGTAATAATATTTAAGGAAGTCTAGTTTAAGAATGAATGTTACCCAAGGATTTGCATCCTATCATGTAGGGAATTAATGTGTTTCCGGTTATACACAGGAGAGTTGAACATTGTTAGGCAGAAATATATATATATATATTTATATGCATGTCTGTTATTGTTTTCAGATTATTGGAGAACCTGGACTTGTGTATCCCCACGGTCATATGATAGACTCTTACAAAATCTCATACTCTTTACAGATATCTCCTGTTGATTCTGTTTTCCTAGAGAACTCTGACTGATACAGGCTCCCTTCTCTATATACTATAAACATGTAGTATGTAGTGTAGAGATTATATATTTTCTCCTATAAGCACTTCGAAGATAGGGACCGTGTCATCTCTTCCTATTCCCTTTTTATTCTTGCTGTGTAAATGACTGAGGTAAACATGCTAATTAGTTATACTTTGCTCTTTTAATATTTGAGGGAAAACGTGCTTAAAAGAACGTGCTTTGGAATCATACAGACGAGGTTTTGAACTTACTTGATCATTGGGCATCGTTTTCTCAATTTTGTAGTGGAAATAATAATATCTACCTCATAGACTTTTCAAAATAACATATGTGAAATACTTATTATAATACCTAGCATGTAGTAAAGAGTCATTGGTTAATGGTAGTTATAAAAGTGTTTACAGTGTTTCAGTGTGATTGTAAATGTGTATGACATTTGTGAAGCTTTCTTCATAGAATTTTATTAATGATCTATTTCTGAGTCTAAAAGTAGAGCAAGTTTATTATAGAAAATTTAGAAAAGGTAGAAAAGCATAAAGAAAATGCAAATCACCTATGATTTCAATACCCAGAGATAACTAGGTAATCATTGCTACCATGTTAAATTATTTCCTTCATACACTTAGACATACATTCACCCACACTCAAAGATACACATCTATACCTATTTCTAATTATAATGTATATTTGTAATTGTTTGTGAATAGTTTTCTGTTTTACTTTTTTTTCTCTTACTATTATATCACAAACATTTGCCATTAATCTTCAAGGGCATGATTTTTAATGACTTAGATGAGTTAATGACTGGCCTTATTTATTCTTTTCTTATTGCACTAATTTAGGTTATTTTTAGGTTTATTTACTTGCTTGTTTGTTTTTGCTATTGATTATCACCAACATTGTTATTAGTGACCTTAGGTGTATACTTTTAGCCCTACCCTTGGCTATTTCTTTTGGACAGATTTTCAGAAGTGGAGTTGGTAAATCCAAGGGCATGACCCTGAATGTAAGGCTTTTGCTTCATATTGCCAAATCTCTTTTTTACATAATATTATGGGGTGAATTGTGAGCCGCTCTCCTCCCCAAAAAGATAGGTTCAAGTCCTAACTCCGGTCCCCCAAGTGTGACCCTATTTGAAGATGTGATTAGCTAAAGTGAGGCCAAATGCGATTGGGGTGAACCCTAACCCAGCACTGCTGGTGTCCTTATAAGAGAGGCTTTTGGACACAGAAATACACAGATATAGGGGAGAAAACCATGTGACCACACAGGCAGAGATAGACGTGCTAGAGCGTCTAGGCAAGGAAGACCCCAAGAATTGCTGGCAAATTACCAGACACTCGGAAGAGGCAAGGAACGATGCCCCTTACAGTCTGCAGAGGAAGCACGGCCTTGCTGACATGCTGATTTGGGGCTTTTTAGCCTTCAGTGAGACTCTACATTTCTGTTGTTTTAAACCACTATGGGTGCAGGAATTTGTTACAGCAGTCCTAGGAATCGATGTCGCATGGGTTTCACTAATTAATATTCCCACTATCAGATTAGCAATATTTTGCTCCATGCTACAGATAAAGAGATTTTTAAAAATTAAAAATAAACCTGAATTTAAGCGTCTTATGCAAAATGCAATGACAAAACTGGAAGCCAGGTTCCCATACTTCCATAAAACACCAGTGAGCCACTCCAGTTTTCCATAAATCCTGTTAAATGCCTGTGGTTCCAGAGTTAGAAAGCTCTTTATTTCACACGTAACTTTAATTATGACATGGTTGCTCTAGATTTGCTGTTAAGTCATAGCAAGGAAAATCAAGCCTAAAGAGGACTTTTTGTATTTTTTAACATTGGTAATTCTAGGAGTAACTGAGCCTGGCATCTACATCTTGTCTAAATTCACTGCCTAGAAACTAGCAGAACACCTTTCCAACTTCTTTAGAAATTTCTATTAATAAGCAATGATCTTTATAGCAAATTCATATCTCCTTGGTGATATTTAGACTCCATGCTTCACTACAAAGACTTTACAAATATAATCCTTTCCATTACTCTCTGATTTTATGGATATTAAAAATTGCATTATTAAAGAGAGCTATTGCATAATGAAAACATGTCTGCATGCGTAGTTTGTATTTATACTTTTACTAAAAATTGTCCTTGTGGTTACTAAAAGAATGATTCTCCACATGATTTGATCTGCCTTATAATATTAATAAGTAATTTCAGCCTCCTCAGTATACTCATGAGGTAAAATTTCTTATAAGAAGACATTCAAAGCTAATATCCTGATAAAATGCATGACCCTTTTTTTTTTTTTTGGTTATTGTTGATAAAGATCATGCTTAAGAGAAAATATACAATAGGGGTGTTTGGAATGATGCTAATTTGAGGGGGGCCTGAATTAATTGATAAAGAGCGAGTAGAAAGAAAAGAAGAAAGGAATTTATGTTTGTGTTTACTTCTAGAAAACCAAGAGTTTGAATGGCATGCCGAACCGTCAGGCACAGATTGTGAATGTTCGAGAATGTGCGTAAAAGACTGAGCACTTCTTCTAACAAGTCTTCATCAGCTCATTGAAAAAGGGCAGAACTATTGAAAACTGGATTCTCGTCCTGTTCTTGTATCTGCCACTGGCTACCTGAGTGATCATGCACAAGTCTGAAGTTTTCATGGCCTCATTTTTCTCTTTAATAAAAGTGGGAATAGTTTAATTAGTCATGAAAATCCATTCTCACTCTAAAATTCTACAGTTAAAAACAAAAATATAACTTTCAATATTTGCTAAAAAGTAGTTGATACAACTAGAATAGCATATTTTGAATATTCATTTTAAGACACCATACTTTTACAAAAAAAAAAAAAAAAAAAATTAATGTTCTTCCTAGTCAGGATTCAAGCAAAGAAGGAAGCAAGCCTAGTATTTTTCATAAAGTCACAACTTTTGGGGTCAAATAGACCTGAGTTTTTGTCCTGACTTAGTGGTTTGCTAACTATGTGACTTTGGGAAACTTAATGTTTCTAAATGCTGGTTTAAAAAAATAAATAAAAGAACATAATTCATTTCTCTTAGTATTGTGAAGACAAATTGAGGCACACTGACCAGAAAGAAAAACCCCTAATTATAAACTTTCAGTTATCTTAATATTAACTAAAGAGTCTAAAGAAGCTTCTCTTTATTATGTAGAACAGAATTGTTTCCACAAAATGGCTACTTACTTTTTCCAGGCTGATATGGCAATGACAATCACAGTGCTGACAATCCTACTTCTTTTTTTTTCTTTTAAATGTTACATTAAAAAAATATGAGGTCCCCATATACCCCCACCCCCCCTCCCCATTCCTCCCACATCAACAGCCTCTTTTTGATTCCTCACAAAAGCTTCCTGTGTGTATCGCTTCAACAGATATGAAATGTGTATTACTAGTAGGTATCATCAGAGTAATTTTTATTGATAGATGTCACATATAGCTGTGATTCATATAACAAGAACTATTGTCTCCATAATATTTTAGCTGAGCCCAACAAGTCTAAGTTGAATGACAAGACTCAGAATTGCTTTTCCCTTGAAAACAAGAACATAATAGTATTTTCAAAAGACAGCCATCAAGTAAACCACATCTTTCTTGAAAATATGAGCTTGTCAACTATGAAGACTGATCATGGATATATCAATAGAGCAACTAGGTTTTGGTAAGAATAAGCATCGATAATGCTTTACAAATATGCTTTGTACCCAAATGGCCCATTACTAAAAGTCTGGAGGTTTTCTACTCTTCTTAAAAAATTCCTATTTCTCTTTGCTTCTGAGAATATATAATTTGCACACAAGTCAGTTTTGTGGACTGTTTGACACAATCATTTCATTCTATAAAAAACCTTTTAACATCTGCCCAACTATAATAATATTCCTTCCATTCTCAGAATGGTCAGTCTTATCAAAAAGTCTAAAGTAGATAAGTTCCATTTCTCTTGTATCTTTTAAAATTCACTTTTAAGTTTTAAACTCTTTGCCAATATCTTTATCTTGATATTTGTGGTTTGATATTGGCATTACCAAAACTCCTTGCCTTAATTACAATCTAGAAATATCCAGAGGAACTAAACTGGTATTAATTAATTCAAACAATATATACAAAAATATATGAAGCCATTTATTTGAAGAGTTTTGATCAGTGATTCCATTGAATCAAGAACCATCCTGAGACACCACTATAGTGAATTTCACAGTTCTGAATAATAAATTGAGAGTGTCTTTTTTCAGTTTCCTATTCAAAATTTTGCCAGATTAACTTTATTAAATTTTCATCTTTTAATTCATTTATATTTCTTGTTATAATTTTCAATATGTTTCTTGATGTAACTGACCTTATACATGACTGTTTATTTTATCACTATTTTGTAGTATTTTCTTGATACTTTATTTTTGTTTTTTTATAAACTGTGATTTCTTTGATTTTATCTTTTTCAATATTTTGGAATGTCTACATGCTATTCCTAACACTTGCTTTAATCTACATCTCTCTCCTTGCCACCGAAGAATAAAAATGCAAATATTTTGAGTCTCCTATTTAAAGCAAGAAATTTACTATGCTTTTCTTCTCTCTCTACATTCCCACTGCTGATTTTTTTCATGATCTTCGTTTTTAAATTGAGATTATTATTCTGAAGTTAATTGTTTTACCTAGTAAATATTCTCTTTCAGAAATCACTTGACATTTTCATTTTTAAGTTACTGGATTAAAATAATAACTTTGACTCAGCTTAATGTTTAACCAGTTTTGTTATTCACTGTCTTTTCATACTCTATCCAAAATATATATTCCATAAAAGATTTTAAAGATTCATAGGTAAATAGTTTCTGAATTTTGAAATTATCTTCCTTTGCTTTAACACATTTTCAGGATATACAGTTCATTCAGTCTCAATTGTTTTTTTGAAAATTCTGTTGAAAGAGTTCCAGCACTTTATTTTTATTGAAATGGTTTATTGAAAAAGTTCTAGCACTTTTGCTTTTATTTGTCCGGCTGCTTGTAGTGTCTTTTTCTGCATTCATATAATTTCAGACATTTAAGAGGTAGCTGATTATTTGGAGTGAGAATTTCCAGTCTGTATTTAAAGGTCTTCTTAAAGTTCAAGATGGCTTTCTGCTTTGTCTATACATCAGGTGGCTGAGTCAGAAGGGTGTTACAAAGTTTATTCCAACTTCTTTATGCTTTTGTCATGTAGCAATGTGTAAACAGACCTTGTGACCTACTAGGGGTTGATTTCTGTTTTAGTTTGCTATTGCTACTAGAAGCAAAATGCCAGAAATGGGTTGGCTTTATAATGGGAATTTATAAAGCTTACAGTTCTGAGGCTGGGACAATGTCCAAATCAGGGCATCATCAGAGATGCTTTCTCGCCAAAGGCCAGCTGCTGGCAGGTCCTGGACTCCTGCCATGTGGCCAGGTAAAATGGTGGTTCTGCCAGTCTCTCTCTGCTTTCTCCTCCAGGCTCCCCTTCTCTTCCAGCTTCGAGCTGTTCCACGGGCCTGGCCTCTTGGGGGCCTCATTGTTTCAACTTCACCACTGCTTCCATTTCTTGGGGTTTCTCTGTCTTCCTGCAGTGGCAGGCGATCTAGGACTCTTCTCTTACCTGGTAGGGTAAAATGGCAGCGCGCCTTCTCTGTGTGTGTCTGTCCTTTCAGTTTTCACTTTATGTAAGACTTCGGTGAGAGGATTAGGACCCACCCTGGGTCATGCCTCACTGACGTAGTCCAGTCAAAGGCCGTACAGGATCTAATCAAGTTGAATCTAATGCAATCTAATCCAGAGGAATGGATTCATTCTAAGACCATGATCTTTTCTGGGATTCACAAAAGTCTCAAACTGTTATAGTGTTTTTCTGTCTGGCTTCATTTGCTTCTGGAATTAAATTGTCTATTAATATTCATTTACAGTGGTGTTATCAATTCCCTCTTTATTATGTTTCCCTAAGTATTTCGGCAGAATATTGGGAGAGGCTTTATTAGGAATTGGTAGGAGGATGTGAGTTTTTAAAGCAGGAACCTGTGAATAGTGAATATGAGTGACCTGCAAAGAAAAAAACAATCAGGATTATACATATCTGCAATTATCTTACTTTCTTATCCATTGTCTTCCTTCACTGGAGTGTAAGCTCCTTTAGCTCTTCCTTCATGAGCTCTGAGATCTTATGTCTTGTTAGCTGCTATAGCTCTAGCAGCTAAAAGAATATCCAGCATTTTAGGAGACAATCGAGAAATATATGCCGAATAAATGATCGCTAATCATTTTATTTTGCTTACTAAAATACTGTCCCAGGTTTCATAGAATAAATTTGAGTTCCAAACTGGATAGTTTGCTTTAAGACTCGTCATGTACAAAGGAAATAGTACTGAAGACAAAGCAAAAGCAACTTATTTTTATCTCCTCCTAATCCATATTAAAGCATGGCATTCTATCTGGGGCATTGAATCTTCTTAAAAGCCATAAAATTTCAAATATATTTTTATTTCTTCTTTCAAATTGATCAGAGATCATTTCCTTGTAGAGCTACTCCATATCTCTTTTATAATATGAAATATTTCTTTAACTTCATAATTAATAGCATGCATTTTATATTTTCTTCTCAATAGAAAATTTTTAGAACATGAAAGTAGTTTTTTTGTAGATTCCTTGGAAATCCATTGTCTTGACTCTCCGCTTTGAGAGTGCTGCATGGGTTTTATCTCTGTGTTTGTTGTATTCCTGCACATATAGAAAGTTATCTAGCTGAAACACTTGGATACAT
This sequence comes from Dasypus novemcinctus, assembly GCF_030445035.2. NCBI lineage: Eukaryota > Metazoa > Chordata > Mammalia > Cingulata > Dasypodidae > Dasypus > Dasypus novemcinctus. The sequence continues at coordinate 56,181,046 of NC_080694.1, read as the reverse complement.
AGTTTTCTAGAAATGAAACCTCACTGCCAGGCAGAGGAACAAAGTAAATCAATATTAAATCTTCCTAAGATGTTTTTGTTATGTCAAGAAGCTAAGTGCCAGAATAAAGACCCTTTTCAATGGGAGAATACTGCTTTGCCAGTGATCACCTAGAAATTTTAACAAGGAATGTTCATCTTTTGGTAATGGCAGTTGTTAATAAAGAACAAGGAACTTGCATTTGTTCTGTTCTTTTTTCTGGAACAAAAGTTCCTGGAATAGAGAAGGTAGGCCCTATGAGTAGGTTATGTGGAATTCTTGATGAAACCTGAGGGAACAAGTGCATGCTTTTCTTTAAGAGGAAGATTGCGTCAAGCTGAAGGATCCAGGGATAGCGAGTGGGATGAGGCACTTGGAAGCCATGTGGTGAATACAACATTACGGTATAGAATGCTGATTTTGATAGCCTTTGGAAAACCTAAGAAAGAAAAAGATGGCTTAAGGTCTTAAACTTCCAATTCAAGACAAACCTGGGAAATTAAAAAAAAAAAGCTTTATGGTGACTTACAGAGGAAAAAAGGTCAGGCATGAGGAGGCGCAGACAAGACCTGATTTATTTTTTTAAACTATCTGCTAAGGTAGGGCATTGTTTGGGAAGAATGGGACCCTGAATCTAAGGATAGGGGTAAAGGGAAATACTCAGACAAAGCTGAGAATTTGAACTTCTAAATCTATTTGCAACCTATTTGCAAGGGAAAGCTGCAACTTTCTCCCAGAATCAGCTTTTCTTTGCATGTTACAATGGAACAGTGATGACTAAGGTGAAGTCCAGGATGTGTTTACCCTTAAAAGTAAGTTTATGTAGCCACCTGAGAATGGTGAATCTTAGGAATGAAGGAATTTATACAATAGTCCTTTGTATACAGCTCCCCCCAAAAGGTAAAAATATAAACATGAAGACAACAATCATTGTGTTTAAAGGAAGTTCGATTGTCCTTCTTTTAAAAAAATGTTTTGTCATTTGAGGAAAATTTGACTTTTGTATTGTTTTACTTTCAAAAGGCAAAAGATATAAAATGGAATTATGGTCATAATCTTAATTATGTCCCTAGTAATACAGCCTATGTCCTTTTGAATTCCTTGCATTAATTTTAGTTTAGTTTTTTAAAAATTATAAGCCAATTTTATTTATAAACATACATTAAAACACTCCAGAATAAAGTATTATCAAACAGATCTAATGATGTTAAAACAGTAACAAGAAAAACTACAAAAGCATCTCATGATAAAGTAAGGTTTAAGCTAGAAGTGAAAAATGGTATCACAGGAAAGCCTTTTACTTTGATGTAATTTCAATTTTATAGGAAAGTTGCAAGATTAGTACAAGAGACTGCCATATTCTTGTTTTTTTCAAAAATGCTTCAATTTATTTATATTTTTTGCATTGTGGCCCCATTTGCTATATTACTCTTTTCTTCTTCTGCCTCCCTTTATTTATATTTAGGTAATGTATATATTTTTCCTGATCTGTTTGAAATCAAGTCAATGACAAATGACTTCTAAAATCTCCAGTGTGTATTTTCTTTTTTTTTTTTTTTTAAAGATTTATTTATTTATTTCTCTCCCCTTCCCCTCTCCCCACCCCGGTTGTCTGTTCTCTGTGTCTATTTGCTGCATCGTCATCTTTGTCTGCTTCTGTTGTTGTCAGCGGCACAGGAATCTGTGTTTCTTTTTGTTGCGTCATCTTGCTGTGTCAGCTCTCAGTGTTTGCGGCACCATTCCTGGGCAGGCTGCGCTTTCTTTCACGGTGGGTGGCTCTCCTTACAGGGTGTGCTCCTTGTGCGTGGTGCTCCCCTACGCAGGGGACACCCCTGCGTGGCACAGCACTCCTTGCGCGCATCAGCACTGCACATGGGCCAGCTCCACACGGGTCAAGGAGGCCCGGGTTTGAACCACGGACCTCCCGTGTGGGAGATGGACACCCTAACCACTGGGCCAAGTCCAGTGTGTATTTTCTAAAAACAAGAACATTTTCTTGTGACTACAGTACAATTACCAAAATCAGAAAATTTGATATTATTTAAAATATTATTATCTAATCTAAGTTCCTTACTCAAATTTCATTAATTGTTCTAATAATATCCATACATACATATAGTTAGCTAGCTATAGGTGTTGTAGAAGTTGAGAGAGGTTCAATTATTTGTGTATAGAAAGGCCAGGACTCAGGAATGATTTTGAGAAAGAAAAAATGATTTATTGATGGCTGGCCCAACTCGGGAGCTTTCTGTTTCAAATCCGAGCCCCGAACAAGATTTTCAAGTTCCTTTTATACAGGGTGGGGAGTTAAATGGTGCTTTATGAAAGAAAACTACTTTCTTTGTTAGTTAAGTGTTTGCCTGAGTACCAGGTAGGTTTTGAATTAACATATTGTCCACATTTCAGGTGAGCTTGAATTAATTAGCATCTTGCTCACATTCAGTCTGGATGCAACTTTGAATACACATTCAGTTTTGCATCCTTTCTGAACATTCAAAGCCTATAGGACCTATATCACTTAACTGGATTCCTAGAGACTAGGCACACTTGGATACAGAATTATATAATTTTGAATTTTCATACACAGGCTACATTGTATTTCCCACTCGAGGTCAAGTTCAAGTCCCCTTAAGCTTTGGCATCACCATCATCAGAGTCTCCCTGGACTGACTGGTATGTATATAGAGTTTGCATTGCTAAATGGCCTCCCGGGACTGGAGTCGTTGCCATGGTCACCAAGGGCAGGACTGCAGCCTCTCACTGTCCCACATCCACAAGTCAGGACACATACAGCCTAGGTTATCTACGAAGAGTCGAACAGCCTCCCGCCCATAGCCCACATCAAGGACCCAGCCTAGGTTCCCACATTGCACTGGAATTGTTCTTCCTCTTTGGTCTCTGTTAATCTGGAACAGCCTTTCTCATGTTGACATTTTTGTAGAGTTCAGATTAGATTTTTTTTGCAGGATAGCCCTCTATTTGCAATTGTGTGAAATTTCTTTATAGATTCAACGTGTGCAGTTTTGGTAGGAATATCACAGACATGATAGTTTAGGATGCAACATTTCTTCTAAACGCCTGTGAATAACTGAATCCAAGGCAAATTTCCTAAGGGGAAGGGAACAGCAGTAAGTTACTGCCTTGAAATAATGCTCAATGATCTGTGATTTGAGTAATCCCTTGGTTGGTTTTGTGGAATATTTCAACCACACTTTTAGGTAAACAGCATGAAATTTCTTTATGAAGTGCTTACTAGGCATCTTGCATATCTAGTAAGAGATAAAATCATGAGATGAAGAATTAATAAATTACAGTAGGCATTTTTGTGCAAAAAAACTTTTCCGTTGATTAAATTTATTTTTTGAAATATCTAGGTATAATGTCTGTTCTTAGCTGAAAATTATTTTATTCACTGTTATGTATAAGAAATAGAATTTTATAATACAAATGTGAGAAAGCAAGAATATATTAGAATTAATGAATGTGCTGTGCCTTGAGCTCTTTTGAAATGCCTTTGTAAAACTGATAAAGTACCTGTTTATTAATTCATATTTTTTCATTTAGTAAACAGTTATTGAGCCTTTTCTATATGTTTGGGGATATTTGTTTGGGGATAATGAATAATGCATAGGCTCAACCCTCAAGAGCTTTCAGACTAGTAAGGAAGACAAGCTGCGTTCAGGTAAGTGTAAAATGAGTAGACCATGATAACTGCTGTAAAAGAAGTGTGAAAAACTATCTGTCTTATTTTTCTGTACTTGTATAACTCTTTTACCCTTTGTTACAGGAATCAGGTTGCACTCCTAGGATGCGAAGAATGTGAATTTCAAAAGGAAAGATAGATTTAACTACTGAAAAATTTTTTAAATTATAAATCAAATAATTAACAAAAGACAGAAGGCAAATAATAAACTATGAAACTACATGCAATGAATTTTAATATTAAAGGGTTTACAGCAATAATATGAAAAGTTTTTCCACAATTGCTAAGCAAACATTAAAAAACCATCATTAAAAGTTGAACATTGATAAGTTACAGTCCATATGATTAAGTTTATTAACACAGCAATGGAACACAAGTCCTTTTGCTTATGGAATCAATGTAGATTTTTTTTGACAAAAGATGATATTGACAAGGATGGGATGAGATAAGTACTTCTGGGGGAGTGTGAACTCCTATAGCATTTAAGGGAAATAAATATTTAATGAGAGGTGTTTCAGTTTGCTAGGCTGCTGAAAACAGATACCATAAAATGGGCTGGCCTTTAACAACGAGAATTTATTAGCTTATAAGGTTACGGTGTAGAGGCCACAAAAATGTCCAAATCAAGGTATCATCAAGATGATGCTTTCATCCTAGCTGCCGGCAACCCTTGAGTTCTGTGCCACATGGCAGCATCTGCTGGTTTCTCCCTTCCCTTCTGGGTTTCATTGCCTTCAGCTTCTTGTTTCCATGGCTTTCTCCTCTGTGTTCATCCCTTTTATAATGGATTCTAGGAAGAGGATTAAGACTCACCCTGGGTCATGCCTTAACAGAAGTAGCCTCATGAAAACCTACTTACAATAGATTTACAACCACAGGAAGGGATTAGCTTTAAGAACATGATTTTCTGGGGTACATACAGTTTCAAACCACCACAAGAGTATAAATTTTCAAACCCATAATGCTTTTTTGGCATATAGCCTAAGGAATTAATTGTGTATATAGACAGATATATATGCAAACATGTTTAACACAGAAGTATTTATAATTACAGCTAATAATCAAAGGAAACCTAAGTATTCACAGTAAAGGAAATGTACATCAGTTCCTTGGAAAGTCAAACCAAGCAAGGAAGCAGCTATGCATAGCTGCTGCAGCCTCGTTTCCATATCTGATCATATGTCCTAGTTGATGCTTATAATTTCCTTCTTCCACTACGATTTCATGTTTTCTTTTCCTTTAGCCAGGGTTCTCAGCTAACTGACATTCATTGTCTGATTGGGTTCCCAGGTGATGCATTGTGGGTGAAGTGATACTGTAGTTTTCCATTAACATTTACTCTTGGAGATGGAAGAACTAAGAAAACTTTGGCCTCCATACATAGTCTCTTGCCCCATTGGGAAGAGTTCAAAGTTGCAGAGAGAGGAAGCAAAAGCTTTGTGAATGGTGTTTAGGTGTACTGGTGAGAGGAACCACTCTTGCTCCCATCCATTGATTCCCAGACTCATGAATTCTAGAAATGGGAGTGACAGTGCTCTTATATTAATGGGAGTGTTTGAAGAATAAATTATTCTAGTTGGAGTGTGTGGACACCTCACTGCTCAACAAAACATATGCTACCTGAAGGTTCTATTATAGCGACATACATGAAGGTTGCGAATAATTTGAAAGGTTTTGATAGGAACATCTTTGAATACACAACTAAGGAGAAAGCCTCCATTTCTGTGAAAGGGTCTTTTTCCACCCCCTTCTTAGAACACAGAGTTATAATGTTTATTCTACCCAGACTAACCTCATGTAAGAGAATGGCAGGACCAAGCAGGTAACACATCTCTAATGTATTTAAGAGGAAGAAATACTAAAAAAAAAAGTAAGACCCTAATAATTTTCCATCTATTTCATTTATCTCTCTCAAGAAGTAATTGTTTAGTCTCTTACATCATTTAATACCCTTTTCACGGTATTTCTAACCTTATTTTTTATGGGCTGGTCAGATGATAAGATTTTTTAAAAAGTAATTGCTTATATCTCTTTCCTCTCTTCCAAATATCCAATACTCTCTTTTCCTAATATGTGAACTACTGTTCAAAATACTAGAATTATATCTAATGTCAACAGACCAGAAAGCTTTTGTGTCATAGATGAGCCCTAGGTGTTCACATAACTTCCAGGGTAAAGCACTACTTTCCTTTTCCTTGCTTAAGTAGTGGTACTTTTGTAAGATAAAAATCCTGCCTCTCTTTCTGCCCAGAGTATATTTTACCTGAACTGGTGCATCAGATGTTTGAACTCAACTTTGAATCTAGCTCTGACATAGCCTACTCTTCCCAGGCCTTCAACCAATTGTTGGATCCAGTACTTCAGATGGAGTACTTGCATGACTTGTTCAAGTCTCTGAGGATCTCTTCCAAACTTATTCAACTTCTAACAGTGCCCATGACCTAGAATTTCCCAGTTTTGCCTATACTGACTCGATCTGCCTCTCTGGAGTCCAAGTTTGCTTTAATTACTCTTGAGCTCACCACTTCAACAAGACATTTTACATTGGGAATTCTACTTCTGCAATGGGACCTGATCCACTGGTCTGAAGTTTCTTCCCAAAGATAAACAAAACACTTCCCCAAAGAAATATTTTTCCTAATATACAACTTGTTCTCCACCTAGCCTTGCTCATTAAATAGTTCCTCATGTCTCAAAACTAAAGATTCTTAGTTCCTGTCATAATGTCTTCCCAAGTCTCAATTTCTAGCTCTTAAATTTGCTCTCCATTATAGAATTTCCTTTGCTAAACTTTGGCTATTACCATCTGTGAAGGTTAATTTTATGCATCTACTTGATTAGACTATGATGTCCATTTGTTTGGTCAGGTACTATAAATGTTACTGTGAAAGTATTTTGCAAATGTGATTGAAATCTACAATCAGTTGACTTTAAGTAAAGGAAATTAACCTTGATGACGGATGGGTCTCATCCACTCAGTTGAAGGACTTAAGAGGAAAGAACTAAGGTCTACCAAGGAATAAGAAGTTCTTCCTCTATACTACAAAATAGGCTCCTCTCTAAGTTTCCAGCCTGTGGGCATTCCCTATGGATTTCAAACTTGACAGCTTCCAAAATAGAGTGAGCCAATTCCTTTATGTATTTATCCTGTTGTCCCTTCTGATTTTAAAAAATGTCCATCTGCAAGGTAACCTATGAAGTTTTATTTTCTGGCTGATGCTTTAATCAATGCTTTCCCATCATTTCTGAAATATAACATGGGACTGTTAAAACTAATGATCTGTTAGGTGATGTCTCATTGCATACTTGAAATATGTAGAAGACTAACAAGTTTAAACTAAACCAGATCTACTCATGAAGGATTATTTGGCTTGCCCTTAAGAAGTAATCATTATATTAATGCAATGAACAAAGGAGAGAGAAACACCACAATATCATACAGGTGATTGATAACTGTGTTCACAGATGTTAGCCAGATAAACATTTTAAAAAAGAGTTGATCTCAATTATGATCCCATTATCCAGCAATTCTTTTTAATTCTGAAAAAAGCTCATATTCAGAAATCACTGTTAACTCTAAATGATGTCAGAAGACTAATTCTCCATTGAGAGTACTCCAGGCAGTTGCTGTCAGTTTCCTGTACCAAGCTGTCAGTTGTCAGGACCCAGAAGGTAAGGTGCTTGTAGCCTTTCGAAAAGCTTACATATTCATCATAGATTCACCCCTGTGGTGGTGCTCCGAGATAGGATAAGATGTAAGATGCCTAAGAACCCACCTCTCCAAATAAAATGTTGTGACAATATGACAGCCATGGAAACAAATACGTTAAAAGCACAGGTGAGAGTACAGGCTAAAGAAGACCAGCCTGACAGCTGCTGAGAGGATAGTGGATTTAATTGCTTTCCTCTCAAATACAAAAATAAATGAACTAAGTCACTGTATCCTTTAAACTCTAATTTATTTTTTATTAGAAAATATGATTTGTTTTATTAAATTTTGAGTGCAGAAATTTTAGGAAAATATGTTCTGTTTTCATATCTTTGAGGGCTTTTTCTTTCTTCTATTTGTAATATGTTATGGATAAATAATTAGATTAGTAAATTAGTAGTAACTATATCTAAGCCATATTTATCCTGTGATTTCATTTAATATTAAATTGTGAACACTTTCTTAGGTTATAAAACTTCTTTGAAAATATCATCAATAATGACTACATGACATCTAATAAATTACACACTTCCCTGATTGTTGAACTTCTAGATTTCCTCCAAAATTTTTCTGTTTCAGATTCTCCTTCTTTGAACATCTTTCTGTAGAAATTTGTCCATATTCAGTTTATTTTCTTAGGATGGAGGCTGAGACAAAATGATTGGGTATTAAAAAATGTATGGCTGCTGATAAATATGAGTCATCTAGCTAAGATCCAGAAGAGACACAAATCCAGCAATTTCAATGTTGTACTTGGGACTCTATTTCACTGGCTATATACTTGAATTGTGGGAGAAGTAGTTGAGAACCTGTAAACTGAACAAAGTTTTCATAGCCTCTTAGGGTTAGGGGAAGGTTAAAGGCAAGATTGAGAAATTTAGCAGGACATTGTGTTGAGTGAAATAAGCCAGGCACAAAAGGGAAATATTGTATGAACTAAATTACATGAACTAATTATTATAAGCAAACTTATAGAGTTAGTATCTAGAATATAGGTTACCAGGGGATAGATTGGTATAGAGAATGGGAAGGTGATGCTTAGGCTGATTGTAAAGGGTTAGAAATGGATGGTGGTATTGGTAGCACATTATTGTGAGTGTGATTAACAGTGCCAAGTTATGTGTGTGAATGTGGCTAGTTTTGGGTCATGTATGTTACTAGAGTGAAAGCTAAAACATGGGATTGTATAACACAGTGAACCTTGTTTTGGATGATGAAGTAAAGTAACAGTGCAAGTATAAGAATGCTTTTTCATGAATTATAACAAATGTAGTACACTAATCAAGGTGTTAATAATAGGGTGGTATATGGGTAATAAAGCTAGCATAAATTGTGGACTATCATTAATAGTCCTATTTTAATATTCTTTCATCAATTATAACAACAGTACCATACCAATGCAAAGTGTCAATAATGCGGAGGAGGGGGGTGTATATAGGAACATTGTATTTTTTACATGACTTTTCTGTAAACCTACACTATGTCTAATTAAAAAATAATATTTTTTAAAAAAGGACATTATTGGTTCATAAAAAGGTGGGATACAGAATGTGAGCTTTGTATCAACACTTAATTTCTTAAAGTTGGTAACTGCGCTTTTATGATGATTACATAAATGAATATCCTTTTTTGAAAGTATTATGTGGTCAAAGAGTATGATGTGTGAAACATTCTCTCAAGTGTTCAGAAAATAAGTGGATGGATGAAAGATAGGTAGGTAGATAGATACAGATAGCATGATAGGACAAATTTGACAAAAAGTTAAAATGGTAGATGTGGGTATCTGGAGGGGTGGGGGTAAGTTGGATTTTTTTGTACGATGTTTGTATTATTTTTGCAACTGTCTGGTAAGTTGAAATTATTTCAAAATAAAAAGTTAAAAATAAACAAAAATACATTTTCAGAAATTGCAAACACAATTATGAAATGGAAAAATCAGAAGAAAATATAAGACTTTATTAGTTCAAGGCATTTAAGGAGATCCTGTCTAAACATTAGCTGTCCGCTAAGCTAACAGTGCAGATATTTCAGTGACTGCACATGATGAAGAATACAGACACATTAAAGAATAAATACAGGAAAGTCATTAAACAAAAATACACCACCACATTAACCATAACAGCAGCAACCCTTGGGGAGTTCTTATTTCCAGTTTTCAACAACAAAAAAGCGATGAGACATTCAAAGAAACAGAGAAGTGTGGCCCATAAATGGGAAGAGAAAAAAAGAAGCAGTCAATAGAAACTGTCCCTGAGGAAGCTCAGTCATTGGACTTACTTCACAAATACTTTCAAGCAGCTATTATAAATATGTTCAAAGAGCTAAAAGAAACCATGTCTGAGAAATTAAAGGAAAGTATGAAAAGATGTCTCATGAAATAGTGAATGTCAATAAAAGCGCAGAAATTATTGAAAAAATCAAATAGAAATTCTGGAGTTTGAAAGGACAATAAAGGTAATTAAAAATTTTACAATAGGGGTTCAACAGCAGATTTGAACTGGCAGAAGAATGAGTAAGGGAATTTGAAGTTAGAACAATTGAAATGGTCTAATTTAAGTAACAGAAAAGAAAAAGAATGAGGAAAAATTGACAGAGCCTCCGAGGCCTGTGGGATTCCATCAAGTCTACCAAGACATGCATAGTAGCAGTGCTGGAGAAAGCAGCAAAAAGAATATCTGAATAAATAATAGCCAAAATTTTACCAAATTTGATATGAAATATTAACTTATATATTCAAAGGCTCAATAAGCTGCAAGAGATAAACTCAAAGAAAGCCACATCTATACTCCTCATAGTAAAATTATCAAAGCCAGAGACAGAATATTAAAGGCAGTGAGAGTAAAGTGACCATCATGGACAAGGGAGCCTCAATAAGATTACCAGCTGACTTCTCTCCAGTAAGGCAAAAAGGTAATGAGATAACTTATTCAAAGTACTGAAAAAGATTATTAGCTCAAAATTCTAAATCTAGAAAATCTGTTCTTGAAAGAGAGGAGAAATCATGGTATTCCTATATAAACAATAATGGAGAAAATTTGGCACTAATATATATACCCTGGAAAAAATATCAAATGGAGTCTTTCAGGATGAAATGAAAGGACAGTAACTTGAATCCACATGAAAAAATAAAGAGTACTGATAAAGGTAACTAGATAGGTAAAAATAAAAGACAATACAAATGCATTTTTGTTTTCAATTATTTTCTTCTCTTTTCTAATTTAAAAGACAACTGCATAAAGCATTAATTTTAAAAAATCTTCATTAATGGACTTTGATGTATAATGATGTAACTTGTATGATACTAGCACAAAGAATGGGGAAAGGAGCAGAGCTATATTGGCAAAAAGTTTTTGTATACTATTGTAATTAAGTTGGCATTAGTCTAAGTTAGATTGTTAAAGATGATCATTGAAATCTCCAAGGTAACTGCTAGATAATAACTCAACATTATAATAGAAGAAAGAATAAGGGAATTATAATGGTATACTGCAAAATATCCATTTATTAGAAAAGAAGGCAGTAATGGAAGTGAGAGAAACAAAAAGACATTCAGACATAGAAAACCATGTCACCTGGCAGAGTAAAAATGTAGTAAATTCTACCTTATTAGAACTAATAAAAGGGTTCAGTAATGTTGCAAGATACAAGTTCAACATATAAAAACTTATTATATTTCTATACACCAGCAATGACAAATCTGAAAATAAAATTAAGAAAATATTTACTTTATGATAGTATGAAAAAGAATTAAAAAGTTAGGAATAGGGCGGTGGACTTGGCCCAGTGGTTAGGGCGTCCACCTACCACATGGGAGATCTGCGGTTCAAACCCCGGGCCTCCTTGACCTGTGTGCAGCTGGCCCATGCATAGTGCTGATGTGTGCAAGGAGTGCCCTGCCATGCAGGGGTGTCCCCCATGTAGGGGACCCCCACGCGCAAGGAGTGTGCCCCATAAAGAGAGCCACCTAGTGTGAAAGAAAGTGCAGCCTGCCCAGGAATGGTGCCGCACACACAGAGAGGTGACACAACAAGATGACGCAACAAAAAGAAACACAGATTCCTGTGCCGCTGACAACAACAGAAGTGGACAAAGAAGAAGACACAGCAAATAGACACAGAGAACAGACAACCGGGGTGGGGTGGGGGAAGAGGAGAGAAATAAATAAATAAATATTTTTTAAAAATGTTAGGATGAATTCAAGGCTTGTGATGGTTTGAAGCTGTATGCACCCCAGAAAAGTGTGTTCTTCAAGTTAACCCATTCCTGTGGATGTGGACCCATTATATATAGGATCTTTGAGTGAGTAGGATCTTAGTTGTGACCCAGGGTGGGTCTTAATCCTCTTTCTGGAGTTCTTTATAAGAGAATGAAATTCAGAGGAGGAAAAAAAAGAAAGAGCAAGAAGCTGAAAACAATGAAACCCAGAAGAGATGGAGAGACCAGCAGATGCTGCCATGTACTTTGCCATGGGACACAATCACAGGCAGCCTGTCTTCAAGAAAAAAGTGTCACCTGATGATGCCTTGATTTGGACATTTTTCTCAACCTTAAAGCTGTAAACTTGTAAGTTAATAAATTCCCATATTTAAAAGTGGATCTATTTCATTGTAGCTGCATTTCAGCAGTCTAGCAAACTAGAACAGACTTGTACTCAATAAACTACAGAACATAGTTCAAAGAAATAAAAGAAGACCTAAATAAATGGAAAGATATATGATGCTCATGGATCAGAGGATTTAACTGTGTCAACTTCCCAAGCTCATTCCATGCATCCCTATCAAATTCATAATTGTTTTTTTTGTTGTTGTTTATTTTTTTTTACCAAGCTGGTCTTAAAATTCAAATAGAAATACAAGATATCTAGAATAGTCAAAACAGTCTTGAAAAAGAAGAACAAAGGAACAAAGTTGGAGAAGTAATACAAGTTTTTATTTCAAAACTTATTACAAAGCTATAATAGTGTAGATAGTTTAGTACTGACATAAGATAAACATATAAATGAATGGAATAGAATTTAGAGTCCAGAAACATACTATTACATATTTGTTCAATTGATTTTGACAAGCATGACAAAACCATTCAGTGGAGAAAGAATAGTCTTTTCAGTAAACAGTGTTGGGATACTGGATATTCACATGCAAAAAAATAAAGTTGGATTTATTCCTCAAACTCATTCAAAAATTAATTCAAAATGAAATGTGCACTGAAATTAAAGAGTGAAAAAACCATAAAATCCTTAGAATAAAACATAGGAGTGGATATGTCTGTGATGTTGGATTGATAGTGGTTTTCTAAATATGCTATTTAAATTATAAGTGACAAAAGAAAAAGTCAAGGATACTGTCCATAAGAAAGTGAAAAGACATCCCATAGAGTTGGAGAAAATATCTGAAAATCATAAATATGATAAGAAAATGTATCCAGAATATAAATTTAAAAAACCCTTACAACTAAACAATGAAAAGACAACTCAATTAAAAAAATGGCCAAAGGATATGAATAGCTATTTCTCCAAAAACTATATGCAAATGGCCAACAGACACATGAAAAGATACTGCACATCATTATGGAAATGAAAATCAAAACCACAATCCACTTCACATCCACTAGTAAAGCTAAAATAAAAAAGCTAATGACAAAGTTGGCAAGGATGTGGAGAAATTGGACCCTTATAAGTTGCTGGTGATTGTAACATGATGGAAGCACTTTGGAAAATAGTGTTCCAGTTCCTCAAAAGTTAAACTTAGTTACCATTCAACTCAGAAATTCCTCTTCTAAGTATTTATCCATGAGATTTGAAATGATGTATCAGCACATAAACTTATGCACAAATATTCATAGCAGCATTATTCATAATAGCCAAAAAGTGGAAACAACCCAAATGCCCATATACTGAAGAACAGATAAACGAAATAGAATATTATTTGGTCATAAAAAGGGTGAAATACTGATACATGCTGCTGCATGGGTGAAATTGAAAACATTATACTGAGTGAAAGAACCAGACCCAAAAGCCCTCAAAATGGATGACTGAATTTATAGGAAATGTCTAGAAGAGACAAATTCATAGAAACAGGGAACATATTAGCGCTGCCAGGGCCTGTGGGAAGCGGAAAATGAGGACTTAGTGCTTATAGGTGTGCGACTTTTTTTTACGGTAATGAAAATTAGAACATTTTCATTAGAGAGAGGTGATGGTTGCCCAACTCTGTGAATATAGTAAAAACCATTAAATTGTGTACTTGAAAAGAGTGAATTTATAGTCTGTGAACCGTGTATCAATAATGAACTTATAAAACTATGAAACAAAGACATTTCCCAAATATTACAAACTAAAAGAATTAATTACTAACGTTACTGACAGGTATTTATCAGGTAAAAGTAAAATGACCCTGATGGATTCCTTAAAATACAAGAAAGAACAAACATGATTTAATTGGGTAAATATTTGTCTAAGTAAATCTAAACTTTATAAAATAATAATAATTTCTCTAGGCAAATCAACTGTATAAAATAAAAAGTAATCATATTTTTTTAATTAGAGAAATTGTAGAGTTACAGAAAAATCATGCAGAAAGTAGAGTTCCTTTGAACCCCCTCACATATACAGTTTTCCCTATTTAACACTTTGCATTAGTGTGGCAACTTTGTTATAATTAATGTAACAATATAATTATAATTATACTATTAATTATAGTCTGTAATTTACATTAGGGTTGACTGTATTGTATCGTTCTATGGGTTTTTAAAATTTTTATTCTGGTACCATATATACAACCTAAAATTTCCCATGTTAATCACTTTCAAGGATATATTCCAGTGATGTTTACATTCACAGTGTTGTGCTAACATCACCACCATCCATGACCCAAACTTTTCCATCATCCCAAACAGAAACTGTTCGAAGCATTAACTCCCAGTCCCTAACCCCACCCCAATCCCTGGTAATCGTGACTCTATGAACTTGTATATTCTAATTATTTCATATAAGTGAGATCATAATTGTCTTTTGAGTCTGGCTGATTTTACTCAACATGATGTCTTCTAGATTCATCCACATAGTAACATGTATCAGAAATTCACTCCCTAAAAAATAATCATTTTGACTTTAATAAATGCAATGAAAGGGGTAATTTTACATTGAGTTATACAAATCAAAATGGTATAAATAATAATAAACTATATGCAAATCAATTGTAAAAAAGAAAAATTGTTTTTAAGTTTAAGATATAATTTGTAAGGTAGAAAACAACAATATATAAGTTGGGAGAAGAATAAATTTAGTTAAAATTTCTAAAAACATGTTTTAAGAAAAAGGTAAAAGTACCAATTAGTGTTACATTTTAAGTAATTAAGGAATACCTGAATTTGGTGAATTTCAGGGAAAACTGATATCAATTTATAAGCACACAAATAAAGATAAAGGTCCTAAAAAGATACAGGCAAACAGTCACCTATAAGGAATAAATAATCAGGATGGCCTCATATTTGTACACAGTTTTGCTAAATACCATCGTACTGTTAAATAAGTGTCATAATGATCTCAGTGAAAATATAACCTGAGAGTTTAAAATCCAGGTATAATATTCAAGTTTTAAGGCAATAAAAGGAATATTGTTTTTGGATATATCAATCAAAATAAGCCAATCCTTTAAAGGTATTTGATGTGCAAATACAGCCAATTGACATATGAGTCAAAATAAAAGGGAGAAGTGTGACTTGCAAGGACTGGCTGTTAGTACACTATCCATTGTTAAAAAATACAAATGCCAATCACCTGTTGAAATTATGATTAGAAGATCTAAATTGTATAAACAATTAAAATTCATTTTAATATTAAAATATAACCTTATGAAAATTAGATGGTTAAGAGAATGGAAAATTACCACAGTTTTGAAGATGCTAAATGCCTTATCTAGTAAAGAGAAGAACTAGCAAATTCTAAATTTATAAGTAAAAATTAAAAGATGATGTACTTAGTTTCATGATTTCTAAAGGTAAACTAGAAACACTTTTTGTCTATAAATTTTCCAAACTAGTATTAGAAGAAAAAAATACAAAGGCATACAAACAAAACATATTACAAGTATATAGAAAACTTTATAGGACATATTTATAACGTAAAAATTTGATAAAGTATGCATGAATTAAATAATTAATGGTTAGATTGCATCAAAGAATAAAATCAAATTTCACTTGAAAATAGCCCCCTAAACTCTAAATCAATATGTTTCAGAAATCCCAAAATAAAAGGGCAAAGAAAATAAAGCAAGCCAGAGAATTAGCAGGAATGTATAAATCAGATTCCTAATGCAAGCGAACAATGAATTGGAGGGCAAAACACTTACCATGAAAAGAGGGGCGCTTTTAAGTGACAAAATCTAGAACCTAAACTAAAAATCTAATTGTTCTTCATCCTCATATACCAAAATAACGCAGCATCAAAATATATATTGCCCAAATCGAGGGAAATACAATAAGAAATTGTAATAAAATGTCTAACTCTATTTTTGATATTTAACTCCTGATGGCTTTCAAACCACACATTCCCCTTTCCCCTTCTATCTCACATACGGGCAAGTTGACAAGAAAGCCTGAGCAGCCCCTCCTTTGGTCCTGGCAGGAAGTTTAAACCATGTAAATTCTGGTCTCTCCATGTGAACCCAAACCCCATCCTGACATCTCAAAAAATGCCAAGCCAGTCTGTTTTCCTAGCCCTCTCTCTGGAGTCATATTCAAACTTTCCTGGGCGCTTGCCGTGCTCAAAAAGTCTCATTTTTGAATAATAAACATTTTCATACCCTTTTGGTGCATGTGTATGCCATCAATCTTGGCAGCCAAACCAAGATTTTAATGGGTCCAATACACATGTCCTTGGCTACCCTTGGGGCACCTCAACAGTCCTACAATCACATATGATTTTTTCAGGCGAGAACCTAACTGAATCCAATTTTCTCCAGGAAAGCATGGTATTACATTGATGAAATCCACCTGTGAGAGTAAGTTGATACACTCATTCCGGGTATAGAAATACTTACCAAGGACTTCATAAAAAGGATGGGCTCTTGCCCCACACAAAGTACAGGGCCCCATGACCTCAATACAATTTCTGAAATGTATTTGCTTATCATTCACTCTATCCCTGGCATTGTCAAGAAACACCTGCTGACCCTTGATGTACTCATTCAGGATATAGAAATACTTACCAAGGGCTTCATAAAAAGGATTGGCTCTTGCCCCCGACAAAATACAAGGCCCCACCACGTCAATAAAATTTCTGAAATGTATTTGCTTATCGTTCACTCCATCCCTGACATTGTCAAGAAACACCTGCTGGCCCTCTCAGCACCCAAGTTAGTAAAACAAAATGAATATCTTTTGAGCTTTTTGAGATCTGGAGGCAATATATTCCTGACGTACATATTTCATTCAGTTCATTGATGTTGTTACTTGCAAATCAGCCCACTTTGAATGGTGCCCCTACTAGAAAAGATTCTAGAATCCGTCCAAATTGCAATTTGATAGAATTCCTTTACTGCTCCCTGAGAGCACTCCCGAGAGAATCCAGTACTCTAGAGGCTTTAACAACCTGAGCTCATGCCCCTGGGGTCTTTGGACCGCCTATGGTGACCATTAGTTGCCCATAAATTGCCCTCCTCTTCACTGTGCATCCGTGCTGGCCACATCCCGGTTCATCCTGAACCCAGATGTTCTCCCAGACCCTGAGCCTGGGATCCACTGTACCAGCCGCCTGTCGTGTTTTGGGCTGTGACAGCAGCACCCACCATCTCAGCATTGCCAAAAGCAAAACAGTACCTGCAGCATTGAGCCAAAGCCGGGTCCTCTGGTCTGTCTCACCTGCAGAAGAGGGTGGTCACTCTGTCATCAGTCCCTTGCAAAATGCCACAGGGTTGGAGGATGTCACTTCTCCCCAGGACCTCTTGACTACGTGGGAGCCCCCTCGTGCTCAGCCATCTCATCTCTTAGGGGTGAGCACAGTAGAAATAAACGGTATTAGGAGATTGTAACTTGCATCTCTCAGCCCAGGCAAGAAACAAAAGAAGATATAGAGGCTCTAACAAGCATATGTAGATATATCCAAGTTAAATACATATACACTCATATTTGATTACTTATATTTTTATGAATATAGCTAGATATAGGTATAAACATATACACTGTATATGAGCACACAAATATATACTCATATGTGCATATATTTTATGTGCATGTATATATGTGCCAGTGTATATACACGTATTATATACACACAAAATATGGAATCTTATAGAGAATATACCTTCTTTTAAGCATCCGAGAAATGCTTTTAAATGACAATACATTAGGGCACACCCACAAAACCAAAAAACTTTAGGAGTGAAGTAACACAGACCCCATTATTTGACTATACTAAAGTAAAACTAGAAATCGAGACGAAATTTAGAAACTGAAAAGTACAAATCACTGGGAACTTATTCATTAATTTCATCGTCCTTTCTCTTCCCACTTATTCTCTTATAAAAGGACTGAGCTGTGATTGGATTTGAGGAGGAGTAATTACCACAGCCCAAGAGCTACCCGGACTTTGCATCTCCTTGTTTTGGGGAGAAGGTAAGGAAGTTTTGTGTCACGTAGGCTTTTTTAGTTGAATGCATATTTAAAAAGCATAGAAGGATAAATATTCAAGCTGAGCAGTCAAGTGGGTGAGCTGCGTTGGTGCGGAGCTGTTGTACCTCAACTCTAGACCCGTCCCTCCGTGTTTTGTTTTGTGATCCTGGGCTGGGACGCTGCACAGCCCATTTCTCCTTCACCTGCTCGTTTCTTCTTTGCCTCTGCCAATCAGGACCGCTGGCGTCAAACTGCCAGTTTAAATCTGGGAGAGGGGCTTGCTCTGTCTTGTTTACTTCCTGGTTCTGCCATCGTCCTCATAACGATGGCTCTTCACCTTGGCAGCTGCAGCTTGGGTCAGTCACAGCAGCCGATCGCAAGCTGCAGGTTTTCCACCTGCCAGAAGCGGCCTCACTGTGCCTCCCCTGCGGTACCAGCACCGGAGGGCCGGGGCCCTCTTCTTAGAGGTCTAGTGCCCAGTGCCAGGACTGGGCTTCGAGTCCTGAGGGACCAATAACCACCAGGAGCCTGAGTTCTAGCTCTTCAGGACTCTTCCATTTCCACCTTCAGCCCTAGGGGTGGGAGCTGCCTCCTCAGTCAGAGTCCTCAGTATTATTATTATGATATGTGTGCATTTTCAGTTTTCTAATGCCTCCTTGACAATTCTCCATGTTTAATTCTCTCTGCAGTACTTTCTCTCTCTGGACGTGACCCTTACAGACCCATGTGTGCCCTTCCAGTTAGTTAATCCCCTAATCATAAGAAGCCACTTTCCTAAATCTCCATCAAGTAGCCACCTCTCCTAGTTACTTGGATTTTTCATGCAAATCACTCAAAAACCTCTAATCACGGATGCTCTAGCAATTCCCCCCAGAGAGGGGTCTCATTTGGTCATATCATTATTTCCTACTATAAAAGGGCTTTTATGACACAGATACTGTCCTTAGACAATTTCTGAACACCAGAATAAATTTAATTAACCAAACTGTCCTTTCCCTGATCAGGGTAGATGTAAGAGAGTTTGCATGGAGTGGAATAAATTCATGAAACCACTTCCACCTAAATTATTGCTCATTTTGTGGTTTAATTTTGGCCTAAACACTATTGCAGGAGATAAATTGATGTGTTTGTGGTTAAGGAGTGTATTAGTGAGGGTTCTCCAGAGAAACAGAACCCACAGGATATGAAATCTTGAGCCCAAGTGTGTAGGAAGAAGTGGAAGGCATAGTATTGAGGCAAGATTTCTTCTGCTTCTTGGAACCCCTCACTTTCATTCTTCATACCTCCACCTTATTAGATGAGGTCCACCACATTATGGAGGGCAATCTCTTTTTTTTTTTTTATCCCTCCCCTTTGCGACTTTTTGTGTATTGTCTACTCTCTGTGTCCATTTGCTTTGCATTCTTCTGTGTCTGTATTTATTTGTTTTATTTACCCTTCCCCCTTGCAGCTTGCTTGCTGTCTGCTCTCTGTGTGCATTCGTTGTGGGCTCTTCTATGTTCTTGCTTGTCTCCCTTCTTTTTTTTGTTGCATAACCTTGCTGAATTGGCTTTCCATGGTGTCTGTGGGCTGGGTGGTGCTCCATGGTGCTCTGCAGCATGCGGCCAGACTGCCTTCACAAGGAGGCCCCAGGACACGAACCGAGGGCCTCCTATATGGTAGACGGGAGCTCATCTGACTGAGAGCCACAGCTGCTTCCTACAGGGAATCCTTTTTACATAAACTCACCTGACCGTAGATGTGAATCCCCTCAGTGAAATACCTCCACAGCAACAACTAGCCTAGTGCTTGAACAAACAATTTGACAAAATAACCTAGCCAAGTTGACACATAAATTAACCATCAGAAGGAGCATCAATTATTATCTGATTTTATGTGTTTATGAAGACAATATATAGGTTTTTTGAAGCCTCAGGAAATCCTTTAGTATTTACGCTTAAGAAATCTAAGGCTCGGGAATTACTTTTTTGAGAATATCAAACTAAATGTGGGCAAATAAAACTCTGAAAGGAATATTTTAGCACAGTTATAATGGCTTCCATTTTCTTCTATAAATTGTAGTATGCTCTCCACTTTGAAATGAAAAATAGTTTAGTAGGATGCTTTTGAGATTATAGTTAAATTGTCTTTTTTGAGGAAATCTATGTTATGTTTATAATAAATTAGTCAAAATTTGAAGATTAGAGTTTAAAATTGTCCAAATTTCACCTTTGTAATAGTATCATACACCAAAGTAGAAGGAAGTTGGCATTTTACAAAAGTATTCTTCAAAATCATTAGGAATGTGTCTAAAAACGCTAAAAGGCACATTTTGAATTACTGTGTAATATCACTTTGCATTGGTGTGGAACATTTGCTACAATTGATGACAACACTTTTTAATAATTGTACTGTGTTTAAACAGTGGTTAGTTTTGTTACAATTGATGAAAGATTATTAAAATATTATTATGAACTATCACCTATATTTTTCTTTAACTGTATTTTTCCCATATACAACCTTCTGTGGCAGTTTGAAATTATTTTATGACTCCTAAAAAGAGAATAGTTATATTTGTGGGTTGGTTCACTTCTGTGGATGCTAGACCTTTTCAACTGGACTAGCTCAGTGAGATGTGACTCAGGTTGAGTCTCTGCTCTCTTTTTGGGTCTTAAATAAACAGAGATACATAAGAAAAGAGAGCTCTGCCATTTTTTATCCTGCCATATGACAGAAAGGAGAGATAAGCCATCTGCCTGATAGCATGCACCTAAAATCTAGAAGTAATCAGAGAAGCTAAGGCCGAGAGAGGAGGCCTGGTAAGAGTTGAGCCCCGTGCTGAGCTCTGGGAGATAGGACAGCCTAGAGGGGAAGGCAGAGACTAGGCAGAGATTGCTCGCCATCTTGCTTTGACATGTGGCAACTGACTTGGATGAGAAAGCACCTCTTATGGTGCCTTGAGTTGGACTTTTCATGGCCTTTGAACTGTAAGCTTTTACCTCAATAAATTCCTTTATAAAAGCAAACCCATTTCTGGTACTGTTCATCAGTAACCCTTTGGCAAACTAAAACACATTTTATTAGTACTGCACATTTTTTACAATTCACGAAAGAACATTCTTATATTTGTACATACAATATTTGTCCTTTTGTGCCTAGCTTAATTCACTCAGCATAATATCTTCAAGTATCATCCATATTATCAGTGCATTAGGACTTCATTCCTTTTTTATGGCTGAATAATAATCCATTGTATGTATGTACTACATTTTGTATATCCATTCATTGTTAATGGACAATTGGGTTGCTTCTATCTTTAGTAATTGTAAACAATGCTGTTATGAACTTTAGTGTGCAAATATTTGTTTGAGTCCCTGCTTTCAATTCTCCTGGGGTATATACCTAGTAGTGGGATTGCCGGGTTATATAATAATTATATATTTAGCTTTCTGAGGACCTGCCAAACTGTCTTCCGCAGTAGATGCACCATTTTACATCCCCATCAGCAATAAATGACTGTTCCTATTTCTCCACACACGCTCTATCTCTTGTAATTTTCTGTTTGTTTTTTTTTTAATAGTAGCCATTCTAGTGAGTATACAATGATATTTTACGGTGGTTTTGATTTGCAATTCAAATAGCTTGTGATGTAGAATATCTTTTCCTGTACTTTCCAGTCATTTGTATATCCCCTTTGGAGAAATGTCTATTCAAGTCTTTTGACCCTTTTAAATTGGGTTTTTGCCTTTTTATTGTTGAGTTGTAGGGCTTTTTTATATATTCTGGATATTAAACACTTATTGGATATGTGGTTTCCAAATACTTTCTCCCATTGAGTAGGTTATCTTTTTTCTCTTTCATGACAGACTTTCTTTTTTTAAATTATTGGTTTTGTTTGTTTGTTTTAGGAGGTACCATGGATTGAACCTGGGACCTTTACATGCCAAGTTGTTGCTCAACCACTGAGCTATACCCACTTCCCTCATGACAGTCTTTTGGTGCACAAAAGCTTTTTTTTAATTTTGAGGAGGTCTAATTTATTTATTTTTTTCTTTAGATGCTTTGCTCAGGATGGAAAGTCCAAGAAACCATTGCCCAACCAAAGATCCCAAAGATGCTTTCCTTCATTTTCTTCAGGAAGTTTATAGTCCTGATTATTCATTTTCGCCAGTGTTTTCCTCATATATTTTGGGGCAGCATGGTTAAGTGCTTTAATATTTATGATTGTTATTTCTTCTTGGAGAATTGTCCCTTTCATTACTATATAGTGTCCTTTAAAATGGTTTTTCACTTAGCGTCTATTTTGTCTGATATTCGTCTCGTTATGCTAGCTCTTTTTGGTTACTATTTGCATGGAATATATTTTTCCAAATTTTTGCTTTTAACCTTTTGTGTCTTTGGGTCTAAAGTAAGTCTCCTGTAAATAACATATAGTTGAGTCCTAATTTTTTTTTTTTTTTTCCATTCTGCCACTCTGTCTTTTGGATTGGAGTATTTAATCCATTAACCTTCAGTGTTATTACTATAAAGATAGTACTTATTTCAGCCATTTTGTCCTTTGGTTTTTTATATCCTATCTTTCATTGTGTCTCATTTTTCTTTATTTCAGCCTCCTTTTCTATGCAGTCGATCCTTTTCTGTGTATCTGACTGATCCCTTCCTTATTGCTTATTTTTAAAATACTCTTTGTTGTTACCCTGGATTTTTTTTTTTACGCAACCTACATTTATAACCCACTAATTTGCAAAGATTTCATTTTTTTTTTAAAGATTTATTTATTCATTTAATCCCCCCCCCAGTTGTCTGTTCTCTGTGTCCACCTGCTGCATCTTGTTTCTTTGTCCGCCTCTGCCGTCGTCAGCGGCACGGGAAGTGTGGGTGGCGCCATTCCTGGGCAGGCTGCACTCTTCCTTCGGGCTGGGCGGCCCTCCCTACTGGGCGCACTCCCTGCGTGTGGGGCTCCCCTACGCGGGGGACACCCCTGCATGGCAGGGCACTCCCTGCACGCACCAGCACTGCGCGTGGGCCAGCCCCACACCGGTCAAGGAGGCCCGGGGCCGAACCGCGGACCTCCCATGTGGTAGACGGACGCCCTAACCACTGGGCCAAGTCCGTTTCCCTGCAAAGATTTCATGTTCTCTGCTCCCGTATCCCTCTGTTTCCCCTCTTTATGTGTTTTTGCCTCACTTTACCAGTTTATATTTTGCATGTCTATTATCAGGAACTATGCCCCCACCCCTTTTTTTTGTATTAAGATTTTTCTTTGATGCTTGGTCTAACTTATTCTAGACCTTTAGAAAACCTGTGTTTAACTGATCCAATTTTCTCAGGTCTTCTTCTGATTCTTGCCCTGGTTATGTGGTACAATTTTTAAGATTGTACTTATTGTGTCATGGGTCATCTTCAGGAGAAAACTTCCTTTCCTCTGTTACTTCTCTGGGACTCTTGATCTATTTTGTTTGTTTTTGTGCAGAATTTTCTCCCTAGCTCCTATGGTTTGTTTAAATTCTCTCCCTCATTCAGTGCCCCATTTTCCTTACACTTTTCATTCTGGGACCATCCTGTCTTATAGCAGTTCAGTTTAGCCCCATCCTCCCACCGCTTAATTTTTTTTCTCCTTGAGGCTTTTCTGCCCTCCCCATTAGGGTATCCTATTCTGTGGAGCCAGATGGGTCAATCCAGAAATGTGGGTTACTCCAGAAGTGTCTGTTTTTGTTTAGGTTCTCCATTCATCATTCAACAGACACTGGATTGTGTGAGCAAAACACTTTCCAGCTGCAGTTTTACTGCAGTCTCCTCTGTTTTCTTTCTTTTATTTTTCCTCCCGGGGACCCTTTGGTATGCAGCACCCCTGGGTCTCTGTGGACTTGGGGTCCTGTACCTGGATATGCATGGGTTCTACTGCTGCTGTGAGTGGCTCTGTAGTCTGTGTCCCCAGAGGAATGTGGGAGGGATCTGGGCTGCTGCCTCTCATCATCTCCCAAGCTGCCTGGGGCCAAGTGATGGAGAGAGTGTGGACCGGTGGTCGGGGATGGAAGTTTTCCACCTGATGTTTTCCTTTTCCTTCAATCGAGCATTTGTGGAGTCCTTCTCCGATCGCTACCATCCTCCAGAGTTTTAAAAAAGAGGGACTTATCCATTTTATTCATTGACTCTCGGAGGAGGTTTTGTCAGGAGATGTCTTATGTCATCATGTTGATGACATCTGGAGGTTTAATATTTGATCCTTTATAAGCATCATTTAAAAATAGATTCTTTAAAGATTTTCTCTTTTAACTCATTTTCAGGAAATTTGTCATGATATGCATTAGTGTGATTTTCTTTGTGTTTATCCTTCTTATGGTTCCTGTCGGTTAGTATTTGTGAATCTATAATTTTAAAATCATATCTGCAAAGTTTTCAGCCATTATTTCTTCAAATATTGTTCTTTCCCTACCTGTCTTTATACCTGAGACTCCAGTTATACATAAATTAGACACTGAGTCTTTATTTTTTGTGTCATTATTTTCTCTCTCTATGATTCATTTTAGATAGTTTCTATTGGTTGTGTTTCTTATTTTGGTATTCTGTAATGGCAGTCTGCTCTTAATTCCACCCAGTGAGTGCTTAATTTCATGTATTTGTTTCAATTGTAGAAGTACCAGTTGGTAATTTTCAAAGTTTCCATTTCTTTTCTCTTCAAGGTGATGTTTTCCTTTAAATTTAGGAACAACGTTATAACAGGTTTTCCAAAGTCTTTGCCTGATAATTGCATCTTTTCTGTCATTTTTAAATTGTTTCTTCAACTTATTTGTTTTCTGCATATGTATCACATTTCCCTTGTTATATGAAGCCTGGCGAATTTTTATTTAATGCTATAATTGCGAATTTTCTCATTTTTATTTCTGTAGTTTGCTGAATTCTATTAAAGAATGCTGGACTTTGTTCTGGAGGTCAGTTAAATTACTGTAGAATCATTTTGATCCTTCTGTTTTTAATTTTTATTTGGGCAGGTTTGGGATAATATTTGCTCTAAGGCTAGGTGAGCCCCGGTACCAAGGTGTCAGTTTGATATTATTTATGAATTCCAAAAAGGGATATTGATTATGTTTGTAAACTGGTCTGTTTCTCTGGGCATGATACCCTTTGATTGTTTTAGATTCACCCGAGACATCGGATTAAATTATGTTAAGGCTAGGGCTTTGATTCAAACATGTCTTTAGAGTGTCACCCAGGATTCTTGGGCTGATTAAACAGACTTTCACATGGAAATAGATACACAGAAGCAGATACACAGGAAGAGAGAGTGCTCCATAAACAGGGCTCTGGCATCTTAGAAGAGAGATGAACCTGATAGTTTACAGCTGAACTTATGAAGAGAACAGAGCATCTGAGCCCTGAAAGAAATGATGCCTGGGGAGAGAGACAAGTCCTACACCAGCCTATAGCTGAGATGGGAAGAAGCTGGGGCCATGGAGCCTTAAGAGCAAGGAGGAAGTCTGAACCCTTGCAGAAATCATTCACCATGTTGCGGCAACACATGGCAATAGACTTTGGGTGAGAAAATACCTCTTCTGGTACCTTGAGTCAGACTCTTTATGGCCTGGTAACTGTAAGTTTCTACCCCAAATAAATACCCTTTATAAAAGCCAACAGAGTTCTGGGACTTTGCATCAGCACCCCTTTGGCTGACCAATACACAAGGCATGACTTTTTAGTGTTTCCTCTGAATGCTCTGAGTATTTCAGAAAGACTATCAATTCTAAACTCTAGCTGACTAGAACTTACACATATCTTGGATGTGTGGCTCTGGGAACTGTTCAGCTAGCAGCTCTCCAATTTTTTGTGTGGCTTCATAAAATTTTACCCTGTGCATGCATAACTTAGTATTCAGCAACAGACTTATGGGAACCTCTACTTATCATCGTGGAGCTCTTTTGTCACACAGCTTCTTTAATGCTGGTATTACATAATGCAAATTATATTTGCCCCAGGTTTCCCAACAGCTGAAATCTGTTTTCTCAACTCCTTGAAAAAGTGTAAAGTTCCAAAAACAGTTGATATTTAGAATAATTTGAACTCTCATTGACCATGAGCTAACTATAATTTATTCTTATTTTCTGGCTGCTTAAATCAAAGTAATCTTAGGTTGTATTATTAAAAACAGAATATGTAGATCTAGGTAGTTAATACTAATACTAATACTAGATCTGCCATGTCAGTATTCAAGGTCCATATATTTTCTCCTGAAATTTTTTTTTTACTTTTGTCAAACATATTTCAAGAAAGATATTAATCAAGTGGTATACCAAAATAAAGTGGGCTGTGTTATCATTCAGCTAAAGCTGTCTAGTGATGTCAAATGTGAAGAATATTAGAAAGATTACTCAATGTGAATGCATAAATTAGGGTAAGCAAATGAACCAGTATATAGAAAAAGAATTATGTTCTTTAAAAATATATAGAAATATATTGTTGAAGATATGGATTTGAAAATCATTCCATTTAGTTATATTGACTTTTTTAGGGTAATCATAAGCTCATGTAAATGAATAAGACTTAATAACAACATGGTCAAAGCTCTAATTCCTTAGGATTAGTGTTCTTGATCTTCATTTATTATTTGTTGTTATTTGCTTTATGTCTGAAAATCATCTTGATGAATACTTGTGTTTTTGTGATAATAAGTTATATGAAATTGTCATCTAGACAGGTCTTATAATTTGTTTTTCTGATAGTTTTTGAACTTAGTAGAGCTGCTATTAATGGTTCAAACAATTTATCTTTATTTATTTCTCCACATAAACATTTTTCATTATTGTCCAACTGCTACAAATAATTTTGTATTGATTAGTGTTTAGGTCAGTGTTCTTTTTTGCAAACAGGATATGCTCAGGCTGATATAAGCAGGACCATTATTTATCATTGGGAGAGCTTAAGATACTGACTTAAGGTTAAGGTTCTAAGAAAAATGCCCAAAATTGGAAGAAAAACAGCCAATATTGTTATTGCCACCAATAAGCCCTAAATGGCAGGGATTTATCCTAATTGCATCTGCTTCTGCCAAACATCAGGGACTCTCAAACTTGAGACAATTATTGGTGTTCCCAAAAGGCAGATGTCCCTTTGCCACTTATGTAAGCAAAACTAAATGTAGAACCTATTTCTACACATTATTTATTTCCAAGTTAAAGTCTCTATTGAAAGATTTTGATTGGTCAAGTTTTGTTAACAAGAGAGGCAGAGAATTTGAATTCTAAATTTTAATTTGAGGACATGCAGCTCATAATGCGAGACTTTCCCAATATAGAAAGGCTAATAAAAATTATTTTCAGACATATATATGACAAATGAACTCTGTATTAACTCTCTTTGGGGATTGACCTTGTTGCCAGTCTACTCAGAATTAAAGGAAGGGATCAGTGACCTTTTAAATGTGCCCAGGAATATTTTCACAATCAACCAGGAATCTCTGTTTTACAATATTCTTTGAGGTGTTAAATTATCAGTTCAAAGACCCATCATGGACCTCCTTTTATTTAAGTTGATTTTCTTTTTAGTTTCATGTTTTAGGTTCAAACTAAATGACTGCTCCTCCTCAATTCTGGTGATTTCGTTTTGAGCAATGATGGTTTGATCCAAGTTTCATTTCCTGAAGTTATCAATTTTTCTCTATTTCATCTCATGAGAATACAGCTCAACTTTTGGAGCTGTATTTGAGGTTTGGCATTCAAAACTTAGAGTTGATAAATGAGAAACAGGCTGGCAAAAAGCTTGGAGTGATTAAGAGATTAATTTACTAGAATGGCTGTCAAAGCTAAATATACAGTTACATTCCTGCACTGGTGGAAACTAGGTGCAGGAGATAAGGCAGAGTATGTTAAAATGTGTAAAATATAGGAATTTAAGGAGTTTTATAGCAGTGTAGAAGGGTGTAAAGCGAAAAGTTGCAGATGACAGTAAAATGTGAATTTGGGCATACTATTCCAGGGATGTCAGAGGAATGTGTGCGATTTTTTAAAAAGTTTGGCAACATATATGCAACATTAAATTTCCTATTATGACCACTGTCAAGTATATAATTCAGTGGTATTAATTATATTCACAATATTGTGAATCAACCATTACCAAACCTTTTCTAACACTCCAAACAGAAACTCTGCAGCCATTAAACCTTAATTCCTCATTCCTCTGCCTTCTAGCCCCAGTTAATCTGTAATCTAGTTTTTGTCTCTGTGAATTTTTATAGTTTTATTATTTCATATAAGTGAAATTGCATTATCTCTCTTTTTATGTCTGGCATATTTCACTCAGCATGATTGTCTTCAAGGTTCATTCATGTTGTAGCATAAGTTTTTCATAGGTGAAAAGGTTTCATTGTATGTATAAACCACATTTTGTTTATCCATTCATCTGGGTTGCTTCCTCCCATTTACTTTAGTGAACATTGCCGAGCAAATATCTGTTCTAGTCCCTGCTTTCAGTTCTTTTGAATATATACCTAGAAGTGAAGAGAGGAGTCTTTCAAATTCATCTCATTTATAGATTACTACAGCTGTACTGAAGAATTCCTGAAACTCCAAATTGACCCACTTCTGACTGATATTCAGGGAAAATCTGTTTGAACTTTTGCTTATGTAACTGCCAGTGATTGTATTCAGATTATTAGATTATTTTATTGATTCATTTGTAGATATAGATGTTCACAATAAAAATCCACATTTATTATAACTTTTATTGTTCACAAGCTCATGAAACATCTATAATCTAGGAATTGTACTTTGAGGATTATGCCTTGAATAGCTAGGATTTGGTTTCATTTCCTGCTATATTCATGTATACATATTTAATTTAGAGATGGTAGAATCATAGAGTGAACAGATCAAAGAGATCACATAGCTAAATCTTACACCTTCATTTCGGAAATTAAAAAAATTAAAAAAAGAGGCCCATTTTGCAGCAGACATGTAACCAGTATGTGGCAGAACCAGGCCCAACCCCAATTCCACTGACTTCCAGTTATTTCCAATACACCCTGTTGCCTGGATATATATGTGTCGTAACATATAAGAGCAAAGATTCTGTTTGCATGCAAAGTTGATATTTTTATTCAGCTCCAAAAATGTGGCTAAATTGCCTGATGCATAACAGTTACATCTCTCAATGCTGTAACTTACAAAGTAGATCCTTGACAATTACGTTCTGAGAAGTACTGATTTTTTGCTGTTGTTGCTATGGATGGTGTTTGTCTAGACTCCAAATGTGTAATTCATTGTGTTATATGTCTCAGAATCCTTTCTTCAAATCGAAAATGCTTTTTCTGATGCCGATCAGCACACTGAGTTGGTGCCTCAGCATCAGAGTGCTGCCGTTTTGCTTGAAGTTTTCCCTTAAGACACACACAAGAGTGCCTGACTCTACCCTTCCACACCCATGCCAGTCTTCTTTTGGAAAAGACTTTTATCAAGCATAATGCTCTTTCTCATTATCTACACTTGTCCATTTCTGATGAACATTTTTTTTTTTTTTTAATTCCAAAAGCATTACTTTGGGGTTACAGTATGATTGGTTTTCATTACTACATTTTTGGGAATATTTTCTCATAATTTATGCAGTATGACTTCAAATTATGTTGATGAGATTGCAGAAAATTTGGCTGAGGCTGAGCCAGCGCAAGCTCACTGTTCTGCTCTAGACTGTTAGCAAGGCATCTTTGATTTGGGGGAAGACCTCAGAAGTCAGAAAACTTATTGAGGCCCCTGTAGTTCACGGTGAAGATTGTAAAATGTTCTGTCACCTTGGTAATTGGTTTTGCCCATTTTCTTCCAACTGGTTGCAGATTTCAGAAAATCTGTTCATAGAAAAATCACACCTAATTATGAAACACATAAATTAGGAGTTATTTACATTAAACTACATTTTTAGACTTTTAATGCAAAGTCCAACTAGAACAGGTGGGATCTTTTATGTAAATATTTGCACTTATAAACTTATTCACAGATTATAATTATTTGACAAGCTAGGAGAAGTTTACAAACTTGGAAAAACTTTAAGACAGACTTTAATACTAAACTGATGGAAGAATAATTAGGAAGGAAGAAGAGGGATTCTTTGAAATTTTAATATTTTACTGGGAAAATTAAGTGATTGCTGGACATTATTTAATAGAGTAGAATGTGTTGGGTGATTAAGATTCAAATGGTATCCCCTACAAAGCTACTGGAGAGTGAGATTTAAGGAATAAAGGAGCATTTGCAAATACTCCCAGGAAGTCAGAAAAATACAAATTAAAATGAAGAAAAGTTGGAAAACATGCCCTTAGTTTGGGAGTATTATGTTAATAAGCAAATACATACAGATTAGGATGGTGGATTGTATACCTGTTGTCTGGAAAATGTAGGATTCTGTTAATCTGCCAGTGATTGTCCACTGATAAGACTCTTCCTTCGACTTGCCTGGATGCTTTCCTAGATCACTTGGGTTATGGCTATATTTCTAAGTTGCAACTTAGGCAGAAGCATCCTCTTCATATAATTGGTCTCTTCAGTATAACAAAAATTGGGGAATCTGGCTCTGGATGTGGACAGAAACTTCTGATCTGATTATACCGAACGTGCTCCATGTTTAGACTGAACAGAGTGGAGAATACATTTGCACAAGTCACTTGACCATATCATCAGAAAAACCTTAAGTTAATTTAGTTAGATAAATTCATAAAGCGGATCATGTAAGATGAATTTATCCCATGTGACTGATTACACTTGAATTAAATGAATATTTGTTCCTTTTTATAGAATGAAGGCAGTACAAAGAACAAGAGTTTACTGGCTTTGAAATTGTAGATAAGTCAATTTTATTTTTAACTTAATTTGCCTACTTACAAAAAAAGGGATGTTTCCATTTTTCAGATTTTGCAAGTTAAAAAAAGATCCTGCCTTAAGATACTTCATACATTACATGATTTATAGTCGGCACTCAATGGAATCTGATTACTTTATTATAATATGCTAATAATAATAGTCATCTTTATTACTAAAGCAGTTTTGTCACATCCAAGGAGCCACTGGATTACGTTTGCTTCTCAATTCCTAAAATTTAGGATTTTGTCAATAAAACTACTTTTATGAAGAAATAGTTCTTTTATCATATTTAAATATCAAAGCTGTTCACAACTGTTAACCTGATATTCCAATAAGCATACTTAAACAGGTTATCAGACTGAGTTAACAAAATTTTAGTATAATCAGATAAACGTAATGTTGTGTAGAACCTTTACAGTCCCATTTTTGGTAAAATTACCATTCTCGCTAATCTTTTTCACTTTTGAAAAAAAAAAAAACTCAAGCCCGTTTTAGTGCCTTGAAGGATTTCTAACATCTAGAGACCCCATGTTGGGAACTACTGAATAAGGTGAAACGCCTTTGGGGTAAAGTGTGAGGATTTTCGAGAGTACATAATAGTTCAGGCAACTCACCAGTATGTTTAAAACTACACAGGAAAAACTGTCAGGTATCTAGAAGCCAATACCCTATCAAAGAGACAAACTCTCTACTGCTGGGGAACAGGCTGATGGGAATAAAAATTTCAGGGTGTGGGAACCATGGGCAGACCGAACAGTGAGAAGGAGGCCGAGCACACACAACGCATGACTGGTCACATTGCCAGTGGGCGCCCCTCTAAGAGCCAAGGCGCAGGTCCAGGGAGAGTGACATGGGTGATAAATCTGACTCCTTCAGAGAGCATACAACGCCCGCTCTCATTCTTTGAATTGAAAAAATGGATTCTTTAAGTATCACTTGCATTCAATTGAAAAGCCTGTGGATCTCTCACAGGTGTTTCAGGGGATAGCCTGGCACACTAGACATTTTTGGTAATACCACCATAAGAGAAAAGAAGAGTACATGCCCCATTAAGGAAAAATAGTTGAGTCCCATTTATAGATGTATTAAGACCTAATTTCTAACAATGAGTTTAAGGTAGTTTACTATGGAAATGCATAGCAGAAACCCATGAGCTTGGAGTCAATCCAACTTAGCTTTATATCTTCGATTTTGCAAATATCTGGGTGGCCTTGGGCAGTTTACGCATCCTCTTTGAGCCTGTGTTTTCCTAGTGTAAACTTAATATTATAGCAGCCGCTAAGAGAGTTACTGTGAGTAGTAAATTAAATGACATAACAAAGGCAGTGTCTAATCTAGTACAAATTGGATGTTCAATACATGATGATGAGACTCACAAAGATTATTTGTGTACAATCAGACCAGGAGATTGTAACCAATTTATTTTTCTATACATTGGGACAATGATTAAATACTTGATTTTTAAATTTATTTTGCTGAGATATCGTGCTGTAGAAAATTTTGAAAGAAGTTGTCTCTGTTTAGGTGGTTACTTTTTTTCAGTCCGTGAAATGAATGAACCATTTCCAGCATGGAGAGATACAGAGATTTAGATGAGCAAAATAAAGGAAATGTGCAGTTGCAATTTCTGATCCCAGTAATATATTATCAATGTATGGCTTCATTATTTTTTATTACACAATTTTCAGAATTTCAGATACTCATGCATCATTTAGGTGTTGGGATTTAGCTGGTATTTAATATTATTTTCACCTCTATCCATTAGAGCAAATAATTAGAAATTTACTGTACAAACTGACAAATGAGAGCCCAATATTTTGCACACTGTTAAAAATACTTGTAGAACTGCAACAATGCAACATTTCCTGAATGATGACTGGTGTAAATTGCAAGTTACAGCAATCTATCAGAAAGACTCTGCAGCAAATCATTATTGTGTAGTGGAATAAAAGAAACTTTAGCATAATATAAATAGCGCTGGTGGTTTTATGAGTTGGCTATTATTTTCTTTAAGAAAAGAAAAATCAGGGTTAGCATTGGTAAATGTGAACTACTTGAATCAGCACAATAAAAAAATGAGCCCATGAGTCTCTGTACTACAAAGACTGTAGATTTCAATTCTGAATGAACAAAGAAAACTGGAGATTATAGTGTGTTGGAGAAAAATGTGTTAAACTCTATGGATCTAAAAGATTGTCTTTCGGGATGTACTGCATAAATGCTTAGATGATTGAATGTCTTTGAAAAGATACGATAAAGAGAAACATCTAATAGGATTTCCACAAAGCATTTTAAAAGATTTGTAGCATAAGAAAAGTGGACATAGTAGGAAAAGAAGATAAAATTAACCACTGAATAAATATATCATTTGGTAAGGGCAATAACAACAAAATAGTGAGTGAAAATTAAAATACCATAAAGATGGCAATAAAGCATTATATCACACATTTCAACTCATAATTTTAAAAGCATTTTCACATACTTTAAGAGTAGATATCCTTTTCATTGATACGCTGGGTAGGAAATATATTGTGATGTATATATTTATGGTTAAGTAAAGTGTTATTTAAAACTTTCTACCAGATTAAAGAAAAGATATGAAGAAAAAAGTCTTGATCAAAATTTTTGAAAACAAGGAAAATAGAAAACACAAAAACTGTAATTCTTATATAATTTAGGGAAGCTTAATGGCATGGCCGAGTAATACGTCTTTATAAATGTATGATTGCCAGCAAGAACATACAATGATACTTCAAAGAAGTAATGATTTATATAGGTTAGCAGTAAATAATTTCTAACTTTATTTGAGACAAACAAACAATAAAGTTGGGAACAAAAGATGGGTAAGTACTTATTGTGGCCACTATGTAAATATCATGCCATTCTTCCTTCACTATCCACCCAATGGAAATGAATTGTTTCTGTGTAAAAGAACATTTTTCCAATCTATTTTTTTCTCATTTTAGAAATAAATATAATGCATCACAGCTAAACTTGAAAAGTTGATTGTGATTAATCTGATGAAAGTTTGAAGTAATCATATGTATAAATAAGAAGATAAGAGTACCATAAAGGATAATTGTTAGGTGGGCTGTTGAATAAATGTTCCCTATATTTAAAAGGCTGCCATTGGCTTCAGCATTGTTTTCCACAGTTAGTTTTTGAATGTACATAGAGAAGGCAGAGCCCTGTTTATCACACCTGTGTTGTCCTTAACAGATGCTCATGTAAATCACTGTATTACCATATGCCGATAGGAATGGTAGTGCACGTTTTTAGTTGGAAAGCAGCAATGGAAGAGGCAGTCCAAAAGCAGGGGGAAGTTGAAGTAATTATACCAGGCTTTGGAGTATATCTTATCTTTTTTACTGAAAAAGTTACAATATTAATAAACATGTACCACATGTAGGGTGCAAATATATTTTGCTCATGGCTATGCTAAAAAGACTTTTATCTGAGACACACACAATCTAAAGAATGGCAGCTGAGGAGTGTGTGTGGTGACAGGTGGTTATCAACCAGGTCTAAAAATTAGCTGTGAATAATTCGCAAACAGATAATCATCATGCAGATTGTTGAAAGTGTATTTTAAATACATGGCAGTAGGTCTGTTTGTCTGTAAAGCTGGTAAAAGCAAGCCTTTATAATCATGAAATTGAAATCAGCATTTACAGATTTCGACCATAATCACAATGTGTAATCACAGACTATGGGGTATTATACGCAAAAGTGCCACCAATACAGGAAAGTCTTAACCTTTTTCAGGAGTTCTAGTTTGACTCATATTTCCAGCGCTACCGATTATGCTAAATAATAAATTCACTCACGGATTCACTCACTAAACTAATTATGCACTCTCTTGTGTTGGACAAAGAACTAATTAGGAATGAGGACACATGGATTTCTATTTCAGATTCTTTCACCAACTAGCTTATAGCCCTGGCTAGTCTATTTATGTCCCAGTGTTCAGTTAAAGTCCTTCACTTCTAAAATCCAGCAATTACATTTTAGTGTTCGCTATATACAAGACCATTTTCCAGCCCATTTAGGGGAAATGTATGTTGACATGTTAACTCTAGGCAATGTCTTGCACATGAGTAAAACGATTTTTTCACCAGGATAGATACAGATGGTAACATTAGTGAAACATCTTTCTCAGTGACTTACTTGATATTGGTCATTATGAGTTGTGGTCAGGTAGCTAATTAAACTGGAATTGTCTGTTCCTGTGTTTACAATTCAGCTTCCAGTTCATGCCGATAATCATTGTTATGGAGAAAGAAGACACCTGACAATACATTGAGTACAGGTGATCAATGTAGGTACCTAGGGGTGCCCCCATCCAACCAGTGCATGGAAATGGAAAAAAAGAGAGCATGTGATGACTGCTGACAGAGCATCAGTAGTAATTTAGGAATGCTTCTGACTTTTAAAATACATGTAGCAGCTCCATTAGACACTACATTGGCCTCTAAGGGAATGTTAATTGACACAAACTGCATATGAAACTTTCTTCTCTGTAAAAAAAAATTCTGAATATAACCAGAGGGAAAGCATTTTTTTCCATCAAATAAAATAGCCTGATGTAGTAAAAAAAAAAAAAAAAAAAAAGGAGGGAAAGAAGGCTTTCAGAGGCATTAAAAAATTTCTAGAACAGTTTTTTCAGGTCACACTGAAATGAGGATGAGAAAGCAATGGGAGAGAGAAAAACCTTAACCCAATATGGTGATGGCCAGGTGGCAAGAAAACACATTTTGCCACCCATTATTCATCCTTGCCCCCCAAACATACCAGATGGGGAGATTTTTCATCAATGTCAAACCTGCTGTTATCATCATTGGAGAATTTCCTTATCCATGGGTTTGGAACTGACATCCTGGCCCCCTCTGAGCAGCAGACAGGCTGATTTATCCATTTCAAGTCTCACTAGCTTCACACATTAAATGGAGTGCTCCAGTTGGGACCCCAGTGGAGAGGTCAACAGTTCCACATGGGGCAGTGTTTTGCGGAGAGACTGTCTGTTCATCTCTAAATCTGTTGTGGCTTAGTCTCAACATCTGCTCCCTCCTTTGGGAATATTTGAGGGAGGAATATGCTTAGATGTGGTAGACTCATCCTGGGGGAACATGCATGTCAAAGAGGAAAATGCTTACATTTGGGAACTCTAAAAGAAGTATCTAGGACTATATTCTACCTGGGGCTGAATTAGGTGGTTAAATATATATGCATTTTTAGGTCACTAAGTTTCCTAAAAGAAAAGATTAATATCATACTTTTGTTCCATGAAAGAGATCATTTCAAATGCATTCATGTGTTCATGAAATATATATATACACATGCCAGGACTACATTAGGTGTAGGGGGTGCAATAGTGGAAGATAGATCTGTTTGCTGCTCTCATGGCGTGAGAGAGTCCAAGTGCTGTGGAAATGATGAGGAAATCTGGCCACCTAGGAAGTTCAGGAAGCTTCCTAGGGATTGAATTGGTATCCATGTTTTCTAAAGGATGCACAGTATTTAGTTACACGGGGGGAAGGCATTCCAGGCAGAAAAAACACAGCAAGTTCACGGGTTTCCGTGACGAAGGAGGTTATATTGTGAAACAGAGAGAAGACCATTGTATTTGAAGAGTAGGATGAGGAGAGCCAGACCATTTGATGCCTTATGGGTACTGGCCAGAGTATATAAGGGTTTGAGGGTGATTTTAATAATTTGTGATGTTTTTCTAAGAATAATGCTAATAATTGAAGAATCTTCAATGGGAGTGATGAGATTTGTGCCTTTAAAAGAAGCTCTTGTTTGCCCTGTGAAAGGATGGGTTAGCAGAACAAGAATTTATCCCAAGAGGTCACCCAGGAGATGGTTACCATCATCTAGATTAGAAGTGATGGTGGTTTGGAGTCGACAGTGACAGTGTAAATGGAAAAAAGTGCAGATTCTGGAGATATTTAGGTGGCAGAACTGAATTGCTAGAATTTGTTCTCAAGAAGTTTACAGTCTAATGGGAAATACAGATGTATGGACAATTAATTATGAAATAGTGTGATCTGTGCAAGTGCATCAGTCAGCCAAAGAGGTGCCGATGCAAAGTACCAGAAATCTGTTGGCTTTTATAAAAGGTATGTATTTGGGGTAGAAGCGCACAGTTACCAGGCCCTAAAGAGACCACCTCAAGTTTGGTTTCTCACCTATGTCAGTTGCCACGTGTTGAAGCAAGATGGCCGCTGATCTCTGCCTGGTTTCTCCTTCCTGGGCTTCCTCTTTCTCCCATGGTCCCATGGCCACACTTCTTCTTGATCTCAGCGGCAGGCTGGCACATGTCTTCTCTCTCTCAGCTGCAAACTACAAGACAAATGACTCTTCTTTCCCCAGGATACCTCCTGTGTGTTCTTGAGTGAGCGTCTGTTTATCTCAGCTCACCAAGGAGGTGGGAACTCAACCTGGTTGTGCCTTACTGACTTAGCCCAATCAGAAACCCTAAATTGATTTTATCAAGTAAACTAATCAGAGACCCTTCACTGAATTAAATACAATCAAAAGGTGTCACACCCAGAGGATAGATTCGCTTACAAACATAATCATTTTCTTTTTGGGGATTCATAAATAATCATAAACTGTCATGGCAAGTGAGAATAATGTAATCATAGATGTGTACTTTATTAATTTGCATAATATCTCCTAAAGCCTCTTTGCTGTGTATGAAATAAAGCTCAAGATGGATTGCAAACTTCAGGAAATCTAGGACTTGGTCTTTGCTAAAGAAAGAAAAGAGGGATGAAAAGCGAATTTCATTGATTGAGCTCCTATTATGTAACAGGCACTGTTCTTAGAATTCTTAAAACATAATATAATTGAATTTTAATATTCCTGTAAGGAAGGTCTTTTTATTTGCGTTTTATGGATGGTAAAACCAATGCAGAAGTTAAGTAAATCATCCAAGTTACAGCTACTTGGTGGCCAAGCTGGGATTAAAACCCAGATCTGAATTTGAATATGTATACTTTTTCCTACATCTCCTTGTCTCTTACTTACCTTGTTGTAAGAAGGATTCAAAAGAGTAACAGAGCTGAGGTGAGCTGTACTATGGGATTTTCCAAAGCTCACCATCCACCGATGATAAGTGAGCTAATTTTAGATGGCAAAAAGATTTATAATATGCTTTTAAATTTTTATAATTGTGTATTTATTTTAGATGTAGTAGAAAAATATAACAAGTATATTAAACTCACATTTCTGAAAATATTACTTGAGATGAAGTTAATATATTTAAGGTAAACCAAATTGAGTCAATTAAAAAATACAAATATCAGGTAAATAATAGAAGTGCTGTTGATAGAACAAAAATTATGTGGGTTGTAGGTCGTACAAAGGACTGTATTAATTAGGATGTATTTAATCTGCTCTTCTTCCAGTTTACTTTCAGAACCCTGAGGGGGCCCTTTTATATACTTTTTTTTAAATTGTCTTACAAGGGCATGATCCTTAGGGAGAAGAGAGAATTTATCCACCCCAATTTGAGAGAGAACTACTAAGCAAATTGCAGACTGGGCACTTGGGTCTCCACTCAAAAACTGGAGTCCCCACTGCTGCTATGGACCCATTGATGATCTCATAGTCTCCTTGTACTTGTTCAATGACTGTCACCAATCACCAAGGTCAGAGATCCATTGCCTTTGAAATGGAAGGACATGCTAAGCCTTTGTAGTTGAGGTCCCACGAGCAGGACTTCAAAGTTGCCTGTGGACCATGTGGCTTCAAGTCAAACATGGATTTGGCCACTTGCCTGGTCCACTGGCCCTTTCCAAACCCTTGGGCATTAAGCGATCAATAGAACCCACATCCAAAGGGGGTTGAAGGACAATTTAGGGTGTGATTTATAACTTCGACAGGTACTGGCTGCTTCTTGTCTTGGAATTTTCCACTTACTTTTATTTTAAAACACTCCCATCTTACCTGTTTTCCTGTATTGTGAAGAGTCAATATATTATCTGGATACAGAAGGTATTGCACCGAGGAATGTTTTTCCAGAGCCTGTAGAAATACAGAGTCCATCCATACATGCTCTGAAATAATCTGAAATCTTTGTTTGCATGAGATGTCAAATGATAGATGTGGCTTATAAAATAGCTGAAGGAGAATGCCAGAAATTAGCTAATATTTGGAATCAGGTGATAGCACATTGAATCAAATACCACCAAAGAAACATTGAGCCAGAATCTTCTGCTGTATTGTTTATAAACAAAGAATAAATTAATATTGGGGAAACACCTTTAAAACTTCCAGAAATTTTGGAAATCAACTTGGTAAATTGCCACTTTCATAAACTAATTGGTAAAAGAGTGAGATAAAAGAGTTTAGTGTAATTTCATCCAGAAATTATAGGTATGAAACAAAACAGTTCAGTATTCTGTTATTTTAAAATCAGCCTTTCTATTACTCTTCCTATTCAAAGATATATTTATTCAGTGTTGCCTCTCTTGAGACCAGCTTTATAGAAATAGATAAGTAAAATATGACCAAAGACAAATAGATTAACTGTAAGAGTAATTTAAGTAGGCCTAACAGAAATAATTTAGTGCTAAATCTTATATTAGATACTGTCCTGAAAGAGACTCATCTCAAGAGTCCAATAGTCTACCTCATTTAAACAGTGACAGAAATCTCAGTAAATCCAGGTGAAGTTTAGTTATCTATTTCTTAGTTCCTGTTCCCATTACCCTTTCCTCTCTAGTGGCTGTAAACCTTGAAATAAGAGTCATTGATTTGTTCATTCCTATAATAATTCATCCAACATTTATTGAATACCTATTTTTATTTACACATTTTATATAACTGCTATAGCCAACAGAGAGGAAAATATACAAATCATAAATATGCATATCATTGAATCATCATAAAATAAATACACTCATGCAACCATCACCCAAATCAGGAAACAGAAAATTATCACATCCAAGTACTCTCTTTGTGCCTACTTCTGATCACTATCTCTTCTCTCCTAACTTCTATATTAGATTTTATATACATGGGATCATATTGGATGTTTTTTTTGTGCCTGGACTCACATTTAATGTTATTTTAGGAGAGTCACTCAAGTTGTATAAATCATGCATTTTCATTTATATTCATGCGCTCTACAGTGAGTATTCTGTTTTTTGGATATTAAGAATATTACTACTTGAATGATATAATTTGTTCATATATCATATTCCTAATTTCCTTTACTTTCCCTCAGAGATACTGGATATTCGGTATGTACCCAATTTCCCCTAGGAAAATCACAGCCTTGCCTACTTTGCCTCAGGCAGCTGTGGTTTAATTTTTTTTGTAAGTTTTAGTGGCCTTGCCAATCAGTTCTGTGTTCAGAGCAAATTCTGGAATCTGTGAGACAGACAAGAGACCTGCATTATCATCCAGGCTGCCACAGATATTTATGAATGCCAATATGCACACAAGGGATACTCTGCTTGTGACAGTTTGAAGCTTTTGTGGACCCCAGAAAAGATGTTCTTGGAGCTAATCCATTCCTATGAATGAGAGGCCCTTTGAATGCATTGAATTCAGTTGGGGGCCTTTGATTGGAGTGGATTCAGTTGGGGGCCTTTGATTGGAGTGGATTCAGTTGGGGACCTTTGATTGGCTTGCTTTAGTGAGGCATGACCTTGCTTGGAACCTTTATGAACAGAGGACTGTTCAAGAAGCACAGACATACAGAAAAATGCTCCAAAGACAGAAGGAGAGGTCCTGGAGCCCAGAGAGGGCAATCAGTGGAGCATAGAGGTCTGGAATGAGGCCCCTGAAAGTTTAGGCCCATGGCCAACTCCAAGCAGAAGAGACAGAACCAGGAGGAGAGGGGAGAGACGAGCCCTACCATGTGCTTGATCACCCACAGCTGCGCTCAGGGAGGACATGAGTCTGGAGGAGAAGGCGGAGACTGGCTGCCATTTTGTTTTTTCACGTGGCAGGAGTCCAGAATCACCAGCTGCCGACCTGTGGAGAGACAGTGTCTCTGATGATGGTGGATGTTTTCACATCCTCAGAACTGTATGGTTGTACCCTGATAAGTCTCTGCTATAAAAGCCAACCCATTTCTGGTATTTTCATTGGCAGCCTTTAGCAACCTAAGACACTGTTCCTTCTGGAAAGAAAGACTAGAGACCGGCACTGGAACACAGGCTGGAGTCACACCAAACCAAGATGCCATGAAGGTTTCCTATGCTTTTAGGTTGCTTATTTCTTGATTTGGTGTTCACTCAGTTACTGCAACTCTTCGTTTTCCAGAGTTTGGAGAAAGTTGGTCCTGCCAGTTTCAGCTGGTTTTTCACTGTTGCTGGGTGGGGGTGGAGCAGAATCTGGGAGTTTCCCACTCCATCATCTTGCAGATGTCTGTCCTGAATGATACACTTTGAATGCCACTTGTACATGTATTTTGGTGCATATACATATGCATTTCTCTTGGGTATATACCTACGAGGGAATGCTATAAAATATGCATATCTTAAGGGAATAATTCACTGAATTTTTATCTTTGCATACACTTACGTGATTATTCCGAAGATCAAGGTCATTTTCAGAAAGTTCCACCATGATCTTCCCAAATACAGGAACTTTTGAAAAAACATGCTTTCTAGCTGTCTGTTAAAATGTTCCTTCTGACATTTATAGTTATTGAAACATTCCTCATAGTTATTTTAGAGTCCTTGTGTGATAACTCTGTTATATTGACTGAGAGTCTAAACCTATTGGCTCTTTTCTATCAGGTCTTATGTTTTTATATTCTTGATTATTTTTGATTGAGGGCTAAACATTGTATATGAAAGTGTGGAGAGATAATTTGAGGTAATCGTCTTCCTGAGTTGATTTACTTTTGCTTCAGACAGACAGCTCTGCTCTTGGTATATCACTGTATCTCAATTGGAACAAGATGATTTGTAACTGGGCTTCCAACCTCATGAGAGCTATTTTTTCC
Organism: Dasypus novemcinctus; assembly: GCF_030445035.2. Classification (NCBI taxonomy): domain Eukaryota; kingdom Metazoa; phylum Chordata; class Mammalia; order Cingulata; family Dasypodidae; genus Dasypus; species Dasypus novemcinctus. The sequence continues at coordinate 56,139,221 of NC_080694.1, read as the reverse complement.
AGTTTACACTAACTCCTAGGATTTTGTTCTACTACTTCCCAACCCCACACCGGGTAGGCTTACTTGGCCTCCTTGTGTTTGCGTCTTTGGAAGGCCATGAATTCAAATATTTGTCCCCCAGCCTCTATGGGTGGTGACAGCTCTGACAGATTACCAGACAGTCAACCACTGCTTTGATAGTAGGCCATTCAGCAGAGCCAAATGCAGCTTTAGTTGCTGCTCACCTCTCTGGATTTTCCTACTCTCAAGCATTGTAACACTAATCCTTTTTTTTTTTTTTTTTTTTTTTTTGAGGAGACAGTACTTTTTTCTGGTTGTTCTCAGAGGGACATTTGGTCCAGGGCACATTGGTCTGCCTTTGCCAGAAGCCCAGCTCCTGTGCTTTTTTAATGCAGTTTCTTCACAAGGGGTTGAGGACAACAATTTTAACAAGAAACAATCCCTGCCCTCAAGCAACTCTCAGTGTACTGAGAGAGACAGAAATAAAGAAAACAGAACCAGCTTCCAAACCTTATACCATGTGATTAGTGCTACGATAGAAGTTAGCATTAGCTACAGCAGTGGCACAAAGAAGGATTAATTAGCTCTGTGTGGTGTGTCAGGAAGGGCTTAGCAGACTACAAAATTCTTGAGAGTTGAGAATGGAAAAAATGAAGGTGGTTTCTTGTCAGTGAGGAATAAAGGGAAGATAATGGAAGGGGTGCTTTGACAATCATCCAGAAAGTAATCCTTCAGTTGAGATTTAGAGTAAGAATTTTCTTGTGGATGAGGAAAGGAATGGGCATTAAAACATTTTAGGCAGAGGGAAAAAACATACCAAAGTCCAGGATGACTGAAGATTTTTCTCTCGTCCTCCCTCCTTCCTCCCAGGTGAATCTATTCTAATTATGGGGGCACTGTGAGGGGGTTGCCACAGGATTCCCTCATCTGCCTCAGGATATGTGTCCAAACTTTTTTTTTGTGTGTGTATGTTGTCTTTTACAAACTTTAGGTTTCTGGAATCTAAACCAGAAAGAAATCTAAAGCCTATTTTCTCCAAACCTTTTATCTCAATTTGTCTTCTAATCCACGGGCTATATTCCTTAACACAACTGGTTTGACTCTTAAAATGAAGCTAAGTTAAAAAATAATAATAATAAAACAAATTTAAATAAAGACTCATTCAGATCTAGGAGTATAAGCAGAAAGCTCAGAGCACACAGGGACAGGACTTTGGCCATCTGTTTCACATAAACTGATTTCTAAATCTTGCTGTGTGATTTGACTGGATCTATATAAACATCTGGCTAAACCTGTACCACAGTCAAGTTTTCCCTTTTGGCTTGACTTATTTTAACTGAGCTTGGCCTTCATTTTGGGCTCATCGGTTTCTCTTTTAGACATAGTTTGCGTGTATTATTTTTTCATATAACATGGCATAATTCGGGAGCTAGTTTATGAGAAACAGACTGATAAACCAGGGCACATTGGGACAGACTCTTTTCTGCTTACATCTATGGATTTTTACTTCAGCTGTTCTGGAATCTTGCTCGAGACAATAGAGGGAGGATTTCCAAGAAGTCATTATGTCTCACTATTATTGTGGGGGTAAGGATTTCATTATAACAGATTTGTCAAGGAAAATGTACAGACGGTGATTCTGGGCAAAACAATTTGTTATTTTAGCAGTCTATTCTAATCAGAAATCTTGCATACACTGGAATGGAAATCTGGTTCTTATGTGCTCGTTTTTCTCCTCTGATGCTGGCTTTATTCTACATTTTGGGTCCTTCTCCAGAGAAGAATCATTCACTCTCTTATCACCTGATGTCTAAGGGCTCTTAACAAGGGATAAACTTTTGTTCCATCTTCAGAGTTCCCTATACACAGGTTGGCTTTTTGTGAAGTTCACTCAAGACCTGATTAATTATTTCACAAGCCGACATGGTCTACCCTTCATCTGCTTGAATCTGTAGCTGCAAACTCTTTGGGGATTTTCTTTGGCAGTCTTGGTGTGGCCTTTGGGAGAGGACATGAGAATGAGGCTAGGGTTTTAGGCTAGGACAAAGGAGGATGAGTTGACAGCTTAGATTAGATGGATGCTTTGCTATGTTTGCAAACTTATCCTCCCAAGAGGATCATATTCTCTTTTGAGGCATTATTTTCCAAGTTTAAGGACTTATTTTTCTTTTCATTTTTACAATGATAATTCAGGAAATTACTATATGATTCTCAAATGATACCTAAACCTCTTTCATGACTGAAAAGTGTGCCCTTTCTTCCACAAGGTAAACCCAATAATGTGTTTTTCATTGGCTTATCAGTCAAATAAATGCATACCCAAAATATAACATAACATGTAAAAATACAGGGAAGGGACTTTGTCCTTATTTGTCATTTGGTACCCAGTATCTGGGTTGGGGTTAAGGTCGAGTAAAGGAAGAGAGAACTGATAGTTGTGGAGGGCCACCTCTGGGCTACATGCTTTCCATAAAGTGTATTATTTTAATAATGATCATGACTCTTCTAAAGAAGGTGTTATCAATAGTTTAAAGCTGTGTACAGAGTCTGGCACTTGGCGTGCAAGCAACAAATTTTTATTGTCTAAAGTTGGTTAAAAGGAGTTTCATAATCCATAAGTTTCAATTAAAATTTCTTAGACCAAGTCTTGGAGCTTTTCATTTAGGTAAAACTGCAGGATATGATTTGAGAAGTTGAGGCTGTATGCCACTACAACCAGGCAGTTTTGGGGAGAACATTACTTTGCATCGATGAGGTTTTCAGTAAGTTTGTATAGTTTAAATTTTAATTTTAATTGAAAAATATCTTTCCTGGGATTTGGCAGAATTTTCTAAGCTGAAAAAAGAATGGGAAACTTGACTTTTCAAGTTCATTGATTAGTTCAGGTAAGGAAAAAAAAGGGGAAAAAAAGTTCCTTCCTTTTTCCTACTTTAGGAGTGAGAATCATCCAAATTTTGTGTGTATGTAATTCACTTATTCTTCACAAACCCAACATTTTATTCACTTTAGATCTTAAAGTTGTTTGAGGCAAATAAGCATATGTGTTCTATGGTATCATAAAGTAATGAATTAAAACTGAAAATTTTCTATTTATTTTTTCATCCTTTCACTCTGTCAGAACATTTGCTTCTATTTTACATTTGGGAAGTTTGGGATTTAAGGTGGGTGCCATGCTTTCACCTTAACTTTAGAATTTTATAATTTTTATGGCAGAATCTATCACCATTATTCAACATAACTGACTCTTATCATTTTATGCCCATTCTCAAACCTGTAATCCAAGTATTCACTTTGATTTTGCTCTCTTAATTGCTATCTTAAGGAAGAATTCACAGATCTAAGCTTGAAGAGCTGCAAAAGGGAAGGGCCAAGGAAAATATTTCTTAGTCATTTACTTGAGTCAGGAATAGGGTTGCAGCAAATAAAAATATAGAACACTGAATTAAATTTGAATTTCAGATAAACAAGTATTTTATTGGACATGCTTATCTTGAAAAATATCCATTGTTTATCTGAAACATTTCTTGTATGGCAAACTTAGTGAAGCACTCTGCTGACATTTGAAAATATTGTCTATTTTAATCCTAAAATCACCTTTTTGGAAAAAGAATACGATATCACTCTTTTACAATAAGAAAACTGAGGCATCAGTTCTAGCTAACAACAGTGCCACTAGGATTTTGAAGCACAGGTTGGTCTGACTCCAATATCCACTCACCTTTCTATTCCCGGTGCAGTCTCCAAGGGTATTTCCAATCACCTCAAAAGGATGAGCAAAATTCTAAAATAAATAGCAAAAATCACAACAAGATCCTAGCTGCCCAGAATAAGGTCCATTTTATTTCATTTTTTCAATTAGATTTTACCATTCTGAATTCCTAAGAGAAGGAACTGATGCTTAACAAATTCAAGGTAAAATAAATTATCATAGCTCCTACCACAAATTCTGCTTAAGAGCCTTAGAGTCTTTATCAATCTCCTTACAGAGTCTTAGATCACACCTCTTCCTGGGTATAAATGTTTTAACAATTCAACCCTTAGAGTTTGATATAACTTGATCTTAAACATTTCATATGGGATTTGTACTCTTTATTTTAAGGGGGGAAATATTAAATGGAAGGTAACCCCCATGGGGCCAAGTAAACCCAGTGGCCATTCTTAACTCCATTAGTCTTAAATTCTTGTCTTTAAAAGTGAGGGATGCTATCTAATTTATAGGATTAGGAAGAAAATAAAACCGTTGTTCAAAATTAAGGTACTTAGTAAACATATGAGATTCTGTTTTTCTCCACTGTACCATGCATGTGGTAGAATAGTTTGGTAGTAAAAGGATTTCATTTTGCTTCAGATAAATTATGGCATAGATAGTCTTTTATCATTTCAGCAAATAAAAGAAGCTAATTTACTGTCTGGATATAGAATTCTCCTATGTTTATTCTCTATGAAAACTCAAATGCAGCATCAGCCTTGGCTGCCTGGATGACCCAGGGTATGGTGTTTTTTTCTCTCTCTCCCCTGTCCATTTATTTCAAATAATGTCTATTCTTTCGCTGAAATGCTGTGCTTTGACATCTGTTTTCAATATGCTTCTGCTTATTCCAACATCTTGTATATACTCTGAAGATCTTCAGTCTGACCTGTGATGACACTATCTAAAATTCTTGCCATTCAATTAAATTTTGGGGCCTCTTTCTTTAAGCCTTATGAGCTTTCTCCAAATCTTTCTTCATAATTCATTTGCTTTTTATGAATCTTTCATCCTTGTCTTTGAAGTAATTCAATTTATTTTTTTAAATTTGCAGTAGATGGAATAAAAATCCGGAATATGCTTTTGTAAGGAATAGCCACTAGTACATATCTCTTAAATCTTTTTTTTTCTTTCTTTCTTTTTTGCACTGGGTCAGGATTGTTTTTACTGGAAAAGCATCTGATATTTTCATTTTTTTTTGGTTCTCTTTCTTGTTTTATTTTCAGACATCTTTTAGAATGTGTTAACTTTGGGGAGGTATTCATAATTTATTTCTGCAAATGCTGGACAAGCATCTTTCCACAGATGTCTCTTCACAATTAAGTTTATAAATTTTAGATATATATTTGGATGTAATTTCATGCTTCCAGAAAAGTTGCAAAACTAATACAAGGAACTCTGCACATCCTTTACTCATATTCATCAGTTCTTACAATTCTCTCCTCTATTCATCTGTGAGGTGTGTGTATGTATTTATCTGCATATCATCATCATCCATCCAACTTTGTTTATTGCATTTTACAGAGAATGGAAAACATTTGTTTGAAAGAAACCTTTCAGCATTTACTTGCTCCTATTTTTTTCAGAATTCTCTTTGCTTTTGCTTCGTCTGCCTTTTTCATAGACCCATGTTATCTTTGTTGCTCTACATACTCATATTTGCATGAGAAAATAGTTCTCTAGACGTAACATATGACGATAAACAGGTTGTGTACTTATACTTTGTTCCACTTTGTGTTGGCCAAAGCCATACAATAGATTAAGTCACATACCTTAATCTAGTCCTTAGTTTCTAAAAGGCCTCTCTCTAGTGCAATCATCTAAATTCTAAGGGGATTACTTCCATGTTTTGGATTTTTTATATTGATGCAATGATGTACTTGTAAAACAGTAATTCTTAGTGTGCTACACTACCATGACTCTTCCTGTTCTATTCCAATTAGAGCATTTATCATAATGAAAGAGACAACTGTAGATCTTCCAATTTTTTTTTTTTTCCCCAATAGTTTCTGTGAACACTGAAGTTTCCAAATCAAACCAAGAGAGGGATTGATGAAGGAGGGACTCCACTCTGACTGCTGTAAACAGTAATGGTCATTTTTTGGGGGGACAGATTTTAGTGCTCTGGTTGGTAGCCTCCAGAGAAGATAATACATCGGCTTTCTCTGTGGTGGCCTACCATCAATTCTCCATTAGTTGCCCTTTTGATGCAGCTTCATTACCTTTGAAATTAGTAGCAATGAATCCAAAACTGTTGACTTTCTAATGCTGCTATTTTAGGGTTGAATCAGTGATGGCTCGTAACACTTCAAATAATTTTTATTATTGATTAGGAAATATTTATCATTTTAATAGTTACAATTAATTTGTGCAGGCTCTACCCTAAGACTTGCCGATATCATGTAAAGTGCATGGCATTTAGTAGATTTCTAACGTGATGAATCGTGTTCCTTCGTTCTCTTTTTTGTTTATTTTGAAGGGCTGGGAGCATCACTTTAAGAACATAAACTTTGGATTTTAAATTTAAGTTTACTCAGGGAGGACAGAAACCTCCTGTGGAGCAGAAAGGCAAAGGCTCGCTTGACCTTGATTTTCAGTTTGAGAACAGACCGTGAAAGCGGGGCCTCCTGATCCTTCTGACCTTTTGGACTTTAAGCAGGAGGTGTCAGAAGAGTTACCACAGAGATAACTGGCTTGTGGCATTTTGTTAATTTTTCCCCCCCAATCTTTAAAAAGAAACAAACAAACAAATTTAAGTTTAGGCTCAAATCCTGAGTTAAATTTTGTGATTTTGTGAGTTTTAACTTTCCTAAGCCCCCATTTGCTATCTTGAAATTAAGAGCACTGCTATTTCAAAAGTAGTTGTGAGGATTAAAATGATCTTAAGATAAAAGTATCCTCGCATTATATGTGGTACACAGGAGATACGCCAAACATGGCATAAATTTATTTATATCATTTTTATTCCTAGGACAAATCATTTACTTGTCTATGCAGTGGAGCAAGATGGTGCTGTTTGCCTGGGACTTAAAGAAGATGGACCCTCATATTTTAGAGTAAGTTACTTTTTAGGTTTACTATATGGATCTAAATGAAAGGTGTTACGTATTCCATCCTGGTTTGAAAGTATTGATAAGTAACATAGGACACTAGCTGAACCTGAGTTGCTTTGTTCTACTCAGCCTCTAGGCCTCTAAGTGCCTCCGTCTCCAGGGTTGATCCCAATCCTATATGGCAACAGTTCTAACAATTTCATTACCCCTCCTTGTAGATGGGGTATGTTTTACAGCTACCACATGCTAACCTTGGGTTCTAGGCTCACCGTGGGACCCGGGTCATATACCTGGGCTTTTATTTTTCAACTTCTGCCTCAGTGCTTCTCTTAGCAATGCTAGTAAGTCTGACTTCGGAAAGGAAACCCGACCATGAATTCAGACTGAAGCCTAAGGCTCTGCTACGTGCACCCCTCTTTCCTAGTGCTAGTGGCATATGGATTGACCTTTGGTTTTCTGCTCTTGTGTTCCTCAGTTTTGATGACCCTACTTGCATGTGTCTACTGCGTGGGCAGCTCTGTAGCTTTATGTGAGATCTCTTGATGTTTGCTGCCTTCCATACTCGCTAGGGAACTTATTCTTGCCAGACTGAACTTTTTCTGAGCATCTTCTGCTGGAAATATTTCCTTAGCCCTTGCCCCTCTCCCATAGGCAGGGCCATTCCCAGATGCTGCTTCTCTGACTGTCTCATGATGACATTAACTGGGCCATTCTCAGCCAAGTGCCAAACGAATCCATTTTTAGCATTTTGGCAAATGGAAAATTGTTCTAAGTTTATAATTGGTTATATTCGGGATAAAGTATTTATTCAATACCATTGGTTTATTTGAGAGACAGATAATGCTTATTTTACCGAAATACTGTTTGGTATGAAATTAGCTTTCTTTAAGGGGAATAAGAAAATCAGGTTGTCTCTTTTGTTATTGCTCTTGTTCACATGGAAAGCCAGATTCAGCTCTATAATAAAAATAAATAAAAACAGTGTTTAGTGGCTTGTCATCTTGAACAATGACATGGCAAATATAAAATTAAATTTTAATGCATTTTAAAAGATAAGGAAAGGATAATCATACAAAAAGTTCTATTATGAGCCTAGAAAGCATTAACCATTTTTATAAGAATATTAATAATTTATACTTAAGAACAGGTAAAATGAAAAATCATTGCAAATACTCGAGCACACATCTTGAAAAATAAGTTAGCAGTTTGCAAGTAGACTGTCAAATAGGATCGTGTAGTTTTACTTGAAAACACTTCCTATTTTTAGAGGCAGTTAATTTGTACAATATATTTTTTAAAGATTTATTATTTATTTATTCCGTGCCCCACCACCCCCCATTGTTTGCGCTTGCTGTGTCTCTTGCTTGCTGTGTTTGTTCATTGTGCGCTCATCTTTTTGGAGGCACCAGAACCAAACCCGGGGTTTCCCATGTGGGAGGGAGGTGCCTAATGTCTTGAACCACCTCTGCTCCCTGCTTTGTTGTATCTCTCATTGTGTTTTCCTCCTTGTGTCTCTTTGTTGTGTCATCTTGTTGCATCAGCTCACCACACCAGCCCATTGCTTCAGCTCACTGTCTTGCTTGTTGTCTTCAGGAGGCACTAGGAACCAAACCCAGAACTTCCCATGTGGTAGGCAGGAGCTCAATTTCTTGAGCCACATCCACTCCCCACAATCTATTTTTAAAGATGGAAGAATTTGGTAAAAGTAAATGCCTTTGTGTTTGGGGCAATGGATGGTGTTCATTTTAAAAGCCATATGCCTGCACATTCCTTATCTTCTTCCTCCAATCTTCACCCCAGTGAGAATTGTATGTAGCTATTGATGTGTTTATTTTCCTAAAACAGACCATGTAACAGAGCAAGGTGTACACTCAAGTACTTTACACAAACAAACGCAGTGGCCATCTTGCACCTTGCAATGCCATAGACATAGTTATTTGTCTATGATCACTCAGATTAACGTTCTTGCTGGGGGTGAACTGGGGAATGGCCATATTGTGCAGGTTTTTGCAAACATTGACTATGTAAATGCTTTTGACCATTACTACATAGGCACAACAGTCACTTCACAGGTGATATTCTAAATTATGTGCCTTCAGGGTTAAATGGATTTTGCTTCTGCAGTTTGATATTGCTTAATAAAAGACCTGTTTTCTATAATACCAGTTGAGATACTATATTTCAAGGTTAAAGTCTTGAAAAACTTCAAAATTGCTATATTATTTCCTTTCATCTGAATAGACAGAAATATCAAATAAGCTTGTAAACTGTTTTAATTTTTTTGACTCTGAATCATTTGCTGTGGTTATGAAATTATTGATACTTCCTCTCTTCAAAAGGAGGGCCATGGTTTCTGTGGACTCAGCAAACCTGTATTATATTGTTTTTACATGAAACAACAGCCATCAGTGGCAACCACTTCTAGCCAGATTGGAGTAACTGATTGTCTTCCTGCCATAAACAACTAACGAATATATATGGACACCCAAGAGATGAGTTTAAAAGCTTGAGGTGGGATAGAGCATTGGAGAGGAGAGAGCTATGCAAAGAAAAAGCTCCCTAAGAGAAGCAAAATAAAGTGGGCTCTAGGATTGCCCCTGATTTCTGCCCCACTTTATGGACAGGGAGGACAAACTTGAGCAGGGAGCAAGGGTCTCAATGAATTGAAAACATAGAGACCAGAGATCGATATGGTCGAGGTGTTGCAGAGTACTGTAAAAGAAGGGGCTATGCAGATGAAAAGTTCCAGAATATCAAGCTACACATCTAGAGGCTGAAACGTCACTAGGTCTTGCAAAAATATTCACTAGAAAGGTACAAGTTGAAAAATTCCTAGAGCTGTAAGATGAGTGGGTTCCAACCTGCCAGAGTGGAAAGATCACACTGAGCACTTGGGGCATTCACTAAAGGTAACAGAAAGGCCACGCCTTATTCTTAGAGGTAAACTATCCCTTGAGTAAAGTAGAATAAGCTACCTTACCTTATCCTAACAAATCATTTAAAAAGGCCAAAACAGCTCATGAAACAGGCCTTACGTCCGCAGGATGGAGGAATAGAATATGGGTTAGAGTAGACTTACTGATCGTCTCTTCATGAACTATTATGATTAATAATCGAAGAAATTATAGCATTGGTGTGGAGAAAGTGGCCATGGTGGCTGCTGGGTGTGGGGAATGGGAGGAAGAGATGAGATGTGGAGGCGTTTTTGGGACTTGGAATGGTCCTGGGTGATGCTGCAGGGACATTGTATGTCCTCCCATGGCCCACTGGGTGGACTGTGGGAGAGTGTGGGCTATGATGTGAACCATTGACCATGAGGTACAGCAGTGCTCAGAGATTTATTCACCAAATGCAATGAATGTCTCATGATGATGGAGGAGGTTGTTGCTATGGGGGGAGGAGTGGGGTGAGGGGGGTGAGGGGTATATGGAAACCTCATATTTTTTAAATGTAATATTAAAAAAATAAATAAAGACAGAAAAAATAAAAGAAACAGGCCTTACAAACTAACTACCATAACAAAGTATGGTACTCTTTAAACCTAGAATAAAATCCAAAATACTTAACAACATAACATTCACATTCTCCAATGTGGAAGAAAAATTAAAAGGCATGCAAAGTAACAAGAAAATGTGTCCATTAACTGGGAGAAAAATCAGCCAATAGAAGCAGACCCCAAAATGACAGAAACATTTAAAATAAAACATGAATATAATGAAGATAGAAAGAAAAAAGATTCAAAAGGAATTTCTGGAGTTGAAAAATGCAATATTTAAAATGAAAAATTCACTCAGAAGACCTGATCGGTGAGTTTGGAGAATTCAAAGTAGAAACTGTACAAATGGAGTCACAGATTTAAAAAACAGAGTTAGTAGACCCTCAGTGATGCACAGACAAGTATTAAACTAAAATACATGTGATTTAGAGTGTTTTTGTGACATGAGGTTAAAAAAGAGATCTTAGACATGACACTAAACCATGACTAATAAAATTTCATCAATATTTAATACCATTTGCACTGTGAAGGACACTATTGAGAGAATGAAGAAAACAAGTTATGGACTGGGGGTAAATATTAGCATATCACATGTTTGACAAAGGCTTTTGATCAAAAGCATATAAAGAAGTCTCAAAACCAGAAAAAACATACAATTCATAAGTAGGCAGACAACAAAGGGGACATAAAGATGACCAGTACAAACATGAAAAGATGTTCAACATCCTTAGCCATTAGGAAAATGCAAATTGAACCAATGATGAGGTACCACAACATACATTTATTAGAATGGCTAAACTAAAAATACTGAAATACCAGATACTGGCAACGGTAGGAACATCTGTACTCTACTAATTAACTGGTTGGAATGCAATATGGTACAGCCACACTAGCGATGTTGTGACACACAATTATAAAGTTAAACATGTGTATATGATGTGACTCATCAATCCCATTTCTGAGTATCTGAATAAAAGCTTATATTCACACACACAAAAAAGCCTATGCACAAATGTTTATAGCAGCTCTCTTCACAATTTCCAAAAACTAGAAAAAACTCATATGCCCTTCAACTAGTGAATGCATAAACAAACTGTAGTACAAAATATTATGGGTACTATAAGGAACAAACTTCTAATGCAACCAAGAACTTGGTTGAATTTCAAAGGCATTATGACAAGTGATAAAAGCCACTCTCAAGGTATTATATGCTCTAATATTCCATATTTAAGTGGATATTCTCAAAAAGACAAAACTGTATGAATGGAGAACTGATCAGTGTTTTCCAGGGGTTGGGGCAGGGTATACTACAAATCATCAAGTGGAGATTATAAAACTTTTCTATATCCTGATTATGGTAGTGGCTATTCAAATCTATACATGTGTAAAAATTCAAAGACCTATATATGAAAATTAAAATAAGGTCATTTATACAATGTGAAAATTGAAAAAAATTTAAAAACTGCTTACTGTTTAAAATAGAGATAAGAGTACACCTCGGAGTTTATAACATATGTGGAACTAGAATGTGTTACAAAGGCTGGAAGGTGCTAAATTGAAGTTTATTCTTGTAAAGTTTTTAATTCATACATGAAGTGGCATAATATTTGAAGGTGTACCATGATAAGTTAGGGATGCATCTGTAAACCCCAGAACAAAAGCAAAAAATTAAAACAAAGAGGCCTACTAATGGACAAAAAGAATAGATTAAAAATACTCAATTAAACCAAATGAATGCAGGAGAGAGAGAGAAAAAAAAGAGCAACAAAGAACAGATGGAACAAATTTTAAGATAGTAATAAGCTAGACCTAAATGCAACCATATCAATAGCTATACTGAATGTAAATGAGTTAAAGTAGAAATTAACAGACTGGATTAAAAAAACAAAGCCAACTGTTTGTTGTCCATAGAAATACACCTTAAATATAAGAACACAGAGTGATTAAAAGAAAAAGGGTGAAAAATAATATGCTGTCCAAAAAATCTTTAGGAAGTTTGAATGATAAAAAAATTACACTTAAGGACAAAAATATCTTCAAGGATAAGGAAGAACACATAAAAATGACAAAAGGGAACAATTCATTATGAAAGCATAATAAACCAAAATGAGTAAGCAGTAATAAAAGAGATTGTAAATATGTGAAACCAGTACTAAAAAAATTGGAGGAAGAGATGAAATTACAATTCTAGCTGGGGATTTCAGCATTCCCTCCAGGTAACTGAGAGAAATAGTCAACAGAAAAATCAGTAAGCATACAGGAAAGTTAACCTACCAACATGACCTAATTGGTATTTATAGAATACTACAAAGAGAGCAGAAAACACATTTTTTCCCCCAGTGACATGGTACATTAAAAAGACTAGAATCTTTTCAGGGAAATAAAACAAGATTCACTAAATTTAAAAGAAATTAATCATACAGAGCATATACACTGTACACAAGAAAATTGAATTAGCAACCAAAACCACAAAGATACCTGGAAAACCATGATATATTTGGAAAATAAAAAGAAAACCCTTCTAAATAACATTTTAATTGAAGAAGAAATCACAAGAAAAATTAGAGAATATTTTGAATTGCATGGAATGAAATCACAATATAACAAAATATTTGCAGTGAAGTTAAATCAAGACTTAGAGGGAAATTTATGCATGGATGTATGTACATTATTAAATCTCATGGAACTGTACACTTTGGGTGAAATTTATTGTATATAAATGATACCTCATTTAATCGAAAAACATAGCTGTTAATTATTGGGGGAAAAGTCACTCCACCAACATAGGGCACCAGAGTATTTTCTTAAGTATCACAATTTTGGCGACTCTATCCCGGATTGTTACAGGACAATAACAGCATTTGTTGAGTACCTACTGGTTTATAACCACTGTGCCAATTGCTGAGGATGCCAGTGCAATTAAGTTTGGTCTCTTCTGTCTTACTGCTTGACATGTCACAGTGCAGGGCTGGAGCTGCGCAAGGACATAATGGCAGACAGCTCTGTTACCCCAGCTGTGTGTTGCTCAGCAGCTTTGTCATTGTGCACAAAAAGCAAGCAGTTGTTATCACAGCAATCAGAGAGATCTGCAAATAGATATCCACCTGTGCTTTTTCCAATTTATATTCATTCAAAGATCCTTTGGGGACCTGAGAGTAAGCACATACTCTTCTTATGGTCATTACGTAGAGAAAATTGGAACCTTAGTGATTTTGAAATGACCCTTGTCTTCAAGCAAAGAACTCTGAGCTCACAAGTCCTGTGCAAAGTAGGTCAGTGGAGAGATTGGGCTTCTGTGACATGGCCATGGAGATCAGCCCTGATAGCACACCTCCCGGGATGACCCAGCAACAGCAGAACCTACAGCCGCCAAACCTGAGGGGTAACACAGATGACTGCAAACGTCTTCCCACACTTAAGCAAGGATCCATTCAAAAAGGAATGTAAGTTTGTTTATGGGCAACATCAGTGACTGGTCAGAAAAAATCTTGACTTATTTCCTACTGCTTGGCTTGATAGGCTTGAGTTTTATTTTTAGTCAATTAAATAACTATTTTTATAATTAATTACTTAGCCAGAAGCCACACACTTTCTTTTCCAGTGCAAGATTTCTAAATATGCTAATTAAATGTTATCAGATATATAGTGATTTATAAGTAAAACAAATATGGAGTAAGGTGAGAATTAGAGACTAATATGTATTTTAGTAGCTGATTCTTTTCATATGAATGAAGGAAAAAAAACACTTGGAAATGTTAACAGCTAGATAAGAAAAGTAAAAATAATTTATCTTAAAATTAACATTAGTGTTTTCCAAGAAACATTTGAGAGCTTATCTGTGATTAAATGTCCTTCAGTAATAACCTGGTTTGGTGGGAAAAAAAAGTGGTGAGAGATGAAAGGAAATGAGTTCAAAGAAAATGATGTAAGTCATCTGTGTACCTATTTAAGATATTCCTGAGTTCAGGAGACTTTGGAAAGGAAAATATGAAGGCTATAACAAAATAAACTGCCAGATACGACACCATCTTATCCTCTTTTTCTTCACTTTCAGCAATACATGCTCATTTATCAAAAATTTGTAACAAAAACAAAATTCCAAGTATATCAAAGAAAAAATGGTTAAGCACAAACAGCATAACTATAGTTTTACATTTTAATGTATGAACATTGATGATTAAATTAGTATTCCAAATGTGCTATGACCAGAATAAGATAATAGTCTATCATATGAATAAATTCTATTATTTTTCAATGTTCACTTATTTTCAGTATATGGGTCATTGTAATATTTCTCTAAAATAATTAATAATACACTCAACATCTTTGTACACAAATCAGTATATTCCAGTCTATTTCCTCCTAGTGCATACTTGAAATGAAGGTATTTAGTAAATGGGGGTCAATATTTTAAAGACTTTTAAATGTATTTCAAAAAGACTGTCAGAATTTATAATCTCATTAATAATTTATAAGTATGCTTATCACAGTGTCCTTGCTAACATTGTACATTAGCATCTTTTCATATTTTGATACTTTGAAATTTAATTACTTTAGTTTATATTAGTTTGATTAGCTATCAAGGTAAATGTATTTGCATCTTATAAGTTGCCTATAGTTTTAGCTTAAAAATGATTTATTTCAGTATTGTTCAGTATAAATAACAAGCAAGCCGCATATGCAATTTCTAATGTTCTAGTAGTCACATTAAAAAGGGTAAAAGTGAAACGTGAAATTATTTTTAGTGATGTTGTCTAACATATTTAGTCTAACATGACTAAAATTTCAGTATGCAATCAATATAAAACCTATTAATGAGCAATTTTACACATTTTTCATGTGAAGTCTTTGAAATCTTGTGTGTATTTCATATTTATAACACCTTTCGATTGGACCAGGTCACAGGTCAAGTGCTCAGTAATCACGTGTGGCTCCCGGCTGTCTTCCCAGACAGGGCAGCCTTGGGAGGGTGACGTTCTACCTTTCCTGAGAGTTTCCCATCTCAGCTCTTTCTGGGATAATGAAATTGATTTAGAAATGTCAGAATAGGAACAGAAAACAAAAGAGCAAATATCGGTGGGTGTGAAGCTAGGATTTCCCTACCTGATCCATACCTCTATTTTTCCCAATTAGGGGTAAAGATAGAGTCCTCTGAGATAGTAAAATAATAGAAGGGTTGTTCCATTTTGCTTAGGAAGTAGAAGATGGCATCAGCCCACAGGAAGTTGAGCTTGAGTTAAGCCATGGCACACAAAGACTCTGACAGAAAATAAGAGGTAGTTCCCAAGGGGGTGGGGACTCAACTCTGCTCGTCCTAATGACGTGGTCGAATCACAGCCCTAATCTTGATTTAATAAAGTAAAAGTGAAACCTCTGAATTCATACAATCAAAGGGGTATCATGGGAAGTGGACTGATAGAGCATCCGCCTACCACATGGGAGGTCCAGGGTTCAAACCCAGGGCCTCCTAACCTGTGTGATGAGCTGGCCCATGCACAATGCTGATGCACACAAGGAGTGCCCTGCCACACAGGGGTGTCCCCGCGTAGGGGATCCCCATGTGCAAGGAGTGTGCCCCTGTAAGAAGAGCCGCCCAGTGCAAAAAAAGTGCAGCTGGCCCAGGAGTGGTCCCGCACACACGGAGAGCTGACGCAGCAAAATGGCGCAACAAAAAGAGAAACAGATTCCCAATGCCACTGACAAGAATAAAATTGGACACAGAAGAACACACAGCGAATGGACACAGAGAGCAGACATGGGGGGAGGAGGAACAGGGAAGGGGAGAGAAATAAAAAGTAAATCCTTAAAAACAAACAAACAAACAAAAGGGGTATCATGCCTGTTGAAACAGACCAGTATACAAACATAATCCATAACTTTCTGGAATTCATAAATAATATCAAAATGCCACAGAGGGTTTCTTGATTTTTCCCATCCATTTTGTAATATTTCGCCAAAATTTCTATTGGCCTTTCTATATTCTAAATAATTAATGGAGTTATTTTGTTATATATCAGGAATGCTACAACATTATACATGTATATGCATGTATGTAAACTGTATTTGAAATCTCTCTCCTATAGATAAACATCTCTATATAAATACAAGTAGATTATACATATACACACATATTACATACATAAATATATGGTATATCTTCATTAGCCAGCCATATGACAGAGATAGGATATGCATAGCTTAATTATTAAATTTATAAACTGCTGAACTTAAGCATGTATCATTTACTTACATACATGAATGTTAATATGTTTTCTTAAAATGGGCTAAATTTTTTTCTTTGAGAGAAATTTTGCCCTCTGGAAGGGCTTGAGAAATTTTTCTGACTGAGTAGAAGAGACACCTCCTTGGAGACAGGGCCTTGAGCACCGATGAGCTTGGCTGAAGAAGGTACCTGGCTTAGATGATGCCAGCCAAGCCTGGCTGGGGACATAGGCATCTCGTGGGGTCCAAGATACCTTGAGCATAATTTCTGATCCTTGAATCCTACAGTTTTCAAGGATGTCTGTCATTGTCTTTGACCCTAGCTGTGTAATTGTGGCCATCAGAGGCAGCTTATGGTAGACAGGATGTGGCATTTGTTGCTTTGCTCTAGCTAGAAGGGATCATAACTGGAGGAATGCCCATCTACCTACCCTTCCTGCGCCTGGATTTCCTCCATGTGCTGATGTTTCTAACAGGCATAAAGTCTGTGCTGAAGACTCAGTTTCTTCTCTAGGGTGTAGTCAATGGCTGTGATAAGCCCATAAAGACAGCTGTGCTTTCAGCTGAGCTTGGGCTCTCCACAGTGGCTGACATTGACTTCGTTCTATCTGTTTTCCCAAGTTACTATTTGGAGGAGCCTGGGCTTTCAGTGGCAAGAAATGGAGGAACTTGCTCACAAGTGTATCTGCTAATCCCCTGGCTTGTGGGATCCTCAAGACTGCATCACCTGCCCCATGCTTTCAGGCTTTGGGTCTTCTGGGGTCCTTTATTTCTTGGTTTGGGGCTAAACACTTGTCTTCACTTTCCCTGCTGCCTAAAGCTTAGGCATCTAGAGCTCCAGTGCTCTCTGTGACCTCTGTGTGTACTTTTAGCACCTAGGAAGCTGTTGTGTCCGCACTCAGCACACTTTGAGGATAAGGTTGTAGAAAATTAGAAGTTAAGCTACCTGGGGCCAGGAGCTCTTCAATAGGATAGCCTTCAGGCTCAACTTTTAGTTTGAGCTTTAATTCACCAGCAACCTGCTTTTTTATGGTGGTACTGGTGCTGGTTCTTGGGCAACCCATATTCTCTGTGGTAGAAGAGTATTCATTGGTCAATGGGGCCCTGAGACTACTCAGATCCCAGTTGTCTGGTGGGAGTTTCCCAGCTCACTGGCTGTCAGGGTATCTCCTGATTGTGATTGCAGAAGGGACTCCCCAGTCTGACCATCTCACTGGACTCTGCCTTTTGAAGGAATTCCTAAATTCATAAAGAACACCCTTTTTATCTGGGGTATTGCAATTCCATAGCTGCATTCTCTTGAAGAACAATTCCCACTTTCATCCCTTGGCTCCATTTTTGTCATTGTTTGACTTGTCAGCTCTGAACTTCATCTATTAGTCCTCAGTGCAGTCCTCACTCACCAGGAATTGTCCTTGATGCTGGGGGCAAAGGTCTGAAAAGGTGATCTGCTTTCTAGTCTGGGTGGCCCCTGTGAACTCGTGACTATCTCACATCCATCTGGACTTCCTCATCCATTGATGAGAGGACTATCAGGATATCTCTTAGCCATAAATACTCTTTTTAAAATTTAATGTTTCCTCCTTTTGGTATAGATATATATTTTTTTAAGATTTATTTTATTTATCCCTCCCTCCCTCCCCCACTGCTTGCTTGCTGTCTGCTCTCTGTGTCCATTCACTGTGTGTTCTTCTGGATCTGCTTGTTTCCCTTTGTTGCATCATCTTGCTGCACCACCTCTCTGTGGGTGCAGACTGTCAGCTCTCCATGGGCATGGGCCATCAGCTCTCCATGGGCACGGGCCAGCTTGCCTTCCCAAAGAGGCCCCGGAACACGAATCCCATGGTAGATGGGAGCCCAATTGATGGAGTCACATCTGCTTCCCCTTTTGGTACACTTTTGATCCCTTTGGTAAGTAATTCCCTGGGCCACTCTCTGAGTAGTGCAACAAGTCACTTTTTGTCATTTTGTCAACCATACACCTGATTTTCTAGGTATTTTTTGGGCCCCTCTTTGGGCTATACCCTGGATCCTTTGCCAGACCATTTTGCTTGACTTTTAGCATGGAAGCTCCCTAAATGTGTCAACCCAATCTTTCTTAGATCCTTGCTGCTTTGGCCTTTCAACCCAGAAAACCAATAGAGTCCACGCTTGCCCTTTACCTGAGCTTGTTGCTATTAGGCAGATCTCAGGAAGGACAGAAATGGAATATGTGACTGGTTGTACTGGGAATGCTTGGAAACTGGAGGGCTAAAGGCTTCCAGAAATCTTTGAAATGCAAAGGGTAAACCCCACAAACTTTCTGGCTGTTCTGCAACAAGTGTCATTCCAGGTGCTAAAATTTTAGTCCAGGTAGGTTTGAAACCATAGAGCTGAAGAGGTCAAACGTTATCTTTCCGTGTTTGGTCACATTTACTCTCTTCATTCCTCTTCACTGATACAGAGACACAGGAAAATAGTGAGGGGCTGGGACCCAATTTTTATTCCCCCTCTCTGGGTGAGCTATAGACATCCATTTGACATTGAGACAGACATTTGTAAGACTTTCTACAATAAAGCGGTCTCTGCATTTTCCCCCTATACTTCATTTTTAAAGTGAATAAAACATTTTCTGCTTGTCCTTCATTGAAATACTCAAAGAAGAATTTTCTTTGTAGACCTTTTTTTTTTTTTAAGCCTATGGTCCTCTGTTGTCAAAGGGCACAAAATCTAGACCTGCAGGTGCATGTATGTTCCATCGGATAGTAGTCTGCTCTTTGAGGTCAGAGCTAGAGCATTAGCACCTTCTAAGAGGGTTTTCACAGTCTCAGTATTGCTCCTCAGATCAGCTGCCCAGATCAGCCGTGACACAGTCAGAAGACACAGATGCCTGAAAGGACAGCTTAGTGTTGAGGGACTGTTCTCCTGCAGGTATCCTAGACTTCCCTAATCATCTAATCCATGACTTTGGAATACCTGTGTTTGGGATTCTGCCCTGGAGCTCTATACTACATCTGGGTAGATGACCTGTGTGTTTTTAATAGGAAATCCTACCCCCACTTCACCTCTTCCCCCTAGAATGCTGATCTTCTCCTCTTCTCTGCAATGTCACACCTCAGAAATGCCTTTCTCTGCTGAAATAATTGATTGAGAAATAAGGGAAGAGGAACAGGAAAATAAACAGTCAATCTCTGATGAGTGTAAGCCTAGGATTTCCTTGCCTGATTCAGGCCTAGATTAAAAAAAAAATTGGCAAACCTTGATTCCTTTGTGGATATAGAGTAACAGGGGGAATGAATCCCACCTGACAGTGGTAGTAGAAAATGGATCAGTGTCCAGGGCTCTTGAGTTTGAGCTCAGCCTTGCCGGCTGCTGTAATAAGAGAGGCCCATTTCTTACCCCAGGCAACTGGATACTGATAGTGTTCACTGTTCACTCTAGCCAAGGTTCCAGACCCTCAGCACTGAGCTAAGGAGCACTCAAAAGGAGTTCTTGAGGGTGTGGCTAGAAGCAAAGAGGGAGGTGAACCACAGCCCCTCCTCATGTCCAGCCCAGCAAATCCAGCCATTTTTCTTGGGCCTTGTAGATCCTTCCATTTTTCTCTGGGGCTTCCTACTTTTCAACTCTATCCTTCCATCATATTATATATTTACCTTGGTATGATTTGCTATTCCTTCTGTATCCCAGATATTAGTTTGGTCCCCCTTTCCTTCCTGAAGCTCTCAGGTTGGATACCACCAATTCTACAGCCTTTGGTAGTCTTAATAATTTCCAGGGATTTATGCTCTCAGCATCTCCTTTGTCTTCAACTCCAGCTTCCTCATGTGGTATATTTTTGTCTTCAATTAGCCAATACATAGATTTCATTAAATTACCCCAGAAGAATCCATTTTGACTAAAAAGAATTTGTGAGCAATTTATCATTTACTAAAGAGCTGTAAGGCTGACTGAGAGATAGGTACATAGAATATAGCATAGTAAACAATTTAAAAATTCCCTCTTAGTTCTCCTTTTCTTGCAGTCCCTTTTTGGAGGGCACTGTCCTTGAGGGATCTCAAATCCCACCCTAGTATCATGCAAACCCTCAATGCATTGATCTCCTCTTTCTCCTAACTCATCTTCATGGTGGGTCTGCCTTTTAACATTTTAATTTCTTCTCTACTAATTAAATGTAGCAATTTAGCACTCCCAAACCTCTGCCTCAACCTGTACTCCCCAAGTCATCCTGCTTTAAGGAGACGGCCTTCTTTTATCCTGCAGTCTTGTTTATATCTTTGTTAATTTTATTTTTACACCTTTATTGAAATAACTCATATACCACGAAAGTCACCCGGTTACCTATACCCTTCAGTGATTTTTAATATATTCACAGAGTTAAGCAACCATCACCACTTCTTTTCCATATAATCCAACCTCAAACAAGAGCAGTTAGAATTATATACAACGTAGTTGATGTATTTTACTTCAAATAACACCTGCGATGGCTGCCTCTATGAAAGTTTTTCTGATTTTTCCCATCAACTTTGTAACTTTTCACTGAAATTCTTGACTTCTTTATACTATTAAAAATGATTAATGTTATCACTTTTGTTGATGCTTTATACATCTGTTTTATCTCCCCATATTATCCAGTATTTATAATGGAGTTGTATTACGGCTTCATTAGTAAGATTATAAACTGCTAAAATTAAGCACGATGCCATTGCTTTACTTTGGTCTCCTAAACCAGGGCCCCCAATCCTTCCTAACCATGTGATGAGGCTTTAATTGGACCTCACAGCATCTTTCTTTGCCTGTATTCTTCTACATCGACAGCTTCTCCATAGAACCCATGTTCTTAGAACATGCTCCCTCCTCTGTTTGCTCTCCCTTGTCTTCAGGATTTCTCTGTATTCAAAAAATCCCACTACATATCCCTGCATCTTTTGTAATGCCCTTGATGGCCTGATTATGTACCTGAGTGGTACTAAAAGTCCCCAGGACTCACAGATGGAAAACTGCTCTACAAACTTGGTGTGGAGATAAGTTCTGGGAAAAGATTCCTTGGATGAGAAGAAGGGGCTACAGAAATGATCCATTAAATATATTTTCCAAAAATGTCAATTCTGTAAAAGACAAAAGCTGAGAACAGAGACTAAAGAGTAATGGCAACTTACTGTGATCTGCGATTCCAGATCTGCACGGTCCAACATGGCAGTGACTAGTCGTATATAGCTATTTACATTTCAAGTTATATGGATCGAAATTAAATAAAATCAAAAGTTAAATTCCTTGGGAATTGTAGCCACATTTCAAGTGCTCAAAATCTACTTTTGTCTAGTGGCTACTGTTTTGAACAAGGCAGGTCTACTCATATCCTTTGCCCTTTTACTATTGGGGTATGTAATCCTTATGGAAGAAGAATTATTGGGTTTCAATGTCAGCTATTTAGTAAATACATAACATTGTGGCTAGAATCTCTAGGTCTCAAGCATTTATTCTTGTATCTGCTAAATTCACCAAGTCTATCCCTGTAGATAATTGAAACAGGTATTACTTGGATATTTTTTAAAATTTTCTGTGAATGATAAAATAGTTTCAATACTTTGGACTTTTACTAATGTAAAATGCTTTGCACACTACTTCCTTAGAACTCTTGCTTAAAACAATGAAACAATGAAAATAAATGACTAATAAGTAAATTTAATATTGCTATGAATTCAGAAGTGTCATTGAGATGTTTTCAGAGGATTAATTTTTTATGCAATGCTCTTGGTTTAGTAGGAAAATCAAGGAGTGCACTTAAAAATGTGTAAAAATTCCCTTGTAGTGTACTGATCTTGTCAGTGAGCTAGGCTTCTCATTACATTGTACTCAATATTAGTAGTACATGGAAGACCGTGGCAATATTAAATTAGCATAAAAACACAAGAGACTAATTTTGAGCAATAATCCTTTTGCTCCTATGAACTACACATCAGAATCAAACCCAGTGCATAATT
Source organism: Dasypus novemcinctus (assembly GCF_030445035.2). NCBI lineage: Eukaryota > Metazoa > Chordata > Mammalia > Cingulata > Dasypodidae > Dasypus > Dasypus novemcinctus. The sequence goes on along the minus strand of NC_080694.1, from coordinate 56,116,742 downwards.
CTCGTTGGTAATAGCCAAGTCATTCACTGAACAATATATTTTTTTAAATATTTGAAGGTACTGGAGAAAAAATTAATTAAATTCAGAGCATTACTTCTGCAGTGTCAGTTAATGCAATTTTGAAGGTTGTTGCTTTGTTGGGTTCTCTGGAAATTTCCTGAATGATGACTAAATATGTCTTGATTTAGGATAGGGGCCCCAATTATTGGAGTAATATGTCATTCTGGTACAGCACTCAACTAGCCTTGTTCTAGTTCTAATTAAACAGACATTTTAGGGAGTTCACACTGCCACAAACCATGGATTTTAATTAAAATAATTTGATGGGTAATTTGAAAAGGAATGTGTTAATCAATTTCATGGAGTTAACCAGCTTTATTTTTGGTGTGTAGATTTCAACGGAAGTATGAATGGATTATTGTATTGATTTTGCTTTTCTTTATTGGGTACCTGGTATTATGCCTACTATATATTAGCTTCCCAGTAAGTGATGAATAAATAAATTAATGAATTTTAAAAGTTTGTCTTGGGATTTGAAAATATACTCACACCTAATATGCTTGTAGCAGCAATTTCAGCAGAATGCCACACGATGGGGTTGCTATTCTATACAGAAGGGCTTTTAAAAGAAAATACCCTTTTTGCATTTCTAGACAGGGTGAAATAATTTAAAGACTAGGGAGAAAAATTAATTAGAAAATTCTGTGAAAAGTTAAATAGTGTGTAACAATTTAAATCAGATACCTATTTTTAAAACGCTAACAGTGACTCTCAGCTGTGGGTGAGATCTGAATTAGCCATGGAATTTATAAAAAATACAGATCCTTTTGCCTGATCTTGGATCTTCTAAATCAGAAATGCTTGGAGGAGGTAGGGGATTGACACTGAAAAACAAACACAAAATGTAATACTGCCTCAAATGAGTCTCATTCCCAGCTAGAATTGAGACTCTAGTCGTATGGATTACTAGATTTAATAATTTTTGCCTATAAAAATGTTCTGTTAGAAGGAAGAGGAGAATTGTTTGACAGCAAAGGAAAGAAAATTCTAACAGGGTCAGAGACAGAGCTGGGTGAAGCAAAGCAGTAATTCAGATGTGACACAATTGGGGTTCCAGGCGGTGGGTAGTCAATAGTTCTAGACCTGCTTGGGGCCCGTGAGATTACAGTTCTTTTAAGCACATCACAATCATTTGTTTCCAGAATATTGTGAAATATATTTTTAAAGATCCCAATTTTTAAAAAATTAAAAAAAAAAAAAAAACCTCTGAGACTTTTATTCTAGTCCCCAAAAGTGTAATATATATAGCCTCTTATCTCCCATTGCACATTGGAACTCCTGGGATAACTGTTTTCTGCTTTCTACATTGAATATTTGTTTATATATCTCTGTGTACTAAGGACAGAGGTTATATTTCACTAATCTTTCTTTTTTTTTTTTTTTTTTTTTTGCATTTAAACAGTGTTTTACCAAAAATAGATGTTTGGTTTAATTGACTCAAATTAAGCTCACATAGCTGGAAAAATCATTCATGTTTAATGCTGTTTTTGCCTAAAGTGTCCAAGAATTAAGACTGTATTTTATTATTTTTATTGTTATTTTCTTATGTGAAGAGGGAAAGAATTTGTACCGCATGACTTCCCTAGAAGTTGTCTACTTAGTATCCTTTCCTTTGTTCCAGTGTTGTGGCTTTATACTTTATTCCTCATCTATGAAAAATAATAAAATTGTCTTTAGAATATATTAAATAAGGGTTTTAATTTATGAGCTGTGCAAAGCAGTAGATAAAGCATTTTCCAAAAGATTCAGTATAACTTGAATTTAAAAAAAGATGTCTTCTAAATATATTAAAGTTGCACAAAATAAAGGTGGGGTTCCATAAGGAATTAATTATATATTCCTCAGGATGAAATGTGATAGTAGTTCCTCTTAGGTTTTGCCTCAAGCATTTTAGGTGAAGGATCTACATGTAGAAAAGAAGAGAATCCAAAACATTCATTTTATGCTTTCCTCTCAGTTTTGGTTCTAATGATATTAAAATTGCACAGAGACAGAAAATTCAGGCAGAGGTGAAATCATCAGTCAGTGTAAGATTTATGCATGATTCTTATTTTGCTCACTTGTAGTTAGTGATGGAGAAAGGTATTGAACAGGATCCAGAAGCAAATCTTCTCGGTTTATGGTTATTTTTCCTTATGTACATTTTAGGTAAAAAGGAAACTTCCATTTAAAATGTTAATTCCACCTACATCTTATGGTGTAGAAATAAAATGTGATTTGTTCAAGTATTTTGTCTCGTTACCTTTATTTATTTTGTTCTTTTTTAAAGATTTATTTATTTATTTCTCTCCCCTTCCCACCGCCACCCCCCCAATCCGGTTGTCTGTTCTCTGTGTCTATTTGCTACGTCTTCTTTTTCCACTTCTGTTGTTGTTAGTGGCACAGAAAATCTGTGTTTCTTTTTGTTGTGTCATCTTGTGTGTCAGCTGTCTGTGTGTGAAGCACCATTCCTGGGCAGGCTGCACTTTCCTTCGTGCTGGGTGACTCTCCTTACGGGGAGCGCTCCTTGCGCGTGAGGCTCCCCTATGCGGGGGACACCCCTACATGGAAGGGGGCTCCTTGCGCGCATCAACACTGTGTGTGGGCCAGCTCCACACGGGTCAAGGAGGCCCGGGGTTTGAATCGCGGACCTCCAATGTGGTAGGTGGACGCCCTATCTATTGGACCAAGTCCGCCGCCCTCGTTACCTTTAATTCCACTTTATAAAATTCTACTCTATGATAGTTACGACCTTAATAAGTATAGAGCAATAATGATAGGGGAGTTTAATTTAATGCTTGTAACATCCACACAGCTGAGGTGGCATCTCCTATTACTTATTTCACTGACAACTTAAATAGAACTTGAAGAAATACTTTGGAGCAAACCTTAATGCATGTATTATCTAGGATTATGCAATATGGAAAGGATCTGCAAATACCTGCAAAGATTGACCACTCCTTTTTATTTTTTTGTAACCTAAGTATTGATAACATGCTAGTAAGACATCTCCTGTCCGATTGGGTCCAACTTCATTTTCCTTTAGAACAATACTATTTGATTTTCCATATTTGTGACATAAAGATGAGTTTTTAAGTATTGTGCTGCTAGGCTTAGAATTATGTCTTTATCAATGCAAATCCATCTATCAGAAGTCTTGTTCTAATGCCTTGAGAATGTTGTTCCAGAACTCAGACTTTTTCTTTAATATGTATAACTTAAGCTTCTAGTCACTATTTAGCTAGACTTATGCTTGCAGATTTAAAACTCCAAGAATGCAAAATAAATTACATTAAACTGTGACATCTTTTGCAATTATCTTCAAATTCAAAATGTCGAGTCTCTGGAAGAATTGGAAGAGAAAGAGTAAGAAAAACATCTTTGCATGCCCTTCTTGAAAGTTTTGATTAAAAAGAGAAAGGAAGAGGCAATGAGAAGAGAAAGCCTGTGGGTTTTTCTTAAAGAAAGTAGCTCTCTGATTAGAAGTTGGCACTCATGTATGTGGTTTGACTTGAAGGGGTCTGTGTAGGCTCCTCACCAAATACTTAACTGCGCCCCTGCTCATATGTAATATGTGAGTACCTACTGGGTATAAGACCCTGTGCAAGAGGGATGGGCAGAATGGTTAAGGGGGAAAAAGGCATGAAAACTGTTTTTAAGGAGATTGTATTTTAAAGAATTTAATGAGATAACAGAGTTTTCCAAAAGCTAGCTTCCCTAAAATTTCCCTTTGTTTAAGAAATAATCACCTGCACTGAATTATATATTTGAATGTGGTTAAAAGGGGGGAATTTTAGGTTGCATATACATTACTAGAATAAACATTTTAAAAATCCATGGAACTGCCCAACACAAACGGAACCGTGTTAAACCATGGACTGTAGTTAATAGTACAGTTATAGCAATGTGCTTTTGTCAGTCAAAACAAATGTTCCACACCAGTGCAAGTCTGGTAAATGGGGAACCCTGAATTTTGTGCATGATTTTTCTGTAAACCCACAACTTCTCTACTTAAAAAAAAAAAAAGAAAATACTTGCCTAAGCCTTTGAGATAGAAGCTCAGACCCTGAAGGAAAGCATTAGCAAATAAATTAACTAATAAACTATTTTTGACTTATTTTGAGTGAGAATTTGAATGTGAATTGAGAGAACTCCAAGAAAACAGAGCATCATGGTGGTAGGATCAGTAATTTTATTGAATCTAAGATTTATTTTGATCTTGCTTATATTTCTGGAGTTTAAAGAAAAGACATTGTCTCCCTAAGAATTTCTTCAAGCCTGCTGTACACTCCAATTATTTTTGCAAGCTTTATACATATACATATGGTATGCAAATTTAAAAATGAAGCCGGATTTCTGTGATGCAAAACGAGTCATGAACTGAATTATTTCAGTAGAGGGATGACTCAGAACCATAGGAAAGATGATCATGAATGTGTAAACCTGCTGGAAGTCATAGAAACCTTAGAAAGTCATTATAGTACTAGAGTTCTTGAAATATGTCCTTGTTCAGCTTTTAATGATCGATAGACTAGAGATTATATTTGGGTTGTAATAATATGCAGTTATTAAGTAATATAAATATTACATCTGTATCGGGCATATAACATACTCTTAATTTTCACATAGCCTTTAGTAGTAGATACTTTTTCCTTTTTTTTAAAACAAGGATGCTATGTTTCAAAAAGGTTAAGAAGCTTGCTCAAAATCACAAAGCTATTGACTCTTGAAACCCAGGTTTAAACTTAGTTCTATTGAATTTCAGAACTATTCTTTCCTCTTTACCTCACATGGTCATTTATTTAGATACAAAATAAATGTGCGTTTTAATTTTTAAAGTTATTTAGCGGTAGATAATATAAATAAAATGTCAGATGCAGATCTAGGCTGGTTTGGCATTAGGAGAGTGTTAGCACTCCCAATGGAGAGGCTTACCTGTGTCAGGGGCGCTGGGGAAGGAAACGGACGCTGTCATGGAGTAGTACAAGGGCAACACTCGGACTGATGGGAAGGAGAGGGTAATGAGGACATCAGGGACTGAAAAGTTAGGCGAAAGGGCACTGAAATTGAACTTTGCAATTTTGTCTAGGATTCAATCCTCCCTATGTCTTCAACTTAATTTAAGTTTCAATTTTTTCTCTAGTCAAAGAGAATTGGGTGACCTTCTCTTCTATGAGGTCCCCCGTTGAATTCATAGTAGGGGATATGCACCATACAGCTTATAGATGATTTTTCATCTTATTTTTTTTCTAAATTGACCCAAAGATCTGGGGTCCAAAGGTCAGCCTTTATTGTGGCAGTAAAAATGCTTCTATGTATGTTCCGTTCCTTGGCTGAGAGATGATGGGTGGTGATGAATGATTGCCCTTAAGAAGAAGAGAGGCTTTTGGATTCCAGACTGCCAGGTCAGCGTATCCAGACAGGCATGCCTTGGAAGTAGGGCAGGAGCACGACTGCTCACATTTCCTTAAGGAGTCTTCATGGCTGTTTTGCATGAGTGGTGATTGCAATGGACAATGAGACAGGAACGTGGGACATGCTTTGCACATTTTCCAGAAATCGACCAGCTAACATGACACGTATTTGTATAATCTACAACACATAAAAAGGAGAATATCATTTGATTTAAACACAAAGCTGCTAATTTCTGAAAGAATGAATTTTCCATTTGACTAGAACTGGGGAATTGGGAATCGTGGAGGACTTGTACATCAAAAGAAATTTTCACAAATTTATCAAGGAGAAGCACCTGACACATGACCCAGCATGGTCTAGGTCCATACCATTTCCAGGGTTCCACCCTTGGAGAAGAAAGAATAGATATAGAAAGGACACAGCATAGAAAAAGATGGGGAAATTGTTCAAAATTAATTTGAAGAGCTAATTAAATATAATTCGATGAGTTTCTAGACCTGAATTAAAATGAGCTTTTCTTTTTCCTCCTCTTCAAACCTCCTCAGAGATTCTTGCCCAAAATTTTAACTCATCTTAGCCATTGCTGTTCATGTAGTTGAATATAATTTAATATTCTACTCCCTTAGGCAGACTGCCTCTGGGTTGAGCAACCACGTAGTCATAGAACCACAAAATCATAATGAAGGGATCCTGGGAGACCATCCATTCATCCTTACCTAAACCATCCCCAAACTGATTGCAGGCTGCTTTTAGATTCAACCAGATCTTATCAGATGCTGACTTTCCTCTGCAGGAAGACAAGTGTCTTGACAATTCTGTCACTCTGGAATAGAGTCCACGAGTTTATTTCATTATCTTTATACTTGCTGCACATGTTCCCATGCACTTTTTGTCTTTGGTAGTGAATAGCCTGTAAGGCATAGATTATAGTTGTTAATTTACTCTGTACAACACATAATGCAGCATTTTTACATAAGCATTTGTGGCAGTTTGAGATTGTTTATAAATTCCAAAAAAGAGATTATGTTCGTAAACTGGTCTTTTCTTCTGGGTGTGGTCCCTTTTGGTTGTATTAGATTCAGCTGAGATGTCTTTGATTAAATTAGGTTGATATTAGAGCTTTGATTCAACCAAGTCAGTAGGGTATAACTCCGTATAAGTTCCTGCCCCCTTGGTGGGCTATATAAATGAATACTCAATCAAGAAGACACATGGAAGAAGGCACAGGAAGAAAGAGAGCTCTATAGACATGGCAGAGGAGACAACTTGGATTCTGCTGCCCTGGGAAGAGAGATGAGCCATTTGCCTGATAGTTTGCCATGATGAGAAAGCCCAGAAAGAAACAAGCCCTATCTATGCCAGCCTGTAGTGGAGAGAGAAGAAGGCTGGACCATCATAGAGATTGGCAGCCATCTTGCTTCAACATGTGGCATCAGACTTTGGTGAGAAAGTACCTCTTATTATACCTTGATTTGAACTCTTTAAGGCCTTATAACTGTAAGACTTTACTCCAAATTAATACCTTTTATAAAAGCCACCAGATTTCTGGTACAGATCCCTTTGGCTAATTAATACAGCACTTCTCTATAGATTATAACTAAATATTTAATGTGAGAAAATATTTACCTTAGCGACTTGGTTGGCACTTATTATAAAAATGCTATATGAAAAACTATCCCAAAATTTAGTGGTTTAAAACAGTAATCATTTTTAAGGCAGAGCAGATGGGCATTGCTAATCCAGCCTGGGTTTAGCTAGCCTTGCCTCCATGCTGCAGGTTGGGGCCAAGTCTGTTCCATGTGTCCCTCATCCTCCTTAGGTCAGCGGGCTCACCAGGGCAGGTTCTTCCCCTGGTGATGGCAGAATTGCAAGAGGTCAAGCTCAACCATTCAAGTACATTTCCCCAAGATTTTATTACAAACATTTAAAAATATATGGAAAAGATAAAATAACTGGATTGTGAATATGCATATATATATCACTGCCTAGATTCTACTATTAATATTTTGGTGTATTTGCTTTCTCACATATATATCTATCTCTATATCCCTCTGTCTGTCTATTAATCCATCTTATTTTTGTACAGGTCAAAATAAGTTGCAAACAGCAGTATAACTCACATCTGAGCATCTAAGAATGCAGATCATTATCAAATTCAATATTTGTTTACATTTTTGGTATAATTTATATATTATGAATAGTAAAATATGATGAATACCATGGTAAGAGTTTGGATAAAAGTGTACATTGATCTAATACATCCCTATCAAATTACAGAAAATTATCATGATTTCAGAAAGTTCTCTCATGTCCCTTCACAGTAAATCTTCCTCCTCCAACTCTCAGAGGCAACTACTGTTCTGATTTTATTTATGTGGTCTGGTTTAGCCTATTGTAGAACTTCAAATACATGTGTAAGCTTTGTTTTACTTAGCAAAAGGTTTCGTAGCATTCCTGTATATTTGTATAATCAGTCATTAATTTTTATTCCTGGGTAATAAAGTAAGAATATGCCATTATGTTTTATCTATTCTCCTATTGATGGATGTCTAAGCTCTTTTCCTTTATTTTTCTGGTGTTTTGGGGGGAAAAAAAACCTGCTGTGATCATTCCCATACATACCTTTTTGTGAATCTATGCTTTCTCTCATTTGGGTGAATGCAGAAGAGTAGAATTGCTGGTAAGTATATGTTATGGTTTTAAAATATTCCCATAAATATCTTTTATACTCCTCCTTTCTAAAGGAGGAACCTAATATCTCTCCCGTGGAGAGTGGACAAGACTTAAATTTCTGCTTCTAACAAATAGAATGTGGCCAAAGTGATGGTGCACGGCTGCAGAAGCCAGGTCACAGAAGGCATTGTGCCTTTCTCCTTGCTCTCTCTCTCTTGGATCATTCACACTGGTGAAAGACAGTTTGACATGTGGCAAGGACACTCAAGCAGCCCTATGACAAGGATCGTTGATGAGAGAATTAGTTCACCTGCCCCCTGCCAGCAAACAAATGCATCATTGGAGTGTACCATCTTAGAAGTGCTTTTTCCAGCCTCAGTCATGCCTTCTGATGACTGTGATCCCAATCGACACCTTGACTGTAGCTCCACAAGAGACCTAGCTACACTGTCCCTGTATTTCTGACTCACTGAAACTTTGTGAGATAAAAATATATACATACATACATAAATTAAAATGTTATTATAGTTTTAAGTCAGAAATGTGTGGGTAATGTTATATGCAGCAATAAATAGCTAATACAGATTTTGGTGCTTAGGGGTTCCAGCTTGTTCTTACTTTCCCCCATCTTACATCCATCTTGCCCTCTTGATTATCTGCCTTGTGAACTTAAGCTTGAAGACAGAAGCATTACAGAGATTCTTTAACCTGGTTTTACCAACTCATACAATTCCATAAGGTCAAATTGTTCTTGTGGTTCTCTTTTTTAATTGCACCCTCACTGATAAAGAATTTTTGCCCACAGTGGTTCCATAGGAACAGAATCTTAAGTATGAGCTCTGTAAGTTGGTTCTGAATTTTTGGAATTGGTTTGTCAATCAGATTAAAGTTAAGGGTATCAATGAATGTTTCCAACAGTAAAGGGCACCCTAGTAGCTTATGGCATTCAGTGGCAATGTAGTTACGCAAATTGTAATCTGTAGACACTTGTAATCAAGTGCCTATTGGGTCATCCTTGGGTGACCAAGTTTTTGCTGTCAGAATATTTGTGACCACAAGGAGTGTAATAGAATTAGTAGGTTGTTTCTAAGTGTGCTAGAAAACTTAGGGGAAAATAATGGGCTTAGTGCCAAATTGCAAGCTTAAGATACCTGTGAAGACCTAAAATCTTCTATGACTATCTTTTTTTTTAAGATTTTTTATTTATTTTATTATTTTATTTCTCTTTCCTTCCCCTCCCCCCCCAACAGTTGTCTGTTCTCTGTGTCTATTTGCTGTGTGTTCTTCTTTGTCCACTTCTGTTGTTGTCAGCGGCACAGGAATCTGTGTTTCTTTTTCTTGTGTCATCTTGTATCAGCTCTCCGTGTGTGTGGCACCATTCCTGGGCAGGCTGCAATTTTCTTCACGCTGGCTGTCCTTACAGGGCATACTCTTTGGATAGAATGGTGGAATGGCCTTTTGAAGACTCTCAATTACAGTGCCAACTAGGTGGCAATACCTTGCAGGGCTGGGGCAATGTTCTCCAGGAGGCTGTATGTGCTCTAAATCAGCATCCGCTCTATGGTGCTGTTTTTCCCATAACCAGGATCCATGGGTCCAGGAATCAAGGGGTGGAAATGGGAGTGGCACCATTCACTATTACCCTAGTGACCCACTAGGAAAATTTTTGCTTCCTGTTCCCGCAATTGTCAAACTCTGCTGGTCTACAGGTTTTAGTCCCAAAAGGAGGAGTGTTGTCACTATGGAACGCATCAATGATTCCATTGAACTGGAAGTAAACAGTGCCACCTGCCCACTTTGGGATCCTCTTACCTCTGAGTCAACAGTCAAAGAAGGAAATTACTGTACTGCCTGGGGTGATTGATCCTGACTATCAAGGGGAACTAGGACTGCATCGACATAATGAGGGTACAGAAGAATTTGCCTGGAATTCAGAGGAACCTCTAGGGCATCTCCTAGTACTGCCATTTCCTATCATTAGAGTCAATGGAAAATTGCAACAACCAATCAAAGCAGGACTAATAATGGCCCGGAATCTTCAGGAATGAAAATTAGGGTCACCCCACCTGACAAAGAACTATGGCCAGCTGAGGTTCTTGCTGAGGGTAATGGAAACATGGAATGGCTAGTGGAAGAAGGTAGTGATAAATATGAACTTCAACCATGTGACCAGTTACAGAAACAAGGACTATAAGTGTCATGAATCTTTCTTCCTTGTTTCATTATGATGGTGATTATATATGTACACAAAATGAATTCCGTTGTCTTCTTCCCCAGACTTTCCCCCTATCATATAACAAGTTGTATCCATTTCATGTCATAATATTTGAGGATGTCAAGTTTGAGAGTGAATATTACCTAAGTACTTGTACCCTATTCTGTATGGAATTAATGCATTTCTGGTTGTACGCAGGATAGTTGAACATTGTTAGGCAGGAATATATATATATATATATATATGCATGTCTGTTATTGTTTTTACTTAGAGACTAAATATGGTTTAAGGTAATGTATATGGTTGCCGAGTTAACAAGGGGTGGACTGTGATGGTTAGGCTATTGTGGCAACTTGGCCGGGTAATTGTGCCCAGTTGTTTGGTCAAGTAAGCACTTGTAATACAAGGGCATTTACGGACTTTAGTCACCATTGAGTTTACTGCAGAGGTAAACCATAGATAGCTGGTTATAATTACATCAATCAGGGAGATTGCCATCAGTAATGAGTGACACTTAACCCAATCAGTTGAATCCCTTAAAAAGGGAAGTGATTTCAGCATTGAGAAAGAATTTCCCAGCTCATCTTTGGACAGCCAGCATCTCCCAGAATTCATCAAGAATCTTCATTGGACTTGCATCCGAGCTCCTGGTTGCAGCTTGCCTGCTGAACCTGGACTTGTGCATCCCCATGGCTGCATGAGAGACTTTGATAACTCTCTTACTAACAACAGATATCCCTTGTTGATTCTGTTTCCCTAGAGAACCCTAACTAATATACTTGCCTAAAGCCTCCCCTATTGTATCCCTTGCAATACACTTCTGATTTTTCTTAATACCTGTCTTTATTTCCTAAATTCAAATCCAGAAAGTCCCAGAAGTTAAGAGTGTTAAAAATATGTGAGCTGTGAGAGATATGGTACACACCAAAAGAATTGCATAATTTTGCTCATTTACATCAACAAAACCTAGGGGGAATTGTATGAATGGGTCTTAAGGGAATGGGAGTCATTTTAAAATTTTTTGTTCCTAATATATTTTAATACTATTGACTTTTGTGTACCATTCTTATATCCTTTGCAAAATTCACTTATAAGATTCAATAATTAATTTGCAGATTACTTAGAATTTCAGATTCAATGTTTTAGCTCAAGGGTCTTGGAGAGACTCTAAGAGTTTGTGTTAGTGTTTTAAATATAAATCCAAACACAATCTACATTAAATGAGTTGAAATGCCAGAACTTCTTGTTTTACTATAGAGAAGAGTCATCAAACTACAGCCCACAAGGAAAATACAGCCTGCATCCTGCATTTGTACAGCCCACTAACTAAAATGGTTTTTCATTTTGAAGTATCTGGCCCTTTATAGAAGATGTTTGCCACCTCCTGCTGTAGAGAAGGCTATTCAAAGGCTTAGGGAAATTGGAATGCTGGAAGAGATTCAATATGTAAGACCTGTTCACCCTCTCCTGTGTACCATGGGAGGATCCAGAAAGTACTCCCTTCACCAAGCCTATGAGGGGTATATTTATCAGGGATATTCCAGAATCCTTGAAGAGCTTTTATGGTGGTTTTTCTCTATTCACCAGAGATTCGTGTGGGAGCTTTTGCTACCAAAATGGCATCTTTAAATTTAGTGTGAATGATAGCAGCTAAGGGTGGCCGTGGCCAAATACTAGTACTTAGTTGCTAAAGACAAGATATGTTGTTACTGTAATGGGCATTGGAGCCAAAGCAGCAATCATAATAGGGTGGACTACAGAGAGCTCTGGCATTTGCTAATTTATAGTGTTGATTGTGGTATTCCATATTGAAATAGCTTGGAAGCCTTCTAAACAAAGTCTTAGTTGAACTATATATAAACAAAAATACTCTAGGTATGGTGAAGAGAGGTAGAACTCAAATCACCAAAGCAGAGAGAGTCACAGCCCCTCAGCTAGTTTCCTGATTTGACCCAGTTCATACTCTTTAGCCCTTTGAAGGGCTGGGGAGGCCAGGTCCTACTGAGTAAGAATCTTGCTAGTGAGACTTTTCAGGAATTACCGGATTCCACTGTGGTCCTCCAGTCAGAATGCTTTCTTACGGAGGTCAAGTGATCAATGGGGTTTTGTCTCAGCTCCATCTCAAAGAAGGTTCAATGGGTCCCTTAATCCACACTGTAGTTGTTTCTCAAATTCCAGAATAATTGGAATAGTCATACTCAGCAACTGGCAGAATCCCTATGCTGGCTCTGTAATCCATGGAATGTGCACTTTTACAATAGGAAAGGGCAAGATGGAAGCAACAAGAGTGCTGCCTCTTCCTTTTAAAATAGTAAAGAAAAAAATAAAACTGCATTCCTGGAGGGACTGCAGGGATTAGAGCATCATCGAGAATCAGGGTAGTGATCCCTACTGCATCCGCATTCAACTCAGCTATTTGGCCTGTGGAGGAGGGCATATTGATTTTGCAGAATAATAATGAATTGTAAACTTATTTGGGTTGTGATCCTAATTGCACATGCTGTTCCAGATGTGGTTTCATTGCTGAATCAAATCAATGTATGCCCTTGCTTCTACTATGCAGCTATGTATATAGTGACTGTTTTGTCTATATATGTGTTAGTAAATGTGATGGGAAGGAGATTGCATTCAGCAGAAAGCACCAGCAGTACACCTTCACTATCCCACCTCAGGGCTATATCAGTTATCCGGCCCTGTGTCATAATATAGTCCACAGGCGGCTGTGGTCCATTTTTTTATTCTGGGGGACAACAAATTATTCCCATTATATTATATTGTTGCTATTATGCTGATTGGACATAAGTAGGAAGTGGCACTACTCTAGAAACACATGCATGAGGGTAGGGGAATAAATACTACAAAAATTTTGGGGGCCTACTACAATTTTGAAATTGCTAAAAGTCTGATGGTCTTGAATATGCCATGAAGTCCCTTCCAGGTTGCCTTCCTATCTGTCTTATCTGCATCTGGCTCCTGTTTCTTAGAAAGGGACATAATGCATAGTGGGCCTCTTTGGATTTTGGAGGTAAACTGTACATCCTCTGGGTATGTTACACTGACTTATTTTTCAAGTGACCCAAAAGATGCCAGTTCTGAGTGGGACCCAAAGCAAGAGAAGACTCTGCAACAGAACCAGGCTACCTTGCAAGTTATTATGCCACTTCCATCATATGGCCCCAATATATCTGATGGTGCTTGAACTTGCACTGGAAGAGATAGATTCTGCACAGATCCTTTGGTCAGTACCTATAAATGAATTGCAGTACAGAACCCTAGGATTTTGGAGCAAAGCCATTCCATTCTTTGTGGTAACAACCTTTCTTTTGATAAACAGCTTCTGAGTTACTGCAGAGACTTAGCTGAGACTAAATGCTTGGTCATGGGCCACCAAGTTACTAGGCAATCTGAACAACATGAACTTGGCATTGTCTGGTCCACCAAGACAAAAAATTGGCTATTAAAAACAACATTCCATCATCGAAGAGAAATGATATATATGAGATTGGGCTCAAGGAGGCAAGGACCAGAGTAGGGCTTAGGAGAAAATAGGGACGAGTCAGGGAAGGCGCAATTAAATTGAATGAGGAGATGGACAGATGCCAATGATTCCTTTTCCTGCTTCATTATCTTCTTTCAACTTATACCTTTGTTCTCAGAGAGAATTCTGTATGCACAACAGACAAAGGAATAAAAAATTTAGGTGTTGTTTTCAGATTGTTCTACATGATATACAGTCATCATTTGAATGTAGACAGCTACAGCACAATAGCCCACTTTAGAACAGCCTTGAAGGACACTGGTGAATGGACATTCTCCAAGTGGGAAGAACTTCAAGCAGGGCACCTAGTCATTTATTTTGTGTACAAACGAGAAATGGCCAGAAGTATGGGTTTACACTATTTTTAGGCTGTGGCTAATGGGTGGCAGGATGGTCAGGGATTTGGAATGAAAAGAATTGGAAAATTGGTGACAAGAATGTCTGGAAAAGACACATTTGGATAGGTCACTCCAGATAGACACAAAATATGAAGTTATTTGTTTCCAAAGTAAATGTTCACCAAATGGTTTCAACATTAGATGAGGATTTAAATAACCAGGTGGACAGGATGACTCATCCACTCCTGATATCTTCCAATGGACTCATCAATGAACTTGCCATAGACACAGGGATGGAGATGATGCATGAGTTCAGCAACATGGACTTTACATTCTTCAAGGTTAATTTAGCTAGAATCTGTTGACTCACCAGCCTGTCAACAGCAGAGACGTAATACTGAGCCTCTGATAGGCATCACTCTCCAGGGTGTTCAGCCAGTCACCTGCTGGGAGGTTGATTACATTGTACTGTATCTATCATGGAAGGGATAATGCTTTGTTTTCACTGGAACAGTCACTCACTCTGAATGAGGATGTCCTTCCCTGACCATTATGCTCCTGCCAAAATATCATCTGTGAGCTTATGGAATGAATTATCCCTCATCATGGTATTGCCTACTACATAGCTTCTGACAAAGGGTTAAATACGTGACTCAAAGATGGCCCCTGTGTATTAGCCCCTATAATGTTTCCTTCTTCATAGCCATCAAGAACCATCAACCCCAAATTCTGCCAGAACTAAACTCAAATTTTTGCATATCCAATTTTTTAAAAATAAGCATTTTTAAACAGACAATTTAGAGCCTGCCTGCTTTGCACACTCCATGAAACTACACTCAACTTCTGCTAGTCATAGACAAAGACAAAATCTTGGAATACAAAATAAATCCTAGTACTATAAAAGATTCCAAACCCCTGCTGCCCTTAGGTACTCCTGACCCAGAGGCTCCCCGCTGTGCTGCTCGGTGGCATTACCTAGGCAAGTAGGTACTCTTTCAGACTCCCCTCTCCCTTGGGAGTTCCCTGTCCTATTGCTCCTTAGAGTCCCCTTCTGAGAGGGACTTCCTTCTCATGCAACCTGTCGAGTCACAACCCAAATAAAGCTTGTTGCGTGCTACTGACATTTCATGGTCTAATCTTTTTCTTGATCAATCCTGAAATCCTCAACCTCACCTCACATAGGAACTCATTCTTTCCCATTCAGCTTTTGAACTTTCTGCAAACCAAGTAAGAGAGTGAGACCATGTCTATGGAAATGACCTCTCTTATCATATTCCTGACTTCTCTTATCATATTCCTGACCATTCTAATCGGCAGGTTTAATATAAATGACATGGCACTATTACAAAGGCTCAGTTACAATATCAGCAAGGTAGCAACAACTTCCTGTCCCAGGGCAGTCCTCCAGGATGCATTATATGTTTTAAATCAGAAACTTATACATAATACTATTTCTATCCCAGCCTGGATTCATGGGTCCAGGAATTAAGGAATGAAAATTGGAGTGTTTTCTCACTTGTATTCCATTATAAAATTTTTACTTCCCATCACCATGAATTTAGACTCTGCTTCTCTAGAGATCTTAATTTCAAAGGTCAGGATGCTTCTACTTGGGAACACACAAGATTCCATTGAAGTGGATGGTAAGACTGAAACCTGCCAACCTTGGGCACATCATGACAGTGAATCAACACACAAAGAAATGATTTAGTCTATTGACTGACCAGCAAGGGGAAAATGAGTTTCTACTGAAGAGTGGGATAAGGAAGAGTAGGCCTGGGAGATTCCCTGAGATGCCTCTTAGTATTCCCAAGTCCTATGATTAATGTCAATGGAAAACCCCAGCAACACAATTCAGACCAGACTGCTAAAGGCCCAGATAATTCAGTAATGGTTACCCCACCAGGCAAGGTACTACAACAAGATGGAGAGCTTTTGGAAGGCAAAGGGAATATGGAATGAGTATTAGAAGAAGACATTTATAATTATCACTCACATGACAATGTGCAGAAATGAATTTTTTTTTAAGGTTTATTTTTATTTATTTCTCTCCCCTTCCCCACCCCCAGTTGTCTGCTCTCTGTGTCCATTCGTTGCGTGTTCTTTTGTGACTGCTTCTATCCTTATCAGTGGCACGGGAATCTGTGTTTCTTTTTGTTGCATCATCTTGCTGTGTCAGCTCTCCATGTGTGCGGCATATTCCTGGGCAGGCTGCACTTTCTTTTGCACTGGCGACTCTCCGTATGGGGCGCACTCCTTCCGTGTGGGGCTGCCCTACATGGGGGACAACCCTGAATGGCACGGCACTCCTTGTGTGCATCAGCACTGCACATGGGCCAGCTCCACATGGGTCAAGGAGGCCCAGAGTTTGAACCATGGACCTCCCATGTGGTAGGCGGACACCCTATCCATTGGGCCAAGTCCGCTTCCCAGAAATGAATATTTTAATAGTTACAAATATTTCTTATATGATTATAAATATTAACCAAATATTTTTGTTTCCTTCCAGTCTCTAACCATCTGACATACAATGCATTAATGGTAATTATCTTTTCTTTCTTAGTATTTAATTACAGGATAGCAAAGTCAGAATGTAATCAATTTAGAAGAATGAATATCACCCAAGGGCAAAAAAAGAACTTTACATTCTCTTTTTTGGTGTTGTTGCATGCAAAGTAATTGTGCCATGCTAGACAGAAAAAATGACTGTCTTTATTTTAAAGTTAAGTAAATTTTAATGATATTTGTGTGGGTGAAAAATTCACAAGGGATAGATTGTGGTGGCTTTGTAATGTATTAACTTGGCTAATATGAGCCATGTTCCTCAGACCTTGCTGCTCAGTATGTATCCAGGGATGGTGGATCACAAGAGATATTTTTTGGTGTATGTGCAATATTTGAAGGGCAGAACCGAAGCAGCAGTCATATATCATTGTTTACTCTTAGACTATTGGGGCCATGTCACCAGGTACTCTTGAGCTGATGTATGTTATAGGTTTTTGCTGGCTAATCATGTTGGCATGAGGGCCAGCATCTGGACCTACAACTGTTCCATTTCCCCTGTATCCCCGTACAGCTTCTCTGACTTCAGGGAAAGGTGTGTGTATTTATCTTTATGCACAGACACCAACTTCTCCAAAAAGAAATCCATATCTTTAAGGTTGGATGCAGTGAGAACTGACAAACATTCCAGTTCATCTTACGGGATCCATCTCGTGCCTGGGGGAAATTTTAGCCATTATTTCTTTAAATATTTCTCTGCCCCATTTTCTCTCTCATGTATTCTGGAATTCCTATAACTTGCCTGTTAAACCTGATATTTTTTTCACACTTTTTAAGGTCTTCTATGCTTTATATAAAATATTTTTTCTTTGTTTTCAGTTTGGATACTTTCTATTTTTTTATCTTAAGATAGAAAATATCTTTCTATCATCATCTACAATCTCCTCTTGCCTATCCAGAGAATATTTAATTTCAGATATTTGTCAGTTCTAAAATTTTCATAGTTTCTATTTATCTGCTAAGATTTCCTATTTATGTATTTATTATAAGCATATCTTCCTTTCCATTCTTGAATATAGTTATAATTGCTTCTTTAAAATCCTTTTCTTCTAAATTTTCCCATCCTTGTCATCTTAGATTCAGTGTTTATTGATTGTTATATCTATTGGCTATAGGATGCATTTTTCCATTTCTTATATGTCTATTCGTTTTGATTATACCTGATCTTATGAATGATATGTTATAGAAACTGGAATTTTCATATTCTTATGGATAGAATACATATATATGTGTGTGCATGTGTGTGCCTATATATATATGTATTTATATAATACAGCAGGTATTTTAACTCAACTGGCCTCAGACTTTGAACCCTGCTTTTTTTGTGATATGCAGATGCTAAAATCTCTCTTCAACTCTCTTACTCTTAGCTTGGCTGCTTGGAAGCTGCTTGGTGCATTCATAGTTCAGTGGTCAGTCAGAAAGTTTGACAGAGTTTATGTGCAGAATTTGGACTTTACCTCTGAGCTCTTTCCTCCCTTTTCCTCCCTTTTCCTCCCTTGAATTTACTCCTTTACTTTTCTTTTCTTTTTTTAGGTTCTTTTTTGTCTCCTCCCCTCATTGTTCTCACTGTCTGCTCTCTGTGTCTGTTCATTGTGTGCTCGTCTTCTTTTTTTAGGAGGCACTGGGAACCAAAACTGGTACCTCCCATACGGGAGGGGTGTGTCCAATCAGTTGGGCCACCTCTACTCCCTGCTTGTTGTCTCTCTCATTGTGTTTCTTCATTGTGTCATCTCATTGTGTCAGCCGCCATGCCAGCTCAGCTTCTTTAGGAGGCACCAGAACCCGAACCTGGGACCTCCTGTGTGGTAGGTAGGCACCCAAGTGCTTGAGCCACATCTGCTTCCTACTCCTTTACTTTTAAGCTACTCTGGTTTCTCTGCTCTGTCCTTGAGCCCATACAACTATAAAGTTTTTCTATATGAATTTAGTCACCCTGCAAGGTTTAAGTGGATCTTGCTATCAGGGGGGAAAAAAGCCATAAAAAGGAGAGATTCACTCAGTTCCACTTCCTTTTTCCATTAAATTTTAATGTTTTTATTATTTGGTTGCTCTTCAGTGTCTTCAGGGAGGTTTTTTTTTTTTTTTTTTTTTTTTGTTGTTGTTAGTTTGTTTTTGTCCTTTTGCTGTTGTTTTTTAAATTATTTACCCAGAGTTTATAATTATCTGTGGGAGGATTGGTCCAAGAGGATATACCTTCCATTTCTGGAAAAGGGAAGCCAAGTTCATTTTAAATTGCTATTTGCCTAATTTCTTTAGTATCCATTTTTCAAAGCAACTAGTACATCCAAGGCCACTGTCAAAGGGCAAGTAAGTGCATTCCACCCATCAGGAGGCCATGAAGGCTCTGGTCCTGGGTTTATAATACAAATACAGGGAGTAAAGAATTGAGATTAATATTAAATTTACCACACCTGTTAGGCACCCAATACTTACAGAAGGCCTCATATATACTGAGACTTTCATGTCTCAATAATCTTAAATACAATCCAGTGATGTAGGTCAGCCATGATTCCACATTTATCATATTCAGTATATACATTCAAAAATTATCAAGTATTTAGTATATGCCAGAATCTTCCAGATACTGTGAATTCAGTGGTGAAGCTAATAGCCTTCTGAAGGAAATAGACATAAAAAATATTAAAATATGTTGAAACAAAATTTAAGAAAACATCCAATGATCAGAGAAGATATTACTAATACTTAGATGCAGTTTTATGCCTGCCAAGAGCTTGTTTATCCAGATTCTCTCTGGGTACCTGGTTTGTGAAGTAAAAATAACAATATATGTAAGAACCTTGACAGGAAGGTTACCTCTGGCAATACGGTAGGGTAGAAGTGGCTGCCTGTTGAGAAACATGTGGAGGCACCTGCATGCATGTGTGTTCGTGCAAATAAACACGTACACACAACTATTGTGATGACACAGGGAGTATTTACAAGTCTTTTCTATCACTTAGAGGCAGGTCCTGCTAAAAAAGAAGCTGAGAGACTTCCTAGATATTTAGCTGGAGATTGAGAGGGAACTCAGACTGCCCTGCATGGA
The DNA here is from genome assembly GCF_030445035.2 of Dasypus novemcinctus. Lineage (NCBI taxonomy): Eukaryota > Metazoa > Chordata > Mammalia > Cingulata > Dasypodidae > Dasypus > Dasypus novemcinctus. The sequence continues at coordinate 56,096,913 of NC_080694.1, read as the reverse complement.
ACATGGTGACCAGTGGTAGATGCTGAAGAAAGAAGAGATGTCATGTGATGGTTGTTCTTACATGTCAACTTGGCAAGGTTATGGTGCCCATTTGTTAGGTCAAAGACTAGCCTAAATGTTGCTGAGAAGGCATTTTGTATGTGTGATTATCATCTACAATCAGTTGCCTTTGATAATGTGGGTGGACCTCACCCAATCACTGGAAGGCCATAAGAGCAAGAACTGCCTTTTCCAGAAGAAATTCTGCCTCAAGCTTACACCATCGACTTCTCCCTGAGTTTCCAGCCTTCCAGCCTCCCCTAGCGATTTCAGACAGAAAACTTCAAAATCAATTCTTATCAGAATTTCCAACTTGCTGACCTTCCCTGCAGAATTCAAACTTGCCAGTCCCACCATCCCGTAAGCCATTTTCTTAATATAAACTCTGTGCAAAGATGGGTGTATCTTCATACTTATGTGTATGTATATATTTGTGTGTGTGTTTGTGTCCTGTTGGTTCTATTTCTCTGGAGAACCTGACTAATCTGTGTGGTGAATTACTTCTTCAAGAAGTTGGAGCAGCATCTACCACCGTCAATACCTGAATGCTAGATACCTCCCCGCCCTACCAGGGAGTCAGAAGAAGTAAAACTGAGGATAATAGGAAAGGCCCGGGAATTTATAGAAAGAGATGAAGAAATGACTTTAGGTTATCTGGATGCTACTAGACTAAGTTTTCTGCAATGAATCAATATGGAGCTTGAGAGCTAAATCCAGATCTAGTATTGAGACTTTGTAAAAGTATCATCTTGACTTAAAATTGTTTAAATATTTAAAAAAAGATTCTCAGAGAGTGTATAACAGGGTCCATGATGGTAAGGGAAGGCTTCCCCAAAGCAGGAACTGTTAAGAAGACCCCAGTAGTGAGTAGAAATGTGTGAGTGAGCTGCAGGCGCTACTCCTTAAAGATTGCGCCGAGCCTCGCAGTAAACAACTGTGAGCCACTCCTAATTCTTCCCCAGGCCTCAGCAACAAGATCCCATGAGCCAACCAGCCTCGCTGAATTAGCATAACCAATCGGGTACTTGCACAACGCCTAGCTTCCCCCCAGCCACCCATAAACGTTGTTGCACTTCCTCAATAAACTAGACCTGCGCCACCATCCTGCGTCTCCAGAGTGGTCACTGTGTGTGTTTCCTTGCTCTGCCGTCCTTACCCATCCCGCTGAGGGGGTCTGCCGGACAGACCCCGTCAACAACAGATATGGACTGGGCAAAGGGGAAGAGTTGGCACATTCCAGAAGGGAAAAGCATGTGCAAAGTGAATAATTCTTAGAGGCCTAACCTTGTGGGAGATCCCAAAGAAGGCCAGCATGGCTCAGGAATATAAGTGAGACGTAGACTAATTAAGGAATTTGGTGTTTGTGTTTTTCTTGAAAAAGGGAAAGTCATGGAAGGTCTTTAAGTGGATAAGCACTGTGATTGGGTTTACAGTTTAAGAAAATGATGCTGGATATTCTTTGAAGAATGGACTGAAGTTTGGGGACAGGGAAGAAAGCTGCTTGCTTTAAGAAAAAATGAACTGAAGAAGGGAAAGAAAGCTTATAGGGAGACCAATTGGCCAGTTTATGTGGTAAAAATTAGAAAAGTAAAAGGCCACATAATTAAAAAAAAAAAAGATAAATCTCCATATTTCTGTTGCAGATAACTCTAGCAGGTATCAGGATTTTTAACTAGCTAGGACTACTGTAGTTCCCATTCTTTCCCATTCAGCCTTCAAACTTTCTGCAAAATTATGTGAAATGATTCATCTATCTTCAATTAGTGATAGCAGTATACCAGAAGGGGCAATTTCCTCATTTCTATCATTTGAAGGGTTAACTTTTTGCTCTACTAATGTATATGACATTTGTGCCATAATAAAGATAATTTTATATGTATCTATTACAAAATGGGTTTTTTTGGCTGACATGTTGTAATGGAGGAAACATTTTTTTAATAAGGAATAGCTTTTCTTTGGATAATTTAGCTTCAGAATTTTGACCTGAATTTGAACTTAGTGGTGTATGAATTAGTTTCATCTTGGTTATATGTGACTGCATTTTTTCCAAGAAAAACAGTTGTGAAAGCCTTGGAAAAAATCTCAAAGCCTCTTAATATATCAAATAACTCTTACAAAACAGTTCTTTGATGTTAAGTGTGAAAGTATCAGAAACATGGAGATTAAATTTCCTCTGGGACACTTCTACATGAACGGAAAAAGTGCTTAGTAAAACACCTTTTGGGTTTTGTCGATTCCCAAAAGTATATTAAAAGGAAAACAGGAATTTAACAAATCCAAGAACAGCTGAATTTTCACATCCTTCACACAGACATATTATTTTACTTAATTTCTTTTCCAGTTCCTTTAGTTTAATTCTTTTAATACACTTGAATTTTCTAAATTTTGTCTACTGAGTTTTAGGTTTGGATGAATATTTTCAAATGGAACCAACATAATGGGCATAGATAACTGGTGACAAATATGCTCCTCTGAGGATTTCTGAAGGAATAAATGTCTTCTCTTTAAGGTACAGCATCCTCTTCCTGTCTGCAAACACGAAGCCCTCATTAAGCATGATCTCATTCAATGGAGTTAAAACTAGCCCTGGGAATAACTGGGATAGAGTCAAAATTTGTTGGCCATGAGTAAAACTGACCCTGCATTAAATGCACCATGGAAATGGCTTCTGAAGATTTAATGCTGTCTTCCTGAGTTCTACTATTAGGCAATAGCTTTTGTTGAAACTTTGCCTTGGTTTCCATGATACACTTTTCCTTTTAAAGAAATGTTGCTAGGAAGAAAATGAACTTTATTAGAGTGTCTCCTTTGTATCATGCACTGGGCTAGGCATTTTATACACACTTTATTAATATCTCCTCTACCTGGTGAGATAGTTAACAGTTTCCCCAAATAGAGCAAATAGAATCAAAGGGTTAAAGTTTATAGCTAGGAAGTAGTGGATCTGAGCTTTCATTTTGTCTATTCTTTCCACTGTCAAAGTTGTCGCTCTATCTACTTTTACCATTTTGTTTTTTTTCCCCATCATTTGAAGATGGATTTTCTAAGGACCTGCTCTTGGCCTTCTTCCACTTACGGTTTCTCCCCCTATGATGACATCCAGCTCCAAGTTTTCACTTGACAGCCCAGATGACTCCTAGACATCTGTGCCAATTCCACATCACCAGGTCCTCATTGAATTCAAGTTTAATATTACAAAACATTTACTGAAGTACGTAGATTACTTTGAATTTTGAATCTTCTTATCAGTATCCCCATTGGGGATAGAAAATATGTCAAAAAGTAATACTATTATATTTAAAATGGCGTTATACTCAGATTTCTTTGGACGTTTTGATACTTTTCTGGTACACAACTAATAGCAGATATAAATCTTGTTAGAATTGACCAACTGAAAACTTGATTTTTCATTCTTACATGGGAACATTTTATTTTTAGGGCATAATACTGAAAAATATACTAAGATGTAAGTGTTATGAATTTATACTTTCATCTGAACACTTGCCCACTTAGATTACATGCACATATTCATCCTTATAATGATGGTGTATTTTAACTTCTTTCATTGAAACAGAATCCTACAGAGCATCTTTTCTCTGACATGAAATTCTTTGCCAAGTGTACAACTGGATTTTCTCAGCTTACTGTATCTCCTGTGAGACCAGCAGGAGAGAGAACTGGTTGGCAATTCATTTTCCCAGTTAGCATGCTTCCCTTTCAGTATTTCAAATGTGTGGTCTCCTGTAAAATCTCAAACTGACTTTCCATTCTATTCTTGAAATACTTGGTTATTTCGCTGAACAGCTTTTTCAGGCAAAAAAAAAAGAAGGTCCAATTACGAAAAATATGTTTCCATTACGGGCTTTAATAAAATATCATACTATGTGAACATTCATACCTCAACAATGAAAACAGAAACTATTAAAAGCCATGGAATAAGCTTCACATGTAACCATTCAGGAAGCTAGTCTTAATCCCTTGGGTAATTTGGTCAAATTTCTCTGCTGATCAAGGTTGTGTCAATGTCGTCACTGTTAACTGCATTAGTAATGTAATAGGATCTTAAATAGAATTTTAAAAAACAATAAATAATTATGAAGTCACCATGAACTTTGTTTGTTAACTTTTTTATTTTTAAAGCTTTAGATTACATGAATGTTCCATTGAAAAACACCATGAACATTTTTGCATCTTTAATGGGAGTCATAGATAATACAGAAAACTCAGAATTGTTTCCCTTTTAATGGCCAAAACATTTAAATTTATTTTCAGTTTGTAGATAATTTGTTTAAATTTTTATTGAAGTACTTATTCATACATGAACATACATAAACAATAAGTATATAGTAAAAGTTGTGAACTTACAAAACAAACATGCATTCCCTTAAACAGGCTCCCATACATTACCCGCCCCCCCCACCACCACCTTGTGTTGTTGTGAAACATGTTACAAACTGAAGTAGCATCATCAAAATGTTATTGCTAGCTATTACTGCTAGCTAGAGCCCATATTTTACATTTGGTGTATTTTTCCCCAGCTCTCCTGATTGTTAACACCCTATGTTAGTAATATACATTTGTTATAGCTCATGAGAGAACTTTCTTATATTTGTCCTGTTAATCACAGTCCATCTTCCATCACTGGATTCCCTGTGTTACACGGCCCCATGTTTTGTACAATCCATTCAAAGTGTACACTCAGTGGCTCTCATTTTCATCAAAGAGTTGTGCTTTCATCATCTCAGTCAATTTTAAAACATCGTCATTCCTCCAAAGGAAAAATCCCATATACCTTATACTCCCTTATAGTTGCCTCTTAGAATTGATATAACTTCTTTGCCATTGCTGCAAAAAGATTACAGTATTACTGTTAACTATCATCCAGAAGTTACATTAGTTGTAATTTTCCCATGTTTCACCATATTCTTAACACTTTGTAAAAGAACATTCTTACATTTATACTATTAACCACAATCTTCATCTACCACTGAAATCATGTATATGCTATACATGCCCCAGATTATTCTCTAGTTTCCTTTCAGTTGACACTTATATCCACAGACTACCCCTTTCAGCCACAATCACATTTATAAATCAGCAGTGATAGTGATACTCACTATAATGTATAACCATCAACTCCGTTTATTTCCACACTTTTACAATGAACCTTATTAATTCTACACACATTGAGCATAAGCGCTCATTCTCAACCAACATTCTATTTCCAAGTAACCTATAGAGTCGACCTTCATGAGTTTACTCATCATATTTAGTTCATGTTAGTGAGCTCATACAATATTTGTCCTTTTGTGTCTGACATTTCATTCAACATACTACAATCAAGATTCATCCATGTTGTCATACGCACCCTGATTTTATTTCCTCTTACAGCTGAATAGTATCCCATTTTGTGTATGTGAGTGTGTGTGTATCACATTTTGTTTAACCATTCTCCACTTGAATAACACTTGGACTGGTTCCATATTTTAGCAATTGTGAATAATTCTGCTAAGAACATTGGTGTGCAAATGTCAGTTTGTGCCCTTGCTTTCCATTCTTCTGAATATATTCCTAGTTACAGGATTGCTGGATCATAAGTCAGTTCTACTTTATTTATTATTTATTTATTTATTTATTTATTTCCTTCTTTATTTTCTTTTAAATGTTGCATTAAAAAAATATGAGGTCCCCATATACCCATGCAGATTCTTGAGGTACTGGCAAACTGTCTTCCATGGAGGCTGCTCCGTTCTATATTCCTGCCAGCAGTGAAGGAGTATTCCTATTTGTACACATCGTCTCCAGCACTTGTAGTTTTCTAGTTTTTCTGATGAGATGTGAAATGGTTTCTCATTGTAGTTTTGATCTGCGTTTCCCTAATGTTTAATGTTGTTGAACATTTTTCATGTGTTTTTTGTCCATTTGTATTTCCTCATTGGAGAAATGTCTATTCAAAATCTTTTACCCATTTTTTAATTGGGTTGCTTATCTTTTTATCATTGAGTTCTATTATCTCTTTATATAACACAGATATCAAAGCCTTGTTGGATATGCAGTTTCCAAATATATTTTCCCATTGACTAGGCTGCCTTTTTACTTTCTTGACACTCTTTTGAAGAAAAAAAGTGTTTAATTTTGAGGAGTTCTCATTATCTATTTTTTTTTTTTTGAAACATCTTCAAGATCTTGTGGTAGGCAGTAATTTCTTAAAACTTACCCAAAACATGAGTGAAGAAAGGAAAAAAAAATAGATAAATGTAACATCTTTTTTAAAGAAACTTTCATTTTATATGAATCTTAGATTTACAGAAAAACTGAGAAGAGAGTATAGAGAGTTCCCATCTGCCTCACACACAATTTTTCCTATTATTAAATCTAAGTATGATATATTTGTTACAATTAATGAACCTATGCTGATACATAATTAGTAAATAAAGTCCGTCCTTTATTGAAAGTTTCTCAGTTTTTATGGAGCATCCTTTTTTTTTTTTGTTTCATCCAGGATACCACATGACATTTACTTGTCACGTGTCCTTAGTAATTTCTTAGCTGAGAGTTTCTCACATTTTCCTTGATTTTGATGAATTTCAAAGTCTTGAAGAAGAGTGCTGGCCAGGTGTTTTGTAGATTGTTAAGTGGGATTTGTCTGGCGATAGTCTCATGAGTAGGTTAGGCTTTGGGGAAGAAGACCTCAGAGGTGAAGTGTTGTCCTCAGCACATCCTATCAACATGACTGCTCACTGTTGATGTTAACCTCGATTACCTGTCTGAGGTTGTGTTTGTCAAGTTTCTCCATTGTGAAGTTACTCCTCTTTCTCCCTATTTGCCATGATGCTATGACAAACACCGTAAAATGCACTTGCTTTACAATGATTTATTGGCTCATGGTCTTTAAGGCTAGAAGTCCAAAATCAAGTCATCTGCAAGACCATGTTTTCTCCCTGAAATCCATAGCATTCTGGTATGGGCCTGCAGCCATCCTTGGTTTGCATCTCTGCCTTCTCTCCCATGGCTTTCTCTCTCCTGATCTGCTCTCCCAGGTTCCGCTGACTTCCAGAGGCTGGGTCCTCCTTGTGAAATGATTTCTCCTGCTAAGGCTTCCAGCAGTACAGATGGAGGCCCGCCCTGATTCAGCTGGGTCACACCTGGACTGAAAGCCACACCTTCACGAGGTTCACACCCACAGGGCCTGGATTAATACTAAGAACCTGTCTTTTGTCAGGGTACATAATTCAAACAAGCACAGTCTTTGGAAGGAAGTCATAATGCTCAGCCCACTCTTAAGGAGTGGGGGGCTCAGCTGGCAGAGTATCTACATAAATTGTTTGGGATCCTTCTGCCTAGGAGATGTGTCCATTTCCCCCCATTTATTTATTTAGTCATCATTATATATATATATATATCAGTATGTACATATATATGAAAAATAGATTGGGTGTCATTCAGTACTGTCTTATTTATTATGTTGTTGTTGCTTAAATTGTTCCAACTTTAGTCATTGGGAGCTTTTGTTATTGGCTCTTAAATTCCTTTGACATAGTTCCATTCTTTGTTTTTATATTTTGTCTTTTTGTTACTGTTGCTGTTTTTTTGGTTTTTTTTTTTTTTTTTTTTGGTACTTCCTTGCTTTCTGGCACTACTAGCTATTCCAAACTTTCTTATATATTGCCTGTCCCAGTCCTAAAATCAGCCATTTCTCCAAAGAACCCTGGTTCCTTTCACTGGAGAATGGTGTTAGAAACCAGAAAACAAGATCTGTGAGCTAGATATGCTTGTTGCTGTTGGGGTATATTTGCTTCTAGACCCTCTCGGCTGACATAATAAAGAAATATAACTATGTCTATATATAAACATCTATATATAGGTATTTCTATTGGGGTTTGGTGGCTCACCTTATAAGGAAATAAATGTGTGGCATAAAGAGAAATATTTATCTCTGTATAACCATCTATTTTAAGCTAAACATGAATTCATACTGATGTCTTCAGCTCTAATTTATTGTCACACATGTCATTCTAGACTCCCTCCCTTGCTTATCTGTAACTTCCCTCTCCAACAGTAAGAAACATGACTTCCACCATCTGACATCCATATACTTAATTTTCAATCCCAGTATTCACGCATTGTGGCTTCAGAACTGTTCATCTGTTGGGAGCCAACAGAGCAGTGCTTATGTACAGTTCCTTTTACCTTTAGACTTTACACATTTCCAGAGTTACTTAAGTCATCACCTTTTATGCCATGCTCTTCAGGGAGGTTGTTTCATGCATTTCTAATGCAGTTTAGATTTTTCTATTGCATTCTGTGTTTCTAAAAATTTGCACACATTAAGGTTCACTCTTTGTGTTGTGTAGTTTTCTGAGTTTAACAAACACATGGTATCTTATATCCACCAGTATAGTATCATACAGAGTTTTACCATCCTAAAATTTCCTTGTGCTTCACTTTTTCAAACCTCTCCTCTAGAACCATTAGCAACCTCTGATCTATTTACCATCTCTGTAGTTTTTTTTTAGAACGTCATATAAATGAAATCATACCATATGTTGCTTTTCCAGACTACTTCTTTCATATAGAAATATGCATTTGAGAAGCACTCATCCCTTTGCAAGCCTCATAGCCCATAGCGTGAGTAGTATCCCACTGTATGAATATAGTCTACTTTGTTTACCCAACTTGACTCTTAAAAAACATCTTGGCTGCTTCCTGTTATGAAAAAAGCTGCTATAAATTTTCATGTACAGGTTTTTGTATGGACATAATTTCTTGGCATAGTTAGATGAACACCTAGGAGTGTGATTGCTAGGTATTTGTGATTTTTTATTTAAAAAACTCCAAAATTGCTCTACCATTTTGCGTTCCTACTTGCTACTCTATATCCTTGCCAAAAAGTGGTATTGTCAATTGTCAGAAGAAGAAATCCCAATGCCGAAAAATACATGAAAAAGTATTCAACATCACTAGCAATGAGGAAAATGCAAATCAAACTCAATGAGATATCATATCATTTCACACCTATTAGAATAGCCACTATTAAAAAGTCAGAAAACTACAAGTGTTGGAGAGGGTATGGAGAGATAGGAATGCTTATTCACTGTTGGTGGGAATGTAAAATGGTACAGCCACTGCGGAGGACTGTTTGGCAGTTCCAAAGGAAGTTGGATATAGACTTGCCACGTGACCCAGCAATACCACTACTGGGTATATACCCAGAACTGAGATCACAGTCATGAACAGACATCTGCACACTGATGTTCATAACAGGGTTATTCATGATGGCTAAAAAATGGAAACAACCCAAGTGCCCATCAACCAATGAATGGATAAACAAATTGTGGAGTATACAAACAATGAAATATTATGCAGCTATAGAAAGAAATGAAGTTGTGAAGCATATGACAACATGGATGAAGCTGTAGGTCATTATTTTGAGTGAATGAAGCAAGCCAGACACAAAGGGACAAACACTGTATGATTGTACTACTGTGAACTAAATATATTGTGTAAACTCATAGGGATAAAAATCAGAATACAGGTCACCAGACAATAGAATGAGGGTAGAGAATGGATATCTGAGGTTAATCTGTGCAGAACTGGTAAAAAGTTGTTTGTAAGTCTTTGTTAATGAATGGAGATGTTGAGAGTATATCATGGTGTTTGTGACTAGCAAAGCTATTACAAGGGTATGACAGTGGTTGAAAGGCAAAGTCTAAGGACATGGATATTATTAGAAGGAAAACTAAGAATTGCAACATGGGACTGTATAACATAGTGAAACCTCATGTGAAATACGAATATGGGTAATATTGCATATATGACTGTTTTTACAAAATATAAATACAAATGAACTAGAGAAAAGGAAACAGAATAACAGCTATGTATGGCAGGGGAAGCACAGAGAGATTGAGAGGTGATGAGTTTTTGTCTTTTTTTGTTTTATTATTATTGGAATAATGAAAATGCTCTAATGACTGAAGTGTTGAATGCACAACTATGTGATTATACTAAATACCATTGATGTACGCTTTGGATGGATTTATACTTTATTACTATGTATCAATAAAATTGATTTGTTAAAAGACTGGTATTGTCAGATTTTTGGATTTAGGCCATTCTAACAGATGTGTTGTGGTATCTCATTTTAATTTGCATTTCCCTAATGATAAATGATACTGAGCATCTCTTAATTGCTTATTTGAAATCTGCATTTTTCTTCATTAAGTGTCTATTTAAGTTTTTGTCCATTTTTAATTGGAATCAGATTGTTTTCCTATTGTTGAGTTTTAATATTTAAAAATTTTAAACTAAAAAAGAGTTTCCTTGCAGATTGGTACTCTGAGATGTGTCATATTTCTTAACCATCTGGATTAGTCTGCGAAAGGGGGTGCTGAACGCAAAGTACCAGAAATCTGTTGGCTTTTATAAAGGGTATGTGCTTGGGGTAAAATCTTACAGCTGCAAGGCTCTAAAGAGTCCAACTCGACGTTGCTTTCTCAGCAAAGTCAGTTGCCACGTGTTGAAGCAAGATGGCCGCTGATCTCTGTCTGGTCTCTCCCTCCTGGGTTTCCTCTTTTTCCCAGCACAGGGTGTGTTTCTTTTTGTGCTTTCTGTATCAGCTGCTCTGTTCTCTTCAGCTGCAGAGTATTAGGCAAATGGCTCATCTCTCAGAGGATCCAGGATGAAAATTGACAGAGTTCTCTCCCTTCCCACCTGTCTTCTTGAGTGACTGTAATTTATCTCAGTCCACCAAGTAGGTGGGGACTCAACCTGAGTCAGGCCCTACTGACCTGGTCAAATCAAAAACCCTAAATTGACTTTATCAAGTAAACTTAAATCCTTTGAATTTAATACAATCAGAGGGTATTATACCCAAAGGAATAGATTAATTACAAACATATTCTTTCTCTTTTTGGGATTCACAAAAATAATCTCAAACTGTCACACCATCCAATACAGTTTATCTGTCCTTCAAGTCACACTCATCTTGGTCGTAACTTTGTAATGGAAACCCCAGTTTTAACGGTCAAATTTGAAGTGACAGTTTCAGCCCTGCCTTGGATCTAGGTGGGGTACACGTTACTGCCCAATGGGATGTAATTGGAAGTCTGTGACTTTCAGAAAGCATCTTTTATTTCCTTCTTCCATCCCATTGGCTAGAATGTAGAAATGAGGGCTGTAATGTGAGTAGCCATCTTGTCACTTGAGATAGCCCATAAACGATGCTATAGCAGCAAGATGGAAGTACCTGGCTCCCTGTTGAATTTATGGGATGTTGCTGTGTAACTGCTGACCTTCAAATGCTTACATGAGAGAAGTAGGTTTCTATCTTGTTTAAATCACTGTGTTTTTAGGTCTCTGTTATTTGTAGCAAACCTAATCCTAATGTAAAGGACCTGTGCTTGAGTCTATAGACTTGTTTAATTGTGTCTTCTACATGTACTTTCCCTATTGAGTATGTTTCATAGTTTATGAAAATTATTCATTTCATCATTTTTCTCCCTCACCAGGCTAAAAGTTCCATAAATAAGAGAATTCTGCCTATCCCTTTTTATTCTCAGATCCACAGTGCCTGGTAAATGGTAGACATTTTCTAAAATTTTATTGAGTGAATCCATGACTTAATAAATTACTACCAGACAATTAGAGCATATATATGACCATCTAAAATTCTTTTTCTGTTGCATTTTCTCTTCCTGTTTATTTTAAGAACCTCAAGGGGAGAAGCCATGGTTTATTGCATAAAGATCAAATATAGATTTTTCAATAAACAGTTCATTATAACACCATAAAACTAAATCAAATAAATTAAAAGTTATAAAAATAGTATGAAGTATAGCACTAAGTGGTAAAACTATAAGTTTAAATAAATTAAAACTATTTTTATCTTTATATTAATATTTCTTGGGGATGCAAGACAAATAAGACAGCATCCTTGCCCTTGGAGAGATAAAATCTGGTAGAGTAATTTAGCAAAATCTTTATGACCTCAGACTAGACCTGCCAATGGTTCAGGTAAGAAGGAGGGGAGAATGAATATGGCATACCAGGAAAATGCTGAGATGAGTATAAGAAGTTAGCATTACACCAAGGCCAGATGGAGAAGAGGCCTTACTGGTAAAGTGGAGAAAGGTCAGAAGAACGCAAGTCTTGGAAGTTTGGTTGTTTATGGTTTGTTCATCATGTCTATCTTTCCTATTGTCCTATTTTACAGTTGTTTCAAATATCTCATTTGCAAATTATTATACCTTTTTGTTTACTATGAGAGCTTGTTTATTCATGTTATACTTTCTTTCTGCCTTCAATCTTTGGAAATTCTCATAGCATTTAAGACCACAGATATATACTGTTGCTGTATTTCATAAGCTGTGGATACACTAAAAATGTATTGCCATTAGACAAAATACTTGCTACACTCTTCTTACACACTTATCCACTGTTAAGTAGTCAGTAACAGTGAGTATAGTGTCAGGAATCTTGAAATAGTTGAATGTCAGGAAGTTTAACTTCATTCCTCCTTGAACTTGCATGTCCAGGCATATTCTGCTTTGCTAAGTTGCTGGATCTTTAATGTACTTTTTTCATGATGAAAATTCCTAATACTTCAAGTGCCCCCATTACCGCTTCAAAGATATTGACTGAGTGATTAGTCTTGATCAGATGACATTCTAAGTGTTTTGACTAGATATTAACATATGGAATCAGAACAATAATCGCAGGAGTTAGGTACTTTTATTACCTCCATTTTAAAGAGTAGAAAATCGAGACAGAAGTAAGTTATATTCTGTTGTTAAGTGACAGTGTGAAAATGCTAATCAAGGCCACCTGATTCCAAGGGCGCACATTCTTAACAATTGACTGTATCCCCTTAGGAATCCTTAGAAATATATGTCACTATCACACCCATCTATTTATCTAGGGTTTCTAGTTTTTCTGGGGTTATTATTGTAGATTGGCTAACATCTGTTCAGAGATGATTTACAAGTTGTTTCCAAGACACCTAGCTTCTGCTAGAACAGGGGTTTTTAGCAAGGGGTCTGTGAACTTGAACTGAAAATTCAAAAAAAACACTTCTTGTGGGGATGTTTGGTGCAGGTGTGATATATTTATTAAATAATACACAGTACAGTGCGGACTTAGTAAGAGGTCCGTGGTTTTCACCTTACTGGCAAAAGAGTTCATGGAACAAAAAAGGGTAAGAACTCCTGTGCTAAGATGTTACAGTTTGAATATCAAGGTGTGATAAGAAGTAAAGAAATTTAAAGTTCCAAATTTTGACTTGAGAGGTTATTTGGGATTGCTCTTCATATTTATAACGGTAATGGTTTTAGTAATGACAGTGAACACAAACACTCATTCAGTCACTCATTTGGCAAATGTTTATTGAACACTGACTTTCGGGAGTAAGAAGAATGTTTTAGGAGTAAAAAGAATGTTTTCCCTTAAGGAATTCACAGTGGAGGAGACTCACAAAGATGCATTTGCAATACGTTATGATGACATGCTTTCATGGACATGCATATAAAATATGCAGACACAGAGGTAAGAAAGCAACAACTAATTGCTTTCTGGAATACAATGGGGAGGTTAGAAAGGTCAGGGCTAAGTTTACTTCTAAAATATGAATTGATGTGGAGATAAAGAATAGAGAAGAGTAAGATAAGGGAAAGAATATCTTTCATCCTAGGAAAGATGAATTGTTCAATTGGAATTAGAGATATAAAGAAAGATGACAAGGAAATTCCAGGCAGATGGGTGAACAGGAAAGAATGCATAGAGGAAAACAAGAGTCTAGAGGCGTATGCAATGAATTATAAGTAGTTTGTTGGTATTATATGGGAAGTTTAAGATACAGAGTGGCAAGGATTTAGAGTTCAGAAGGTTAGGCAGGACACTGATTGTGAAAAGTCTTAGTTGCCATGATTAAGGGAGTGTAATTGGGTCTAGGTGATAGATGACAAGGACGAAATGAGTAGGTTTTCCAGATACTATTCCAAAATTAGTCCAAGAGCCTACCTGTCAGAGTCACCATTTTCTTTTGGCAGGTAAATGGTGAAATGGATGTGCATCACTGACGACTTTTTTTAAACCACAAATATCTTATGCCAAACAAGGTACACTCAGCCATTGAAACTCTCTTTTAATGAAAGAAGTTCTGTGATATGAAGAACTGAAAAGTGCTCCAAGATGAGTCCTGAAACAGAACCTAGGTGGAGACAAGAAATGTAAAATAGAAGAAGTCTTAAAGTTTCTGTATCTCTCTCTCCCTCTCTCTCTCTCTGTGTGTCTCTCTCTGTCTCTCTCTCTCCCCCCTCCTCTTCCTCCACCTCCTCAGAGCTCTATCAAGTCCAAAGTCCAAGCATGTATATTTGAGAACTTCTGGAGCACCATGCTACTATAGGTCCTTCCACTGCCTTTGGCATAGCTATATGGTTTATAAATGATGTAGGTTCATATATGCACTGCTTCTCTATCGCCCAGACATTGCTTCAGGCAATTTCCTGGGAGCCATACGGAATCCTTGTATCCTGTGAGTCAGCCCGGAAATGGGTAATGAAGGAAGCGGAGGCTTGGCTAGATCTCCTCCCCTTCATCAGGCCGGCCTGAGTGGAATGGAGAACAGGAGTCAACAGCAGGCCCCCTGGTCTCACTAGCCGCTGATGCCCTGTAGTAATTAATCTGTGATCATACCAATTAGCAGCTAATTATATTCCTCCTTTAATTATCTTTCCCACTCTTTCAAATTCATTGGTATTGGAGATCCTGGTGGAGACGGACTGTTCTGTAGAACTGTTTCTCCTCTCAGTGCTTAACAGAATGCTGAACACGAAGAAAGGACCCCATACGAGAGCGGATCCCGAAGTCCTGTGTGCTTAAGAACCTGTTTTACTAAGACAGGATTTTAATAGTGCCATCATCAGTCATTTCATTTTTGTTTGAGGCAGTTAATGGTCCGCAAGATGAAAATAACCTTAATTGTGCACTTAATATGTGTAAAGGGTTTTCACATATGCTGCTTAACTTACTCCCCACCTCCACAGGCAGACCAACGAGTGGCCATCTGTGCCACGGCCAGAGTGATCTCTGAGAGGTGTTCAGGGTCCATGGGCACTTAAATGCCACTGGAAGACAGGCCATTTGTATTCATCCGATTTTCGTTTGCCTAAATGACGTATGTGAGTTTAGGGCCGGAGCTAAATTGCTCATAATACAGCAGAGTCCGAGTATGACTAGAAGTGCCCTCCCTCCTTGACCTTTAGGTCAGAGCATGCACAGACAATATTACAAGGACAATTTGAAGCATACTTTAAAACGTGGGTGTGGAAGGGTGCTTCTGCTCACTTTGTTTTAGGGTGCCGGCCTTTTCACAGTTCCTCAAACTTACCCAGCCTGCCTCAGACCCTTTGCACATGCCCTGCCTCTTCCTGGCGTGCTCGGCCTCCAGATCTTTCTGTGGCTGCCTTAGTCTTGTCACTTAGGTGGACTCGTAGGAGGGTTTACCTGGACATCCTCATTAAAATAACCCCATAATCCCCTTTCCTGTTACCCTATTAATAGCATTCATCACTCTCTCAATGTATCTCGCGTCCTCATTTGTGTTCTCTTTCATTTACTTAATTATTTATTATCGGTGTTGCCCCTCCAGATTGCTAGCTTCATGAGAGCAGAAATCTCATCCCTCCTGTTTGCCAACATAGTCCCTGCACCTAGAATGCTGGCACGTGGTGAATACTCAGGGAATATTACTGAATGAATAAGTCAACAGGTAGTGAGATCAAACGTGAATATGCTAACAAATACTATTACATATTAATAAGGAAGGAGCTGTCTAATGATCATCCCCATCTTTAAGTTCCATCCATTTTTATTTTACATTTTAAGGCTTCTGTTTGTGAGTCAGGATGGTTTGTTACAAACATTGGGCATAGTTGAAGAGGCTTAGAAACGTATTTCATCTTTTTTTAGCAACCATTGCTTGAGTGCTTTCAGTATGACACATACCACTCTAAGTACCTAGTTCTGCCACATAGTAATGCATGACTTTGCTTAAGTTACTCAGTCTATTTAACTTCAATTGCCTCATGTATAAATGGTACTAATAACAGTTCTTATTCTACTTCATGGGGTTCTTGAGACTGTAAATTGGGGTAAAGCATTGAAAATGCTTATTACCGAGTCTGTGATGTACTAAGCACTCAATATATCAATATCAGCTTCACAAAGTTTAGACAGTGATTGCTTGGAAGAATGAAGAATTACCTATCTAACAGAAATAACATTTACATCATGATAATAGTGATAAGGGGTGGTATTCACAAAGAATTTAAAATAATTTTCAAAGTACTTTTATCCTCTTCTATTATTGCAATATATTTCTTTGTACAATTTTTCTTCAGAGAGAAAATAAATGTGTGTCTGCTGAGTTCCTTTTAGTCCTTTCAATTTTTCCCTGCTGCATGCCTGTATTGGTTTACATTAAAAGAGAATATTTTATGTTGTTTAACCTTACCCTTTTGTTAATTTTTTAAAATAAATTTTTATTACAGAAGTTGTGAACTTACAAAATAATCATGCACATGTGTAGAATTCCCATGCAACAATCCTTCATCAATATACTACACCATTGCGGAAAATTTATTACAGATTATGAGATAATGTCATCAGACAATTACCACTAACTATGGTCCATAGCATACATTTGGCATATTTTCCATACTCCTTCCCATTATTAATACAGTACATCTTTGGCATTGAAGAAAGAATATTACAGCATTACTGTTAACTATAGTAGGTTACATTAATTGTATTTTTCCCATGCTTTTCTACATTCCCACCACCCTGCAATAGTGATGTACATCCATTCTAGTTCACAGAAGGACATTCTTACATTTGTATTATTAACCACAATTCTCATCCACCTCTGGGGTCACTTTGTTATTCAGTCCCTAGATTATTCTCTGGCTTTCACTTGACATTCCTTTATTAACTTTTTAATTAAAATATAATATATATGTCATGCACACATCTTAAATGTATAGCTCTATTAAATTTTCACATGCATCAACCCACATAAAAAACATCTAGAACAAAATCAGTTGTGACCAGAATCCTAGAAGGTATCTTCATGCCACTATCCAACCAGTTCATACTTTTTTTCATATATCACCACTAATCTGATTTACATTATTATAGATTAGTTTGCCTTTTTAAAAAGTTTATATAAACAGACTCACTTGCACTGTTTTTATGCTTAGCTTTTTTCACTCAATACTATGTTATACAGATTATTGCATATAACAGTAGATTGCTTGTTTTATTTGCTGCATAATGTTCTGTTATGTAAATATACCATGATTTATTTATCAATTCATCAATTCTGATTGGTTCTAATTGAAGTGTGCAGAGGTAGTGCAGTGTGGCTTTAATTTGCATTGCCTCAGTGACTGTTGATGGGGAGGATATTTTCTTATATTTATTGGTCAATTCCATATCTTCTTTAATGAAGTGCCTGTTCAAATCCTTAGGCCATTTCTAAAATTGGGTTTTCTGCCTTTTATTATTGATTTGGGAGTTTTATATTTTTTTGGTTGTAAATTCTTTGTTTAATATATGTATTGCAAATATTTTCTCCCATTCCATGAGTTGCATTATTACTCCTTAATAATGGATTGTGATGAACAGAAGTTTTCATTTTAAGGTAGTTCATTTGACCAAGCCATTTTTCTTGGGTTATCTTTTTCAGTCCTGTTTAAATCATCTCTGACTACCAAAAACCTGATTATCTTATATTTAATTCTATAAATTTCATTGGCTTTACCTTTCACATTTCCTGTCTTTTAAATGATATATATTAGTTGGTATAGAAGTAAGACACTTCTATCCTTCTGTCCTGCAGGATCTAAGACCTCTCTCATTCATAAACAGATTGAGCATCGCCATCCTCAAAATCAAGGAATGAACCAGTATAAGGTGGGAATGCAACTCTGGACTAAAGTAGACTTAATATTACTCTAGCAATGGAAGAACTTGTAACATTGATACAAAAGCTGGCCATCAGAGGTTCTGAGGGGAGGGAGAGGGAAGAATAGGTATAACATGGGGGCATTTTTAGGACATGGAATTGTCCTGCATGACATTGCAATGATGAGTACATGCCATTACACATTTTGTCAAAACCTATAAAATTGTGCAGTGCAAAGTGTAAACCATGATGTAAACCACAGACCATGCTTAGTAGTAATGCTTCAATATAATTCATCAATTGTAACAAATGTATCATGCTGTTAATGGGGGAAAGTGGGAGACAGGAGGGGTGTTACATGGGAATCCTATATTTTCCATATAAAATTTATGTAATCTAAAGCCTCATTCAAAATTTAATAAAGAATGAGTTCTCATTTGGCAACTATACCAGGCCTTTACAGATGCTGTTTCACTGTTTTTCTGACTGCCATAGTTTTAGTTGAAAAGACAAATCTGTGTCTAATAATGTCTCTTTTTAAGGAAATGTGTCTTCTTTTTATGTGGCAGTGCTTTAAATTTTCTCTTTTTCTTTTATTTTTTGTCAGCCTGATTATGACATACCTAGGTGTAGTTCTTCTGGTATTTTTCCTACTCAGAGTTTTTAAAGTTTTTACAGTTGTGATTTGGTGTCTTTTAGTTTATTTTGAAAACATAGCACCTAGAATTTCTTCAAATGCTGCTCCCTTTTCTCTCTTCAGTTAAACATATGGTAGATATTTTTCTTATATTCCTCATGTCTTTTATATGTGCATCTACATTTTTATATATACAATTTATAATTTATATATATTTAAATTTATATAATATATAACATATATATTAACATTTCTGTGCTTTAATTAGATATTTTATTGACATTTGTGGCAGACACACAGAGCAGGGCTCTTAACCTTTGCCAGTCAGGTGAAAATCACAGACCATACTGTGTATTAGCTAATAAATATCACACCCACACCATCACATCCCCACAAGAATAACATATTTTAAATTTCAATTCAAGCTCATGGACCCCTTGTTAAGAGCCCCTGCTCTAGAGTGACCCAATGAGCCAGACCCTTGTATGTGTGTTATCTATTTTCCTTGAAGTGTGGGCAGAACCTGTAACTTCTTTCTAAATAATATAATATGGCAATGGTGACAGGATGACACTACCTTGGTTAGGATATGCTATATAAGATTGCGTTAGTAGAGTGGAGTGAAAGGAACCACTTGCTGGCTTTGAAAAACTGCATTTGACAAAATTCAACACCTGTTTGTAATTTTAAAAAGTTTGCTAACATTAGAACTAAAAGAATAATTGCTTAACTTGATAAAATGCATCTTTGTAAAACTTGACGCTAACATCATATTTAATAGTGAAAGACTAAAACACTTTCTCCCTAAGATTGGGAATGAGGCAACTCTGCTTGCTCTTAACACTTTCATTCAATATTGTCAGTAAGCCTGTGCAATAATGCAAAGAGATAGAGAAAGAATGAAAAAAGGAGGGGGGAAGGGGCGAGTGAGGGAGGGAGGAAGGAGGGAAGGAGGGAGGAAGGAAGGAAGAAAGGAAAGAAAGAGGAAGGAAGGGCATATAGTTTGGAAAGGAAGAAATAAAACTCAAAATTCACAGATGCCAGGGTTGTGTCCCTATAAATTTCTAAGTAATATATAAGGAACTACTGAATCTGTGAATTTTTCCAGGCCTCAAAATAGAAGAGCAAACATCAAAAATAAACTACATATGGAGAACCAGCAAGATGGCGGTGGAGTAAGGATTTCTGAGAGTCAGCTCCTGCTACGGGCAATTAGCAAACATCCAGAGCTCTCTGGAGCTAGCTGAAGCACCTGTTTGGGGGCTCCAGGAGACCAGAAGAGCATCCTGCCACATCTTTGAAAGAGTGGAAGGAGGAGACCACCCATCTGCAGAGAAGACTCATAAATAGAGGCTCCACATCCTGGAGGCTGGTGCCCATCCTCCACTGGAGGGACAAGGTGTCTCAGGAGCTGTTCCGTGGCTGGAATTGAAAGTTCCACTTCCCCAAAACAGGGGAGAAGAGATGGTTGGGCACTGATTTCAGTTATGATGAGGAAATTCAGTGGGCTACAGTATGATCCTGAGAACAGCTAAGGTTTGAGCCTGTCCAGGTCAGAAAGAGGCCAGGAGCCACCATCTTAACACCGCGCCTGGCACGAGGGGAATCGGGGCTGACTGAGGAGCCCAGTGCTGGTGGGGACTGGCTTCTTCCCATCCAGATCAGATTGCAGCTCTAGCCTAGGCCCCAGGGCCACCTCCAGCAGGGAGGAAGCTGCGGGCACCTGCGCCAGCCTCTCCAGGATATTACCGGCCAAGCCACGGAGGCCAGTGATCACCATCCTACTCTGGTGGCATGAGCCGCCCCAGGAGCTGCTCTGTGATGGGAATTAGAAGCTCTGTTTCCTAGAAATGGGAGGAGGAGACAGTTGGCTTCCAATTTCAGCTACTGAATGGGAGACTTGGCTGGCTAAGAGATAACCCTGGGAACTGCTGGGGTGAGAACCAGCCCTAGTCAGAAAGAAGCCAGTAGCCTCATTCTGACTCTGCCCTCAGCCTGAGGGGAAGCCAGGCTGCCTGAAACTCTCAGTGTCGCCAGGAACCAGTTTCTTTCATGCAGATCAGTCTGCAGCCCTAGTCTAGGCTTCAGTCCCGCCTCTAGCAGGGAGGAGGCTGAGGAGCCCTGCACCAGCCTGTACAGGTAACTGCAGAGAACTTTGGCTGGCATTGACTGAAAGTCAGGAGTCTACCAGAACAACTGTGGTCATCTTGGACCTGTACTGCATAGATTGCTGCTCACACCTGCAGCTCCATCCCTGCCCCAGACAGGGAAGAAAGGGATGTGAAGCTCCATCAGTGTCTCTGGGCAATTACAGTCTAGGCCTGCATGTGGATTACTCCACATAGCTGTGACTTTGTCCCTACTCCTGGCAAAGGAGAAAGTTGGAAGAAGCATCATTGGTCCCTGGTGCAATGAGGGCAGCTTGAGCCAACACAGCTTATAGCACCAACTGCATGCTTGGCTCCCACTGCACAACCAGCAAGGGAGAAATGATAGGAAGGCCTAAACTAAAGAGAAAAACTGCACCCAAAACAAATACTCTACTAAGCCAGATGCGAAGACACCAAAAAAAAAAAAAAATTGCAATCCACACGAAGAAACAGGAAGCTATGGCCCAGTTAAAGGAAAAAGATGAGCCTCCATATGACATAAAGGAGTTGAGGCAACTAATTATAGATGTTCAAACAAATCTCCTTAATAAATTCAATGAGATGGCTAAAGAGCTTAAGGATATTAAGAAGACATTGAATGAGCACAAAGAAGAATTTGAAAGCATACATAGAAAAATAGCAGATTTATGGGAATGAAAAGTGCAATCAATGAAATTTAAAAAAAAAAACACCAGAATAATATAATAGCAGATTTGAGGAGGCAGAAGAAAGGATTGGTGAGCTTAAACAAATGGCCTCTGAAAGTGAACATATAAAAGAAGAGATGAAGAAAAGAATGGAAAAAATTGAACAAGCTCTCAGGGAACTGAATGAGAGCAAAAGGCATGTAAACATACATGTCATGGGTATCCCAGTATCCCAGAAGGATAAGAAAAGGGAAAAGGGGCAGAAGGAATATTTAAAGAAATAATGGTAGAAAATTTCCCAGCCCTATTGAAGTCATAGATATCTCTGTCCAAGAAGTACAGCATACTCTCATCCAAAAAAATCCAAATAGACCAACTCCAAGACACATACTCATCAGAATGTCAAAGACCAAAGACAAAGAGAATTCTGAGAGCAGCAAGAGAAAAGCAATGCTTAACATATAAGAGATATCCAATAAGATTAAGTGCTGATTTCTCACCAGAAACCATGGAGGCAAGAAGACAATGGGTTGATATATTTAAGATACTACAAGAGAAAACCTCCCAGCCAAGTATCTTATATCCAGCAAGACCGTCTTTTAAAAATGAGGGTGAAATTAGCATATTCATATATAAACAGAAACTGAGAGACTTTCTAAGCAAGTGACCAGAATTTAAGGAGATAGTAAAGGGTGTGCTAGAGCCTGAAAAGAAAAGACAGGAGAGAGGGGCTTCGAAGAGAGACTAGAAATGAAGATTATATCAATAAAAGTAACTAAAAGTGTCAAAAGAGTGATGAAAATAAAATATGACTGGAAGAACATTCCATGTTCATGGATTGGAATACTAAATATCATTAAAATGTCAGTTCTACTCAAATTGATATGCAGATTTAATGCAATCCTGATAAAAATTCTGCCAGCATTAAAGAAAAATTGAAAACATGATCATTAAATTTATTTGGAAGGATAAGGAGTCCTGAATAGCCAGAAACATCATAAAAAGGAAAAGTGAACCCTCATCTCCAGACTTTAAATCATAATACTTACCTATAGTGGTAAAAACAGCATGCTGCTGACCTAAAGCAGACACAATAGACCAATGGAACCAAATTTATGGTTCAGAAACAGACCCTCACAGGTATGATCAAGTGATTTTTGATTAGACTCACACAGCTCGGGCAGAACAATCCATTCAACAAATGATGCTGAAAGAATTGGACATCCATAGCTGAAAGAAGGAAAGAGGACCCCTATCTCACACCTTATCCAAAAGTTGCCTCAAAATGTATCAAAAAACTAAAAAGCAAGAACCATAAAACTTCCAGAAGAAATTATTAGAAAATATCTTCAAGTCCTGGTGGTAGGTGGTAGAATCTTAAAGGAGATAAGAGGAGGACTGAATGGACTACTGATGTTTAATGTACTTAGAAGTTTTAATTAGCTTTACAGTAAAATTGTGGAAATGTGTACATTGGATGGTAACACACAGTAATGCTAGTTTATAAATGGGAATGTGACTGAAAATGGTAGTCTAGTTATTTTAAATGCCAATTGACAGAATTGTTGAGAATAATCTAGGAACTAGATAGCACAGTAAACCAAGAGGTGGGTGAGAATTGTGGCTGATGGTACAGATGCAAGAGTGTCCTTTGTGAGCTAGAACAAATGTACATCACTACTGTAGGGTGTTGGGAATATGGAGAAGCATGGGAAAAATATAGCTGGAGTGATCTAGGGACTGTGGTTAGTAGTAATAATATAATATTCTTGCATCTATACAAAAGATGTACTGTGTTGATACTGAGGCAGTATGGAAAAAGTGAGCCAAATGTACTTTATGGACATGGCAATAATCAGGTGATATTATTTTATCCATAGCAAATGACACACCATATTATGGTGTGTTGATGGAAGGGTGTTGTTTGGGAATTCTGCACATGTGCATGATTGTTTTATAAGTTTACAACTTCTGTCATAAAAAATATGTTTAAAAAATAATAATACGGTGGGTTGGGGGAAAAACACACCAAATGTAAGATAAGAACTATTTCTTCAGGCAATTTCTGCCTTAACACCAGGGTAAAAGGCCTGCCACTCCAAGTGCTGGGGCAGAAGGCTCACTCCCTCCAAATGCTGGCATGAAAGGGAAAAAACCCTCTCTCTTGACTTGAGAAGATCTCTTTGACCCAGACCTCTGCTTCCATGGTTCTGCTCTTGAAGTCATTTTTAAAAAATTTTGTCCCATCTGTGCCCCCTTTAGCCTTCACTTGTGAGCATGTCTGCTCCTACAAAATTCTCGAAAACTTTGCCAGTTTTGCAAGCAATTCAAAGAGATCCAGACCATCAGACAAAAGGATCTTCTGCAGATCCTTCCTGGATTGTTTGTATTTCTATTCCTGACTTAGTCTGAGATGGTTGTGTGGGTCCATGGGTCATCCACTTAATCTCTGTAGTAAACAATTATTCAGCTAAATCCTTGTATGGAGCCCCATTCTCTGGGAACTTACCTAGAGCTTGGGGGGTGGGGGATGGGGGCTGTGATAGAGCTGCTTCTGGATGAATCTAAGAAAACTCTATCTGGAGAGACTGAAAATTTTCCAAATCTTTAAGTGCTGGTTCCTTTTTGCTTAACAGTTCAGTCCCCCATTAATCTCTTTCCTCTCTCATTTTACTGTTAGTCACAAGGAGAAACCAAACTTTTCTTTCACACTTTGTTTGGAAGTCACAGTTAAATATCCAAATTCATCACTTGCAATTTATGCCTTCTATCTGATATCAAAACACAATTTCACAAAATTCTCTACCACTTTAAATAAGAAAGGCCTTTCCTCCAGTTTCCAATAACACATTCATCATTTCATTCTAAGGCCTCACCAAAAGTATCTCTATGTCCATATTTCTACCAACATTCTGCTCATGACAAATTATGTATTCTCTAAAACCAGGGACTTTCTTCACAGGTTTCTTCACAGAAATCTAGGCTTTTTCTATCAAGTGCCTCAAAATTCTTTCAGCTGCTACCCATTATACAGTTTCAAGACAATACCCACATTTTCAGTATTTGAGATCCACATCTACCAATAGCAAAAACTACCTTTGTTTGACAAGGCTGTTATGAGAAATGACACACAATGGGTTTGTTTAAAGAACAGGAATGTATTGTCTCAGTTTTGGAGGTTAGAAGTCAAATATAAAGGCATTTGTAGGGATTGCCTTCTCCTGGAAATCCTCTGTCACATTGTGTTCTCTCTCTCCTTATGTAAGCTCTGCCTTTCTGGTTTTCACTGACTTCTGCCTTCTCCTGACTTCTGGTTTCTACTTATTGATTACATCAGAATCTCCTCCACCATATAAAGACTCCAATCATATGGATTAAGACCTACCCTTATTCAACTTAGCCTCATCAGAATAGATCTTCAAAGATCCTATTTGACAAATGGGTCTACACCTTACCTAGTAATAGCGTTATCAAAGTCCTATTTACAAATGGGTTCACATCCATAGGAATGCAGATTAAGATCTGTACATACCTTTGGTGGGGCATATGATTCAGTTCCCAACAGTGTGTCATCAGCAAAGATTTCTTAGAAACTATAAACACTAGCCATAAATGAAAAAAAAAAAAAAAAGATAAATTGAACTTCATTAAAATTATTCACTCCTGCTCTTTGAAAGGTGCCATTAAGAAAATGAAAATATAAGCAACAGACTGGGGGGAACTGTGCCCAATATATCATCTGTGAAGGGACTTGTATCAAGAATGTATAAATACCTTTCACAACTCAATGTTAAGAAGCCAATGGTCCAATGAAAAATGGAAAGGAAACTGTTTAGAAAAGAAAGAATAAGAATGGCCAATAAGCACATGACAAAATGCTCATCATTACTAGTCATTAGGTAAATGCAAAGTAAGACTGCAATGAGATATCAGTATACACTTAATGGAGTGTTCAAAGAAAAGTGTAAAACCAAGGTTTGGCAAGGATGTGGATCACCTGAATCATCTGCTGCTATTGGGAACACAAACTACTTTAGAAAACATTTTAGTAGTTTCTTTTTTTTTATTTTTATTTTTATTTTTTTTAATTTTTTAATTATTTATTTATTTTTTTCCCCAAATTCTACTCAATTTATTCATTTTTTTAAAAGAGATTTATTTATTTATTTAATTCCCCCCCTCCTCTGGTTGTCTGTTCTCTGTGTCTATTTGCTGCGCCTTGTTTCTTTGTCCACTTCTGTTGTCGCCAGCGGCTCGGGACGTGGGGCTCCCCTACGTGGGGGACACCCCTGCGTGGGGGCGGCACTCCCTGCGCGCATCAGCACTGCGCATGGGCCAGCTCCACACAGGTCAAGGAGGCCCGGGGTTTGAACCGCGGACCTCCCATATGGTAGATGGATGCCCTAACCACTGGGCCAAGATAGTAAAAGGTAGTAGTTTCTTATATGAAACTACTCTGACCAATCTGTATCAATATTCATTTGTTGCTTTTGATAATTGTACTGTAGTTATATAAGATGTTAACATAATGGTGAAGGGTACACTTCATACTATTTTTTGCAACTCTTTTTGTAAATTTGAAATTATTTCAAAATGAAAAGTTAAAAAATAAAATAAATTAAAGGAAAAAAAATGCTCTGACCAGATCACTTAGCAATTCTACTCTTAGATATTTATCCAAAAGAAATTAGAAATATATATCCACAAAAAGACTTGAATATAAATGTGCATAGCAGCTTTACTTATAATAGCTCCAAAATGGAAACAACCAAAATGTGCATCATCAATTGAATGGAAAAAATTGTGATATATCAGACAATGGAGTATTATCCAGCAAAATGAAATACAACAATGGGACACAAAAGTGCACATTCCATATTTTTCTTTTTACATGAAATTCTAGAAAAGACTAAACTAATCTATAATGAAAGAAAACATTTCAATGGTTGCTGGGAAGGAGAGTGATGTCGGGGGAATTTTCTGCAAAGTATCATGGAGGAAATTTATGGAGAGATGGAAAAGTTCTATTTCTTGATTGTCATGATGTTTACACAGTAGTATGCATATTAAAACTCATCAAAAGTCATAATTTAAATTGTGTAATTTATTGTTATATAAATTTTACTTCAATTATTTTATTTAAAATTCTTAATTATTTAATTACCAATGATTTGTTGTAGATCTTTATTAAAAATTAAAGCATTTAATGGCTGTGGATAATGTGATCTTTCTCAAAGGGTGTTTTAATATTCATGTCACTGGCTCTTTTTCTCAGTTTTCTAGGCAGCTGAGACAACTACCACACAATGGGTTGGCTTAAAATGGGAATTTATTATGCGCATGGTTTCAGAAACTGGAAGACTTGCTTCTTCCCTGGGTTGGTAGTGTTTGACCCTGGCTGGCTGCAGTCCTTGGGGTTGCATCTGTGTTTTCTATCACATGTGATGTCTTCTCCTTTCTCCTCCTGGTCCCCATGGACTTTTGGATTCTCCCTTTGGCCTCCTCTTAGTATGTCTGCATTTCTTCTGCTAATCTGGACTTCAGTAATTGGGATTAAGAGCAACTTTCATTTCACTGGGCCATACCTTAACTAAAATAACATCTTCAAGAGGTCTTATTTACATTGGGTTTGCACCTTTGAGAATGTGTATTAAGATTAAGGACATATCTCAAGTGGGGTACAAATTTCCACCCACCACACTCTTCCAGTACTCCATTTCTAGTGGTAGAACTCAATCTAGCCAAGACTGAATTTTCAAATTTGTTATGCCTGCTTTTTCCAGTTTGCCCTTATGCCGAAGGCAGAGTCCTTTACTCCTAGTCTATTGCATTTTGGGGCCTCATCTTAAAGCCAGAAGTGTTTGCCAACTCCTCTCTGCCTTGGCTGGCCCAGAATTCCAATCTCTACCTCAGCAGCACTGCAAGACTGCCCAAATTACTCCTTAGCTCATTGGTCTCCAGATATCTCCTTGGTTCTCTTTGTTTATTCCTCATAGACACGCTTTCTGATCCTTAGGAAGAGCCATAAAAGAAGTAAGACATCTCTTACCTGAAAGAATCTGAAAAAAAAAAAAGAAAAAAATTGCATAAGCTCTAAATCAGTGGATTCATCTGGGAAATATATAAAGAAGAGCTGATGAATCTGCTTTTTTAAAAGTTTGATGTGGAACATAAACAGATGTTTATGGCCTATTCATGAAAGTGTTGACAACTGAGTAAGAATGACATACTCAAGATGGAATCACAAAATGCTGGCAGATATATCACCACTCAAATCCTATTAAAATAAATGTGTTCACCAAATATATGTGCTCTGGTTACACATAATTCTGCCTCCTGATTCTCTGGAATTATCTGCAGCTAAATTATCCAGAACTTGTTGAGGGTAGACTGTGTGTTTCTTGTTTGCCTTTGCATTTCTAGGGTCTAGCACAATGCTTGACCATTACTTGGTTTTTTGTTTGCTTGTTTTTTTATGTTTTTTTAAATATATTTTTTAATGTTTTAAAACGTACTTAGATTACATAAATGTTACATAAAAAATATAGGGGATTCCCACATGCCCTTCTCTCAACGCCTCCCACATTTTCCCACATTAACAATATCTTTCATTAGTGTGGTATTTCGTTACAATTGATGAACACATTTTGGAGCATTGCCACTAAGTGTGGATTATAGTTTACATGGTAGTTTATACTTTCTCCTGCACAATTTTGTAAGTTATGACAATATATATAATGGTTTGCATCTGTCATTGCAATGTCATTCAGGGCAATTCCCAAGTCCCCAAAACGTCCCCGTATTACAACCTTTTCCCTCTCCCTCCCCTCAGAACCTCCAGTGGCCACTGCCTCCACATCAATGATAAAAATGTTCTTCCATTGCTAGAATCACAATAAGTCTATACTAGAAAACCAGTGAGTCTACCCTAGTCCATTGTTCATTCCCCCATCCTAAGGATTCTGGCATGGTGATGCCCACTCCACCTCTAATTGAGAGGGGGCTTAGATCCCATTGGGCAGATGGATGGGACTATCTTGCTTGCAGTTGCAGACTCTCTCTGTTCTTTGTGATGGTCATTGTCCTCCGTCATCTCCTTGTTAGTTGTCCTAGCTGAGTCCAATGAACTGTTTTGAATAAATGTGTGTTGAATTGATTATGTTTATTTTCTTCTGTTTGGTTATGGAAGAAAAGAAGCATACACAATGAACAATACATTGACCATTTTCATATATTGCCTTTAGTGATATTAATTGGTTCAATACTTTTGGAAAGACATTTGGAAATAGGTACAAAAGCTATAAAATTACATATGCTTTTCAAATTATAAAAATCCAACTTCTAGGCATCTATCTTAAGGAAATAACAGACAAAAAAAAAAATACTATTCCTGAAACTGTTCATCAGCATTGTTGAAAATGAAAAAAATAAGCCATACAAATTATAAGTAACCATAATGTCTTACAATAGAGAAATATACAGAAAATTATGCCAGCTGGAATATTATGTAGCAGGAATAATATTCATATAACTATGAAGATTCTGTGAAACATTTAAAAGGCACACTATATATTAAATGAAAATTTAGACTACAACACGATATGTACTCTAAAGTGATAACTCTGTTTTATACTTATAAATAATAGTTACATGGGATGAAGTGTTTATAACTTCAGGTAGGTGCTGAGTATCTGCCTGCTATGTCAGATGGGCTTTATGTTTAGTCAATGTGGGTGGTGTGGTCTGAAGAGTAGGAAGTCATGGGGAAGGGCTTTTAGAAATAAGCTATAGCTTTGCATTTCAGAGTTCAGTGACCAAAGACATATCTCATTTTTTTCTTGGGCAAGTTACATACTACACCTAACCTAACTCACAATGTTTTGTGAAGGTCAAATTAAAAACTAGAGGTGAGAACATTCTTGAGACTGTAAAGCATGATGAAAATATCAAAAGTCATTGTCATTCTCATTCTTATTTACACTACAATTGATAATGCTGTTGGATCTTGAAGTTCATGAATATTGAAGGTCCCCTATTAACAGATACATAATGACGAGAGGGCACTAGTCCTAAATAATCGTGGGCTGGTAACTAATTCAATACCTGGAAAAAATTTATGAAAAATATTCATTTCATCACAGGCTGAATGTTAACAGGGTTGAGGAAAAGGAGGACAGAAAAAGAGCACTGATTTTGTGCTGCTACAATCATCTTCCTGCATGGTACCTGGTTGTCAAAAGGTCTGCCCTAAATTTGTGAGTGCTACCTTTTATACAGGACACAAGTCTCAAGTTAGTATTTGCTGGTCTTTTACTTTCTCTCCTGGGAAATTATGTTTCAAGTGCACAGTCTAAAAATAATTACATTTATACCATTTGCTACAACATAGCTATTTCGTTTTTCTTTCCCTGAGTTATTTGTGCCTTCAGGTGATAAATTCATTGGAGCAAGAACTATTCCTTGTTTTGGCATGGTTTGTCCTACTTTTGTGCACTGATCATAGAGTTCTAGTGAAACTGAATGCTAAAAACAGAATGCAGGATAGAAATAACCCAGAACCTCCCAGGAAAACATGAAATTGGTCATGTATATTGAAGGCTATAAAATTAGATTGAAACTAAGGAGGACTAAACTGCATTTCTCATGTTATTTTTATTCTCTGCACAACCTTAAAAAATTATTTATACTCCCACACTTGCTCAGACCTCTGATTATTTGCCCAGGATTCTATTGCTCCAATCTATGTAAAAGGCATGGCCTTCTCTCTCATTGACTGTAAAGATTCACTAGGATTCAGCTACGCTGGGTAATCATTTTATGATTCCATCATTTGTAATTCCTTCATACCTTTTCTTATTGCTTTTATATGCCTGCCTATTCCACTTCTGGATATAATACATCTGGGGTTTATTTATTTATTTTCAATTTATTGAGGTATATCACTCATACATGAGCATACATAAACAATACGCATATAGTAATAGTTGTGAACATACAAAACAAACTTACATGACATCATACAGGGCTCTCATACCTCACCCTACCACCAATACATTTCATTATTGTGAAACATTTTAAACTAATGATGATTAAAGAACATCCTCAAAATATTTCTACTAACCAAAGTATTTTTTCCCCAACTCACCCTTTTATTACTATTTTTATATCATTTATACATGAACATACATAAACAATCAGTATATAGTAAAGGTTGTGAACTTACAAAGCAAACATGTGTAAGATCATACAGGAGTCCCATATATCAACCCTCCACCAACACCTTGGATTGTTGCAAGACATTCGTTACAAATTATGAAAGAATATTGTCAAAATATTACTACTAAATATGCTCCTTATCTTAAAGTTGGTGTATTATTTTTAAAATATACTTTTATGACAGAAGTTGTAAACTTACAAAACAATCATGCACATGTGCAGAATTCCCAAACAACACCCCTCTATCAAAACACCACACCATGGTGAAACATTTGTTACAGATTATAAGATAATATCATCCAATTATTACCAGGACCATAGCTTACATTTGGCACACATTTTCCATACTCCCTCATTATCAACACAGTACATCTTTGGCGTAGATGCAAGAATAATACAATATTACTGTTAACCACAGTCTATAGGTCACTCAAGTTGTATTTTTTCCCATGCTTCCCCACATTCCCACCACCATGCAATAGTGATGTACATTTGCTCTAGCTCACAAAGGACACTCTTTCATCTGTACCATCAACCACAATTCTCATCCATCTCTTGGTTTATTGTGCTACAGTTCCTAGATTATTCTCAAGAATTCTGTCAATTGGCATTTACACTAGACTACCATTTTCAGCCACATCCCCATTTATAAACAAACTTGTACTTACCATAATGTGTTACCATCAACTATGTACATTTCCACACTTTTACAGTAAAGCTAATTAAAGCTTCTACATACATTAAATGTCAATAGTTCACTCAGTCCTTCTCTTATCATCTTTAAGAATTTACCACCTACCACAAGGGCTTGAAGATATTTTTCTACATTTTCTTCTAGAAGATTTATGGTTCTTTTACATTTAGGTTTTATTCATTTTGAGTTAACTTTGTATAAGGTGTGAGACAGGGCTCCTCTTTCCTTCTTTTGGCTATGGATATCCAGTTCTCTCAGCACCATTTGTTAAATGGACTGTTCTGCCTGAGCTGGGAGGGTTTTACAGGCTAGTCAAAAATCACTTGACCATCAGTTTAGTTCCATTGTTCTATATGTCTGTGTTTATGCCAGTACCATGCTGTTTTTTTACCACTGTAGCTAGGTAACATGATTTGAAGTCTGCAAATGAGAGTCCTCCATCTTTGCTTTTCCTTTTTAAGATGTTTCTGGCTATTTAGAACCCTTTACTGTTCCAAATAAATTTGATAATTGTGTTTTCAATTTGTTTAAAAAATGCTGGTGGAATTTTTATCAGGATTACTTTGAATCTGTATATCAATTTGAGTAGAATTTATGTCTTTTTTGGTCTGTAAAATGAATTTCTTCATTTCCCTACATATGAAACCAAGACTAATCCATGAGTGATAGTCTTCAATGAAAATATTTGCCATGTTTGTTTCATATACTCATTATTCTACTCCATACACAGATATTCTCTTTTATAACTATTTAATTGAAGAGTATCTGTTTAATTTTGAGCTTCTTGATGCTTCATAGATTATGTACATGAAACATGTTTATGCAATTTGCTTTTTATAAGAACTCAGGTAAGAGTTCATGTTTAGGTTAGTTTATACCTTAATTCAAGCTGTCACAGATTTTGGCTGGATTAGTACTTAATTCCAACATTAATTACAATTTCATGATTTCACTGAATTCCTAATTCATTCCATACCTAGGTATCTATTTGGAATACTAGGGTTCAAAAACTTAAGCTTACCAATGCCATGATTTTAGAAGGGTTTTTCCTAAAAGTGGATTGGTAGTCTATCTTTTCTATCATATCATGTTTTATAGACACATTTTCTCCCTGAAGTGTGGTATTGAGGAAATTCTATTCCTTCTCTTAACACTTCTCCTTGTTCCAGTTGGGAAAGCACATCTGTTTTGCAGACTTGATATCCTACTGAGACCAGGTTATTTATATTCTCCACCATCACTTCTCTGAACAGCTTTTGCTGGAATGTGTTCCTGGATAAAGTCTGTAGCCACATCCTTGAAAGTCATATACTCCTGTGATTCCATGATTGCATTGTCAATACCTTAGCTGGCATCTATCTTCCTCTGGATTTTTACTCACAGTGAGATGAGTAGAAGTTGGGATAAACTGATATTTTTCTCTTTCTTCAATTCAGCATTTGTGGAATCCTCCAGTCTCTGCAATTCTCCAGAGTGTCAGTCAGAATTGACATCTTAATGATATTTAGTCATCCACTCTGTGAGTATGGAATGTTCTTCCAATTATTTAGGCTTTTAAAAAAATTTTAACAATGGGTTGTAGTTTTCTGAATACAAGTGGTTTACATCATTGATTAAGTTTATTCCTGAATGTCTGGCCTTTATCTGTCATATTTTATTTTTACCACTATTTGACACTTTTGGTTACTTTTATTGATATAATATTCATCCCTAGACTCTCTTCCAGGCCTCTCTCTCCTGTCTTTTCTTTTCAGGCTGCAGCACACCCTTTAGTATGTCCTGCAAAGCTGGTCTCTTGGTTACAAACTTTCTCAGTTTCTGTTTATCTGTGACTATTCTAAACTCACCCTCATTTTTGAAAGACAATCTTGCTGGATATAAGATTCTTGGCTGGAAGTTTTTCTCTTGCAGTGTCTTAAATATATCATAGCACTGTCTTCTTGTTTCCATGGTGTCTGGTGAGAAATCAGCACTTAATCTTATTGGATATCCCTTATATATTATGCATTGCTTTTCTCTTGCTGCTCTCAGAATTCTCTTATTGTCTTTGGCATTTGACATTCTGATTAATATGTGTCTCGGGGTTAGTCTATTCAGATTTATTCAGATGGGAATGGGTTGTACTTCTTGGACACAGGTATCTATGTCCTTCAGTAGGGTTGGGAAATTTTCTCCCATTATTTCTTTAAATATTCCTTCTGTCCCCTTTCCTTTCTCTTCTCCTTCTGGGACACCCATGACACATATGTTTGCATGCCTTTTGCTGTCATTTAGTTCCCTGAGACCTTATTCAATTCTTTCCATTCGTTTCATCTGTTCTTTTGTATGTTCATTTTCAGAGGCCATTTCTTCAAGTTCATCAATCCTTTCTTCTGCCTCCTCAAATCTGCTGTTATATGCCTCCAGTGTATTTTTCACTTATTGCACCTTTCATTCCCATATGTTCTGCTATTTTTCTATGTATGCTTTCAAATTCTTCTTTGTGCTCATCCAATGTCTTCTTAATGTCCTTAATCTCTTTAGCTATCTCATTGAATTTATTAAGGAGATTTGTTTGAACATCTATGATTAGTTGTTTCAAATTCTTTATATCATATATGGAGGCTTATCTTTTTCCTTTATCTGGGCCATATCTTCCTGTTTCTTGGTGTGGATTGTACTTTTTTGTTGGTGTCTTGGCATCTGGCTTACTAAGGTATTTTATTCTGGGTGAAGTTTTTCTGTTTAGTTTAGGGCTTCCTGTCCTTTTTCCCTTGCTGTTTGTGTAGTAGGAGCCAAGGATGTAGTTGGTGCTGTAAGCTGTGGAGGCTCAAACTGTCCTCAATGCCCCAGGGATTAATGAAGTTTCTCCCAACTTTCTCCTTTGCCAGGGGTAGGGACAGAGCCACAGCTGTGTGGAATAATACAAGTCATGCAGGCCTAGACTGAGTTACCTAGAGTGACCAATGAAGCTTCATGCCCCTTTCTCCCCTGCCAGGGCAGGGATTGTTGTCCAGGTGTGGGCAGCAGTCTATGCCTTGCAGGCTCCAAGATGACTGCAGTTGCCCCAGTACATTTCCGATTCTCAGTCTGTGCCAGCCAAAGGTACCTGCAGTTACCTAAATAGGCTTGCGCAGGGCCCACCAGCCTCCTCCCTGCCAGAGTTGGGACTGAAGCCTTTCCTAGGGCTGCAGACCAATATGGGTGAAAGAAACTGGTCTCTATTGGTACTATGATTTTTGGTCAGCTGGGCATCCAGTCTTGCTGAGGGTGGAGTGAAAATGGTGGCTAATGGCGTCTTTCTCCCTAAGTTCAAACCTTAGCTGTTCTTAGGGTTATATTTTAGCCAGCCAAATTTACTAATCAGTAGCTGAAGTCAGTGGCCAACTGTCTCCTCTTCCCCTGTTTTTGGGAAATGGAGCTTCCATTTCCAGTCACAGAATAGCTCCCAGGGTGGCTTGCACTGCCAAAGTAGGATGATCACTGGCCTTTGCGGCTTGGCTGGTAATTTCCCAGCGAGGCTGGCATAGGTCCCCACGGCTTCCTCCCTACTGGAGATGGCACTGGGGCCTAGGGTAGAGCTGCAGTCTGACCTAGATGGAAAGAAGCTGGTTCCCACCAGTACTGGGATCCTCAGTCCACCCTACTTCCTCTCGTGCCAGGCATGGAGTTAAGATGGTGGCTCCTGGCCTCTTTCTGACTTGGACAGGCTCAAACTTTAGCTGCTCTCAGGATTATACTTTAGCCTGCTGAATTTACTCATCAGTAGCTGAAGTTGGTGCCCAACTGTCTCTTCCTCCCCCGTTTTTGGGAAGTGGATCTTCCAATTCCAGGTGGGGAACAGCTCCCGAGGCAGCTCATGCCTCCAGTGGAGGATGGGCACTGGCCTCTGCAGCAAGGAGCCTCTACTTAGGAGTCTTCTCTGCAGATGGGCAGTCTCCTCCTTCCACTCCTTCAAGGATGTGACAGGATGCCCTTTGGTCTCCTGGGCTCCCAAATAGGTGCTTTAGATAGCTCTGGGTGATTACAAACTGCCCTATAGCATGAGCTGATTCCAAGAGTTCCTTACTCTGCTGCCATCTTGCTGGTTGTCCCTGAGGCTTATTTTTAATGATGTGAAGAATTATCTTGTTTTGCTCATCCTAGATATGTAACAATCAAGATCCATGAAAACCCTCTCATGTCATTCAAGCCAATAACTACTAAGTATAAGCTCATGTACACATTATTTAATAAATGATCCTTTGTAATATATAATGTTTTGCAAAAGTTTTTCAAATAACTTTCATATACATATCTCAGTAATATAAAGTAGGGAGTTGCTTACCAACTTGTCAATAACATCAATTCAATAAAAGCTAGTTTTCATCCTTCCCTTTGTCATCTGTTCTTTAGAAACCACTTGAGCAGGAGGTTAGCAATCTGTTATCTTTATTTTACAAATTTTTAAAGAGTTTAAATATTTAGAGAGTTAAAATGGTCTAATTTGTCCAAGGTCTAGTACCTAGTAAGTTAGGGTGTCTGGACTCAAACCTGTCTTCTCCTTCATTCACTCATTTAACAAGCAATCATATCACTACTATTATTCTAGTGACTCCTCATTGCATCATGTTCCCCCAAATGGATCATGGTCTTGCCAGTAAGGATATCTAATCCATTCTGGTTGAATGAATTGATAACATTCTTTTTTCTTATTATTCAGTTTTTGTATCTACCAAAAAGAAAAAAAAAAAAAATGAGCCGTGCAGAATACTACAGTAAATACCATATCAAAGCAAGAACAATTTTTATCTGACTTGTTTTTTCCCCCCATGAATTCATAATCTTTGCCTTTAACAAGTTCACTGCTAATGGAGGCTATGTGATGTAGGACAGACAAAAGGCATAACAGGTATTCACGATATAGCATGGAATTTGGTATTAGAGTTTAAATATTGGCTCTTCCATTTATTGGTTGTGTGAATTAAAGCAAG
The DNA here is from genome assembly GCF_030445035.2 of Dasypus novemcinctus. Lineage (NCBI taxonomy): Eukaryota > Metazoa > Chordata > Mammalia > Cingulata > Dasypodidae > Dasypus > Dasypus novemcinctus. The sequence goes on along the minus strand of NC_080694.1, from coordinate 56,060,619 downwards.
TTATTGAACCTTCCTGGGTCTCAGTTTTCTCATTTGGTAAATTGGAGATAGTCTCATCATCAGAGGTATAAGAATTGGAGAAATTATACGACTACCTGTGGAACATAAATGTTCCATAAACTTCATTTCCCCCTTCCCTTCATGGAAACTGCCATTCTGAAGAATAGTCCCCCAGAAGCTGGCATAGCAGTGAGCAAAGCATCAAGGACCACAACACCTAGCCACATTGCCCATCATGATATCTTGGATCCATGCTCACTATCATTAGCACTGTCAATTTTCTCCTCTATCTGCCTTCTGCTACAGTTCTGCATGGCACCTGATCTGACCCAATTTTCTACCCATCCCCATCCCTCCTTGACAGTCCTTTCCAGGGCACTGTTCATCAGTGATGAATAAAGTCCCTTCAATGGTTGTTTTCTTAGTGAAGCATTTCCTTCCTCTTTCCTGTTCCCTGAATCCTCTCAAACAGTGGCTTTTTGGTTGTCTGATACCACATACCCCTCAGGACCAGCAAGTGTGCTTGGAGTCTGTCTTTTATGCCATTGGCGCTCAGACATCATTCCTTCCTCTTTGTCTTACAGAATCTCTACTCCATGAAAGCTCATGCCTGCCTTCACAATGACTGGATAAATCTGATTCTGATGAGGAATTCGACCATCTGTCTTTTGGCTTGCACTGGAGTGGCTGAATAAGAAAAAATCAGACAAATGCATAATCTTCCCTTAAAACATAATATAAATTGCTGAAACAGCCACTTCAGTACTCATATTTAATTCCAGTCACGTGCCCATTCTTGACTCCTCTTATTGAAATGGTTGTCCAAACTCATCTCCACTTGTTACCGCCCATTAATGCTTTTTGAGAGAAGGAGAGCACAATGGTATTGTAACTCCTTTATTTCTCCATAACTGATCTAGTTTCATCCATGCCTCCAACTCCCTCTACCCTCTGAGTGGTGGGCAGGGAGTGGGGTGGCAGGATTGAAGTTGGACCAATCTGGTTTGAAAGTTTAAACTTGTCTGATAATTCTATATTCGCTTCAGGGTTTCCTTAGTCCCTTTGCCTAATTGCTCAACCTTCTAATTCTTCCCCTTTTCTTGCACCTCTCTACGACAGCAACTGGTCATGGTCAAGACTGCATGGTCTGTAAATCATCATGGCCTTGGGGAAAAGGCTTCTAGATGCTAGTGCTGATCTGACGTACCCTTATGACAACAGCTAATATATGGATGAATCTGTCCTATCTCTATTTTGCTGACATCTTCTGCAACTGTCTGCAGCTGACAAATTTGTGGTACAGTCAGTTCTACTATTATGCTTGTTTTGAAAATGCAATTGATATATTAGGAAACAGTTTGGGCATAAATCCTATTTCCATTTGCTGATGCTGTATTTCTTCATCAGGAAGCGCAGGGTGTGGGTGGTGGTGGATGGAGCTCAAGTGGTTGGGTGCCTGGTACAAGGTCCCAGGTTCAATCCCTGGTACCTCCTAAAAACAAACAAACAAACTAAAAAACCAGCTCTCATTGAGGAGTGGAGGTAGCTCAGTGGTTAGCACTCAGCTGATTAGAGCCCCATAGAAATACACAATATGCACTCACACACACACATCACAAGCATCTCTTAGCTACCTCAGTTCACACAATGTGTGATGAGCCATATACAGCTGGCAGGGCAACATCCCATCCACCTTGAGAGAACCCTCCTTCCACCATTTTGTAATGACTCACAAGCGACAAGCCTTCCTATGCCACATCACAGGCAAACTTTGTGTCATTTTCAAGGTAAAGTGCCATCTTTATGGTCATATTCAAATCTTTCCTAACCATTTAACATGTGTAAAACAGAGCTACCATTTTCATTAGGGAGGTGAGGCCCCTGTCACTTTTTATGTGTTATTTATGAGGTGTTTGTGCGTTGTGCCCCAACCTCGTATTTCCAGTAGCCCTGTGGTTTTTATTGTGCTCTTTTGCATACCACGGTCATTTTTAGGAACACACATGTCATACTATAGCAGAGCTGACTGTCTGAACCATTTAGGCCAAACAGGGTACAGCTGTCCTGTCCTTCTGACTGTCCTCCTTTCAGCTCTCACTGGGACTACAGATCACTCCAAGTTTTTCTTTACCTTTTATCCTCACCCTGGTCAAGACTTCCCACTCCACAGTGGCCCTCCACTCTTTCCAGTTCCCTTTCAGACTCCCTTACCCCCTGGCAGGTCGGCATGGGGTCCAACATGCTGGAGCCGATAAAAGCCCTGGTTGCCAACTGTAGCAGTTTGATATTGTTTATGATTTCCAAAGGTAGATATTGGATTATGTTTGTAGACTGGTCTTTTCCTCTGGGCATATTAGATTATTTTGGATACAGCAGTTTCACTCTTACCTGACTAAATAATGATCACAGCCTTGATGGGGCCATGTCCATAGGACACTGAGTCCCCATCCCCTTTTGTGGGCAGGGACTTAGAAACCACACTGCAGAGAAGGGAGGTAGGAGAGTTTTGAGCTGGAACCCTGAGAAGTAAACATGCAGGAGAAGAACCCACGACTAGAGACTGCTCCATTAGACACAGCAGAGACCCCAAGAAGAGAGAGGAGCCATTTGTGTGATAGTCTATAGCTAATCTCATGGAGAGACCAGACAGCTGAGCCTAGAGAAAAACAAGCACTTGGAGAGAAATGAGACTTATCCCAGCCCACAGCTGATACTGGAAGAAGCTGGGACCATGGAGTCAAAAGAGGAAGAGGAAGCCTGAACTCTAGCAGAGGTCGGCAGCCATCTTGCTCCAACATATAGCAACACACTTTGGTGAGGGAAGTAACTTACACTTATGACTTGGTAAATGTAAGCTTCTACTCCACATAAAACCCTTTATAAAAACCAACATATTTCTGGTACTTTGCATTAGCACTCCTTTGGCTGACTAATATACCAGCTCAGCCCTCTCTGTGTCACACCACTAACCATGCCCCATGGAGATTGTGCAGGGTCATCTGTCATAGCAGGTTCTTCCCAAAACACAGACAGGGCAGGATAAGAACCCCACTGCTTTGTGCCTTCCTTTAAACTTATTCCACACATCTTCTCTCCTTCATCTCCTTGACATCGGGCAAGACCTGAAGGCTTCATGCTCTGCCCTTCCCCATCCCCTGCTCAACCCACTTCAATCTATTTTCTACTCCAACATTCACCTCGAACTGCTCTTGCCAGTGTCTCCAAGACCTTCCCTTTGCCACCAGCAGTAAGACGTCTCTATCTTCATTTTATGGAATCTATTAAGAGAATTTGAAACAGTTATCTTTTCTGATTTTGCTGTGCCCTGGTTTACTTCTCACCATCCTGGAAATTTTTTCTCAGTTTGCTTTGCAGCTCTTTACCTCACCCACCTGACTTCTAAAGTTTGGAGTTCATCAACGTTCAGAATCAAGATCTACCTCTTCTCTCCACATTCTTTCATTAGATGACATTCTTCAATACCACAGCTTTAGATGCCATCTATGTGCTGTTCTTAGGTATCCCCTGCCTTTCCTCTGACTTCTAGACATATATCCAACTGCCTACTTGTAATCTCTCCTTGGAAGTCACAAGGGTATCTTGAATGTAAAATGTTCAAAACCATACTCTAGTGTTCCTGGATTTTATTCCCATTGCTTCTTCTCAAAATTAGACATAATCCTTCCCACCCTTGCCAGAATGGATTCTTTACATGAGCTAGTCTCCATCTCACTAGCTTCTCCTTAAAATTCTGGCTTGGATGTGTTTGGTTGGAAGATATTGGTATATGAAGGCTTCCAGATATGAAAAGTTGGATCTTCTTTTGGGGAATTGTGGTTGAACAGGAAGAATGATAGATCTTAGCAACTGGTGGTAGGTATATGAAGAGAAGTTTATTCTCATCTGTTGTGGATAGAAATGGAAAATTATATATCTTTTTGGAAGGGAAATATAGTATTGCCTATTAAAACTATATATGAAAAGGACATGAATATAGCTGTATGTGTATAAACACACACACACAAACATCTTTCACCGATCAAGTCAATACAAATCTTATAGTTACCATTCAGCCAATTAAAAAAGAGTGACATTTATTCAAGTTTATTTGGAGGGGTCCCCACAATGAACAAAGCAAAATGGTAAAAAGTATATCTAATCTTATTCTGTATGCATGTGTGTGTATTTGTGTGTGTGTGTGTGTGTGTGTGTGAGAATGTTTCTGTGTAATTGTTTGAATATGGAGAAAGGTATCTTACTCAAGATGTTAGAATTTGGGATATGTTTTTACTTTCTTTCTTATTCTTTTTTTCTAGTTCACACACACTTGAGCATGAATTACTCACATAATTTTGCATAAAGCTTATTTATGAAAAACAAGAAAAGTCTGTCCTCTTCTCCCTCTCTCCATCCCTTCATCCGTTTCTCTCCATCTCTACTCTTACCATAGGTAGCACCATCATTTTCAATGCCACTTCAGTAGTGTCTATCTTTTCCAATATATTCTCTATCCAGGTTCTAGAGCAAAAGTGAAAACACACAACTGACTAGTCTTCTCTTTGCACTTAGAATAAAATTCAGGTCCCTAGCCTGGGTCCTGGGTCACCTGGCCCCTGCCTTATTGCTCTCACAACACTCCCACCACTTTCTAACTATTCCAGCCATTCTGGATAATGAGGTTCCTGAAATGCTACACTCTTTCCCAGAGCACTTACAATGTCTCCTCCTTCAAATGCTCTTCCTTTGCTGGCTCATTTCATTCCAGTCCTCTGTCTGAACGTGTTTTAGGAATGGCCTTTCATGAGCGAGCTCTCTGGAATAGTCTCTCTCCCAGCTCTGTTCTCTACCACGGCACACATACATTCTCTTCTGTTTCCTTCAAAGGACAGGTCACAATCTGAAAATCCTATTTTGCTTATTTGTTTATGCATTTCCTATTCTACCACTAGGCTATAAAGTCTATACTACGGGGAATATATCCATCTTGCTCAATACCTAATGCAATTCTTGGCACATACTATCTTCAAGTAAATACTGTGTGAAAAAAATGAAAAAGGAAGTGAGTAAAGAAAGGAATACTTTCTTACTGAAAGAGCAAAGTCATATTTTAAGTGAATTAGGATTCCTAAAGTTACATGCATGTATATATACACAAAAACATGCAAATATTCTGTTATGTTTTATATATGTATGGAGATAATTCTGATAGATTTAAATAAGAAATATATTACTTAAGGGTGCATTTTTCACATTTTTTTTTACTGTTTGTAAGCTGAATAATATATGGCATGGTTTGGCCATTGAGTAAGACAGCCAGTTAAGAAACTCTGGGTCCAACTTTAGTACATATCCTGGCAGTCTCAAAGGTCAGTGGGAAGATATATCCTTAAAATTCTTGACTACTACTTTCTCTCTATAGTATTGCATTTACCAAATAGCAATAATTTTAAAAAATAAAAAAATTATGAATTAACTGGACTCATATACCAGATATTTGCCAGAAGCTCTAGGAAATCAATGAAATATTCCTGTGTAATGGCTGGGCCCAAACATGACCTCATCCTTATTAGGAGCATTACTTGGAAAACACCAAGGTGCTCCTTGAGCTCTAGAAGAGGAAACAGCACTCAGTGAAGTAAATATTTGACTGACTGAATAGGTCTTAACTAAGACTATCTGTATGAAGTGATACAAAATGGGACATCTCCTAGCTGTTGTACTTATCCTATCAGAAACACTGACATTTGAAATACATATTAACATTAATACATCCTCTCAACACAGAAATACAAACAAATGTATCCTCTACTTAATATTTTATTTTTCCTGTAACTACAGTGGATACTATAATAACCCAAAAAGTATACTGAAGATACAAAGCAAGCATTCCGGTGGCTAAGTAATTCAACTCCTGATGGATTTTGTAAGTTGAAAGAACCTGGGTTTAAGAACCAAACATCTGGCTTTGAACTGCTAGGATATGCTCTAGGTGTATAAGCCTAAAAAAGTTGTATAACTTGTATGAACCTGACTTCCTTCATCTGTAAAACAGAGGAAATAATACCTTTTCACTATGTTGTGGCAGCTAAATTAGTTAATGAATATAACATTTCCCATACAACTTACGCATATTGTTGGTACATGGAAGGATGCTGTTGGTACAATTGAAGTTTATCTGATTAAATGTAGTCTAGTATAGTGAATTATCCAGGGTTTTGGTGTGGTTTTTTTTCTGTATTTTTTAAATTTGTAAGCCAAAACATTCTGATTAACTTAAACAAAATGGGTTTTATCAAAAGAAAAACAAAAGTGGCTTAGAGAATGGATAGGAAAGCTGAGAAAAAGACTTGGAAATTAGTCAGACATAATAGAATCCAGTTTAATTCAAGGGGTCTGACTTCAGGCTACAACTCAAGAAACTTACTTTGGGTTCAATCACCAGAATGAATGAACTTTACTAGTATTTTTCCCCCATCCTGTTCAACTCAGCTCAAAATTCAGAGTCAAGAGGAAAAGTCTGGTTGGATTAGCTTCACTTACTGAGCCATCTTTTGAATGCCTGAGTCAGGCACCTCGGTTTTGGGCCTCATCAGTGTTGCTTGCAAAGGGCCAAAGGTAACTCTAACTCTGAAGCCAGAAATCGAACCATTATGAAGGACAAAATACAGTAAAATGTCACTACACGTAGTAAAACTGACCCCCATTGAGCTAGAGCAAAATGGACAACCACTGAATAATAATTTAGGGGCAAGGGCAAAGCTTTAGAATACCATAATAGAGAACTGGAATCTGGGGCTAGCAGAGCGAATATGAGCCCAGGGAGCAACTCAACCGTGGGCTGTTGAGCCCTGGGATTCCTTAGGTGGGTGGGGTGGCCTGGGGAGTGTGGTGAACTTAGCCTCTGGGGCCCCTGTCCTTTGTTTTCTATTATTTGATGGCATTCCAGATAAGGTTTCACTTTTTTAATAAAGGAGTTCTATTGCTAAAACAAACAGAGGAACAACAAAAATGGAAACTCTTCAGAACTACAGAACAAAGGAATAACATCCTATACAGAGTCTGCATGTTCTACAGCTTGACCAATATTGTGGAGTAAGTAAGTTAAGGGGTAGCCTTCCTCTTCACTGTGAAATAGTTTTCACTAAATCAGTGACACGAGGTCAGCTCAATGACATAAATATAACATTTGCCCTGATATAGAGCTTTTCAGTTTTGTAAAAGTCTTTATCACACACTGGCTCATTTTCTTTACTGTAATCTGGTAGGAAGGCAAGAACCTAATTTTATCCCCATGTGTGGATGAAACTGTGTGCAGAAAGGTGACTTCTCAGAGGTAGCACTAGAACCCAACTGTCCTGACTCTTGCTATAAAACTTGTTACCCTACAATAGTATTTCAAAAATTTTAAGCCAATAGAATCCTCTTCCCAAATAAAATCTTCAGTGAAATCACAATATTTAAAACAGCAAGAATGGGGTTGCTGTGTTTGGGTTGGGGGTGAAGGGCCTGGGGCTTCACTGACCCTCCCTCTGAACATGCTACGTCTCTAGAAGAAGAGTGTGGTGGTCTGGGTGTCACATGTCAAATAAGAAACAAATCTGTACTTACTAAGGAAAGACTTTATATAAAACCGTGATTTCATAGTGGGCAGGACTATCGGCAGTAGTCTGAGAATGCTCTGAGAGTAAGATCTGTAAGTATCTCTAGAGTTAGTAAAAGGGGTTTTCTTCTATGGAGAGAAGTAAATAAGGTAAGATAGAACTAGGAGTGGGGAAGTGGGATAAAAAGATGGCACCACCAGATAGTAGACTGGGAATGTTTTACGTAGGCCAACCTGTTACCAGGAGGGACTGTTAGGGAGGGTTGTAGCCTGGCTCAGGCTAAGGGTCTGCTAAAATTCAGGGGACCTGGGAGGAAGGAGAGAAACTTAACCAAAGTTGGATTAACTAGCATTTTGCTTCCACTGATGCATGGGGACAAGCAGTCCAGCTAATCATGTATAAGACAGAGAATGGGAGTTTGGGATCTGTGTCTGGCATTGTCGTAGGTAACAAGGGGCATCTTTGAATCTTCTACATTTCCTGTGAGGAAATATTGCCTAGAGGATGGGGATATTTCTTAACTATTACTATTTTTCAGAGGGGTCCAGTAAAATTCACCATTGTCACACTCTAGGAACACTGTTGCCTGATGCTATGCCACCTTTATATTTTGTGCCTCTAGTTGCATTCCACTCCCTCCTTTTGCTCCACTTCAGGTCATTTTTTTTCTGCATGCCTTGGATCCCAGAAGTCTGCTCTAGTTAAAGAAGCAGTGCATGTGGCTCTGTTGAGAAAACAGGCTAGGGACAAGAAGGCAAGGTACTTCCTTCGTTTTGTTTTCCTGAAGTTGACATTGATTTATGATGGTACCTGAAGCAAGGCATGGGATTCATGTACTGCCATTTTGTGTTGTGAAAAGATACCAGGGGGCTTTTGCAGAGATTTTCTGTGTTAACCTGAGAGAGTCCACCAGGATCTAAAGTATTCTCTTTCCGTCTATAACCACAATAGCATTTGAAAGATATTCATAGTCCAGTTCAAAGTTGTTCTCACATTTACACTCATCCTTCACAGGTCCTTCCTGCTGTTGGATCACCTTTGATGGAATTATGTAAATGCTCTCATATTTGCTTTGTCTCAGCAATCATTTGTAATACTCCTTCCTCTCCCAGCCATAATATGAAGTTCACATCTGTCATACATTTCCTGCATATACACATACACATACATATACATACACACATACATATACTCATACCTAGATTACTCAGTTAAACCAAATCTAGCTGCTCTGGTAAGCACTTTTATCAAAATTTGCATTATGTCTACAGGTGGACTCCGAGCACTGGATTTAAAAATTGTGAGATTTCCAGTGATTAACAAAATGAAGAACAGAGAGAAGGAGAAAATCAATGGGGCTAGACAATGGTTGAGTTAAAGAGTAGGGAGGCAAAGATAACTTCAGGTTATGGAATAGGAAGGTATGATGAATAGGTAGAATGGGATGAAATGTCACAGTTGGGGGCTGAGGAGAGCTTAAAAGCTGGGACAAATAAGCACAGGTGGAAGGAGAGAAATGAAAGGAAACTAAACAAAATTTCCTTTTGTATTTCTTTCAGTGAATGATTTAGACTTTTATATACAGCATCCGTAATCTGATTACATATTAAATTGGTCAAATATTTTGTCATATATATTCTATCTGTATGTATTTATATGGATATATATCCATCTCCATCTCCATAGCTATATCTATATCTATGTCTATCCATGATAATTTTATTAGGAGTTATCTACCATTCTTGCAATGTAGATAGGTCTTGCTAGCCATGCATTAAAGAAAAAAAAAATGGAGGTCTTAGGAAGAATAATGAATTAGGGTAGGGCTGATAAATACACAGAAATGCCAATTATCTCAGGTTCAAGGAAGAACGATGTATACGTTGGGAATAGCAATATAGTATCCTATGGGTAGCACCTTGGTTTGATGGAAACAGTCCTGATTGTGGCCCATTTACCAAGAATATCAGTTATCAGAAGAGATTCTCCCTGTTTTAGAAGTTCTGTTCTAGATTTTCCTTGTAAGACAATCTATGAAGCACTGAACTTTGTGAATTCTAGTGTCTTTATCTTTTATGCTTTAATACAGTAATAATGTCTTATTATCTTTTTATATACAGGGTCTACAAGAGTCACTGGCACATGGTAAGTCTTCAGTGAATACTTCTTGATAACATTTTAAGTCAATTATAATTTATAGCATTTGACAGTTTTATGACAATTTTTTTTTTTTTGTAAGAAAGATACTTACAGTGGACTCCAAACTTTATGAAGTATGTATTGGGAAAAAAAGAGCCATTTTGAACATGTGGCTGCCTTTGAGTCAGGTTTTTCAGTTGTCTCTCCCTACCCCCAAACCCTTTCTATAACAAGGAACATCAGGGGCTGCAGGAGGCAGAGGAAAGGCGAGAATCAGAGGACCCTCATGTTGCTTCCCTTTCATTCATTCCTCTTAACCCAAGCACCCTGTGTCATTTGCAGTATATATAGATATACATCAGCAGTCATGTCAGTGTGGGAGATCTTCTATTCAAGTTACTAGTGATGAACCATACGCTCCTGAAAACCAATTAATGAATTTCCTCACAGTTATATGTTTCTCCTGGGTTTGCCCAAATTGAAGCCTTTGCCCTTATACCCTAACGGTGCCTGCATTCCTGTAGCTCCTTCATGTTCCTACCCAGCTCTCCATCTGCAACGTCACTGCCGTCATCACCCCGCATGGAGCATTGCAGCAGTCTTCCTGCCTGTCCTTTGCTCCCCTCCAAACCACATCCTACTTTGCTCCCAGGGTGATCTTTCCAACCTTGAATCTGCATTTGTTTTCTTTTTTGACACCCAATGGAAATGCTTTGTCATCAGTATATTAAGGAGACAGTCATACGTTTCAGGAATCGCTTAAATTCTGATATCCAGATTTAAGCATGATGAATTTTGAACATACAATTAAAGCTATTCATCAAAACTTGCTAGACTACTGACATTAAATTACAGTTATTTTGGAACATAAGTTAAATGTTTTACAGTGAGCCCAAGGAACATGCTCCTATCTCATTCAAGCAAACTTCCCCTGCTCCATGCATGTCTCTCTTCACCTTCACTTCTAAATTATCCAGCTCCTGCAGCCACACTGGGGCTTATTTATTATGGTGCAAATAGAAGAGGGGAAAACATAACCAGGACTGAGCTACATATTTATTTATTTATAAAATGGCACAGCAGAAGGGAATGCAACTGTAGAAGTGCTTGCTCTCAAGAAGCAACATATTAAGATAAACCCCTTCTTTGGAAAGTTATTCCTATTACTGATACGAGACTAAATGATAGACTGTGCTATCTTCATATAATAGTTGAGGCGATAGAATATATGCAGAAGCATCATAACAAGTCCCATTTAAAACAATTAACTATACAGACTAACACTTCTCTATGAATTAAGGTTATTTCTGATTGCCAGTTAAATACAGTTTTAATTTCAGAGCTTACCGATGAAGCGTCATATACTGAAGTCGATGCATATACCTAAACTAGCATTGCACTCTAAGCAAGTCCATGTATACAGCAAAAAACGATGACAAGATAATGGCCTAAAAAATGCTAATAGGACTTTTCTTTTTTTTAAAGAAAAAGTAGTTTTTACAAATACTAAATTCCGTCTTGCACACTGAAGTCATCGTACATACAGGGCAAAGTCAGAGCTTTTATATTTGAGTTTATTCTTCATTTAACTTTTTAAAACATTATTATAGTTGTGCATTAAAACAAAAATGATAGTTAGTAGCAAGCATATTATGATGACAGTCCTTCATTTATTCACTACTGCATATAAAATGCCAGCAATGAGTATAATTCATGGGCTCCCACTAAGAGGTTTGACACTCATCACCACTTCTGGGTGATGGTCATCTCCCCCTGTGTGTCTCCATTGTAATGGTTCTGTCCTTCCTGATGGGGATCAAAATCCCCCAATTCTACCTGATCCATTTGTTCAGTTTCTTCTACTTGTTTCCTCTCTGGTAGAAGTTTTTTCCAGCAAAGACAGTTGATGATGACAGAGAAAGCCACTCTCAGGAATGTTTACCTTAGATGAGATGATTAGGTGACCCTTTTCCTATGGTCTATGATAAATTGGCATGCCTTCATTTAGTACACACTTGGTATCTCCATGTTTGACAATCTGACCTGGACGGGAGGTGATGAGTATGGTTCGGTTGCCAAGAGTGGGCATTGGCTTTTGGAAGCCACATAGTTCTTCAACCAGTTAGATTGGAAGGGTCTTGTTTTTAACTTGACAAGGAGAAGAACTTTTCAAGTGTATGGGTGTGCATTTGTAGTTTTTTTTAAATTTTTAATATATTTTTTATTGAAGCATATCATTCATACATGACCAGTGTTGGGAGAGAACTTACAAAATAAACATACATAACATTATACAGGGGTCTCATACATCACCCCACCACTGCCACTTCACCATGTTGTAAAACATTTGTTACAATCTATGCAAGAGCATCTTTGAAATATTACTAACTATAGTCCCTTACATTTGGTGTATTTTTCCCCCAGACTATCCTATTTTTTAAAAATATATTTTTATTATAGAGGTTGTGAACTTATAAAACAGCATATGTGTAGAATTCTTATACAATACCCCTTTACCAATACACTACACAATGGTGGAACATTTGTTACAGATTATGCGATATCATCTGACTTTTGCCACCAACCATGGTCCATAGGGTACAGTAGGCACATTTTTTCCATACACCTGCATCATCAACACAGTATATCTTTGGCATTGATGCAAGAATATTATAGTATTGCTGTTAACCACAGCCTTATAGGTTACACCAATAGTTGTTTTCCCATGCTTCTCCACATTCCCACCACCCTGCAATAGTGATGTACATCTGCTCTAGCTTATTAAAATTAATTAATGTTAATTTTAATTAATTAAAATTTTTAATTACAATTTCTACATACATTAAGCAACAGTAGTCCTTCTCAACCCTCCTCTTAGCTCCTAATAACCTATACTCTAGGTTTTGACTCCATGTGCGTATTCTTTGTATTTAGTTCATATAAATGAAACCATGCAATATTTGTCCTTTTGTGTCTGGCTTACTTCACTTAGTATAATGTCTTCAAAATTCATCCATATTATTATATGTCCCAGTTTCATTTCTTCTTACTGAAGCATAGTATTCCATCATATGTATATACCACATTTTGTTTATCCATTCATTAGTTGATGGATATTTGGGTAGTTTCCATTTTTTGGCATTTGTGAATAACACTGCCATGAATATCAGTGTGCAGACATCTGTTTGTGGCATAGTTTTTAGTTCTTCTGGATATATTCCTAGTAGAGGATTTGCTGGATCATATGGAAGTTCTATGTTTAGCTTCCTGAGGAACCACCAAACTGTCTTCCACAGAGGCTGCACCATTTTACAATCACACCAACAGTGAAGGGGTGTTCTTATTTCTCCATATCCTCTACAGCACTTATTGTTGTCTGCTTTTTAATAATGGCCATTGTATGCTGTGTTAGATGATATCTCATTGTTGTTTTGATTTGCATTTCCCTAATAGCTAGTGATATGGAACATTTTTTCATGTGCTTTTTGGCCATTTGTATTTCCTCTTTAAGAAATGTCTATTTAAATCTTTTGCCAATTTTTAAATTGGATTCTTGCTCTTTTATTGTTGAGTTGTATGATTTCTTTATATAGAAAGGAAATTAAACCCTATTGGATATGTGGTTTCCAAATATTTTCTCCCCTTGAGTGAACTACCTTTTTGCCTTCTTGATGAAGTCCTTTGAATCACAGAAGTGTTTAAGTTTGAGGAGGTTCCATTTATACATGTTTTCTTTCATTGTTCATGCTTTCAGTGTAAGGTTTAAGAATCTGCCATCTACCACTTAAAGATGTTTTCCTACATTTTCTTCTAGGAGCTTTATGGTACTTGCTTTTATATTTAGGTTTTTGATCCATTTTGAATTAATTTTTCTATAAGGTGTGAAATAGGGGTCTTCTTTCTTTCTTTTGGCTATGGATTTTCAGTTCTCTCAGCACCATTTGTTGAATAGACTGTTCTGCCCCAGCTGGGTGGGTTTGACAGGTTTGCCAAAATTCACGTGGCCATAGATGTGAGGGTCTGTTTCTGAACTATCAATTGGGTTCCATTGGTCTATGTGTCTATCTTTATGCCAATACCATGCTGTTTTTACCACTGTAGCTAGGTAATATGATTTAAAATCTGGAAATGAGAGTCCTCCAACTTCACTTTTCCTTTTTAAGATGTTTCTGACTATTCAGGATCTCTTACTCTTCCATATAAATTTGATATTTTGTTTTAAAAATTCTGGTGAAATTTTATTGAGATTGTATTGTCTGTTTATATTAATTTTGGTAGAACTGACATCTTTATGATATTTAGTCTTCCAATCCATGAGCTTGGGATGTTTTTCCAATCATTTAGGTCTTTTAAAATTTCTTTTAGCAATGCATTATAGTTTTCTGAATATATGTACTTTACATCCTTGCTTAAGTTTATTCCTAAATATTTTATTCTTTTAGTTTCTATTGTAAATGGAATTTTTTTTTTCTGACTTCCACCTCAGATAGCGCATTACTAGTGCATAGAAACACCACTGATTTTTGTGTATTGATCTTGTATCCTGACACTACTGAAATCATTTATTAACTCAAACATCTTTGTTGTAGATTTTCTGGGACTTTTTAGATAGAGGATCATATCATGCAAACAGTGAATTTTACTTCTTCCTTTCCAATTTGGATGCCTTTTATTTCTTTTTCTTGCCTGATTGCTCTAGCTAGAACCTCTAGCACCATATTGAACAACAGTGGTGACAATAGGCATCCTTGTCATTTCCCTGATATCAATGGAAAAGTTTTCCATCTTTCACCATTGAGTACAATGTTAACTGTGGATTTTTCATATATGGCCTTTATCATGTTGAGAAAGTTTCCTTCAATTCCTATCTTTTGTAGTATCTTTATCAAGAAGGGATGCTGTATTTTGTCAAATGCTTTTTCTGTGTCAATTGATAAGATCATCTGATTATTCTTCTTTGATTTCTTAATATGCTCTATTATGCTGATTGATTTTCTTATATAAACCACCCTTGCATGCTTGGTATAAAACCCACTCGATCATGATGAATAATTGTTTTAATGTGTTGGATTTGATTAGCAATATTTTATTGAGGATTTTTGCATCTGTATTCATTAGAGAAATGAGTCTTTTCTTTTTTTGTAATACTTTTATCTGGCTTTGGTATTAGGGTGATAATGTCTTCATAGAATGAGTGTGGTAGTCTTCCTTCTTGTTCAATTTTTTGGAAGGGCTTGAGTAAGATTGGTATTAAATCTTTGAATGCTTGGTAGAACTCACCTGTGAAACCATCTGGTCCTGGGCTTTTCATTTTAGGGGACTGTTTGATGACTGTTTCAATCTCTTGTGATTGGTTTGTTGAGGTCTTCTATTTCTTCTGGGGTCAGTGCAGGTGGTTTATATGTTCCTAGGAATTTTTCCATTTCATCTACGTTGTCTAGTATTTTGGCATAAAGTTGTTCATAGTATTCTCTCATGATCTCTCTTATTTCTGTGGGGTCAGTAGTAATATTCCTGTTTCCATTTCTTATTTAATTTATTTGCATCTTCTCTCTTTTTTTCTTAGTCAGTCTAACTAAGGGTTTGTCAATTTTGTTAATCTCAAAGAACCAACTTTTGGTTTTGTTAATTCTATTGTTTTTTTGTTCTCAGTTTCATTTATTTCTGCTCTGATCTTATTATTTCATTCCTTCTACTAACTTTGGAATTAGTTTGCTGTTCTTTTTTTAGTTCCTGTAGCTGTGTAGTTAGGTCATTGACTTTAGCTCTTTCTTTTTTTTAATGCAAGCATTGAGAGTTATAAAGTTTCCTCTTAACACTGCCTTTACTGCATCCCATAGGTTCTGATAGGTTGTATTCTCACTGTCATTTGTCTTGAGATATTTACTGATTTCTCTTGAAATTTTTTCTTTGACTCACTGATTATTTAAGACTGTGTTGTTTAATCTCCATGTATGTGAATTTTCCCTTTTTCTGCCACTTGTCGACTTCCAACTTTTTTCTACTATGATAAGAGAAAGTGCTTTGAATAAATTCAGTTTTGTTGACTTTATTGAGATCTGATTTGTGATGCAACATATGGTCTATCCTGGAGAAAGATCCATGAGCATTTGAAAAGAAGAATCCTGCTGTTTTGGGTGCAATGTTCTGTATATGTCTATTAGGTTTAGTCCATTTATCATATTATTCAAGATCTCTGTTTTTCTACTGATCCTCCATCCAGATGTTCCATCTAGCGCTGAGAGTGGTATATTGAAGTCTCCAACTATTATTGCAGTGATGTCTATTTCTCTTTTCAGTTTTGCCAGTGTTTGCCTCATGTATCTTGGGGCATTCCTGGTTAGGTGCATGTACATTTATGATTGTTATTTCTTCCTCATGAATCATCCCTTTATTAGTATGTAATGTCCTTCCTTGTCTCTAATAACAGTTTTGCTTTTAGTGTCTATATCATCTGATATAAGTATAGGTCCCCCAGCTTTTTCTTTTTGTTCTTTTTGGTTATTGCATACATGGTATATCTTTTTCTAACCTTTCACTTTCAATCTGTTGGTATCCTTGGGTATAAGGTGGGTCTCTTGCTGACAGCATATTGATGGCTTATATTTTCTCATCCATTCTGCTGTCTGTGTCTTTTGATTGGGGAGTATAATCCATTAACATTCAATGTTATTACTGTAAAGGCAGTTCTTATTTCATCCATTTTGATCTTTGCATTTTATCTGTCATTTTATTTTTGACACTTTTAATTACCGCTACTGTAAGAGCAATCATTTCTAGACAATCTTCCAAGTCTCTCTCTCCTATCTTTTCTTTTCAGAGTATAACACTCCCTTTAGTATTTGCTGCAAAGCTGATCTTTTTGTTATAAACTCTCACAGTTTCTGTTTATCTGTGAATATTCTAATCTCACCTTCATTTTTGACAGATAATCTTGCAGGATATAAAATTCTTGGTTGGCAGTTTTTCTCTTGCAGTGTCTTAAATATATCATACCACTGCCTTCTTGCCTCCATGGTTTCTGATGAGAAATCAGCACTTAATTTTATTGGGTGTCACTTATATGTTATGGATTGCTTTTCTT
This sequence comes from Dasypus novemcinctus, assembly GCF_030445035.2. NCBI lineage: Eukaryota > Metazoa > Chordata > Mammalia > Cingulata > Dasypodidae > Dasypus > Dasypus novemcinctus. The sequence continues at coordinate 56,043,795 of NC_080694.1, read as the reverse complement.
TTGCTGCTCTCAGAATTCTCTTATTGTCTTTGGCATTCTGATTAGTATGTGTCTCAGAGTTGGTCTATTCAGATTTATTTGGATGGGAGTACATGGTGTTTCTTGGAAACAGATACATATGTCCTTCAATAGGGTTGGGAAATTTCCCACTAATATTCCTTCGAATATTCCCTCTGCCTTTTTCCCCTTCTCTTCTCCTTCTGGGATATCCATGACACATATGTTTGCATGTCTCTTGCTGTCATTTAGTTCCCTTTTACTTTGTTCAATTTTTTTCATTCTTTTCCTCATCTGTACTTTTGTATGTTCACTTTCAGAGGCCATGTCTTCAAGCTCACCCATCCTTTCTTCTGCTTCCTCAAGTCAGCTGTTATATACCTCCTGTGTATTTTTAATTTGATTTATTTCACCTTTCATTCCCATAAGTTCTGCAATTTTTCTATGTATGCTTTCAAATTCTTCTTTGTGTTCCCCCAGTGGCTTCTTAATATCCTTAATCTCTTTAGCCATCTCACTGAATTTATTAAGGAGATTTGTTTGAACATCTATGATTAGTTGCCTCAACTCCTGTAGGTCATCTGCAAGCTTATTTTGTTCCTTTTTAACTGGGCCATATCTTCCTATTTCTTGGTATGGATTGTAATTTTTTGTTGGTGCTTTCACGTCTGGCTTGCTAGATATATTTATTCTGGGTGCAGTTTCTCCCTTTAGTTTTGGGCTTTCTTGTCTTTTCTCCCTTGCTCATTGTGTAGTAAGAGTCGAGGATGTAGTTGGTGCTGTAAGCTATGGAGGCTAAAGCTGCCCACATTGACCCATGAATTGATGAACCTTCTTTCACCATTCTCCTCTGTTAGGGGTAGGGACAGGGCTGCAGCCATGCATAATAATCCAAGTTGGGCAGGACAAGACTGTCTGTAGTTCCCCAGAGAGACTGAAAGACCACCCTACCTTGGGTGGGGATGGAGCTATAGTTGTGGGTAACAATCTCTGCTGTGTGGGTCAAAAATGAACACAGTTACCCAGGTAAACGGATGAAGCACCAGAGGCCCCTCCTGTTGGGGGTGGGAATGGATCCTCTAGCGTGTCCAACAATCTAATCTTTGTGGACTGAATACATCTGCAGTTGCCCTGAGAAACTGAAGGAGTTCTGTCCCTCCTGCCCTTTAGGGGGTGGAAACAGAACCACCAATGACCAACATTTCAATCCCTGTAGGCTGAACATACCCTCCATTGCCTGGAGAGGGTGAAGGTGAGGAAGCACCAGCCCCCTCCTATCCTATTAGGGTGAGGGGTTGGATCCATAGGCACCCAACAGTTCAGTCCCTGTAGGCCAAAAGTACCCACCATTGTCTGGAGAGGCTGTGAAGACTCCAGATTCCTCCTATTGGGAGTGGGGGTAGATCCACAGGTGTCCAACAGTCTAGTTTGTGCAGGCAGAAAGTGTCTGCCATTGTCCAGAAAGGCTGTGGAAGCACCAGCCTCCTCCTTTCCCATTGGGGGGTGAGGGTGGATTCATAAGTACATACCAGTCCAGGCTGTGTGGGCCAAAAACACCTGCAGTTACCCAGAGATGCTGGGCAAACACAGCCCCCCTCTCTTGTCCTATTGGGGAGGAGGGTAGAGCCACAGATGCCCAAAAGTCAAGTTCATGTAGGCCAAAAGTCCCTGAAGCTGCCCTGAGAGGCTGAGGGAATACCTGCCCCCCTTCTATCTTATGGGGGGGGTGGGGCTGAGGTGGAGATGGACTCAAAGGTGCTCAGCAAACCAGTTCGTATGGGCTGAAAATGCCTGCTGTTGCCCAGAGAGGCCAAGGATACGCAGCACCTCTCCTATCCTATTGGGGAGTGGGGATGCAGCCCCAGGTGACTATTCAGTCTGTGCCTGGTCAGAGCATCTGTAGAGCCTGGTGCAGGTCCTGTAGCTTCCTCTCTGCTGGAGTTGGGGCTGGAGCCTAGGCCAGGGCTGCAGGCTGATCTTGGTGTAAAGAAGCCAGTCCCTAACTTCACTGGATTCCCAGTGGGCCAGGCTCCCCCTCATGCCAGGAGTGGAGTCAAAATGGTGACTACCAGACTCTTTCCAACTTGGACAGGCTCAAAGTTTAGCTGTCTCTAGGATTATACTTTAACCAGCTAAGTCCACTAATCAGTAGCTGAGGTTGGTGGGCAACTGTCTCTTCCTCCACTAATTATGGGAAATGGAGCTTCTAACTCCAGCATGGAACAGCTCCTGAGGTGGCTTGTGCCCCTAGTGTAGGATGGGTATCTGCCTCTGCGTGTTGTTTGCAGTTTCCCAGAGAGGTGGTGCAGGCCCCCCAGCTTCCTCCCTGCCAGAGGTGGGGCTGGGGTCTAGGCTGGAGCTGCAATTTGATCTGGGTGGAAAGAAGCTGGTCTGCCCCGAGCACTGGGATTTTCAGTCTGCCCCGCTTCCCCTCGTGCCGGGGTGGAATCAAAATGGTGACTACCGGCTTTCAGACATGGATAGGCTCAAAGTTTAGCTGTTCCTGGGGTTATACAGTGATTTTACTAATCAGTAGTTGCAGTTGGTGCCAGACCACATTTTCCTCCCCTGTTTTTTGGGAAGTGGAGCTTCCAACTCCTGCCACAGAATAGCTCCCGAGGCAGCTTGCTCCATAGGCACCATCCTCCACGGTGGTCCTCCTTCCATAGTTTCAAGGATACTATGGATACTCTTCTGGCTGGGCAGGGAAGTGGACTTGGCCCAGTGGTTAGGGCATCCGTCTACCACATGGGAAGTCCGTGGTTCAAACCCCAGGCCTCCTTGACCCGTGTGGGGCTGGCCCATGTGCAGTGCTGATGTGCGCAAGGAGTGCTGTGCCACGCAGGGGTATCCCCCGCGTAGGGGAGCCCCACGCGCAAGGAGTGTGCCCCGTAAGGAGAGCCGCCCAGTGCGAAAGAAAGTGCAGCCTGCCCAGGAATGGCGCTGCACACACGGAGAGCTGACGCAGCAAGATGACGCAACAAAAAGAAACACAGATTCCCGGTGCCACCTGACAAGAATAGAAGTGGACATAGAAGAACACACAGTGAATGGACACAGAAAGCAGACAACTGGGGGGGGGGGGGGGGGAGAGAAATAAATAAAAAATAAATCTTAAAAAAAGAAAAAGATAGCTCTGGGCAATTACTAACTTTCCTGCAGCACTCCAAGAGCTCTTTACTCTGCTGCTGCCATCTTGACTTCCCCTCCTGCATTTGTTTTTTATCTGCTCCAAATTCTTCATCAAGTCACCATCATCTACAGGATAAAATCCAAATCCTGGCCACTGTCAAACTGTTATTATCCTCATGTCCTACCCTCACATTTTACCTTGCTGCTACTGCTATCACCTTGGAGGTCTTCCGCATTTTCATATTGTTAGTCTTGGCTGATAATGACTCCCCCTTGTTCTGTCTGGTAATCTCTATTAATTTTTCAAATCCCAGCTCAAAAGCTGCCTCTTCTCCAAAACCATCCCTCATGGCTCTAGCTAGGCTTCCATTTTCTTCTGCTTTACTGTGGTTCTGATAAAATTGGACATAATGCTACTATAAAACCTCATACGATGTTGAAATTATTTTATGCATATCTATATTACCTCCTGAATGATGAGTTTCTTACAGTTACCATCCACAATTGAAAATGGTCTTATATTGATGGGTCATGAGTTATCTTAGACCTGGGAAAGTTATTGAGAAGTATTATATCTCTTTCTGAAAAATGGTACTTAACAGTAGTTAGCAGTAGTAAGGGGACATGAAGTGCTCTCTGCCCTCCTCTTCATACCCTTGCCTTTTCCCCATGGTGGCCCACTTTAATTTAGGAAAGGACATTTTCCTTTCAGAGTGGTTGTGCCTCTGACATTGACCTGCTATGCAGGGCTCCCAGAGGGGTAGCCAGCTCCTCTGGAGGACATATTATGAGCAAGAAGAAATCAAGGGAAACTCAATCACTGTACCAGGATGCGAGATGAGAAAGGAAGGGGAAGGAAAAAAGGAAGTAATAGGTCAAGGATGATGATGCTTACCACTGCTAGACCCTGGTTTTGGCTGTTAAAGCAACCAAGTCGATTTCCCAAGTCTTGCTGCCAGCTTTCCAGCTCTTAAGTAAATTCAGATTCGTGAAATGAGAAAGACTTGGGATAGACAGCATGACTGTGACACCACAGATTCCATAGATTTTCTTAGACTCCACTTCACTCATTCTCTTAATTTCCTCATTTTCTGTTTCAGTTCTGTTAAATTAGTCACAAGAAATCAGTCACTGGGACGAGGTATTTGAGAAGGAACCTTCTTTCCTCCCTACTTTCTTGAAAATACTTGCACACATCAAAACATTTGCTCTAGATTGGAGATATTTAAGGATTCAAAGTTGTGTAAAGATGATATCATTTTATGATTTTCTCTTTTGGGGGGAGCTGGAGGGAAGAGTAGGAAATATGGATGAACATCTTACATGACCTTTGTCTGAATCACCCGTTTGCTCATGATGGCTTGTGTGGGAGCAAGATGGATACACACTCTTTCAGCTGACCAAATTCCCTGTAATATGTAGAGCAGAAACCTTCCAGTTGTCTTGTAATTAAAGTTGAAACTGGGCTGCTGGCTCCTTGCCTGCTGAGTGAGCTAATCTGTGCCTGTGTACACCCAACTATAAATGATAGTTCTCAAGGCCGCCTGCCTATTTGCTCAGCCTGGTCTCCATTTCCAAGTTATTATTTCTTGGTGTCTTCTGGGTTAAATTAAGCCTGTTTGTCTACTACTGCTGAGGTAAGTTAACTTTATGGGTCATGAGTTTTCCTCCAGGCATCCTGCCAGAAATGTCATGTATAAAGGATGAAAGACTGTAAATGAAGACGGGTGTGCGGGTGGGATGGAGGAATCTCAAAGTTTCTGGCTGATGCAAGTCCAGGAGTTTTCAGGACATGAGTAATTCTGTGTCTTTTAAAGGTCAACCTATAAACATGGAAGTTTCTAGTGAACAGATATAGCTAGAATTCAAGGAGAAAACTCAGGAATAGCAAGCCGTGATTTGTTGCCTTTATAGAATAAGGTCAGCATGATTTCACTGTAGCCCTGAGTGGATGTATTTCTTAAGAATTATCTACTCTGCTTTAGGATTTAAGGAGGATGACTCCCAGCAGTCATGGACAGGGTTTTAGGGAATCAGTGTGCTGGGACTTGGCAGCCAAATTATATCTTCTTAATTTTAACAACCACTCTATAAGGTAAGTATTATTGGTCTCGTTTTACCTATGAGAAAAAAATGCTCGTATGGGCTGAGAGATGTACCCATAGAAATAAGTTATAGGCCTAGCATTCAAATTCCATTCTGTCTTACCCCAAAGCCAAACTCTTTGCACCACACCGTTGATCTTTATTTGGCTAAAAAGGATTTTTTCCTCTAATTGCTTACTCTGGTTTCAACGGTGATCTTTATGTCTGGGGGAAATACGTCACTGACCACAAAACCTAAAAATTATTAAACGCGTCAGTGTTTAGGCTATTTGCTGACTCTGATGAAATAGGCACCAAGCCATTGTTTTGGTGAGGGTGAAGAAATTGGCTGATTGAGTGTATGAAGCATAGATAGGTGGTAATTGCTTACCCATTCCTCATTAGACTACAGGGCCATGGACAAATGATTCAGCTCTGAGTTAATATTAAATGAGAAACAAAAAAATAATCTATGTCTGACACTCCACTTCCTCCCCTACCATCTACTTCCCAACCCAAGATAGATTCTGATTCATTTAATCTGGAGTATATATTGGGAATCAGTCTCTCTCTCCCTCTCTCTCTTTTTTTTTTTTTTAAGTTTCTTACATGATTCTAAAATGCAGCCAGGGTTGAAAACTGAATTGGAAAACTGAGCCAGGAAGGGAAAGACAGGAAGTGGTACTCAGTCTTATTCCAAAGTAGCTAAATTGATCAATAAAAATTTGGGAAAAGGATGCAAAAAGACTGTTCATTGTTTTAGCTTCAAGAGAAGTTTTGCAAAACCATGACACATTAGTTGCTCCCCACAGAAATTAATAAAGCTCAGTTGTGGAAACTTTATTGAATTCAATAAAATTCATGTATTTTATGAATACATGCATGAGAAATTTATCTATTTCTCAGTACATGAGGATACAAAAACCAAACAGACTTTCTATGAGGAATTTAATATCTGGTAGAGGGGATAAAATACGGACATAAATAACTTGGACTACCATATAAATTTTGTCGAGCATGTCAAAAATTTTTCCATGAATTATAATACGGACAACTATATTGTTCCAAGGAGAAGGACTGGAATGTGCAAAGGATTAGGGACATCAGAAAGCAAGGCATGTTTGGAAAAAGCATGTAGATCAGTGTGACTGGAATATGCGGATCAAAGAATGAAATAGTGAGAGTTGTGATTGGAAAGGGACAAGAACTAGGACACTGTTGTATTTTCTCTCATATCTACCTCCAAAGGCACACACAGTTATCTTTCTCTTTCATTTTTTCCTCTTCATCTTCTCTCTCTTTTTTTAATCGACTATAATAATTAGATTATTAATATTGACAATATCAATATAATAGCTTCCATTTTGGTTCTTTCTAACTGCTAGACACTATTTCAAGAAATTCATAAGAATGATCCCAGTCTCTCATTTTTCATAACAATCCTAAAAGCAAGGTAGTATTATCATTCTCATTTTACATACGAGGAACCAGAGGCCCACGGGCATGAAGCTAGCAAGAAGCAGAAGTGAATAAAAAGGAAGCAGGTCCATGCATCGGAGGACATAGGTGTGGAGCTCTAGAAATTAGGCAGAGTGGCCTGGGAATTAAGAACACTGTGTGTGTGTCAGGGAGTGAAGGGCAGGAGAACACTGTCATGCCCCTGGGATGCAAAGACATGCTCTTTTCTTCCTTTCTCTCCCGTCTAACCAAGGGGGCCACAGTGAAATCAAAGCACGGAGCTATGCAGAGCACCTACCTTCGTGGACTGCGAGGCAGATTCACAGCTGACGCTGGCTTTTAGAATACATTTCTTTGCATTGCCTCTGAATGGAAAAATTTTTACCTTTTATGGATGTCAGTTAATAGAGAGGAATGATTTGGAAGTATGTTAAGACGAGTAACATGTGAACGAATGGTTGAATTTTATTTTATTGGTTTGGAAGAGGAAAGAATTCAGGCGGGGCTCCCAGCACAGTGAGTTAGAGCACGGCCTTCTCAACCAGATAGGCCCTGGGGCTGAATCCGGGCTCCTAAGTCTGCTTGCTGTTCCACCCTGACCAGCTACATAAACTCACTGCTTTATTTGTTAATGGCTGCCCAAGCAATGTATCAGACATCAGTTGGCTTTTACAATGGGGATTTATTAACTTGCCAGCTTACAGATCTGACTGTGAAAGTTCCAAATCAAGGCATCCTCATCAGATGCTTTGCCCCTGAGCTGCAGCAGGGGCCATCAGGACCACGTAGCATCTGCTCATCTCACCCTCTCCTCTGGCCTCGTTGCTTTCAGCTTCTGGCTAAAGGAGCTTCCTTTCAGCTTCTAGGTTCTGCTGATTTCAGCTTCCGGCTCCTCGGGGACTTTTCTCTCAGCTTCTGGGTGTTTCTGACTGAGCTCTTTTGTGTCTCTGCAGGTTTCTCCCCTTTATAAAGGACTCCAGTAAGAGGATTACGACCCACCCTGGGTCACGTAATCTAATCAAAGGCCTTTAACTGGAGTCATGTAATGAAAGATCCCACCTACAACAGGCCTACATGCCCAGCAACGGATTAGCTCTAAGGACATGACCTTCTGGGGTCCACCCAGCTTCAAATTGTCAAATTTACCAAGTTTCTTTTTTGTTTGTTTGTTTGTAAAATAGGGATTACATGGCTAAATTGACTATTTTCCAGTCATTGTGCTGTACTGCTTTCAACAGCATCCACCCATACAGGAGATCAAGGAATTAAGGCACCTCCTATTTCAGTGCCAGATTTTTAGATAAGCATATAATGACTCAAATGCTGTTTAAACTCAAATCTCTACCCTAGCTAAGAAACCTGTTAAAGAGCAAGAAGGGTGCCTGCAACTTTATGAAAGAGAGTAATCTCTAAATGCCTCTTCCCACACTTGAAACTGCTAACAGCAGCAAGGTAGAAGAAACAGTACCCTCCTTTTGTTCCTCCTTGAGCTCAGCATCACAAGTGAATTTGGCTCTAAAGACTCCTCATAAGGCTTCACAAATTGATTCCTCCTGACTGCAAAGCAACTGGTCCTGATTTGCGGTATGTTCCCTCTGTGGATTACAGTCCTGGTGGAGCTCTAAAAAGAAATGGTGTGTTTGCTTTTCTAAAAAAAAGGATTTGACAAATGTCCCAGATTCACCCATGGAACCATTGTAACCTTGGCCCTCTGGTCGATTAGGTCCCAAAGCCTTCAAGGATGAATGTGCCATTCAGACTGCCACATAACTCAAGTGCGGAAACAATTTTTAAAAATAGAAGAGTAATACAGTATCACCCTTCAGAATGAACTGCTTCGTGACTACCTTATATTTTATAGAGCTCTTGAGTTTACAAATGGCCTGCATATATGTTAATCACACCAAAATTTCTAGGAGAGAGGCAGGGAGGTTACTGGCATCTATTTTTTTTAAGATTTATTTATTTATTTATTTTTCTCCCCTCTCCCCTCCACCGCCCCGGTTGTCTGTTCTCTGTGTCTATTTGCTGCGTCTTCTTCTTTGTCTGCTTCTGCTGTTGTCAGCAGCACGGGAATCTGTGTTTCTTTTTGTTGTGTCATCTTGTTGTGTCAGCTCTCCATGTGTGTGCTGTGCCATTCTTAGGCAGGCTGCACTTTCTTTCACACTGGGCGACTCTCCTTATGGGGTGCACTCCTTGCACGTGGGGCTCCCCTACATGGGGGACACCCCTGCGTGGCATGGCACTCCTTACGTGTATCAGCACTGCGCATGGGCCAGCTCCACATGGGTTAAGGAGGCCCGGGATTTGAACTGCGGACCTCCCATGTAGTAGACAGACGCCCTAACCTCTGGGCCAAGTCTGCTTCCTATGGCATCTATTTTTGAGATGAGGAAAGACCTACTGAGGGTGGTAAATTGATCTTTCTAAGCTGACTCAGCTATTATCTATGTAAAAGAGTTCAACAAGTCTTGTAGTTTTGGACTCACTGTTTTTATATAAACCGACAGTTTACAAATGTAAATAAAACAAACCACACTTATTTCGCTGGGATTTGTGTAGGCACTAAAAATAAGAAGCAAACTCCATTCATTGAAAATCAATTTGCCAAATGCTCCGTTTTGCTGATTTTAATCGTATGTCAATTGTGTATTTCATCTATATGTTTTATGAAGAACAAAGTCAAAAATATAAAATGCATTTTTCTAAACATTAACAGAAATGTTTGTCAGCTATCAGAGAAATCAAAGGATCTTTAGAAAAAGTGAACATATTAGCCCAACAGAAATCCATTAAAAAAAATGGAAATTTTCCACCTCTAATGGGAAATTAAATTTCAAGGAGATGAAACTATTTGAGCTCTTTCTAGTAAATTAAAATGTAATACAATGACAAGGTATAGAATTTATATCCACAAATATCTGAAAGAAATCAGAATTTTTACTTAATTGAAATGGAACATATACAAAATATATATTTTCCCAGGGAGATGCTAGTACAATAGCAAAAATGTGCTATTGTGTTTAAATGTGTCAGTCTGGGGATACAATAAACAGGCTTAGTCTCTTCTTTCATGACCCTAGAAGTCTCATGGGGGGGTGGGGTTAGATCTTAATCAAATGATCACACTTAAGAATGCATAAGCCTAAACAAAAGAAAGGAAGTAACAAAGGAAAATAAGGAGAAAAGAAGATCAAGGAGGGTTTCCCTGTAGAAGTGACACATGGAGGTGTAAAAGTTAATTGAGGAAGTCTGAAAATACATCCACAGCATAATTTTTAGTTACTCTTTTCCCTTTTATTAATAGGCTCTCAAAGCTTCCTTGCCATATTTATTTTTATTTGTCAGAAATACTTGCTTGCCACATGCTTTTCATTTTCTTTTATCCAGGATCCTATAATGTAAATTCATTAATTGTGCTGTTAGAAATCATTTGTATGACAAATTGTCAATTTTTCAGATGGTTGCCATAGCTTATTTAGCTGGTCTTCAGTTAACTTAAAGGGGCAGATTGAATACATCTATTTGATTGAATTAGTTGTTGACTTTTGATAATAATCAGCTCTACCACTGGTATCTCAAAACCATACTACAACGTGGTGGCTTTTTCTATTTCTGTTCCTCACTTGAAGAATAGGGTTAAATATATTTTTCCATTCAAATTGGTAAAGATGATAAAATAACAATATCTAGGCAACTCTGCCAAAATAAAGAACATCAAGTCTTTATAAGAATGGTGATAAAAATATTACCAATTGGAAATTTTGTCTATAATATTATTCAAATCCTCATCTCTTTAACCAATGAAAATGTATTTTCTAATTTTCCTTTTTGGTAAATGATTTTTTTCAATTTACCTGATTTCCAGGAAACCCAAATAAGCAAACAAAAAAGAACAACGGCACCCAAAGTACATTATTAAATTGCTCCATTTGGCAGGTATACTAGTTCTCTATTTAGCCTTTTCTTGAAGCTAAGTTGTCTTTAAGATAATCATACTTTCATTGGCAAGAATAGCATTCACTGAAATTTGCATACTTTATAGGCTCACAGCACATACAAAATATATTTTCCTCATGGAGATTCTAGTACAATTGCATAAAATGTTATTGTGTTAAAATATGTGGTATTATTGTGCAAAATTGCTGTTTTTACTTTTGTTCTCTAGGTTTTTAGCATTTATAAATGTTTCTTTAAATTAAATGACATAACTTCATAATTATCATGAGGCTGTTTTAAATTCTAACCAAGGCTATCAATTCATGATATATTTCTTGAGTTTTACCTCCTACTGGCATTTGAAACTTTGTCTCATTTTATTTATTTGTATAAATAAAAGAAGATCAATAGCACAACAATGAGAGCGCCAGAACTTATAGCTGCCAATACTCAGCGATTGTTAATTATGTAAGAGAGATAAATTGTAAAAAAAGAGCAATCGTCTTTAAAATGCAGAAATATTAGTTATAGGTAAAGAAGATCAATATGCATTGCTGAAAGATTGATTAAAATAGAAAGGACTATGTATGGCGAATAATATTATAATATTTTTACTACTGTTGGAATCATTTAACAAAAGTGTTCCACAAAAATACCACCACAGAATCAAGATGCTAATGTTATACCTCATTTATTGCCAGCATATTCAGTGACATTTTATAATGTACATCTGTCAGCCAAGAGATATAAATGAATGAGGTGAACCATACAATTTGCCCTCAGGAAGTTCCATTAGAGCCCCCAAAGTATTATATTTATGAGGTCAGAATCAATTAATCAGATAGCTGTATTTGCTTTTCAGCTCAGCAGGCTCTCTGCTCCACCAAACTGTTGCATTTAAAAATCTTTCATATTTGGCAAGAGAGTGGGTTTGTATGTGCTACATAAAAGCTATTTTGTAAATCAATTACTATAGTAACACAGAATGTATTCAGCAATAATTCATGGTCGAAGTGGACAGAATGCAAAATATGTTCTTATCAGAAATGCTTTATCTCAGTAGGAATCCTAACTATTCCTCATGCACCACGGTGGCTTACCTATCCCACGGTTTACTGAATGAAAGGCAATTACGCAAGAAGTACCGGCTTGGGTGTCTCAGCACAGTCGTGCAAGCTTTGGATTCGGCACGGCCATAGGAGGTGGCGGCGGAAGCAGAGTGTGTATTGCTGTCCAAGGCAAACCAAATGCTCTCTGGGTAGAAATGGACAAGGACCATAAGAATTTTATAGTAGGAAAGGCTACTGTTCTGATGAAGAGAGGCCATGTGTAGTTAACCTCAGAGAAGAGAATAAATGACCATTGTTGGATTATTCACAGTGAGTTGCTAGATTCTTGGCTCAAAATGCAGGTCTCAGAGCAATTTTAGAAATGGATGATGACTTAGAGGAATTCTGATGGTAAAATACAGTTTCTCTCTCTCCCTCTTTTTTTTTTTTGCATTACAGAAGAGAGAACACAGACCATGACACAAGACCTGGTGCTCTCTTATAAAAATATCCTTAAAAGAATTATTTTCTATTATTCAGCAACCTGGAGAAATATAGGAAATTATGGCAAGGTTTTTAGGTAATATGAAAACTTTGTTCGGTGATAGTATGGATTTATCAAATCCATACATCTACATTAAGCTCCAGTTTTCTGCCCAGCCATGGCCTCTATATGGTGCAGCTATGTTAGGGTGCTTATGGGTGTGGAGTTGGTGGCTGGGTACAGTTAACCTGTGAGCACTCACAGATACCTCCGAGGTGCAATGAATGCACTCTGCTAAAGTAACCTCGAGAAAGGTAGGCTGCCTTATTATCCTCTCCCCATGGTATTGCATTAAAAGAAAACAAAGTGACTTATCATTAAAGATAGGCAAATAACTATATTTCTAGCTCATCTTTCTGAAACCAACTGAAAAACAGTAAAAAGAATTAATACACAAGACAATAAATAACTCCTTCAATAAAGCTAGGAAGGTCTGAACTATAGTTTCTGTTGTAGAATATAAGCGTCACGTGGGAAGAGATTCTCCTTTGTTGGTTCACCACTATATCCCCAAGCAACTACAGTGCTCAGTAAATATCTGTCCAGTAAATGAACCAAGTTTTTAAGTAATATCATATCACCTTTTAACCTAATTGAATTCAGCGAAGAAGGAGGAAAATCATTTTCTTCATCCCTTTCTTTTTCCATTGTTCAAACTATACAGTATCTGCTGGTCTTCACTTCCCATTGGAAATGGAGGACAAATCCAAAATGGAGAAAGAAACAAATACATGGTCAATTAAACCCTTTTAAGAGTTCAAGGGCACATGCCCTGGTGATATAAAGGTGCTACTGAGGACTTTTCAAGGGTCATTTAGATCATACCCATTTTTTTTTTGCCATATATGCTGACTTCAACTCCTAACCCCACTTAAGCTAGGAACTACTCTGAAATACACAGCCTGGGCACATGCCTATACTAGCTTTAGGTTTTACTAAAGCTAGGTGGTATGAGTTAGAAGTCCCTAATAAATTACCTTTTACATGAAATGACAACAAGGTCTAGGAGTTTAGGTCTCTGTAGCATTTTTTTAAAAAAACGATTTATTTATTTATTTATTTCTCTCTCCTCCCCCCCCCACCTGATTGTCTCTTCTGTGTCTATTTGCTGCTTCTTGTTTCTTTGTCTGCTTCTGTTGTCAGCGGCACGGGCATCTGTGTCTCTTGTTGCGTCATCTTGTTGTGTCAGCTCTCCGTGTGTGCGGCACCATTCTTAGGCAGGCTGCACTTTCTCTTGCACTGGGCAGCTCTCCTTATGGGGCGCACTCGTTGCGCATGGGGCTCCCCTACACAGGGGACACCCCTGTGTGGCAGGTCACTCCTTGCGCGCATCAGCACTGCACATGGGCCAGCTCCACATGGGTCAAGGAGGCCCAGGGTTTGAACCGCGGACCTCCCATGTAGTAGACAGATGCTCTAACCACTGGGCCAAGTCCGCTTCTCTCTGTAGCATATTGAACCTTCCTACCTACCAATGTTAGGAGAGGTGGATTTGAATAAGGAAAGGAGTCCCATCCCCCAAAAGAGGACAAACTAGAATAGAGATTGTTGAAGCCAATCAACTTTAAGCTGTCTGTAAGCATAAGTTTGCAAAGAAAGAGTCAAGTGCCAAATTACCACTTGTATGCAACATACATAACCCCGGAAGACATTCTCATCACCACCTTTGTCATAACGTGGATGCACGGGAACTGAGTTGGCATTTGCTCCCAAGATAGAGTCCAAAGAAGAATTTGTGCATATGAGAAAACACATGCTGAAATGAAGTATCCTTCTCACACTCTCAGCACATATCTCTGGCCCCTTTTCACATTAGAAGGCTTGAGTCCAGGTATCTCTGTGTTAAAATGTGAACGCCAAGTTATTTTCCTTGTGGGAAAATATTCTGACCTTGAGGTGCTACAATTTTTCCAAATAAATTCAAGTTTCTTGGTATTAAATAATTAGCATTCAGAGATATCCATGCTTACCTAACACAGAAAGAACATTTCAATTCTTATTTGTTGCTACAATTCAGGATGTGGGGATATCTTTCCTGATGAATGAGATCATATTTTGATACTAAAGGTATCATCATTTTCTAAGAATATGTTTTTGTATTTCCAGCAGCAAGTATGCATTTACCCCAGATTTGGCGTCTTTTAATCCATAAAAATAATCATGTTTACATTATAATTTTCTACTGTTATAACATTCTGAATTCTTTTTGTTTGGACACAAGTAAAAAGAAAAGTTCTGGTAATATGCCAAAAATATCTGAAATTTTATATTGGAAATGGTGGCTATCTAGGAGAAGGCAAATGTGAAATTGCAACTGGACCAATTTCAATGATCAAAATGTCAATGACAAAGAAATAAAAAAAAAAAAAGAGGAAGGAGAAAGACAGTGAAGCTTAAAAGAGAAAGCTTTGGGCACCAGTACTTTACTATGTTCTACATTTTATTGCTATCTTTCATTGAGAAGAGGGACTCCAGGCACAGTATTAGGTATACTTTTGCTTTCAAATTATCTGCTATTCCTTGGGTCTGGTTTGCATTTTTTCCTTTCCATCTTGTGAGTAATGCTTTCAGCTGATATGGACAGATAAAATATTCTTGATCTGTGTACTTTGGAATCAATTCCAGAATGCACTGGCTGGTAGTCAAAAAGGGAGATGGGAAAGCATATGTTTTTTGATTGGGGATGTTGCATACATGTAAAACAAAGTTTCATAGTAGAGCAAGTTAAATGGAACGTGAGTTAAGATAGGTAATTTGAAAATGTTAATACAAACTAGTAAGCTAAAGGAAATATTCTGTCATTTTTTTGAGTTACTCCGTCTACTACAGTTACTCATGGAAATTATTTTTGTGCCCCTTCTTGAGCCCAGGTTTTGAGCACGAATACTGTTTACTAAGGCTACTAGAACTTCTGAGTAAGTATCTGATACCATGTCCTGAGGCAGAAAAGATAAACGCATACCTGAAATATATTATTGCAGGAAAGCAAAGAAATTTTCAGAGATGTTTGGGGTTATGTTGAAAAGGACAGAGGCCAGCATAAAAGGAAGGCTATTGGTGGCCATGCTGTTAAAATATGAGCCACAGAAAGATAAAAGTCAGTCAACTGGAACAACCTGAGTATGTTAAAGAAGCCATACATATGTAATTATTGTCAAATGAGAACCCTAATGCATTGCCAAGATGTAATATACTTGAGTTTCTAGGATTATCTATAAGAGATTCTATTTATGCAGTGACCTAAATGATATATACCTTGCAATTCAGCTTTAGTCCATCAAAACTTATAAAATATAGAGCTAAAATTTTAATAGAAAAATAAAAACACAGAAAGGCATGTAAAAGATAGAATTCTGCGTCGTGTTTGGCTCTTCTCATGTGTTCTGTGACTAAATGATTGTGGCTCCTTTTTGTGGACTAACTTATACTTTTCCTTCCCAGACTGTAAAATTGTGGTAGTCCTTGAGGAGACAAAATTGAATAGCACTGTGAAATAAAATGTGGTTGTCTGGAAATGAGGGTTTATGTAGAGCACCAGGTCCAAGATCATGGCGTGACAAGAGAGTAACAATTTCAGGGCAGGGGAGGTTGTAATTCATGTCCTTTTTGTTGGGGAAAGAGCCTTTCATACATTTCTATGGGGAGTGGGTGTAGAGCCCCTAAACCACAATCTCTAGTCGCTGCAACCTAAAGACTTCATTTAGGGGCTTGTTTGCTTTGTGAATGCCCTTGTAGTTAGATTCTTTGGAGGCAGGGCATGCATAAAATTACAGGATTTTCTTTCTGGAGCGGTGTGGTAGGATAGGGAAACAATGCTTATTCCTCATTTCTGATGGTTTCTTCCATATGGAGGTAGCGCCTCTTGCTGATGAAAACAGGGCTTCTGTTTTCACCTCAATCCTTCTTTCCCTGGCGCAGGGGAGCAAGCACTTATTTGACTGTTGAGTTTGGAAGGGGAAGACGAGCACGCACCTGCTCTAGGGAGTGGGGTGCCTGTGAGGTGCAGGTGTTTTCTGCTCCTGAACGCCACAAGTCTCCTTTGGGCAGCACCAGCTGTCCCTCTTCAGGGGAGACCTGCTCCAGACCAGCCGTGCCTGCAACCGCACAGAAGTCTGGTTCTGTGATTCGGTATCAGAAGGAGCTCCATCCAAAAAGAAAAACTACATCCAACAACCTATCCTTGATCGATAATGAACAATTAGATGCACCTTTTCACATTTATCATTTTGGAAATTGTAAACAATCAATGAGGTATTAGATTTTTTGAAACATAATATTTTGTTCTCCCATCTACTTTTTTTGTCATATTTCACAATTTGTTCAGATCCCAGGTAGAAGAGAAGGTTACTACTTACTGGGGTTCTGAAAATCCCAACATGTACAGAAATATAGTAAACTCTTAATTAGAGAAGTCAAAATGTTTAACCTGCAGGATGGTTTTATTCTTATCTGGAAAACACTCTCTAATAGGAATTACATTCCAGCTACAGAGCTGCAAGAAAGCTTGAATTTAGTCTGACATAGCAATGAAAAATACATTGGGAACTGCTGAAAGGAATGTGGTACAATTACAGACATGAAACAGAAGTAGGCTAATCTATCAGGGTTAAAAGATATTGTTTCCCATCGCAGTACCTGGTGCTTAATAGTAGACTACTCTTCAGAAGGATGAATTGGGGAGTTGGTATTTTACGTAGTTTAATAACAGAATTACAATAATAAGGTATCCTTTTTTTTCTATTAACACTGAGCTAATATTAAAAGTAATGTGAAAAAAGAAAAAAGGGTATACAGAGAAATATTATGATGGACTCTTATGGAGAGTTAATGAATAAAAAGGAACATTTCAGAGATTAGGGAATATTGAATGGGGAGATTAATCAGAAGTGAAATTCAGGAGGGATGTATCGGACAGAGGGAATTACACAGCATAAATTTAAGCTTGCAGAAATAAAAATAATTAAAATATAATTAATCAGTTGAGGGGAACTATATAATTTAACCCCACTTTGAGTACAAGAAGGGAGAAAAATAAAATAACAACAACAATAAAAAATAAATAAAATAAAACAAGGAGAGAAAACAGGCAGCAAGGATAGACTCTTTATGTTCTACAGATGACAAAATTTTGCAGGTCCAGAGACAGAGGGCAAGTTTAGTAAAATGAAGGTTTCTGCAGTGGCTGCACTGGGCAGAATCCAGAGGACTGTTGCCCTAGCAACACAAGTCCTCCTTGTGTTTATGCCATCATAAGGAGGAAAGCCACTTGCAAATATTAATCATATGTAGAGTCAGAAGTGGTCTCCTTAATCCCACGTGTGCAGAAGTCTTGAAGTCTGGGCTGGGATTTGGGAAGGATTTGTGCCTCAGACAAAGGAAGCAGTCAAGAAAGAGAGAACCTGACCTATGTATCTAACAGCTAACTTGAATTTTTTTTCTGCTTATTTTACCAGTTCCTGTGAGAAAAATGCTAACTTGTATCATTCACTATGATTGTGGATTTGTCTATTTCTCCTAATATATATGCTATGTTATTGAGTGCATACACATTTACAATTGTTCTTTCTGGTGAACTGAACCTTTTATTATGCAGTGAGTATCTTTACCTATATAGTAATGCTTATTGCTTTTTATTGCTAAAATATATTTTATCTGGTAATAATTTACAGATTAGCTAAAAAAATGACATATTTTTTCTGTACTGTAATTTTCAACTTCTGTTTCCTTGTGTCTCTCATAAGCAGCATATAATTGGATTTTTACAAAGTAGTCAGGCAATCTGTGTCATTTAATTGGAGCATTTTAGTACTCATTAATGTAATTACTGGTTTTCTTTGAAGTCCCAAATATGGTCTTGTTCTATATTCTATCTTAAATAATTTCTATTTGTCCAATTTTGTTATATCTATTTTTTGTCTCATTCCATCTGTTGGATTATTCTCATTCTCTTTTCCCTCTTCTACTGGTTTGGAGGTTTTACTCACTTTTTCTTCATTTTCTGACTATCCTAAAATTACAGACACAAACTTATCAGAATCTAAAGTTAATAACCACAAGGACTTAATTATGCCTCAAGCCATTTACTTTCTATATTAGTTGCTATTGTTTTCATGTATTTTAAATCTATCTTGTTTTAGAACTTGCACTAGATTATTAATTTTTATAAAATGGTATTTTAGGTTTTCTTTGCTTCTTTTTCACGTTTTATATATGGTATAACAGCCCAATATATATCTTTGAGAATCTCCTTTCATTGAGTCTGCTGGTGGTAAACTTTTTTTCTTTTATGGAAATTATATATGCCTCATTCTTGAAATCTAATTTTTTTCAAGAATAAAATTCTTGGTTGGCAGTTATTTTCTTTCATATCGAATATCATTAGAATCTCCTTTTTATATTATGACTATTAGAAAAGCAGCTGTATATCTGTCACTTCTTTGAATGTAATTTGTCCTTTTATGTAAAAGATTTAAAGATTGTCTTTTTGTCTTTGGTGTTCTGTAGTTTCACCATAATGAGCCTTGATGTGGATTTCTTTTAAAATCTCCTACTTAAGGGCGGCGGACTTGGCCCAGTGGCTAGGGCATCCATCTACCATATGGGAGGTCCGTGGTTCAAACCCCGGGCCTCTTTGACCAGTGTGGAGCCGGCCCATGCACAGTGCTGATGCATGCAAGGAGTGCTGTGCGAAGCAGGGGTGTCCCCCACGTAGGGGAGCCCCATGCGCTAGGAGTGCGCCCTGTAAGGAGAGCCGCCCAGTGTGAAAGAAAGTGCAGCCTGCCCAGGAATGGTGCCGCACGCACGGAGAGCTGACACAACAAGATGACGCACCAAAGAAAAACACACAGATTCCCGTGCCACTGACAACAACAGAAACAGACAAAGAAGAAGATGCAGCAAATAGGCACAGAGAACAGACAACCAAGGTGGGGGGAGGGGGAGGGGGAGAGAAATAAATAAATAAATAAATCTTTAAAAAAATAAAATAAAATCTCCTACTTAAGATTTATTGCTTTTCCCTCACTCTCTGGATTAATATCTTTAATAAATTGTTATCCAATATTTATTCAAATAGTCTTTCATCTCCATTTCTTGATAGACTTGAAATTAATTGTTCACTATCCTTTCTCACTCTATCCTCTATCTTAACTTCTATTTTCATCTTTTTGTGTTTCTAATGCTGCTCTTTGTATAACTTCCTATGAACACACCTCCAAATTCATCTTCTCTCTCTCTTCAGCTTTATATAATCTGCAAAAAGTTTTCCAGTTAGTTTTGAATTTCAGTTATTATAATTTTGTTTTCTATTTTTCTTTAAAAGGGAACTGCACTTGTTTCTACCTGGCACTTGGGAACAGTGTGTGATCCCCTTGATTTAATGACTTGAGCTAATCTTAGATGTCACAGATTACATGATTACAGACTACAAATCTCTTAGAAGGTAAGCTTCTAGTTGCAGCTTTTCAGTGTTTTCTCTCCCACACACTCACTCCATGTTCTAGGGTCAAGGCCATTTTTTTGGTTGTTTCCTGGGAATAGAGGATCAGCTGGATTGGCTTCTGCTCCATTCTTATACGATGGTACAGCCCTTTCGGATCTCAGCTTTACAATAAGGGATGTCCTATTAAATCACCATTTTGGGGATGCTGGGCATTGTCTTCTCTCACAAATGCTTTAAAGGACCATGGAAACAGGAACTAAAATGATCTAAGTTTGTCAAGTATTCTAGGGCATACCTAACTGTAAAAATTTGCTTGTTTCTCTGAACTTCCAGCTTTGTTTCTAGATCATGTATGTAATTCCTTATTTTTAGCAGCTGTTTCAAGCTTTGAGAAGAAAGCATAGATAAGAATTTTTTATCTAATCCAGGATTTTTGTTGTTTTTAGTAAAGGGTGTATATGGATACCCAACCATATTGTAACAGACAGGGCTGAGAAAGAAGTGAGTAGGGGATGAAAAATTGATATTTCACTAAAATGAAAATCTGGATATCTAGGATTATTGGGGATTTCAGTCAGGTATGCTCTTTTCCTAATCCTATATAATCACAGATGATTAACTCTTGAAACATTTTCATTAGCACAGAAGTGGCCTTAGGCAAAATGTGTTCTTGATCCACTTTGACCAGCAATATTGAGAATTTTTCTTTAATTTCTTATTCAAAACCTATTTCTTTCTCTGAAGTATGTGTATAGCCCAAGTTTACATACATCCTTCCTCATATATGCCTTTGATGTGTCTGCCAAAAGATTACAGACTTTCTGGGATGGGCAAGGGCTTCAGCCAATATAGTATCACCAATAAAGAGGAGAACTCTCTTTTCATGATGTATGTTGTCTTTATTATTCTTAATATCATTGTGTGCGTGTGGTGCTATTTTAGTAAGTAGTTCAATGCAAAAGAGCTTCTCTGGTATTAGGTAAACCATTTTCATATTTATACAAAGGATTTGCCCAGGACCTATGAGAATTCAGATAGTTTTTTCTGGTCTTTCATGATTTTCTACCAAATAATTCAACCCAATTATGTCTTTGATTCATTTATTTTATGATCTGGATATTGTAGAATGAAATTTAACTCCTGATACCTTTGTAGCAAGTATCATTGATTTTCTCTTGTTAATTTCTTGGTTAAAGGAATCAAATGGAAGTGAATTTATTCACTTTACTATTGTGCTCAATATCACTCTAATATTGCCCAGAAAGTAGGTTTTGTTTTCTTTTGTTCAGTCTGAAAACTTGGGGCCCTTTCCCTTGTTTTTTCCCTAGCTATCATAAGTTTCTTCAATATTAATTGCACATTTGTATTGGTTTCCTACTAAATGACCTGTACTAAATTACCACAATCGCCTTTGGCTTAAAACAACTCAAATTTATTCACTAAGTTTTGGAGGTCAGAAGTCTGAAATCCCTTTCCATGGGCCAAAATCAAAGTGTTGGCAGGACCATGTTCCCTCCGAAGGTGCCAGAAAACAATCTTTCCTTGCATTCCTTTGCTCATGGCCCCTTCATCCATTTTCAAAGCCCGTACTGTAGCATCTTGCTTGAGTGGTCACATTGCCTTCTCCGTCTCATCAAATCTCCTTCCCCCTCCCTCTTAAGAAGACACTCATGATTGTATTTAGAGTCTACCTGGGTAATCCAAGGTAATTGCCCCATCTCAAGACCCTTAAATTAATCACATTCTGCAAATCCCCTACCAGGGACTGGGATCTGGGTATCGTTGGAGGGCCTTGTTCAGTCTTCCCCATCAGTCATTCCAGCTGCTGCTTTCCTTAGCTGTTTGTAATGTTTTCAGTTTGCTTTGCTCTAACAAGAAATGGAAGCCATTGTGAGAAGAACCATAAACATTAGTAGAAGAGTAGTAGAATTTACAATGATACTTTCATTTCCCCTTTTCATCATCTGTGGGGTTACCTATTTTGTTTTGTTCTCAGCTCTAATGTCTCATAATTTCAAAAGAAGTAGACTTCAAAAGTTGAAATAACGAATACTCCTTCTGCAATGTTTTTGTTTCTAACTCCATTTTCATCTACTACTGCGAATACAATTCAACAATCTAGGTATTGTGCTTGTTCCCCCTCTCTTGAGATTCCTGATTACTCTGTATATTTATGCCCAACAAGGAGTGCATGTATGGAGTTATAATGTATGTGTCTGGGGTTGGTAAATGGTAGAAAATTAGCTACAGGAGACACACCAAATCTCATTGTCTGACAATAATGAGTACCTGATTTGATACTGATATATAAATTAACAACAAAAACCAAAGTAATCCAGGTCCTTACCCTTCTGCATTACAAAGCAAAATTACAAAAATCAATAGATACTCCAGGCCAGATTGCCACTAACTGCTATGCAAAGGGAGCAAAGGAGACAGTAGCAGTTAGGAAAAGGGCACTATCTTCTCATTCAGGAGTTCAGCCAGTAAAGGTCGGGACTGTGTAGACGCAGGCTCTTCCAGTGAGGCTACAGTCCCACCTTCTGTCTTTTAGCTATTGGCTTGACCTCATCTTATTGATGGTGGTTCTCAGAGGTGAAGTGAACTAGTTCACAGCTAGTTAGTGGCAGAACTGGTTCTGGAGTCCTAGTCTTCCTGCTCCCAATAACTGGATTTTTCCAATGCACTCCAAAGTTAGCCTTTAACCCCAAGGGAAATTCCTCAGTAGTAGAGTACAAAAGATATGGACTCAAACACTTTCATATTTTTACCAAAGATCACTGCTAATCCTCTTGACTTCTCAAGTAAAAATGAGATTAAGGGAATGTGAATATTCTACTGAATTTGTAAAATGCTTCGAAGATTACAGAGACCATAGTTTTTGGTGTTTTAGTTTTTGCCATAACTGCTTTGACAAATTCCACATGCTGGTTGCCTGCTGAACAAAAGGAATTTATTTGCTCATTGTTTGGGAGGCTAGAAGTCCATAATCAAGGTGTCAGCAAGGCCACGCCTTTCCCCAAATTCTCTAGTGTTCCAGTTCTGCCTTGCCACAATCCTTGGTGTTCCTTGGCAAGTGTCTTGGCCTCTGTCACATGGTGATGTCCTTGGTCTCCTCCAGTGTCTTTCTCTGACTTCTGGCCTCTCCCTGTGGCTTTCTTTCTACAAGGTCTCCAGTATTGTGAATTAAGGCGCACCCTGATTCAGTTGGCCACACCTAAATAGGACCTTCAAAGATCTCATTCGCCGGTGAGTCCACACTTTAGCTAATAATACATGTTCTAAGGGTCCTTTCTACAAATGATGAAGGACGTGCCTTTGGTTGAGGTACTGCGATTCAGTCTATCACATTTGGTCCTGGACCAAATAAGCTCTGGATACCTAGCCCCATTTTGTAGAAATCTGAGGCTGGGTATTGCAAGGGATAGGAATTTAATTATTTGCCTATAGTCACACAGTAAGATGTAAACCTGAACTCAAACTAAGGCCTTGACTCCATCGACCTCAGAAAAGGGCATGATGACATCTCAACAACTTGGCCCAACTCGTATGTTAACACAGCTGAAAACACTTAGTTCTCTAAGCAAGGAATTTGGCTTTTTACTGAAAGAGAGGTAGTAAGAAATCCCACATAGGAAACCTCATAACTAGGGTGGCCAGCTGTCCTGGTTTGCCTGGGATGGACGCCTTTCCTGAAATATGGAATTTCAGCAAACACCAGGAATGCCCTTGGCAAACAGGGATGAGTGTGTCAGCCTACTTATCGCACACTTTCAGGTAACTTGCTAAGTGATATCCAGTTTCTCAAGTTTCATAAGTTTGTTATAAACAGCACTGAGTCGTTCATTTTGGTTTGAGAATATTGACTTGAGGAAAACGCTCAGATCTGAAGTTCTTGGGCAAAGTCAGTGTCAGGCTACGTTCTTGTGGTTTGACATCTGTGCTGAGAGCTGGGCTAAATAACTTTTTTTTTAGGGTTTTTTCTTTCATGCTGTTGAGGGCCTTTGGCCTCCAAAAAATTACTTGACCAAAGTAGTTTTTCATTAAAACATCTCTTTCTTATCTGGAAGAAGCAGTCCAGTTTGTCCTTTATTTTTATCCAAGCAATAATTATGTTTTACAAACGCAGAACATTGAATAAATTATAATTGTAAAGAGGCATCAGGTTAACATAATAAAACAATTATTATGTTAACATGATAATACTAGTAAATGCCAGAGGCAAAGGTGGGACCCAGCCTCTGGCACTCTAAGCCAACATTCTTCAATATATTATTCCTAACTCCTTAATATCAATGACGAAGAAATTGTATGATAATTCACTTCCTGCCTTTGATATCTGAGATGAACACAGGATGTTAGCACTTGTGAAAGGAAGACATTTAGCATAGGAAGAAGCATATGGAATCCTTGAAAACATTATTTTGGTGTGGCTTCTGAATTAACCCTGGGTTTCCTTTAGCCTTAATTTACATACTTAAAGTTGCCAGCATTTCATTTGCATTTTGAACATTTCCCGTGTCTTGAAATATTGTTAGTGATATACATATTTGAGAAAAAAGGATAATGCTTTTAAGATATTTCTTACCCATCTTTGCTTTGATTTTGTTGTTTTTTCTCTGAGGAAATCAGATTTGAAAATAACCTAATTGGCTAAAGCATGATGTGCTACCTGATATTTTCTGCGTTTTCAACTTTTTAAGTCGAAATACCCCTTTTAAAGGTGTTTTCAGAAAATGAAACATACTCAATGATTGAAAAAGAATAAGGTTATATAATTAAGGGTGGTATGTTGGAAAGCATTACTCTTAAATATTTATGAGAACTTTCTGATTTGGGCATATTTCAATTTTATAAGTAGTCACATAATAAATAAACAGGTTGTAATATGAGGAAGTGTGCTACAGGCAGGTATGGATATACTTTGCTTCTCTAGCCAGAAAACCATAAGAAAGAATTGTGAATGCCAGATTATTAGGTGAATGGTCTGTTTAAAGGACTGAAATCATAGTAGTCTCAGTTTAAAGGGAAGAAAAGGATGTGAGGGTCCTTAGCATCACCCTGGCACACAGTAGACACTCAATATAGATTATAAGCAAAAAAAATAAAAAATTTTTAAAAAAACTAAAGTTTCAGGTAAAATGCTTGGAAATGCTTGCTTTTCTTAGTAAATTAGGGAAAGTGGCATGGGAATTAAATAAATATTTGCATCTTCAGCCTGATCAATTGATTTGGACCCAACATCAGATGAAATGATCAGAAATATCAGCTTTATGGGATATTACATGTCCAAGTAAACTATAGCAATCCATGAAATTCTGTTATGAATTCATATACAGAGAATATGGGAAAATTGCCATGAATTTATTACCGCTATTAGAAAAACACATTAATGAATGTTAAAGTGGAATCTTTTTACTATCATGTTGTGTGAAACAGAATTATTTATTTTTTCACATAATTAAAACTTATGAAAAGAAGATTTAAATAGTCTATGTTTAAAAATATTAGGTAATTTAAAGATCTAAAAATGTTTGGCAGTTTATTTTAGGACCTCATAAAAATGAGAGCTTTATAGAGCTTTTTTGTTCCATCTACCCAGTTGACTTCCTTTTTTGTTCCTTATTCCAGCATTCCTTCTACTAGCTGATGTTTCACAAAAACGCAGACTTTGAGTGGACCCAATAACAGAGGGTACCTTCTCCAGAAGTGTGGAAGATTGTTTTTCTTTAGTAAAAGATAATGTCTTATTAGTTCTGGAAATTTAAATGTCTTTTCTACACTACTTTCTGGTATCTAAAGCATAATCAAGAGAGAAATGTTAGTAGACACTTTCTTGAGATGTGCATTAGGTTTCTGTATTCAAAATTTGACACAGAAAATTATATAGAACATAGTGTCTGTTCTGAATATGTCTCTATTTAAAGATCAGAATAATTGCATATTATAATTTAAAATGCTCTCACAAATCATTTAATTTTACTGTGGCCTATTAATATTAAATTACATGCCTAAGCATATAAACTAGTTAGTGGCAGAGCTGGGAGTAAATCTCAAGGTTTCTTTTGCTTTAATGCAATGCTTTCCCCATTATGTATGATTTGTACCTAATTTCATAAATGCATTTATATATTTAACAAGTTGAGATGATTGAGATTATTTAATTGAGAACTAGTCCTTGTCCACATAAAGGAAGCAGAAAATAGTGGATTTTTTTAGGAATAAGAATTGAGTAGATTAAAATACTTAAACAGTAGATTTGGCTAGAAGTTATTGAAAACTGAATTATGAAGTTTTTGTCTTCTGACAACAGAAAGCCTACACATCCATCCAGAGTCATTTTTTTCTTGGAACTGAATTAAAAGTATAAGATATAAGAAAAATGGAACAAGAACTAACATTTTCAGATGAATTACTACTTTCTAGGTATTGTACTTGCTACTCTACCTATGTCATCTCATTTAATGTCCACAAATACCCACCAAGGTAAATATCACATTTCTGGAAACGTAGAAACTGAGCCTCAGAGAAATGTAAAAACTTATCTGCCAGTCACTCCAACTTCTCCACGCTCTTGCTGCCAGGGAGTGGTAAAACTGAGATTTGAACCTTCGTTCCTTATTAGGTGGGGGGAAGAAGGGGAGAGATAGTTAGGTAATACAAAATTTTTACAAAGAGACATCTCTATAATCCATCTGTACAGAGGCATTTATTTATAGACAAAATAAACCATGTCTTACAAATGCATGTACTATCAATTTTAATGTTGTTTGGATTAGTAAAATACACAGTCTTTAAATGCATTACTGGGGAAGCAGACTTGGACCAGTGGTTAGGGCATCTGCCTAACGGGAGGTCTGTGGTTCAAACCCCGGGCCTCCTTGACCTGTGTGGAGCTGGCCCATGTGCATTGCTGATGTGCGCAGGGAGTGCTGTGCCATGCAGGGGTGTCCCCCACGTAGGGGAGCCCCACGCACAAAGATTATGCCTGGTAAGGAGAGCTGCCCAGCGTGAAAGAAAGTGCAGCCTGCCCAGGAATGGTGCCGCACACACAGAGAGCTGACACAACAAGATGACGCAACAAAAAGAAACACAGATTCCCAGTGCCGCTGATAAGGATAGATGCAGTCACAGAAGAGCACACAGTGAATGGACACAGAGATCAGACAACTGGAGGGGGGGAGGGGAGAGAAATAAATAAAAATTAAATCTTAAAAAAAAATGCACTACTGATTTCCAGTAGTTTTTTTTTTATCATTATGCATTTTCATATTTGAGTATATTAAACCACACTTAAAATTACATAGAGAGTCACAAAATTTTTTGAGGTACCAAAAGAGTCCACATGGTTTTGGAGCTGTTCACAAACATTAAGCAACTTTTTATCACGTGTTAGACTCGTATTGTATATTGTGGACAAAGTAGAATAAAGATTTTGTAAGACATATTTCAAAGGAAGTTCAACATTTAGTTGGGCAGGTAATACCAATACACATAAATAGCAGAGAGTAAGTATCAGAAAACATTCTGCTTGGTATTGATCAGAAGTTTAATAAAAATGTGAAGAAGGAAGATAACAATGTGGATTAGCATATTGAGGGAAAAGGGCTCATGGCTAGAAGATATTAGGATGAGAAAGAAGGGAAGGAAGGATAGAAGGAAGGAAGGAAGCATGGAAGGAAGGAAGGGAGGGAGGAAGGGAGGGAGGAAGGGAAGGAAAATATTTTAAGTCAAGGAAGCTGCTTGAGCAGAAGTGTGGAGGTAAGGTTGGACATGAAATGCAGAAAAATAACCAGAAAAAGAGGAAAACCAGCCCTATTCATGGTGGAGGATTTGCAATACAGAAAATTTAAAGATTAAGAGAAGAAGACAATTCCAGAGTGAGTAGCCACAGGGCTGGGTCAAGTTGCTCAACTGGACTTCTCCCAATCAGGTATTCAAATGTTTGGGTGCTGGAGACTTACCTAATGGCAGGCCTGATTTGGTTCTGTGTTATCTGATTCCCAGCTGCCCAGTGAGTTTTTGTAAAATACAGTGATAATCGCCTCAGGCAGTTTTTATTTTTTATTTTTTTATTTTTAGTGAAACTACCCTTGCTGGCTAGTTATGAATGATGAGATTGGCACTCTCTTGGGGTGTCACTCACAGCACAATAGTTATTACAGGTCCAAAGCATGGGGCTTGTGTTTAGTCTTTTGGATTTTGCTTTTTGACAGCATCAGAATAGCACAAAGAAGGGAAATTTCATGGAGGTTTTCCCTAAAGAATTATGGTTTGAAGTAGCACCAATTTATCATCCAAGAGACCAGTTCATAAAATAAAAATGTAATAAAACTTAATGGGGAATGATTTTTTCTCATCTTTCCACACAGCTCTTATTAACATGCATGGGAATTGTACGTGATTTGGAAAGGGAAGGATGCCCTGTGCTTCCAAAGGCTCTATATTTAGATCAATTCAATGAGAGGGTCACATGTGCTTTATTCAAGCACAATATGAAATAAAGGGAGGGGACACTGGGCCTCTTTCTGGAGAGCACTATGGTAATTTGACTTATTTTCCTGCTTATAAATGTGGAGACCTAGCAGGGGACCCATGAGACGCAGAGGAGGGTACTGTTTTACTCTTGTATGAAGCTGATTGCACTCCAAACAAGTTCACTTCTAATAACAATTTCAAAACATGTCCTTGTAAAATGGATCTATTTCTCCTTAATTTAGTATTCCACATGGCCTATTTTACTCTATCCCCAACTCTGACAATACATAAACATTTCAGAGGGGAAAAAAGAGTAATGATTTTTCCCCCTAATTGCATCAGACTCAAGTCTCTCTGGAAGTGTTGCAAATGCCCTGGGCAACTGCTCTTCCTCTCTTCCTGTGCAGTGACCATAAGGTGGTGTGTGTTGCTAAGCAGGTAACATGCTGACGTTTATTTTTTCTATTTAGAAAAATTACCACATTTTCATGGGGCAATGTTTGAAAAACTATAAGAAGGTATAAAGAAAATTTTTAAAAAATTGCTCCTAATAACTCACTATCCATAAATAATACAGGTCTATTATTTTATTGTGATTCATTCTATCTATCTACCTATCTATCTACCTATCTATCTATCTATCTATCTATCTATCTATCTATCTATCTATCTACCTAATCACCTATTATCTACATATCCTCATATATATATATATAAGCTGGCAGATACTGTATATAGATTTTCATATTTTGTTTTAAAAATTATTTTATGACTCTATTTCCCTCTGTCTTCCTATCATCTTTGAGAACATGGTTTTCAAGGCCAAATCATTGTCCATTCATTTAATCATCCCCCTGTTGTGAGACATTAACTTGATTCTAATTTATTTTTGCAATTATCAAAAAGATAATTCTGTATAGATTTTGGTGCACATAATTGACACTAGGTGTTATAACTTTAATAATATTTTCCATTTGATAAGTAAAAATATTTCATTGCTGTTTTAACTTTCATTAGTTTGATCAATAAAACAACCACACAGCTTTTAAAAATTGTTTATTTGGCAATGAAGTCCCTATTGGTTACTAGACAGAGTGCTGTTGAACCATGCCACCTAAATCCTCATATCTGAGACTGGGGCTCATTTTGAGTTGTTTCTAAGGATTAGCTCTTGGCAAACGCTTCAGGGCTGAAAATAGTAGATGCTGTTACAGAACTCTTAGGACCAGCTTGTTTAAAAGACAGGCATAATAATTCATGGGTTAAGAAGGAAATTCCAGTCTCCATCTCCCAAAATGTGTAAAATCTGTAGGCTAGGGGAAAAACCAGTGTTTTTGTTTTTCTTTCTCTCCTTCTTCTTTTTTTTCCCAGCAACTTGAAAAGTAATGTCTTGATAGCTTGATTGTTGGGGCATTTTTCTAGCTAAGTTCCACTGTGAAATCTGCTAAGAGTTCTGTTTGAATACTGACAGTTCTGAATTTAACTGAGTAAAACACAAACGCTGAAAAAAAAAAAGGCTTTTGGCAATTCAAATGACAGTGAATAATACCTCTAGACAAATGAAATGGAAGTTTGTCTTTTTCGGCAGTCTGAATTCTCTTCTCTGTCCCACTCTGCTTCCTCTTCTCACTCTGCTTCAGTGGTAAATTCTAAACTTTGTAGTGATTTCCAAATCTGATAGCCTTAGCATTTTCTGATGCACTTATACAAATACAGATTCTGTGGTCCTAACTTAGAACTACTGAATCAGAATCTTTCAGAAGGAGGGGTGAAATTATTACACAATATTTTCATTATAGATCCGAAAACAGCTACAATCCCAAATGACGGCTCCCCAAAATGCATCCTTATATTTTCAATAGCCCTTGGTGAGGCATGGAAGGTTATGAAAAATAGGTCGTAGCACTTGCCTTCAAGGAGCCTAAAATCATTTAGTGATGGAAAGTACACAGCTACAATACAAAAAAGAAAGCATTAAAGAAGGTACAAGCAAAGCTCTGGGAGGTTAGGGGAGTGGTGCGTCGACAGTCTCCCTGCCTTTAAAATGAAGTTTTAGCTTTTGTTATTACAGGAGCTAGTTTAAACAGTCGTATGTGAAAGTATACAGCAAAAGTAGCAATCTATGCCTAGCTCCCCAAAGACAATCAGTTTCAGTTCTGTTGTGTATTTTCTAGCATTTGTCTTCGTAACTCTAAAATTGTGTCAATACAGCTATTTATAGATTTATTTTTAAAAATGTTTACCACTTTTTATATTTAGGATTTGTTTTTCTTGCCTCTTCATGATGCCAATCCCTGATTAATTTCTTCATGCTTTAAAAATTTTTCCCATAGAGAATAACTTCTTAAAAAATTTCTCATCACTGTTGCCCCCACAAAACTCTCTGGCAGAGCTGTCTTGTCCTTGTCTTGGGGACAAAAAGTTTCTCCTATGATTCTACCTTTTCCCCTGTTTCAACTTTTGGTTCCTTTACTCCACTGTAGTGCAGCTTCAGTGCTCTACGTTTGATGGCTGGGGTGGATGTCTCTAGACATGATGGTTGCAGGAAGAGTTGGAGAAGGTTTCACAGACTAAAGACAGTAGAAGTGGGCCTTTGTAAAGCCCTGTTCTAAGGGACTTGCATTTCTTAGTACAGGAGAGATGGGATGAGAAGAAAACAGCAGACTTGGAGCTGCTGGGGGAAGGGGCCACGAGGAAGGAGAAATGGAGCCTCAGGGAGGGAGAGCAGGGTTGCTGTAGACAGTGCCACCAGGCAGCTGGTGAAGAGCCCGGGGTGTTTTTATCACTAGTTTCAGGCATTTCTAGAAAAGTCTCCAAGTGGGACAGCTTATCTGAGGGTGAGAAATCAGCTCTTCTAATGTCCTTAAGGAGAATCCTTTTTCTCTTTTGACTGAGACACAGCAACTGCTTTTCCCAGGTTAGTGTGAATACCTACGGGGTAAGTTGACTAGGTTTCAGGCAGCACATCTGACCAACGAGGCCGGCTGTATCTTCGTCCACGCAGACGCCTTCCCTGGGAAGTCCTGGCTTTCTCCCTCCCTACAGCGATGTGCCCGGAGCCCCACTGCCACCCTTTCCTCTGAGGAGGGCAGCAGAGGCCCACAAATCCCACTTCGCTGCACACTTTTTGTTTTTCCCTGCTTATTCAAACCCGAGTTTCCTATTTTCTCCGGAGTCTCACTTTTGTATAATTCTATAACCAAGTCTCAGGGGAAACGTGGTATCTGTTAGGAATTCCTCAGTGTCTGTAACTTTGAACACTTGTATTTAAAATCTTAGAGTCGTAAGACCATAAGGACTTGGAAGTTACCTTCGAGATCCACACACAACCCTCACCTTTTACAGAACCTGAAAACCCAAAAGGTGTCTTGACTTGCTCAAGGTCTCAAGTTAGGTAGGAATAACACTGGGCCTAGAGCCCGGGTTTCCAAACGCTTGCTTTGGATGAAAGATTTTGCCATCCTTGGGCAGCTGGCACCCACATTGTATTTACCAACAAAACAGTACAATCCATTATCCTGAAATGAACATGTTGGCTCATGTTCCTTTAATTTGCTATTTTTTCTGCAATGTCAGATTTTTTTCTCTCCTTATGAGAGATTTTAAAAATAAATATTTGCCGCATATTGAATACCGGGTTAAGCTATGTGAAAGATTTTAAAAAGATAAAAATATGATGTCTATTTATAGAGACAAGATGTAAATAATAGTAAAGCAAGATAAAAACAATATAAGATCATAAAGTGAGGGCTGTTACAAGAGGAGTTGTACTAAGTTGCTAGGTGAATGGTCTATAGTGTAAGACCTCAGAGTTCTCTGATGGGCAAGAACTTGCTGAGAGAAGTAGGACTTTCACATCCATCTTGAAGGATGGGTTGATCTGGATATGCAGAGGAAAGTTCGAGAGCATTCCAGGTAGAACAAGGTTCACTTGTGACGTTGATGTTCTCCTGGGACAGACACGCCTAGCATGCAACATTGGAGGAGCTTCGAATCAATTACACTGATAACAGCCACTGAGCTACAATAGAGCTATCAGAAGGGACTGGCTCAAATACACTGGAAGCTTAAGGATAATAATAACATGATCATGGCGATTTGATAACCTATTTAGTATGTTCCAGGCATTTTACCTGCCCTGTAGAATTAGAAATTCACAATAACCCTGAGAAGTAGGTCATTATTATCACTCCTTTACAGGTGAGTACAATTGAGGTTTCAGACCGTGGTCTGGACCTGAAGTGCACATGGGGTGGGAATCACACTTTTGAAGTCCCTATTCCAGAGTGTCGCCCCTAGAGGTCCTGCTCTCAGGTTTCTAGAGGCAGAACTGGGCATTGGTTGAAATGTTTAAATTTCCCCTGCAATGTTAATGTGCAGCCAGGGCTGTGACTTCCTGGCTTCGAGAGACAGCAGCAGTTGCAATGAATGCAGTGGAAAGGGCAGGGCTCAAGCACAGGTGCCTGACTTCTAGCCCCGTCATTAGACCCGAGGACCTCTAGAAGGACAGAACGGCTCAGCAGCAGAGCGCTGGTGGCAGGGGACGGAGAGAGACAGGTGGAGGGACATACAGCAATATGAGCTCAGGGGCCATTAGGTACAGCCTGGCTAGCTGGCAAACTAAAGGGCCGGGTGCAAGCTGGAGCTGGCCAAGCTGGTGTTTCCTACCTTTCTAAGGCCTTGGGCCACGCCCCATTGCAGCACCTCTGAAATTGGAAGAAACTCGCCACATGTCATTGCCTGAACCGTAATTCAGAGGACACTCTGATTAAGTACCTCGTGAATGATTAGCGCAGGGTCTAGATAGTGGATACTAAAAGGCTGAGCTCAGGGTTTTGCTGAACATAAATCTGTTTGAAATGGAAGAGAAGAGACATAACTGAAGTCAAGGGAATAAACCAGATAAGCTTTCAAGACCCCTCCCAGCCGTCTGAGTGAGTGAATTAGAATGATGCCATCAGGGCGACTCAGCACATCACACAGTGGACTGTGCCTGCTTATTGGATGAGGAGGCTTAATCGTCATTATCATAAACTCCCAACAGTCTAGACACATGCCTGTCAGTGCCTCCAAATCCGCTTTTTTATGGAAGATACTAGGAATCGAACCTGGGACCTTGTACGTGGGAAGCAGGTGCTCAACCACTGAGGA
Organism: Dasypus novemcinctus; assembly: GCF_030445035.2. Classification (NCBI taxonomy): domain Eukaryota; kingdom Metazoa; phylum Chordata; class Mammalia; order Cingulata; family Dasypodidae; genus Dasypus; species Dasypus novemcinctus. The sequence goes on along the minus strand of NC_080694.1, from coordinate 56,010,522 downwards.
ACTTAATTCATATGAGAACTTGGGCTACATTCTCTGCTGCTAAATCCCCACTGAAGGAGCGGTATGAGGCCTTTGGCTTCATTTTAAGGCTGAGAGAGTTCACGGGTATCTGAAGGGAGAAGTCGTGGATTCCCCCGCAGCCTCTGGATTCTCAGTTGAAGCAGAGGGAGAGCGGGGTGGGAGACTGAGGACACTTATCCAGTGACCTCTGGGCTGCAGATCCTTGGTTCCTCCTGCCCTGCAGCCTGTACCTTCATCAATGGGGTGCTGGCTTTCGGTCAGGAAGTCCCGCTTTGCTCTTCCCCGCCCTGCCTGCTGCCTCACCTTCCCTGACTTGTACCTCCCCGGAACTGGGAAGCAGGAACATGACTCTGTTTCTGGGCTTCTGTGAAATGATGGGGGAGCGCCAGGCGTGCCTGTAATAGGTCTTTAGAAAAGAATGCATTGATTTCTCTGCGGATTTTTTTAAAGGCTTTGGGACATGACTGAGGGAATGGCTAATTACTATTTATGACTGTTCCATTCAGAGCTAATTGCCGGAGCGGCTGCAGACGCTGGGGCCCTCGCTGCTGCTGTGTAGCAAATGTGCAAACAGTCATAAAATGGTCTGTGGCGGCGGATCCTTCACACCCACTCCTGAAACGGCGTCTGTGTACATACATCTGTGTGCACATGCACACACGCCCCAAACACCTATGTGCACAAATAATCGAGATTCTAAGAGTCCACAGGTAATTCTTGAACATCCCCTATTTCTAGGAGGTTCCGCACAGGCACATACGAAGGTCAATTTATCAAAGTATAATAAACGAAGCTGGCTCATTTGAGAAAGGAGGCAACTGTTTTGGTCCTGGGTTGGCTGAATGAACAGGGGCAGTGGGCAGAATGAGAACGTGAGCTGGCTTCATCACAGTTGAATTAAAAGGAAAAAGGGTAGAAATACTAAGTGAAGGCTGAGGGGTTTTCCCCACGCCGTGTTTTGGGATTCCTCTAATGGATTTTCCTACTCTCTGTGAACCCAGGTCTGCCACAGTTTATGTGGGGTGTGCTAATGGATGTGGTGCAAACAGCTGCACACATCTGGTGAGCAGATTTTGGTTTTGGCCGTGAAGGATGTTCCCAATGAGCGTCTCTAGCCTTCTTGCACCTCACTCGCCCCTGCCCGCCAGACTGCAGCCCAGGAGGGTCAGGTGTTCTCTGCTGCTGCTTAAGGTCAGTCCACCTCTCCGTCCAGTACAATAGTCCAGGCCACGTCACCGCCATCTGTAGCCACCACTGTACGATCAGGGTGCTTGGCGGTTTCTATTGTTGGAGCGAGAGAGGAGAAAGTATTACCCAAGGGATACAGGAGAGTCTCACTAACTGACAGAGAACCAATTCAGCATTTATGAAAATGCCAGCTTGTTTGGTGGTGAGAGCTGCGGCTCGATGCACAGTAGGTGATGGGGTGAATGAAAAAGAAAGGATTGGTGGGAACCACCCTCCTTTCTGACTTCCCGCCCAGAGGGTTCTGCAGGGGCTTGCCCTTTAGGGCAAGGACGGGCCAGGGTGAGAGCAAGAGAGAGAGTCTGGCTGGCCCTGGAAAGAGGAAAAGAATCCAGAAGGCAGGGAAGGTTTTCCCGACTGGGGAAAAGAATCCAGAAGGCAGGGAAGGTTTTCCCGACTGGGGAGGCCAGCCCCCTGCCTCTGCTCAGCTCCGTGGCATTCTCACGGAGCCTGGATCACAGACTCTTGGGCTCCCAGTTTTGACCAAGTCCCCTGTGTTCAACATGACACGGAGACACAGAGCTGCTCTCCTCTAAAGAAAGCTGTGGGATGGGGCGATGGGCAGCTCGGAGGCGACCACGGCAGGTACCCGGGGCTCTTGCTCATCGGCAGGGCATTACCCATCCCCAGCTCCATCTTTGATGCTGGACAGAGGAAGCATTTTACAAACCTGACTGCACTTGAACTTCTCTCCATCACTGAAGCAAGATTTCAGAGTCAGAAATAAGTTACTTTAGAAAATACAGTGATATATTTTCTGCACATTAGGACTTAAATAACAGCAGGGAAATACCTAGGCAGGATGGTTTAGGGTCTCTATTTAGCAAAATACTGCTCCCCTGTTGCTAGTCTGGTGTCTGGTAATGATTATTCTCTTTTGTTTAGTTCTCATTATATTTTAGGTTCTGTGCAAGGATTATAAAGATAAATAAGAGTTCCTACTAAGGCACTTTTCAGATTAGGGAGGAAGACAGATGTGAGGATAAAACATTGAAATATGATGCCATGCATACTTTGATAAGGCCATCAGAGCCTAAGACTTTTCCTTTTTTATTTTCCTTTTCAATGGTATCTGAGTATGAAATAGTCATGTGGGGTAAAGTTACCTCCTTTTTCTCAGGAGTCACATTTTATTGTTGTACTGTTTAGCTTTTGTCAAGTCTGTTGAAAGGATGCCATTTTGTTTTGTAAGCTGGTTGTAACAAAGGGCATGATTTTTTTCCATGACATACTGACAAGCTTCTGTTTCTCAGGTGGGTTCATCTTTGAACTGGCTCACGTGGTCCTACCTGACTCTACCATCATTCTGTATGGGATGCCCGCCTGCCTGCTTTCTTTGCGATGGCTCTTGTAGACAAGGACTGAAGGTAAAGAGGGGATTGACATTTCCCACTTCCCTCCTCATACCTGCCTTCCTCCAGTCACTCTTGGAATGCCCATGTTCATCTCAAGCTGAATTGTATGAGATCAGTCTTCCAAAGTAGAGACTTTTAGTTTTAGGATGTGTACTCCAGTGCTCTTGACACAAAAGGGTTAATGAAAAAATGAATTTGGTGCTAGCCCAGAATTCCATTTTCTGATCTGGAGAGGGCAGAAAATCCAAACACAGGCGTTCCAAGGACCACCAAGTTCATTTCACTGCTGGTTCAGACAATACATTTGCTGAACTCTTTTATTTTGTGAGACCTAATAGGTCACTATGGGGTTGTTCACAAATTGCAATAGTTTCTTGTATTTTAATACCACAGTTGAATTGTGAACTAATCCAGGGCAGAGAATTTGTCTCCTCATTTCTTTCCTTGTTTCCTGATACTGCTTAATAGAGTTCTTTATATAATTTAGATGCCCAGTGAATGTTTATTTACTAGTTTATAGTTTGAGTCCTTGATATCTGACCCAGACCAAGTTTCTGGAGGTTCTTAGTTTATTAAAAAAAAAAAAAATTACTGGTAATAATTGATGTACTTGGAGATAAAATTTATGACCCATCCATAAAACCAACACACTGTAAAAGGGTAATTAGAAACACAGTTCAGAGGCAGTTTTATTTTTTGTCTCCCCCATCCATTTAAAATATAGTTGAGGGTGAGTTGGGCAGATGGGTGATTATCCCAGGTCCCTGGATGGACACTTGGGCAAACCCTGTGACTTCTCTCCTCACTCTTAGGCAGGCCCATAATCACATTAAGTCACTAAATATAGTGTTGATTCAGTAAGTGGAATGTCTCCAGGCCAAAAAAATTCACAAATGCTTCAATCTTTATTTAAAGGACATTATTTATGGTATAATTATACCATGGAATAATTGCACAACAATGAGCTTGCAGAAGCTACAACTCCAAACAACAACGTAGATGGATTTAAAAATATATATATATATATATATAAAATGTAGACTAAAAGTACTGTAATTCTTTATTTCTGTAAGGTACAAGAACAGGCATAAGCAATCAATGTTGCTGGGAGTCAGGATGGTGTTTCCCATTGCAGTGGGTTGGGGGCAGTAGCAAAGGAGAAGGGGCACAATGAGGCTTCTCGGGTACTGCCAGTGTTATGTTTTCCTGGTCTGGGGATTAATTATTCCAGTCTCTTTAGTTTGTGAAAATTCATCAAGCTTCACACTTACAATAAGCTATAACCTCAGTAACAAGGTTAAACCAGAAGCCTTACATAAAAGCTCCTATTAATTACTTTTCGTTAGTTCTGAGTCTCGAAACCCTGCTAGTTAGGAAGGTAGGTTACGCTATCCACATTTCAGAGATGAGAAAACCGAGGTCGGGAGAGAATAAGTAGCTTAGGCAAGGGTGGTCAGCAGCTAGGCTAAAGCCAGGCTCTGTGATTACGTGCAAGCAGCTCACGGTGCTCGGTGGGACTCGCCAGCTCGGCCAGGGGTGGCGGACGTGGGGAAAGCGTCAGAATGGGGAAGGGCAATATACGGTTTGAAAAATAAAATCACATTTTTTTCCAATACTTTGATTTGCTTTTGGTTGCATCAGTCATGTTTCAAATAACGGAGGCTGTGAGATTTTCCCATCTTTCAAAAGGAGCATGGGCGACAAAAGACGTAAGAAAGAACCCTGGCTTACTCTCCTTCCTCCGCTCGTCCCGTCTGCCTGGCTTGCCATGCTGTGTAGCAATGCGCTTGCCAAGAGGACATTTATAACTGAGAGAACAAGTAAATTTCTCATTCCCATTTAGTATGTTTTTAATTATCAGCATAAATGGTGCTTTAAAAATTAGAGCTAATAAAGACTTTAAATCCCTAAGACGCTGCCCATTCAAAAAGCGACAGAGCTAACCACCAAAACAAGTCACAACTCCTCCTCCTCCTGCTCCTGCTCCCTCCCACCCATAGCCCCTCTGATTTTTCTCGTTTATTTTAAGCCCAACGCAGAACAAAACGCTTGCTGTTCCTCCCACGTGAGAATGACTTGCCCAGACGCACAATGAAACATTTGCGCCCGGCGCTCATCCAGAGCTCGCTCGGCACGAGGTGCTGTCCGGCTGCCGGGTCCCACAAAGGGCCTTCTGTCCCCGCGCCTCGCCAAGGCAGAAGGCCAGTTGTCTCCAGTCTGATGGCTCCTTGAACCCCAGGCCCCTCTTGGAGGGATGAGAGGTCCCCCCAGAACACCAGCGCCCAGTGGGCGGAGCTCAGGGAGGCGGCGGCTTTCAGGGGCCTCTCCTTGCTCCTTTGTGCTTTTGGAATTTCAGGTGTGCCCTTGTTCTTGCTCTGCTTTTCTCCAGGCCCTCCAGGGTTCATGCTCACTCCCCTGCCACCCCCTGACCCAAAGCAGCTGCTTTTTCTATGCCATCACGCCCCGTTCCCTTTGGGGAAGATGTCTGAGCCTCTCTGTTAGATATCCATTCTGGAAGCACACCATTGTGTGGCCTAATGAAAAGTTGTGGAGTCAGTGGGCAGCAGTTTACTGTGCATAAGCCAAGAATGCTGTGGAAAGGAGGCAAGAGGACATGCATGGGGGGCGGCGCTGCTCCGAGGCCTTCCCTTCAAAGAGAGGGCCTCGGGATGGTCTTCTGGTAAGCCCTTCTTTGCCATTCCTCCCACATCTAAAATTTTGCCTGGGTTATCCCGTCATGGTGCAGCCATGTCATCCGTTGTCTTTTGTTTTTTAAATAAGCGTAACTTTCTCTCTCTCTCATACAGAGAGACACAAACGCACACACTTGAATTACCTTTCACTTGGTAGATGTTTCTTCTTTGACAATACATTATGAACATATTTTATTAGTAACAGCACATTATTTTTACATCATAATGTATTTAAACAATCCCCTATAGTTGCTCCGTTCAGATGTCCAAAATTTTAGTCTAAATAAAATTGCAATGGAAACAATTGTAACTACTTTCTTAATTTTTGAGGCAAATAACTAGTAGTGGAATTATTAAGGAAAGGGTGATTTTAAAATATTTTAATATTTAATGATCCTTAGGAAACTTATTTCCTCTTCATATCTCTTCTGAAAAGTACCCCCAACCTCCTGTTCTACTTGAAGATTGCTTTGAAGGAGCCAGAGTTATTCTTACCATGAAAGTTCCTAATGCAACTTCATTAATCCATCCCTAATTTAGAATTTGTACATATAGGGTACAAACAAGGAAACTCTTTTATGTTCTTGTGTTAGAAGATGTTCATTATTCAACTTATATTTCTATCTTTGTTTCCATTATTTCATGTGAAAATGTCTTCATGATTATTTCAATGCTATCCACATAGTGGACAGTCCATAATTTATCTGTTGTGGATCCCATTCATTTGGAGAATGACATGCAGAATGCTAATGAAGAAAGTTTGGGTATATCATTTAATTTTGAAATTCCCTGTGTTCTGCCTGGAAATGTTTATCTCAAAAAAAAAAAAGAAAAAAAAAGAGCTAGGCATTATTATCTTCCTAGCAGTCATTATTCTGCTGGGAATGAGTAGTGATATTGTCTGTTATTTGCAAGGAGACTTAAAATTGTATTTCGTTAAGTTATTTAGCTTGAGGGGAGTCATGGCCATTCCTAAATTAGGTTTTTCTTTTCTCAGAGATTTTTTTTTTCTTCCAGACACTGTATTTTGTCATCCAATAATCATCATTGATTTCTTAATTGGGCTCTTGATTCTTACTTAGCAAAGCAAATTTGATTGGGGTCATTCTAGCTGGGTTCTCTGGATGTTTTTTGTCAGTTCATGTGGCTTCCTCCAGTGCAGTCTGCAGGCCAAAGACAAGTTAGCCTTCTGAGATTGTCTTGGGCTGACCCCTCCCTTTTCAGCACGGGCACAGGGGAGCATAAGGCCTTATCAGGAATGGCTATCTTTGCCTAGTCCAAACGACTATTTATTTTCCAGAGTATAAAAGAACAACTGTGAGTAAATATTGGCCTAAGTCTGAAACAGATGTCTTAAAGTAGTGTCTCTCATCTTTTACTTTTCGGCTAAATAAACCAAGGTAGTAAAATGAGAGAGCTTGAAGTTAACTATTAGCTAAATTTACGTGCCAGAGAGGCAGGTGTTTTGAGCCCATCCTCAGTATCTCACTGCTACCTCAAGTAAACTCATTCATCAAAATCATTAAACATTTGCACAGAAGTTTGCCAGTTACCCCGGGATTGAGGCAACAAATATGGCACGGTGCTGTGGGCCCACACAGAGCGGGGACCGAGAGAAGAATTTCTAATGGCTTCATTAATAGCCTTATTTATTGTTTGTTCATGAGAACAGATACACCCATGAAAATATAATCAGTCCGCTCCTCAAAAACCTCCGTTCCGTGGTAGCCCCGAGATGAAGATGACGTTTCCAATCTTAAACTATGTGAACAAACCTGAATCCAAGCCTTTTCTCTTTGCTCCCTTTTCCAGGAGGAATGGGTGCTTTGCAGAGTTACATTTGGGCACTTTAACTCCCTGAGCCCCAATCTTTCTTCACTACTTGTCCCACAGATTGATATATTTACAGAAAAAAAAATAGCACTCCAATTTTTGTGACTTCTTTGGAGGGAAAAGTAATATTCATGGCACCTTATTTGTGCACTTTAATTAATAGAAAGAACTCTGTATCACTTTCAGTTCAAGGAAAATCACCATGAGGGATGGCACAAAGGATTTTTTTAGAGATTAGATCTGACCTAATTTGGGGAGCTGGTGAAGAGGTGCACAGAAAACTGTTGCCTCAGACTCTGGTGGCCGGGCTTAAGTTATGGTAGATCTATGGAGGCAGCAATTGGAAAACAAACAGTGACGTCTCGGGGTAGGGCAAGGATGAACAGAAAGTCAAGAAGACAAACTGGAGCCTGGGTCTGTTTGTCACTGCTCCATTCCCAACAGTGAAGGTGACCTTCAGAAGGAAGTTGAGGCCCTTTTCACATGCTCCTGAGGCAGGGCTTGGGGAAGGAAAATGGGAGCTGGAGAGGTTGCAGGGCTGGATGCTGCTCCCCAGCAATATGGCAAACCAGCAAACCAGCAGCGACTTACACAAGCTGTAGCCACAGCTGGCCCCTAGCCCAAATCTCAGGGCCTCATGGCTTATACTTTGTTGTCACTTCTGCCTTCCACATCACATGCAATTTTCTCTCTTGGTCAACCTTAACCCACAACCATCAGAGAGGGGAATTGTAGGAACTCCCGTTCCAGCCTAAGTAACACAATATAATACCAAAACAAGCAGCGATGATGTTTTTAAATTCTTCTTTGTCTACCTCACCTTAAATTTCATACCTGAGAAGCCACCACACTACTTTTAGTTTACCTTCTCTCATACTATTTCACATTCCCATTTCTTTTTATTTTTCATGACTTCTAATATCCTTCTTCTCATCTTCCACCTGGTAAACCTCTAATTAACCTATAAGAATAGTTCAAATATCACATACTCTGTGAAGTTTAATTCACCCCAATGGGCAAGTCTATTCTTGTCTTTATTAAAATAATACCAAGCACTTTGTATTATGATTAAATGTGTATGTTACGGTTTTCCCTGCTACGCAAGATGTTCTTTTATGGCAAGGTCTTTAGACTCCTTCACAGAATGTCCTCATTGTGAAACATACCACATAAAAGGTAAATGTATTTGGCACAAATTAAAAGATAATCTGAATTTATTATATATGATAGAATACAAATGAATGCTCTGTTATTACCATATGTGTTTCAAGAATTACTCTATGATTACAATCAGAAGACAATTTATAATCCTATATTAAATAAATATATTCTGAGACATCAAATAACCAGAACCAATTAATCAGAATCTTCAGTTAAATAATAGTAGAATTGTGGAACCAAGTGGAAAACAATCCAGCAATTTATACCATCCTGGAAGAGGTTATGGTAGATTCTACCAGCTCCCTATAATCCACAGAACTATACTGATAGGCATGTTCTAGACCAAGTTTGTAATATTTTTCACTCTAATAGTTCCAAAAATGCAATTTAAAGTGTAATTTTCCCCCATATACCTCACTCCTTCCTCTTTCCACATCTCCCCCTATTAATAACCATACCATTTTGTGGTACATTTTTACAAGTGATGAATAAATATTGAAGCATTGCTACTAACCAACGTCTATAGTTTACATTGTGGTTTACACTTAATTCCAATGCCCTAAAAATGCCCTGTGTTCCATCTATTATTCTATCCCCCTCCCCTCAGGATCTTTGGTAACAACTATCTTTATATCAATGTCGCATGTTCTTCTATTACTACAATATTAGTAAGTTTCCTTTTCCATGGTTGCATTCCCCTTTTATGTTTATTCATTCCTCAACCTTGAGGATTTGGGAATGGTGATGCCTGCTCTGCCTCAGATTGAGAGCAGGTTTAGATCTTACGGAGCAGATGGAAGGAAATGTTTTGCTTGCAGTTGTAGATACTTTCTGTTTTGGGGGATGGGGATTGTCCATCATCATTTGATTAGTTGTCTTGTGTGAGTGTGATGAACTGGAGAGTAGGTGTTGGTTTCAAATCTGCTGAGATTCAGGGCTCAACCTGCATATGAACAGACCGAAGATTTAAGTCTCTGAGACATATATTTAATAGTTATAGTGTTCAAATAAAAGGGGTAGAAGAATCATGTATAGGGAATTATAAATGTGTCTAACTCTGTTTCATTGGGGAAATAGGCCCAAATAAAAGGAGTAGAAGAATCATGTGTAGGGAAATTATAAATGAACTAACTGTTACCTTGGGGAAATAGGTTGTCATTTATTCTAAGGTACGGCTCACTGACAGGATACTGATTTCAAAGGGTTGTTTGTCTTGCCTATAGTGTCTGGTTGACTGTAGAGTCCTCAAAAGCAGCCCTATTTGAGACTTTCTTCACAGTGGCAGTTAGTGAGATCTGCCTGAGACATGGATAAGCGTAACCTCTGGAATGACCTCCCTACTCATTTTGAAACCTCTTAGCTATAAAAACTCTTCTGTATTTCATGTTTTCCCCTTTTGATCAAAGTCTTTTTCCAAATGCATCACTGATTGGTGCTTGTTATTAATCCCTCAGTGCCAGGGAGGCTTATCCCCAGGAGTCATGTTTCACACCAGGGAATGCAGGATAGGCAGTGTGTTTATTTGCTGACTTTGGCTTAAAAAGAAGCCATGTTTGAGTAACAAGGAGGCAATAGTTATTGTTAGGCTAAACTTCAATTTTACAAGAATAAGGTTCATAGCTACAAGTATTAGTATTGAGGTCTTGACATATTGGTCTATTTTCTTTTATTAGACACTGTTTAGGTACTCAAGAGATTCTTGCCTTTCTATTTGAGAATGTAGCAGAACTTCCCAGGATGGGAGTTTAATATTTTATTGTTTATTGTGTGGGTCTCCACCCACTAAAATCACACCCTTTGACAAGATGAACACACTCAAATTCCATAGAAGCATGCCCCAAGTGTTTTCCCATATTACCCGCCCCCATCACTGACACCCTGCTCTAGTGACCCTCCCCTGCCATATTTGTCAAATGAACATTCATATGATTGTATTTTCAACCACAGACCTCTACCTCCCCAGAGTTCAGCTGGTACTTCCTCCAGCCCTCTCCCCAGTTCCATGGATAGCCCAACCTATCCCCCCAACCCTGCTCACCCTCACACTCCAGCACCATTGACCACACTCATGTCCTTGCACCATTATCACCCCCATCCATGGCCAAACCATACCCTTCCACCTTATCATAGTTCTGCCTAGACTGAGCATCAGCTTACCACTCTCTACTCCCTTTCTGCCTCCTTGTAACCTATCTTCCAGACTTTATCTCTGTGTGAGTCTACTCAATATGCTTAGGTCATGTCAGTGAGATTCATCCATGTTGTCACAATGTGTCAATACTTCATTTTTTTTTTATGGTTGAGTAACATTCCATTGTATGTATATACCACAGTTTGATTATCCATTCTTCTGTTGATGGGAACTTGGGTTGCTTTCAAGTTTTGGCAATAATGAATAACCCTGCTATGAACATTGGTGTGCATATATCTGTTTGTGTCCCTACTTCCAATTCTTCTGCATATGTACCTAGTAGTGGCATTGCTGGATATTATGGCAATTCTACAGTTATATTCCTGAGGAACTGCCGAACTGTCCTCCACAATGGCTGCATCATTCTACTGTCCCCCAGCAGGGGCTGAATGTTCCCATTCCTCCACATCTTCTCTAACACTTGTAGTTTCTGTTTTTTTTTTTTTTTTTTAAGCTCAATAAGTACATCTCTTAAAAAAAAAAAGCCAAATAAGTGCAAGATATCTCATTGTAGCTTTGATTTGCATTTCCCTAATAGCTAGTGATGCTGAACATTTTTTCATGTGCTTTTTAGCCATTTGTCTGTTCAAATCTCTTGCCAATTTTTTTAAATGGGTTGTATGTCTTTTTATTTTTGAGATGTAAGATTTTTTTGTATATTCTGGATATTAGACACTTAATAAGATAAGTGGTTCCAAAATATTTTCTCCTATTGAGTAGGCTGCCTTTTCCCTTTCTTGACAACTCCTTTGAAGCACAAGTTTTTTTAATTCTGAGGAGGTCCTCATTTATCTATTTTTTTTTTTCATTGCTCACACTTTGGGGGTAAAGTTAATGGAACCATTTCCCACTACAAGATCTTGTAGATGCTTCCCTACATTATCTTTTAGGTGTAAAGTGTAATTTTTAATGCAGCATTTGTCTATAAATAGGAAATATGTTTCTAAATAATAAAGGTGAAAAAGTATGCTGGAAATAAGTTTGCCCATAAAATCATTACTTTACAATGAGAATTGCTATTCATATAGGACCATCAGTAATTGGTTAAAGGTTTTACGTTTACAAAGTAATTATTTTAGGTCAATGAATTAAAATGGTTCAGAAATATTTTCTACAGTAATCGTTAACACTATTTTTTTCTCTTTCACCTCTCTGTTAACAATAGAGTTAAAGAAGATAATCTCACTGAACATTATAAATAATGGGCATTATCTGTGCTGATTGGTGTAGCAAAGGGACTCTAAAAGGGGTGTAGTTCAGAATTCTGACAATGAAGTGTTTCTTGTTTGTTTTTTAATGGCTCATCATTATTATCACTATTTTTTTCTCTTTGCTTTAGTTTCTAGTCTAGGAAGCTCAAAGCCAAACAGGGTACTCTATTTCAATAATTAACTTAGCCCTGATTCCTAAAACAATTATCTCCCTTATTTTCCATGTTATTTCAGATTTCCCTTTTATATACTTGTAAACTCCTCTATGAATATGTGTTAGCTGGCATCCTAAGAAATTGTCATTGTTAAGGGCAAAAATGTTTTAATATTAGTAAAGTCATTTGTTCTAGTATTGGCGATTTTATATGGTAATTGTACTGTAGCCCACCTTGATTCCTTGATTTGGGAGACCCAAATCGTATTTTTAAAATATATATTCATGTAGTGACTTTATTGATTTTACTTGTTGCAAACTAATGAGTGGTAGGTTGTAGTAGAGAAAGAGACAGTGATTTTGTGGAAACAAGAGAAGTAAACAATAATAGAAACTTTGGATTTTCTGGTAACAAATGGAAAAAAGACAGTTGATGCATACATTTCAGAGTTCTTTGGCATTGTTTACCATGAAGTAAAAAAGGGGAGATGAGAGTTGATTCAGTCTTATATTTTGATAAACAATAAAAGAAAATGCAGTTTTCCTTTTAATTTTGTTGTTCTTTTTATGGAACTTGACATTGACATTACCAAAATGCATTTTTCTTGTCAAACAGAAAATAGCTGCACAATTTATTTGTGGTGAAATGGCTGGACTGCCAGGGACTAAGGAATGATGGCTCACTGGGGAGATTCAAGCACAAACAATAGCAATACCTTGCCCTATTCATCTCTTAAAATATGAAAAGAATAATTTTTAAATGGGGAAAGACTAGAAATACAATCCATTTTTAGGAAGATGAAGACGGGATTTAACGAGGCTAAATTGCCAACAAGTTTCACAAGACATTAACCATTTCTTGGGAGTAGGTGACGCCTATAAATAGGAATTTATTATGAACAATTATCCAATTAATAGTTTAAAAAGAACAATCCAGATGCCACATGCTTTTGCATAGGAAGACACATCATAGAGATGTCTGTCTGTCTAAATTAATTAATTTAATACAATCCGAACAAAAATAGCATCCTTGATCTTTGGAGATACATTGGTACAAAGTTTACCTGGAAAATCAAATAAGCAAGAATAGCTAAAGAAAATATTAAAAAAGAAGAGTTATGGTGGTGATAGGGGGTAGGGGTAGGGATCTAGTCCTACCAGAAATTAGTACATATGATAAAGCCTCTGTAATTAAAATAGTTTGGTACTGGGGCAGGAATAGAGAAACCAATGGATCACATTAGAAAATCCAGAAATATTTCCTGCATATGAAATGTACCTTGGTTTCTGAATGATAGTCTAACATAAAAGGAGCCAGTTCTCCTTGGAAAAAAGGCTTATTCCAGGAGTGGAGTACAACACAAGCAGGGGATATTTTGCTTTGGCCAAAAGTGAGAAAGTTCCTAAAAACTGATAGAGACCTGTCAGAGGGACAGACAGCTTGATGGGCTAAATCTGGGACAATTTAAGAATGATAGTAATGGGTTACAACCTGTTACCTAAAATAAGAATTTGTGAGTCCATATAAATATGAATTAATGAAAATATAATAAATGAAGAAGGCAAAGCTCTACCTTAGAGTTGAATGCCAACTAATAAATATAGAAGTTATGATATAGAAAGTCATCAGTGGATGCCAACACCAGTGGTTAAAAGTTAATGAAAAACAGTATATAATATGGTTTCCATCTCCCCTAAATAACTTAATAATTATAAAAAGAAAAAATAATCATTTAACATTGGAGAAACTTAGCAGATAGCGCCTTAACCAACCAACCACTTAATCCAAGTTACCACCACCAATATCAGGGCCCATCAATATCAAGTGCCTCCTGATACAATACACCAAGAGGAACACATGACTTCTAGAGTACCCTGTAAAAATGCATGACTGCATTTAATCATGATAAAACGTGAGACAAACCCAAATTTAGGAATATTTAACCACATAAATGGTCTGTACTCTTCAAATACAGCAAGGCCAGGAATGACCAGAGAAAAGAAATGAAAAGAAAAGAAAAGAAGGGGGGGGGGGCGGGGAGGGGGAGAAGAAGGGGGAGGGAAAGGGGTTCAGAGTAAGGAAGATTAAGGAGATCATGCAGTTAGGCAGTTAAATGCATGAGTGATCCTGGATTCCAATCAGAGAAAAATATAAATTATAAATATAAATTACGTTGTTGGAGTTTAGTGGGCATTGAATGTAGACAGCCGAGTAGATAATAATATTTTCTGATATTGATAATCATACTGTGGTTATGAGACAAAGCATCCTTTCTCTTAGTAATTATACATTCAAATATTTAGTGATAGGATGGCATGATCTTTTCAACAGACTTTCAGATTGTTCAGAAAAAAGATGAACAACTAGTAAATATAGGAAAAGATATCATGAATTCTTTATTCTCCCAACTTTTTACATCTGAAATTATATAAGAATAAATAGTTTAAAAAGAGTCCTTATTTTTTAGATATATATGTTGAAATATTAACAAGTGAATGGACTTGTATCTGGGATTTGCTTCATATTAAAGTGGAGTCGGAGAAGTGGATGGGGATATGGGTGGAACAATTATTGAAGTTGTATTATATGTTTATGGACGTTCTTTGTACTCTTCTGTTTACTTTGGTATATATTTGAAATTTTCAGTAGGAAAACATTTTTCAAAAAGTACCATCTCAGAGAAATAATTAAAGATTCAAATGGTTTACAAGGTTTAGTTATAAAATTATAACTGATTAAAATTATTTTTCAATATTGTTTTTCAAATTAAGGATTTGCCTTTTGGTGGGAACAATTCTTGAGACAAAAAAGACAGAGAATAATTGATTAGTTATACTTGCTAAATTAGATCCTTTTGGCACCATGTATCCAGTAGTTTGGTTGAATGAAAGACTTTAGGGAATTTTTTTCAGGCTTGGAAGAATGCATAAGGCTGTAAGAAATTTTGCTGTTTTTGAAGAATACAAAGTCAGTGATAGCATATAAGGAGAATATGTATTGTGAGATGATTTTTCAGTGTCAGGAATGGGTTTGAGCTGCATTATCTATATTTTTTAGCTAGGAAGCATTGGGACATAATAATGAGACAATTTTATTTCGTTTTCAGTGGAAATCTGTAGTGATGGAAAGAGGTCCACTGACCTCTAAGAATATCAAACCCAAATCCAATGCTCTGAAGTTTCACAAAAAAATTTACAATTGTGTAAAGTTCTAATATGTCAAGGAAAACACAAGCAGTTTTAAAGACAATATTTATAAGATATTAACCAAATATAATCACAGCTATCAAAGAATGGTGGTAGACAAGGGAGATAGATGTTAAATATTTGCATATTTATAGAACTTCTCAAACCATAATAGACAAAACAAATTGAATGAAAGTCCCACACAAGAATATAAGGCACTGACAAATGCTTGAGAAAAAAATTTTTAAAACTACCTCTATACTTCTTTTCTTTCTTTTTTTTATAAAGATTTATTTTTTATGTATTTAATTCCCCTCCCCTCCCCCGGTTGTCTGTTCTCTGTGTCTTTTTGCTGCGTCTCTTTGTCCGCTTCTGTTGTTGTCAGCGGAACTGGAAGTGTGGGCGGTGCCATTCCTGGGCAGGCTGCTCCCTCCTTCGCGCTGGGCGGCTTTCCTCACGGGTGCACTCCTTGCGCATGGGGCTCCCCTACGCGGGGGACAGCCCTGCGTGGCAGGGCACTCCTTGCACGCATCAGCACTGCACATGAGCCAGCTCCACACGGGTCAAGGAGGCCCGGGGCTTGAACCGCGGGCCTCCCATGTGGTAGACAGACGCCCTAACCACTGGGCCAAAGTCCGTTTCCCATTTCTTTTCTTTAAAGGGAACTTTACTAATTGCAGCTCATTTTAGTCTTTGGTGGGGATCTTAATTAAAAAGGCATTGTTAGAAATTGATGACCACATATAATAGGGTTGTTAAACTACTGTGCAAGAAAAAGTTTCATTAAAAGGAAAGATGGACTGATGCATTTTCAGTGGCTCTGCAAACTCATATTCCTATAGTTTGCCTTTTAGGTCTGCCACTGTGCCATGTTACCCCAGCTTTTTATTTGAATATTAAGCAATCAGCCCTTGCTGAATAGCAGAATGACAGCTGAATGAGACTAATATACAGAGAATCCTTGAACTAAAATTCACCTTGGCATAGTCCCGTAAATGATTGTTTGCTTTTCCATAAAGTACAATTCTGTTATTTTCTCTTCACCCCAACTTTCACCTGAATCTGACAACAAGGCATTCCCTAAGCAAACTGTTAATATAACAACAAGGCATTCCCTAAGCAAACTGTTCATGTCACAGAGCTCAGCCATTCCCGCAAGTATGCTGTGTCAGTTAAAAGCTGCTCTTTAAATCAGAGCATTGCTGTGGAGAAAGTGGCCACGGTAGCTGCTGAGGGCAGGGAGAGGGAAGAAGAGATATGATGTGGGGGCATTTTCAGGACTTGGAGTTGTCCTGGGTGGGACTGCAGGGATAGATGCTGGACATTGTATGTCCTGCCATGGCCCACTGGGTGGACTGGGGGAAAGTATAAACTATAATGTAAACCATTATCCATGTGGTGCAGCAGTGATCCAAAATGTACTCACCAAATGCAATGAATGTGCCACGATGATGAAAGAGGGTATTGATGTGGGAGGAGTGGGATGGGGGGGCAGTATATGGGGACCTCTTATATTTTTTGAATGTAACATTTAAAAAAAATAAAGAAAAAACTGCTCTTTAAAACTGTTCCATTTTGCGTGACTTTTCTAAGGTAAGATCCCAGAAAGTGGGTGAAATATTTTTAAAATGAGTTGCACAGGGTGGTTTTGAAGGCCCAGTTTAGATCTAAAATTGTTTTCTCTAAG
The DNA here is from genome assembly GCF_030445035.2 of Dasypus novemcinctus. Taxonomy (NCBI): domain Eukaryota; kingdom Metazoa; phylum Chordata; class Mammalia; order Cingulata; family Dasypodidae; genus Dasypus; species Dasypus novemcinctus. Next base: position 55,993,785 of record NC_080694.1, on the reverse strand, counting down.
AAACCCAGTTTGCTGAAGGTATCAGGAAGTTTGAGAGTTTTGCTATTTCTCCTTTGTGTAATGTGGGGACTTGTACATCATTTCCCATAGTCTTATACCTTGGAAAAAAAAGAAGCTGGATTTCTACAGATGATGGCAGAGGGGAGAGAGAAAGAGGAAAGAGGAGTGATATCTCCAAACACAGGGCAGGCAATCATGTGTCGAGGGATGTAGGTTATACATTGTTCACGTGAATTAGGTAGGGTCCCATTTTGTAAATCTTACCTGAGAGCCCTGAGAATGCTAGGTGCCTCACAGGTGACTGTCACCCTCTGGGGTGGCGTCATATCCTGGTTGTTGGGACTGCTTGGGGTTAGCATGCTGCCTCAACATAATTACTGACAGCACAGCCTGTGCTCACTCTTCAGAGTGCCTCGGTAATCGATGACCTGGTTAGTCGCTGCGTGCTGCCTTGCTGTTTACATTGTTTAGTGTGTATGACTGTGTGCAGTCCCTGCGAATGCTGTTTTACTTGAATACCTCACCTCCTTGTGCTTCTAGCATTGTCCCCACTCACCTGTACCTTCAGAAGGAATGACTTAGGTATGAAAGGGGCTGGCTGTGGTCCATAGAGTGAGTGTACCCCAGCCCTGGGCTCTTCTGCTCTTAGCATCTTTCACTAAACAGTTAATCAGCTATTAATCCATCCACTCTTTAAGTGTGTCCCAGTATAGATGCACTTAATCCTTCTCCTTCACAAAAGCAATGCTTAAGTTAATTTGGCAAATATTTATTGAGCACTAATTACATTGCAGGCACAAAGCCTAAGAGACCCCATAGTATAGATGGACCATTTTTCTCTTAAAAAAAACGAATATAACCAAAACAAGTTAAAGAAATTATATATATGGCAGTTGGTGGTAAAACTGGAAGGTACTATAGACCCTCTGTTTCCAGTTAAGAGTCACAGAAGACTAAGCACAAGAGGGATGTAGAAGGTCCTACCAGGATGCCTGCGTCAGTTGTTAGGAGAATGAGGAGCATATTTAGAATGGAAGGGTTGTCTTAGATTGAGTATACCAAAGAGAGGCAGAAATGGAGTGTGTAAAGGCAGCTATGAAAGATGAGCTTACAAATCAAGAACTGGAGGTCTTTTTGCTGAAAGGAACCATCATCAAGGACTCAGAGAACAAAGGGGTTGTGATTCCTACTACATGCCCCATTGAACCTCACCTGTTTGTCTTGAGCAAAAAAAACAACAACCAGAAAACATAAAACAGATCTTGGAGAATTACAGTGGATTGTTTTAAATTTAATCCAACTATGATTCAATTCTAGGTGTTGTTTCTGAGGTGATTTCTTTACTGGAGCAACTCAATGCATCTGGTATTTGGTATGCAACTGTTTTGTTAGTTTTTTTTTCTTTATATATATTGGCAAAAGATGACCAGAAACACATTGCTTTCAATTTACAAGGCCAGAAACAAACCTTCACCGTTCTATCTCAGGGCTGCATCAGTCCTCCAACTCTGTCATAATCTCATCCACAGGAACATTTATCACTATTCCATTCAGCAAAACATCATAGCAGACCACTACAGAGATTTTAGGCTGATAGGAACTGGTGAGCAGGAAACAGCAATTATCCTGAACATCCTAGAAAGAAGAATGTGTGCCAGAGGGTGAGAAATCAATCCAGTAAACTTCAAAGGCCTGACACTTTGGTGAAATTTCTAGTGGCATAATATCCTTTCCAGGGTGCAGGAGAACCTGCTATATCTGAACACTCTAAGTATTAAGACAGACCAAATGCCTAGTGAGTTTCTTGTATTTTGAAAACAACATGTACCTATTTATGGGGTAACATGAAAGCTGCCAGTTTTGAGTGAGATCTAAAGTAAGAGAAGGTATTGATAGAACTGTACTGGGCATCTCTATCACTTGGCCTGCATGAGTCACCAGGTCCAATGGTTCTTAAAGTGCTTATAGCAGATAAGTATGCTAAATAGAGCCTTTAGAAAGTCTCTAGCTGAATCATTCACAGGATTTTGGAACAAAGCCATGCCACCTTCTGCAGATAAATGTTCTAGTTTTGGAAACACCTTTGGCTCACCACCAGGTTCTAGAAGACACTGAACACTGGTCCATGTGTCCCTAAATTTTGCTGTGACCCTAAATGCCCATCATGAGTTGGGTGTTGTGTAATCCTCCGAGTCATAAAGTTGAGCGCACATCAGCACTTGATCATCAAGTTGAACCAGTACATATGAGATTGAGCCCTGAAGGCCCAAGAAAGTGACATGAGGAAGTGGATCATGTCCCCATGGCTCCCGCTTTTGCTACATTGTCTTTGACTCTCAACCGTCACCTTTGTCCTCATGGAGAGTTCACTGGGATGAGGTGACAGCAAGAAAAAATGGGGCCTAATTTACCATGTTTATGCATGATATATTGGACCTATCCAAGACTGGATGTTGACATACTATAGCCATACCTCAGTGAGGCCCGGAATGAATGTTAAGAGAGTAACTCTTCCCGATAGGCAGAACTTTGAGTATTGCACATGGATTTTCACTTTACCTGGAAGTAGAAGTGACCAGAAGTATAGATTGACATTAATTCATGACAGTGACTACTGGTTTGCCTTACTGGTCAGACATTAGAAAGATACACCATTAGGAAATTGGTGACCAAGAGATCTAGCAAAGTATGTGGTCGACCTCTTCAAATAGGCACAAACTCCAAAGCTATTTGTGTCCATGGCAAATGCTCATAAATAGAAACATCACAGAAGATCTTAGTAAGTTGGACAGGGCTATCCGTTCTGGGAATGTCAGTCAGCCTTTCCCCTGCCACTGCTATCCTTGCACAATGGGCTCTGGAAAAAGTAGCCAGCTCTCTGGGTACAGATTGGTTACACTGGTTGTTTCCCCTCATGGAGGGATCAGTATTTGTTCTCCGTAGTATAGCTCCTTATTCCAAGGATCTCCCTTTCTTGTTTACAATGCTTCTTTGAAAGTGACTCGCCATGCACTTACAGAATACCTGATTCCCTGTCACACTACTCCACACCGATTGCTTCTGACCAGAAGCAACACCAAAGTTCTGCAATGAGTTTGTGCTGGTGGAGTTCATCGAGCTTACCAAGTTCTCCATCACTTTAATCCACTGACCAATCAGAACTGTGAAAAGGCCTTTTGGAAACCCAGTTACAATGCCAACTGGGTTGGAGGAATGACCCCTGGGTCACGGCATATGCCCTGAATCAGCACCCTATGTGGCTCCTAAAGCCAGGAGTCACAGGTTTGGGAATCAAGGGATAAAGTGACAAAGAATCCCCTCTTACTGGTCTTAACCATTCACTAGTGCAATTTTTGCATCCTGTCCCCAAAATTTAGGGATCTATTGGTTGAGAGGTCTTAGTTTTCAAGGAAGGAATGCTTACAGCAGGTGACAATACAATTCCCATCAAACTGGAAGCTGATCCTGCCAACTGGCTACTTTGGCACTAAACTATGCATAAGGCTGGGATGACGATCTTATTAAGGAGAAATTGGGTTGCTACTGCACAATAGATATTGAGGAGGGATATGTTTGTAACACAGAAAAACTTCTGGGGCACCTCTTTTTACTACCATGTTTTTGTGAGAAACGTCAACCATAAACTGCAGCCCAATGTTAAGTAGGACTACAAATGGCCAGCTACTTCAGTAATAAAGTTTAGATCATTCTACCTTGAAAAGAGTCATGACCAACTAAGTTAATTTGTGAGGGCAAATGGAATAATGAATAGGTATTGGAAGAAGAAAGTCTTAAATACCAAATATGACATGACCAATTACAACATGATGTCTATCTAATCTAAGGCCAGTCAACAGTAGTTACCTATGTATCTCAATATTTAATTCGTAGTATATAAAAAATGGTGGGTGACTCAGCTAGAAGAAAAATGAACATCATTCAAAGATGGATCAGTTAACTTTGTGTATTCTTTTTAGGGTAGAAGGTAAGTGTGGTTTTGGTTGTACTAGGAATAACTTACATTAGATGTATTTTGTTATTGTCTTCATTTGGAAGTTAAATATTATTAAAAAGAAGGGTGCGTGTGTATGTCAGGGTGAGAGAGAATGAGTTATACTGGATTGTGGTAAGTCAACTTGGTAAGGATAAAAATTACATTTTCCAGAATTCTTCTCTCTGTGTGGTCCAGGTTAGAAACCAAAGGGGAATACAAAATCAGTCAAATACAGTGATGAGCAGATATGAGGTAGTGGGCAGATTCCTTCCTGCTTTCATTCTCCTGTGTTTCGTGGTTCTTCTTCCTTTCAGCTTCGCTGAATAACAGCTGCTCCAGGCCCACCACCTGATACCCCGACTACAGACCTAGGTAGGTAGAACCACCCAGGGCAGAAGCTTTACATGGACCACTCCATTTATTGAGTATAGGAAGCACAGGAATATTGACTCTCCTTTTCAGATCCTATTTGATGGTTACTGTGCTTAACTTTCCTGATTTCCCTGAAAGCTCCATCTTAGGCTACACACACATTTCTGATCCTCACCTTGAAATTCAGATCCCTCAACTCTGAGGCACTTCACATCAACAGGGTTGTTGTAGAAGTATCTAGACCAGGGGATCTTAACCTTTTATTTGTTCCACAGACCCCTTTGCCAGCCACGTGAAAACCACAGACCCTTCTCAGAACGTAGTGGCAGATAGTTTTATGACACTCAACATCAGAGGTCAGAGAAAATAAAGATAAGTTTGTGTTTTTTTCAATTCAAGCTCATGGACTCCCCAAAATCTCTCCACAGACCCCCAAGGCATCCCAATTAAGAACACTGGTCTAGACCATCTTGTCCACTTCTTGTCATTGCTTACACCTTCCATACCTGCGCCTGATAGCTAGGTACCTAAGAAACCTGAAATTCTTGCTGAATTCAAGTCTCTGATTTAGTTGGCATTGCCTTTCCCAATTGAGGGTGGTTAGATACTTCTAAAAATCCTCATACTTCCCATTTCAAAGCCCAAACTTCTCTTCAGCTGTTTTCAGTCTGAGGTTCACTCCAGGATGTCAGTTCAGGTCAGTGATCCGGCTGGATGAATTTACCAGTGCCATCTCCTTCCCCATGATATTTTCTGAGGATTCTTCACTCTGTTCCTAACATTGAGATACATGCTTTACAGGAACTCTAAAAAGATCATAGTTGATGATATTTAAATATTAAACACATCAAATTATTTCTCACTAGAATAAGATAGGAATCATACTGTCAAAACTTGCCTTCTCTATCTGAATAATATTCATGTATATTCTCTACATTAAGTAAGTACAGACAAACCATGTGTATTGCAATTACATATACCTTGGGTTTCTCAAGTCTGACCAAGCTGTGGGATACAATAGGGCTATGGCTAATAACAACAATAATGAAAAGGCCCTTGTCTTAAAGGCCCTCCACATTAATTACTGGAACCTCCCACCCTACCCATGTTGAAAGGATCTCAGTAGCATCTAGGCCCTTCTATGAGGCCTCCGGTATTTTCTTCTGCTGCTACTCAGTTTCCATGGCGCTTCTCCAGGCTTTGGGTTGATTGACCTGTCCTAGCCTTAATTGCTGCTCCTGTCAACTGCCTTATGATTTGACTCTTCTCTTTGTTGCTGCAATTAGCCTTAGCACAGATGGCTTGGTCCAGTCCCCAGTGACTGCCTCACTGAAAACCCAGAAGGACCTGCTTCTCATCATTACTAGAGTTGTTTTATTAGACCCCAATGAGGGCTGTTTTCACTCTATTTCTTACAGAGCTCCAGGTTGATTAGCTCTATCGTTTGACTAATTTTATTTTTATTACTTAGGGTTCCTCTTGGAATCTTGGTATAAAATCCTCCGGGGCCAATTTGGAAGACAATTTCCTTGGTGGTGATCTTATCTCTGTCCCCATTTCTTCCTGCTAATACCCAGCTAGTATCCGTGACTGGAATCTTTTTGCTCAGAGTGAATTTCTTCTCCATTTGCAAATTGTTTTAGAAGTTGAAATCATACCCTTCATTTACTCTCTATTCTCAGAACCAGTTGTCCAAAATAATATATTACTATTTGCTTCCTTAGAACATACACACATATGCGTAAAATATCCTCCACTTTTCAAAGATTCACCCTCATTTTTCCCTGCCATGCCCTGATGTATCATGACATGCCAAATGCTATATCATGGGCCAGAATTAAGGTTCCATCTTGGCGAACTAAATGTATTTTCACCCAGTTCTCAGTCCTAACATTCTTTGCATATTAACATTGGTTTTAGAATAGCCAGGTATTGTATTTTCAAGTACTTCAGATTGTACTTCACGCTATAAAAAGAGGAAAAGTCTGTATCCATGAACTTCCCTGAAATGTAAGTCTGACAGTTAATAAAGTCATTTTATAATTACAAACATTGAAAATACCAATCCCTTTATTTTGGTTTTTTTCCTAGTTGACAAGACAAAAACATTAAAACAGACATTTTGGTTTTACAAGTAGAATATACCTGTTAAGTAATGACGTATACCATCATGCAATAAGTGGTTCACTATGACATGTTAGGGCAAAAAAAAAATGCAATTTTATTCCTATAGTTTTCCTTCAAAGTCACAAAAGATATTGTTGCCCAGCTTTTTAAAAAAAGGCTCTATCCTTCTTTCTGAGGTCTAAAAAGGCATCCTTCTTTCAAGATTTATCAGTTACTATTAAAGTTCTTCTCCCTTCACTGAGTATAGAAAGCATAAAGCCAAAAGTACTAAAATATCCCCAGTCTCTTCTCATTCTCTAAATGCTAGAGAACCGTGGGTTTAGCTAGATAAAAAGTGGCATTATTTTGAAAGTTTCAGTGAATAATGAGAGTAAATGAGAGTCCAGACAGTCTCAGGCATTCGCAGGGGCCTAGCCTTCGCTGGAAAGCTGCTCTGGCGCAGTGGGGGGGGTGAGAGTTTTAACCTTCGTGTCTCCTTTGTGCAGGCCAGGTGTCCTCTCAGCTGAAGAAGGACCTTTTTGTCCATATTTCTTTCAGTACGTTCTCACCCACCCCCCCTCGAACCATGGGTCAGACCCTCCAAATAGAGAAAGAGAACCACTTTTCTATGGGGTCATAGAATTTTCTTCACAATGGGAATACACTAGCTGAAGAGGTCAATCCAAAACTGAAAAACCAAATGAAGGGTTTCAGACAGATAAACTGGAAGTTGGGGTGCTTTGTCACCTGCAGCCGCTCTTCCAGCTAATAATAGAGTAATTGCTAATTCATGATGGTGAGCCAGAAGGAGGATTATTATGCATGTGCATGTACAATGACAACAAGTGGCACTTTGTTTCATGTGGCTGCCCCCCAACAAAGGCAGCAGTGAGAGAAGCCGGGCCCGCTACCCTGGTAGCCATGGTGATGACGCTGGCCAGCCTGGCATCGCTCCGACCGGCTTGTCTTCGTACTCACAGGCTGCCAGTGCCCTCCCCGACGAAAAGATGACTATTTGGGCCTTTACACAGCACCGTGGCTTAAATTAGTTGGATACATGGGGCCTCTTTCAGCACCTGCTCCTGTTCTCAAATTCCAGCTCTGTTGGGAATTTTTATCTAGCCCCCTCCTCACTCCCTCTCCCTTTGTAATCATGTTTAATCCCATAGGCACCTGTTTTGGCTTTGGGGGACTCCTGATAAAAAGGGATGAAAAGACCTTTTTTCCATTTGTATCAAAATCTAACAAATAAACACAACAGGCTCCAGCTAATTAAACATGTCTAAGGGGAAGGTGTGAGAATTTCTGTGAAGATTTGGTGTGTACCCTCTCATCCAGTTCTGTGGGGTCATCTTTACCTGGCTCCAAATTTATAAAACTGTATACTACTGACAGAGGACCTATATAGTAGGGGGCAGGGAACGTGACAAGATTGTAAGTAATTTTTAATCATTTCCTGATATGCAAAAAATAACTGAGAATACAAATTCCCTTTTCCCTTTCCACCCTAATGGCTAATGTCGTCAGTAATAACTGTGATAAAAGTCTGAAGCGCCACATTTTCAGTTCTATGGGTCACGGTTCCCGTTTATATTTAAAGTCTTACTAATAAGACTTTAGTAAGAGTCATTTTATAATTGCCTCTGAGTTTGTGGATAGATGAGGGTTTAAGTGGCTGAAGCAGAGTATCATTTTTGATCATCCTTATGTGTGGATGAAATTCCATATTTTTTCTCATTTAGGACCAAAGGTAAAAGAAAAACAGCAAAAATATGCAAACAAAAGATAGTCCAAATACAAAATTAAATGGGACATAAAGATCTGTGTTTAAAAACAAAACAAAACAAAATATGTGTTATTGAAGTACCCTGGTATATAACCAATAATTGCCATGCATTTTTTCATTTTTTTCATGTTGACATCCAGGTTATAAAGCCAGACACATATATGTATTTATGAATTTGAGCTTTCCCTTTTGTTAGCTTTGGTACTAAAATCTCAAATTAGGAGATTTTATTGGCTAAACTCTACATTAAACTGCCACAATTTTGCTCATGTTTTCCTGTAAGTGGTTTCTAATCTAGTACATGTAGTTTAGGAATACATAATTTAATATCACATGAGACTTTGGGAGGGAGAGAGTAACTGGAACTTGTTGACACACAAAAATGTTCTATTGGAAGAGGCGGAGCATCAGGTATGAGCCATTTTACAAAGTGCTGGGGATGTTTCGATGACGCTAACCCTTCTTCAGAAGGTTGATGATCAGACTTGATCATCTCAAAAGTGGAACATGCGGAAAAGGTAGAACTTCTTATATTCATCTGTATCTAAAAATGAGAAATAAGCTTTGGTAAGGGACATGTACACGACGTGTGTACTGATTCACCCTGGTGCCCTAGTTCTGTCCATCCACGTGGACATCGTCACGTGTTAAAGAGTAGATGGGGTACCAGGAGTGGGGTTCACCACAACGGGAACTGCCTGTGGTGTTCTCGCTCAGGGGTTGGTTTTCAAAATTATGTGATATATTGCAGTTTGCGTGCCCCTCGTTAAATGGGATTTTAGATGACCTTGTCTTGTTCTAAGTAAACATTTTCATGAAACAGGCAAGCGGCTTAAAAAAAGTCGAGAGAGCAAGTCTGGGTTGAGGATAATACGAGTCATGTAACTGCAGCCAACGGTAAGTAATGGCAGAGCTGACACTCCACTATCTGGGGTGAGCTATTCATCAGATATTTTAGGAGGTGAAAAGAATGATGATGGAATCAGGCCTGACAAGAATGCAGACCAATAGAATGAAACTCAGAAAGACTACTTTAGATACAGATTTGTATCCACCATGGTTGGTGATGAGCCAGGCCTTAACTATATATTCTGCCGTGAGCTATTTGAGATATTAACTAAGAATAATGAAGTTATCATAATTAGCAAGATATTTAAAAATAACGATTCATTTCATTTATATCAAAAATTCATTTTTATCACAAAAAAATTCTGTTTTGTGAATATTTAATACTGCATATGATGTATCAGTACATTCGTACTATGCATTTTATATATGTTCATTATTACATCATCCGGTCTAAGAGGATTGCATTTGATTGTTGGGTCTATTCTGTGCTCGCTCTGTTGTTGGCTGAGTCCCACAACCTCCCTGGACCTCAGTTATCCCAACTGAGTAGTGTTGCTCATTTACCATATCCAGGTTAATCATTTGGGTTGGTAAAGACTTAATGATGCCCAGCATCAGGATCCCCTGCCAGGGTTTTAATGAAAAGTAGAAAAGTCCCATATGCCCTTTCCCAGACTCCTTAACCCATAGTCCATTTGTTAGATTTCACTTCACAAAAAGAAATCCATTGGATGAGAGTGCATGGCTTAAAGAAAGCAAGACAGTCATTTATGGGTTCTGGTTGGGAAAAAATGTGTACATAGGGTTTCCAAGGTAGAGTTGCTACACCCCAATGTATCTATGTATTTAGGAAATCTGCCGAACTGTGTGTGACCTGGAACCTACCAGCACACAGTATGGGCTGGGACATCTGGTGGTCAATAAACTTATTTATTGATTGATTGATTTTACATGAAGCAGCTGTACTTGAGCAGATGACCGGGTGCTGTACAATCAGAGTGTGAACAGTTGAATTAGCAAATCATATTAGGCTTCTTAGGCACTTGTTTAAGGACTGCCTGTGCCTTTTTAATTTTCCTTTATTAAGGTCGGCCCCAAACATAGCACTGTTAGCAGTAGGTTTATTAGTGACTTATTTGCTTCATTAAAATTTATGGCACATTTTACATCCACCATCTGGGGCAATGTCTCCCTACCTCACTGTTAAAATGTAACTTAAAACCATGTCTGGCACTAATAATTTCTGGAAAAAAAAATTACTCTATAGATGGAATTCTTCTGTTCTGATGCCAGGATTATCCTGCCAGGAACTCAAAACACAAACACCATAACAGCAAAGGCAGTGTTTTCAGTGCAACTATATTTAATCGCTGCTAGGATACAAAGTCTTAGGTTTAAGTTTTTCGGTGGTTGTTGTAAGTGTCTTATGAATAGGTAAAGAAAAAAAACTTGGGTGGGATATTATTTTAAAAGTTGTAATATCTGTGCAAAAATGGAAAAGCTTAAAATGCTTTTGACAGAATACTGCATATTTTGATCTGTGGTTTAATTCGGAGATATTTGTGTTTAGGAGGTTGCAAATATATAAATAATAGGATAGAGTTAAAGTAAAAGATTGAGATCTTTAAAAGTTGGTGGATTTTCAAAAATTGTCTGATTACATTTTGGAAAAAATATTAGCAAAGGGAATGTGTACTTTCTAACTTCACCTTCTGCTCAAATGTCTGGATTGAAAATCTATGAAGAGGTGTGGGAAACTATTCAATTTTGAATCTGAGCTCAGTTTCACAGTGGAGTCCATGAGATAGGAAGAAGGATATCTTGTAGACCCACATTCATTTGGGGTTTAAATTCTGGTTATTAGACAATATTTCTTTTGTACAAAACACACATATATATGTGTATCTATTTTATATACATACACAGTGGTATAGGTATGTGTGTGCTTGTTTGTACATGTATATACCAACTGTGATTTTGTTTTATTTGTGTAATGTTTTAGCTGGGCTTAATAACCTCAAATATTTATGGCTATAAAACCTAGGATTCCTCATCTAGATATCATTCTCTCAAGTTTCTAAACTTTAACGTCACACTGTAAATGAACTATGATGATAAACAACTGAGTCAATCAAGGTTGTAAAGTTCAAAGAGAGCAAATTCTGGTTCCATTGGTAGCACTTCCTGGGCTGTGCAATCTGTGTTGCTGTTTTCTTATCTACAAAAGGAAAAAAATGATTACCATTTAGATGTGTTGCACAGAGTCCTAATCATCAAATCAGAATATGAATACTAAAAATTTTGAAAAAACCTTAAAGCATTACTCAAAAGCAAGCTATGTATTATTATTATTTCTAGTAGGAATATAAAATGCTTGAATAGGAAAGGATCTTATGAGATCAGAATCTATCCCTCCAGACAGTACTAAAAAAAAACAAAACAAAAAAACTCAGACAGATGAGATACTACGCTAATTTTAAAGAACTCCAGAGATGGGATTCAAGAACTTCCTTGGAAATTAACAGAATGTTTTAATAACTCTTACTGACAGGAAATTTTTCTGACTTCTATATTTCTGATGCTTTATCTGGAGACCATTTCCACTTATTTATTTATTTTTGAACCACAAGGTAAAGTATCCTCACTAGAAATGAGAGAACATCTGTGTGAAGGCCTTCCTGATTCTTGACTGATTTCCAATAAATTTTTCCTCAGTTTTCGCTTTTCCAGGTGAAATAATGCAGTTTTACTTTTTTTCATCTGGAAAGTTTAATTTACAACTTGAGAATCATCTGATTCTTATGATTTTTTTCCCCAACCCCCATTAATTTCATAGAAAAGAACTGAATCTTATATCCATCTACTAAATTTTGGGCCAAAACCAACTCTGATTCAAGCTAGTGCCTATACGGACGTATCTTGGAGCTGCTGCTGGTTCAGTTCCAGACTCTGCAATAAAGCAAATATTGCAATAAAGTGAGTCACATGAATTTTGGTTTCCTAGTGCAGGAAATAACCCTAATATCTTTTATTTTAACTCTATCCTGTTATTTATATATTTGCAACCTCCTTAACCCTAGAGAATAGAATGTAGTCTATTAAGTATGCAAGGGCAACATATCTGCAAAACAATGTGCATACCTTAATTAAAAATGCTTAATTGTAAAAAGTGCTAGCTATCATCTGAGCCCTCAGTAAGTTGTCATTGTTTTTGTTGGTGGAGGGTCTTGCCTCCATGTTGATGGCTGCTGACTGATCAGGGTGGAGATTGTTGAAGGTTGGGGTGGCTGTGGCAACTGCTTACAATAAGACAACAATGAAGTTTGCTGCATTGATTGACTCTTCCTTTCATGAGATTTCTCTGAGCATTCCATGCTGTTTGATAGCATTTTACCTACAGGAGAAATTCTTTCAAAATTGGAGTCAATTCTTTTAAACCCTGCCATTACTTTATCAACTAAGGTGATGTAATTTTCTAAATCCTTTGTTGTAATTAAACTATGTTCAGAGCATCTTCACCAGGAGTAGATTCTTTGCTCATCCATAAGAAGCAATTCCTCATCCATGAACATTTTCTCATGAAATTACAATCTTCGGGTTCTGCTTCTAATTCTAATTTTCTTGCTATTTCTACTCTATCTGCAGTTCCTTCCTCCACTGAAGTCTTGTACCCCTCAAAGTCATCCATGAGGGTTGGAATCAACTTCTTCCAAATTCCTGTTAATGTTGATATTTTACCTCATCCCGTGAACTGTGGATGTTCTTAATGGCATCTAGAATGGTGACTCTTTTCTAGATGGTTTTCAATTTACTTTACCCAAATCCAGCAGAAGAATCACTATATATAACAGTGATAGCCTTATGAAATATATTTTTTCAATAGTAAGACTTGAAAGTCAAAATTACTCCTTGATCCATGGGCTGCAGAATGCACACTGTGTTATAGGCATGAAAACAGCTTTCAGCCTGTTGCACATCTCCATCGGAACTCTCAGTGACCAGCTGCACTGTCAGTGAGCAGTCATATTGTGGAAGGAATCTTTTTTTCTGACCCATATGTCTCAACAGTGGACTTAAAATATTCAGTCAACCATGTTATAAATAGAAGTGCTGTCATACAGGCTTAATTTTCCCACTTCTAGAGCACATGCAGAGGAGATTTAGCAAAATTTTTAAGGACCCTAGAATGTTCAGAATGGTAAATGAGCATTGACTTTAACTTAAAGTCACAACAGCAGTAGCCCTTAACAAGAGAATCAGCCTTTCTTTTGAAACTGGCACTGTCTTCTCTCTATATATGAAAGTCCTAAAGACCTCCCAATAGCAAGCTGTTTTGTCTACATTCTTCCAGTAGATGGTTGTTTCATCTACACTGAAAATCTGTTGTTTAGTGTAGACATCTTCATCAATGATCTTAGCTAGATCTTCAGGATGACTTGCTGCTTCACCTTCCACTTTGATGTCATGGAGATGGCTTCTCTCCTTAAATCTCATGAACCAATCTCTTCTAGCTTCAAACTTTTCTTCTACAACTTCCTTACCTCTCTCAGCCTTAATAGAATTGAAGCTAGTTAGGGCCTTGTTCTGGATTAAGCTTGGCCTAAGGGAATGTTGTGGCTAGTTTGATCTTCTATCCAGACCGCTAAAACTTTCTCCGTATCAGCAATAAGTCTGTTTTGCTTTCTTATACTCTGGGTGTTTACTAGAGTAGCACTTCCGAATTCCTTCCAGAACATTTCATTTGCATTCACAACTTGGCTCACTGTTTGGCACAAGAGGCCTAGTTTTCAGCCTATCTTGGCTCTTGACATGCCTTCCTTGCTAAGCTTCATCATTGCTAGCTTTTGATTTAAAAAATGACTGTTCCTTTTACTTTAACACTTCAAGGCCATGGTATGGTTATCAACTGGCCTAATTTCAATCTTGGCCTAATTTCACTAGACGAGGGAGGCTGGAAGAGAGGGTGAGAGACAGGAAAGGCTGGTTGGTGAGCAGTCAGAACACACACAACATTCATCGATTAAGTTTGCTGTCTCATACGGTCATGGTTATGGCGCCCCAAAACAATTACCATAGGAACATGAAGATCACTGATCACGGATCACCGTAACAGATATAGTAATAATACAAAAGTGAGACAATTACCGAAATGTGACCCAGAGACGTGCTGTCGGAAAAATGGCACCAATAGACTTGCTGAATTGCCACAAAACTTCAGTTTGTTAAAAACATAGTATCTGCAAAGTGTGATAAAGTGAAATGTAATAAAATGCGATCGCCTGCATTCCTCTTAGTAAACTCAAAGACATTATTGGTTTATAACACACACCCAAACAGTAGTGAGTCCTGTTTTTAGACCAAGTTTTGTAAGCTGTTACAAAATGTTAACCTAATTGTTCCTTGTATGTACCAAAATGTTGACTCCAATTTTTAGGTACAGTTTCAGGAGAATTAGAGATATATAAAGAAAATAAAAGGATTCATAAAAATTGTTTAGTCCACTCAGTAGTGAGGAAAATTATAATCACTTCAGTACTCACATTCAATTCAGTTCTTTCTGCCACAATGAATCATAAAATGCCAGGTATAGACTGCTCTGTCAAACTGGATTCCAGTGTGAAAATAAATTTAAACAGATCCATCACTCTCTTACAGTGGACATGTAGTCTGAGTGTTGCTTAAAGCAAGTAGTAGTTTGGGGGTATTTGTTATCACATAATATAGTTGATCCTTACTGATACAGATACTAGTTACTTCTTTTACTGATGCAAAAGAAAAATACAAGCTCAAATGTGTATGTTAAAAATTTACGCAGATTTCACTTACATTAAGGATGTAGAAAGCCACAAGAGAATACCATCCCACCCTCATGATAAAGGCACAATAGGAAATTTAAGCTTAAAATGTCATATTATTTTAGTCCATCACATAGCTCAAATCACAAGACAACTTTATGAACTGGAATCCACAGGATGTTAAGCCCCTGCAGGGAGAGATGGGTCACATGAATTGCTTCACATTTTGGCAGAGCATGGGTGGATGAGTCAGCTGCCTTAAAAATGGGCAAGGAGAAATATTAACAATTTATTAAAGATGGAGTATGGGATAAAATAATAGTTTTTGGCCTCCAGGAGTCCCACGCATAAGGGGATCTGCACCCACCTGGCATGCATTACCCACAGATCTCCATTGGGTGCTGGAACAAAACACTGAGGGAAATTCAAGGGACCTGGGAGAAACCCTCTTGGCAGCACTGGTGTGCAGGCTTCAGGGTAGAGAAGAAGCACCTGGAAAGCTCATTTGCGCTGCAAGCTGTGCATCATTACAAAATGGTGTTCAGCTGCTACTTCCCGTGCCAAAACCCTGCTGGGATTTGAGACCAAAGCATCTACTGTTAGAGGAAGGGCAAGAGAGTCTCCTCCCATCCTGGACCCTACCTTGATTTTAGGCAAAGTTCTGCTGTTGTGGAGATGAAGTTAGGGAACCAGCCTCCAGACTATACTAACACTAGGCAAGAACCATTTGCTATCAAAGGTAGGAGAGGCAGAAGAATCAGCTGGTACCTAGGACACTGCACAAGTACAAGGGGGAAGCAGGCTGTTGCCAGGAGAGGGGCAGGGAAATCACTCTCACCAGTGGCCCCCCCAGACACAGGGCAGAGCTTGACTGGCATGGGTGGGGGCAGAGTGCCCATGCTCTAGTCCCTGCATTTGAGTAGCAGGTAGAGGTTGTTTGCCACTGGGGAAGGGGAAGAAATACCGAGGCAATCCTTCTTCAGGGTTACATGCCTAAGTCCAGCTGAAACCTGAAGCTACAGTCGAAGAGTTGGGAAACATCTGCCCCACCACAGACCCTGTACCACATAAAAGCAACAGATTATTCTCTAGGGAAAGGGCAAAAATGTAAAAGCTGGGGCTGGAGCAGGAGTACAGAAAAGAAATTCTTCAGTATTCCAGGCTTCACAGTTAACAAAAGCAGCTGTAGTCCACCTCTAGAGAAGTCTGAAGTCTGCGGTAGACAATAAAACCAACAAAGTTCCACTACAGACTAGAATTATTGAATCAAGTACTTTAATGATCTGAAGAAGAGTTATGCCCATTTTCAGGCATACATACTATTTACCTACGTCTCTTCTACTCTTATACAAAGTCTTGCATCCAATAAAAAATTATGAGAAGTCAATAAATAAATAAATAAAAAGCAAGAAAAAACAACTCATTGTCAAGTGTCAAAACTGATCAACAGGGATGTGGATGTGGCTCAATCAGTTGGGCATCCACCTACCACATGGGTTTACATCCATGGTTTACATCCTGGTGCCTCCTAAAGAAGATGAGCAGGTGACGAACTAGACACTATCCCCACTACAACAAGCAAATGCCACCAGCCAGCAGTCACTGCAGCCCACAGGGAGTGGATGTGGCTCAGGTTGTTGGGCACTCACCTCTCAGGTGGGAGGTCCTGGGTTTGGTTTCTGGTACATCCTGGAGAAGGTGAGCAAACAATGAGCAGACAGAAGAGAGAACCGTCACAGGGGTGGGGATAAATAAAGTAAATATTAAATCGTAAAAAAAACACCAATCAACATGAAAAACTCAGAAATGACCCAGTTGTTAAATCTATTAGGGACATGTAGTACTAACTCCAAGTACCTCAGAGTATGTTCTTATTGGAAATAGGGTCTTTGCAGATGTAATTATATAAGTTAAGATTAGTCATACTGGAGTAGGGTAAACCCTAAATACAATATGGCTATTAAGCTTCTACAAACAAGATGCAGAGACAGAGACACGCCACATGAAAGGAAAGGCAGCGCTTGGAGTTACGCAACTAGAAGACATGGAATGCTAAGGATTGCTGGCACCACCAGAAGCTAGGAGGAGGAAGGAAGGATTTTTCCCTAGAGCCATGAGAGAGAGTATGGCCCTTCCATTATCTTGATTTTAGACTTCTTGTCTCCAGAACTGTGAAAGAATACATTTCTGCTGTTTTAAGCCCCCAAGTTTGAGATAATTTGTAATGGCATCACTAGGAAACTAATACACCAACTATATTTATAATTATATTATATATAAATGTCTTAAATAACACAATTAAATGGCAGGGATAGATAAAATATTAAAGACCTTTTTCTATGCTACCCAGCAGAAAGCCACTTAAAAAATACATAGTTTACAAGTAAAGAACGCAAAAAAGATATATCATGCATATTAATTTATTGTGGTTCTGTAACAAGTTACCACAAACTTGGCTCAAAAACAATAGGAGGGAAGCAGCTGTGGCTCAGTTAGTTGGGCTGCCATCTACCATATGGGAGGCGCTGGGTTTGCATCTCAGGGCCTCCTTGTGAATGCAGGCTCACCCACACACCGTGGACAGCCACTGTCCCACAAACGCTGCAGATCGCTGCCTAGCCTGCAAGTGCCGAGGAGTGCTGACTTGGCAAGGTAATGCAACAAAAAGGGAGACAAGCATAAATGCAGAAGAATACACAGAGAATGGACACAGAGAGCAGACAGCATGTAAGTCTCGGGTGTGTGTGTGTGTGTGTAAATAAATAAAAATAAAATACAGACACAGAAGAACGAATGGACTCAGGAAGCAGACCAAAAAAAGCCACAAGGGCGGGGGGATGGAAAAAAAATTAGAAACAAAAAAACAAAAGAAAAACAGTAGGAATTCATTCTCTTACAGTTCCAGAGAATAGAAGTCTAAGATCGATAACACAAGGCCAAATTTAAGGTGTCAGCATGAGAGTGGTCCCTCTGGGGGCTTGAGGAGAGAATTGTTTCTTACATCTTCCAACTTCTGGTCAAGCTGGCCTTCCTTGATATGTGGTTATATCACTCCAGTCTCTGCTTCTGTGGTCATGTTGCCTGCACCTCTTCTTTCTGTGTCAAATCTCCCTCTTCTCTTTTATAAGTGCATTTGTGATTGCACTTAGGGCCCACCTGAATAATCAAGGATAATCTCCCTCTCAGGATCCTTACTTTAATCACATCTGCAAAGTCTGAGCCATATAAAGTAACATTTACAGGTTCCAGGGATTAGTTCATGATATAACAGACCATTATTTGGCCTATGGCACTATGTTATTATTTAATACTAATTATAAGAAAAGTGGAGGGCCTGTATTAATCTCAGAAAAAATGTATTTAAAATGAAATATCACCAAGGTTAGTAAGAGACGTTACATAATAATCAGTAGGAGAAAATGAGCAAGAATATAAACTTCAAACACAGTGTCAAGCAACTTGACGTATTTAATATTTATAAACCACTCTACCCCAAAATAGCTAAATATAAATTCATTTTGAATACAATGTAACATTCACCAAGTTGAACCATTTTATAGGTGATAAATCCAAATTCAACAAATTGAAAAAGATTGAAATCATGCCACATATTTTTTGACCAGAGCAGAAAACAAAGAAATTAAAACAATCCATGGGCTACACACACACACACACACACACACACATACACACACATATACCATAAGGGAAATTGGAAAATACTTTTTCAAGTTTTTATTCTAGTAACATGTATACAACCTAAAATTTCCCTTTTTAATGACATTTAAATATAATTCAGTGCTGTTATGCAGCCAAAGCAGTGCTTAGAGGGGAACTTATATTATATGAATCCATAAGAAAAGAAAAAGGGTTTCAAAAAATGATCTAAGGGAACACTATTAGAAATTAGCAATGGAAGAGCAATTAAATCCAGATTTAAATAGAAGGAAGGCAGTAATAAGGGCAAGAGCAAAATCAATGAAATGGAATACAGAAAATGAATGTTTTATTGGAGTTATAGATGTCCCACATGGAATATTAGGGACTACCCTTCCTAAAAGCTATAAAATGGAAAACTCAGGACCATTCCCTTCTCCAAATTCTCCTCTTCCAGACTCTGTCTCTTTTTGCTCACTCTCTTGTACCTAAGCAGTTGATTTTTATGTTTTGTCTAGTGGTTAGAGTTGTTATCTATAGCAGAGGTGATTTTATGGGAGCCACTGGGCCATGGAAACCCCTCTTTCGCAGCTCTCTGTCTGTCTTCATTATCATCTTATAATCATCTATCCTCGGTCTCCTCTCTCTCTCTTTCTCTCTGTCTCTCTTTTTTCTTTCCCCTCTATATGGATGCAAATTTCAGAGCCCTTTGACTTGGGATAGAATCATGGTGATTCCACTGGATTTAAGCCTAAACAGTTCTTAGCTGTTTATTTTATACTTCCTCCTCAATCACAAGTACTTTGTCCTTTTTATGTGTGTGTGGAATATTTACCTCAAAGTTAGAGACAGAGAGTTGACTATAACAAAAAGCACATGCATTTCTTAACGACCACATGCTCCTCTAAAAATATCCTGACAATTTCATGTTTGATGTGGTAGACAGAAAAACGACGTATAAAAATTCTCTGAAAAAAATATTCATGACTCCCACTGAATTGCTTCACTGCTTGAACCTCAGTTTCTACCTCCACATGGGGTTGTTGTGAAGATGGAATTCACCATGGAATTACAATCTGTGGCACATCCAAATAGAAATAGACTTTCTTCATCAGAATTTGACCTTAAGTTGTCAATTTGTGTTTTCAATTTTGTCTCTTCCCCCTAATAAATTTAGATGGGACTTTAAAAATTATAACTACAAAAATGCAGTGAAGTAACCAGTTGAGAGAAATGGAATCCACATTATATCTCACTTGGACCATCCATTGGTTCTGATTTGGGATGGCTGTCTGGAGACTGCCTTCAGAATCACCCTTGAATCCTTGCGCTGTAGGTAGTGAGAAAGTAACTTGCATAGGAATTCACAGCACTATCTCTAAAAATGTTAGTTTTTTCTCTTTGTATCTCTCAAAGATTTAGGATCATGTGCAGCTGCTTCTCTGTGAATTCTGCCTTAGTAAGAAGTAAATACTTTGTTAATTTGAGTGCTCAAGTTGTATCGGTGTAGATTCACTCATTTTTTAAATCCCTCAACACTAAAATTTGCTGTGCCTACAATGTGCATAATAAAATGTCCTTATGCATGCTTCTGAGAAATGCAAGGAAATTTCATTACAAAATGTCAAGAAAGTTCTCCAGGTTCCTTGCAGGGAAGAATGTCATGCGACTACAATGTATCATTAGTATAAAAGTAAAATTGTTCCTAATCTCATAGCTCCTAAACAGTCTTTACACATTGCAAATGCCTTTAAGAAATAAAATTTTAGACCCACTGAGCTAGAAAGAATTATAGAAAGTCATATGGTCCATTCTCTGCTTCAGGAGAGACCACAGTGCATAGACTTCCTAACCTGTTTTTAAGACTTCTAAAGAAAAATATTCCAAAACATCATTTGATAATTTACTGCTTAATGTATCTCAGGCACACAAAACTGTTCTTTTCAACTACATTTTAGGAAACCAATGAACTCTAATTGAAAGGACTATGAGTCAAGATAGAGACTGGAATCTCTTAGTCAATAATCATTGACATCAATTATTTTTACACCAAGTCAGTATTGGATATAAGGGACAAAGCAGCCATGGGATTTGACCCTGAAATCAGGTCAGTTTTTTGAATTATAAATCTTTTACTTTAAAAGAATTTTTGAAAAAATTTCAAGAATCTACTTGCCACATGAAATTGCAAAAGATGTTCATTTCCCCTGCACTGTTTTCAATTGCAACTACATTTATTACATGACTGATAGACTAAAAAATCCAATTTTAAAAAGAAGTCATAATTGGCCTAGAGCTAAAAAATTAGGGAAACCATACTTGAGAAAACTCGATAAACTTGGCCTTCCCCCCATGCTTTCCTTAGTAGTAGTCAGGGTTATTTTCTGTGAATATTGACAAAAGCCTCTCTAGGCACTTTCTATGATAGTTTGGGCTTCAGAATGGCATAAACACTGACCAAATGAATTTGCTTCATGTAAGGAAATGTCAGTGCCTGGTTTTAATTATGTGTATACATTATTTTATGTAATATATCTGAGAACTGTACGTGATATAGATACTTCTTAAGAAAGAATCTAGGGTTGTTTAGTATTCAGGAAAATCACTTAAATGTTTCCACAAAGCAGGTAATGACCTGCCTTTCTTATCATTTTGGGTCATTTGGATCTGATCCCCTTTCCACACTTCCTATTTCTCTGCCCTTTGGCTAGTGTTTTAATGCCTCTGAATTTCTTTACCATTGGTCCTGTTGAATTTGAGAAATGCATAATCTATCCAAGGGGAGATGCCAGGCAGACAGTTGCAAAGAGCTTCAAAATGTATTAATTTTTCAAAAATGTTGGCTTGCTTATAGCTCATATCAATAACTTACACGTTGTGCTATCAGAATCCTGTTATAACAAATACCATTATCACACACTTAACAAATTACATTCCATTACAAATTATATCCCAAACTTAGTAATAGGCTGCTGCTTTTGAGCAATCTGAGATCAAAAGTAAATCTAGTTCTGCATGATATAGAAGTTTTTTAGAATTTATATTGAGATATAATCTTAAATGGAACATTTGGTCCCAACTCTTCACCTTCTGAACATGGATTGGATTATTAGGTATTTATTCAGAGGATCCAAAAATTTATTTGATTATTTTCTTTGCACCCTGATCCTGTACACAAAGCACACATTGGAGAAAAAAAGAAATGAAATAATGAGAAGCAGCAGATCAACAGAAATTCATGTGATTTCTTGTCAATGATCTGGAACTTAATTTTTGCCCAAAAGGACATCAAAACTAATGTCAAGCTTTTTCCAGTAGCAATGATTTAAACAAACATGTGCTGGGACTTATTTTTAGACATAAAGGTACACAGCCAGAGGTTTTATTCAGGATTGCTATTAAATAAACTCCCTTCAGGGCCTTGTAAAAGATGGTATTTGAATTATAAGTAGACATATCCCATTTTCCACTTTCTGCAAGCCACTGAAGATGTTTCATTGCTAGACTTTGGCAAGGGAACTGCCCCCTTTTGTATTCCTATTGAACCCTGTCTCTACAGTAATTATGAGTTTGGGAGATCATTAAATGTCTGATTTTTTATTTTATTTTATTTTTTTTTTTGGTACAGAGACTGCTTTTGAAGCTCTGTGTCTGATCAACAACATGTTCTAAAAGGCTTTTGATGTGTACATGGCTCATTAAGTAAAGGTCAAAATTGAACAATGTCCTGTTAATTTCCTTTTGCTAGAGAAATCAATATCTGCATCAACATTCATTAAATTTGACAGAAGCTTAGAAAGTTAGATGTGAAATGTGAATCAATATGTATTCCTGATAGGATTAACTTGCTGTACAGAGAGTATAAAACATCAATTCTTTATACATATTGTTCAACCCAATACTCCACTCTGGCTCTAGGGAAACTGCATTTTGCCTTTTTGGCCTTCAGCCCTGATCTGGCTTTGTGCTTCTTTCAGCTGGGGCTGAATATTCAATACTTGAAAAACATTTTTTATATCTTGTTACTATATATTAAATATAATCTTACATTTTGTATTATTAAGTTTACAATTTGTTAAGGCTAAATCATACTCCCCCACCAAACAAACAAACAAACAACAAAACAACCTAGGCATTTTTAAAAGGTTAGGATCTATATTATTTATATGTTCCATTTGCCAATTTAAAAGAAAATTTTATTTCATGCCTTCTCCCTTGCTTTATTTACAGAATTTTTGCTATTTCTATGAATTCCAGAGGAACAAGTTTGGAAACACTCTATTTATTTACACATGTATCTAGGAATTATTGGTTTGTTGTTTTTTGTTGTTGCTTTCTCTGAGATTTTGAGCTGTATGACTATGCATTGAATTTCTGGAACAGCCATCTCCACGCATCTAGCCTTATTTTAGTTGGTACAAATGTTTGTAACTCTAACAATGTGATGTTGCAAGATTCTGAGCCAACTTTTGAAATGAAGAATATCAGATAATGTGCATTATAATTGCAGCATTGGGTGGCTATTTTTGAATTTTGATTATTTTAAAGTGGAAAATTTATAGATGGCAGCCATTCGCTCTACTGTAGCAGCAGATAATGTTCTCTGGGTATGTTGCATTCGTCTGGAAGTCTGAACAAGAAATTGCTCCAAACAAATCTGGATTTGTCAACATTCTAACAGGGAACACCAGATGCCAGCTCAGTGCCCTGCTGCGAGCTTCCTCACCCACTAGGCCCCTGGTTGCCCAGAGATTTCCCTGTCGTATCACAACTGGGCTTGGTTTGCAACAGGACAAAAGACAAACTGGCCTCCAGGGGCTGAGTGGACTCATTAGATGGAGGGAGGTTATCTAGGAGGCCTGAAACAGAACTGCCAGGCAGAGGAAACAGGCAGAGGGATGTTGACTTTTTTCTTTCTTTCTTTTTTTTGTGGAGAAGTTAGAGTAATCATTTTGAGGAATAAATAAGAATATCATTTCCCTGTTTATAAGCATTCAGCGGCTTTTCAGGCAGTTAAAGTGCCTATCCCTTACCGTGGTCTCTAAGACGCTGTGTACTCTGATGCCCTGCTGCTCTCTCTATGCATTTCTCCTCTCATTTCAGGTCTCATTTATTGTATTTGGTCTTCTCCTTTCTGTCCCTGAAACGTGCCAGAGGTCAGGGACTTCACATGTGCTGTTCCTTCTTTCTGAAACACCCTTCCCTTAGACCACTGTAGGACAGACACTATCATTGTGCGGGTCTTGACCTTACTGTCACCTCCCCACAGGCACCTTTCCTGACCATCGGCCCAGGGAAAACAATCCCACAGCCTGGATGTGCTTTTTCCCATTACTGTTATTTTCTCCATAATGCTTATCAATGCTGGAAATTATCCAATTTATTTATTCTTATTTTTATGACTTCTCACTAGAATATAAATTCCAAGTGCTAGAGATTTTGTAGCTAGAAGTGTGTTTGCTATGACAACTATTTAATAAATACTTTGTGAGTTATAAATAAATGGACAGGACCAAGTCAGAAATCCCTGTCTAGTGTAGCTGTTGAGATGGGATGCTACGTAGGCTCATCAGGGAGAGGTTCAGAAGGAGGACATCCAAACAGGGGGCCCAGTGACTGAAAGTGGGGTGAAATTAAGTCCCACATTTATGCTGCACTCCAGTTCTGTTAACTGACAACAGGCCTCCTGAATTGGCACAGAAATATTTGGGGACTAGAATCCTCACTTGTTCCCCAGTTCCAACCTTGTGCCTCTATCTCTTCGTTCTCCTAACAGACTTGCCTATTCTGCTGCCCAAACACTGACAATTCCCTCTCTGGCCCCCTGAGATCTGGATGCCCGTCCACATCAAAGGCCCTCTGCCTCCTGCAGGCTTCTCAGTGCTGTTGAATATCCTTTGGAAAGATTTGCCTTCTTCCTTCTACTTTCTCCTATGACTTTCCCACAGTTTGCCCCAGAAGATCTATCTAGTTCCCCAGGTCCCTTGGTCAGCATGGCTTTGTCCCCATGCTAAGGGCACAAGCTTTCTCAAGTCCCTCCCCATAGGATCAGTATTGGCTCATGAAATCTGCTGCTTGGAGCCTTGGCATCAGTGTCTCCACCAATTTCAATTTTGGAGATGAGAAATGAGTACTTAACAAGACTGCTTGGCATACTTGATGAGTCAATAAATCTGTCATATTTGAATGGAAATTTCTGGAATGACCTCAGTATAGAACGTCCAAATATATCATAAAATCAGAAGCAAATCTTATGTAAAACTAAGGACGCATAAGCTTCAGGTCCTTTCCCTTACATTAGACCCTTCCATGGCCAGAGGACAGGGTCCTAGAAATTTAACACGGTCACATACTCATTCAAAATTTGAAAAGAAGAATGAGATTCCCATTCTGAATCACTTCCCCTCCCAGGTCCCCTCATGTTGGTTGTTGTTGAATGACTGGGCGTTTGGGCAGTAATTAGCTAAGGAGAAGTTACTTTGTGGATGTATCGGGACATATGTATGTGGTTTGCAGTCATGTCCTCTATGTATACTGAGTTATTGCTCACCATCCTGGCACAGTCTCAGATTCTCTTCCAAATAAGATATTCTCATTGGTTATTTAATGCAAATCCCCAGTGTTTTTGATCCTATGGGAACAATGGAGATATTAAACTTGGTTTTGTCTCGTAAAGCTGCCTACTATCGACATGTATGGTTTCGCAGGTCACCACATTTTAATAGAAGGGTGATCTTGAATTTGACTCTGACTGTGTGTCTTTTCATTGACTTTCCATGGAATTTCAGAGGTGGAAACATGAACTGCAGAGGACCTTAATACATCTTATGCACAAATAAATTATTTTCCATCTACCACTGTCTAATGTGTGAACTATACAAGCAACAGACATTGATTCCTAAGTAATGTCTGTAAAATCCTATCTGTCTATTAGAGCTAATTGTCCCTGTCAAAAATAAAATTTGGATTATGAAGTGTAAAAGGATAAGGGTTTTGTTTTTCTGAGTTTTCTTTTTTTTTGGTTTTGCTTGATCAAAACAGCACGCTGGGTAGACTTGATTTGTGGTTTCATTATTGAAGTTGGGAAAGAGATGGCAAAGGGGCAGGAATGTGCTGCTGTGTGTTTCTTTGATTTGGGCTTGATTAGGATGGTGAGCGCAAGGAGGTTTCACAGCCTAATGGCACCTTCTGGCTGCAGGCTGGTGAGTGGGTTCAGCTTCCTGGTAGACCCTGTCTCCAGTGGGGGGCTTGCCCTCACAGCTGGCCCCAATCAGGCTGTGCTGCCTGCGCTCAGCAGAGGGGTAAAGAGGCAGCTTTCACCTTGACACAGGCAGCCTCACTCCGAGCCAGCAGAGAGGAGTGTCCTGGTGCTGACCCGAGCCGGATTCACCCTTTGGCTAATCAGAATATTTCTGTGTTTTGAGCTGTCAGGAGCACATCTTCCAGGATCATCAGTTCAATAAAAACATTCTTACAGGAAAATATTGTGAATTTCTTTTTACTGCTTGGATGAAATGGTTTTGCCCCTTCAGAGAGATACTAAACTTCTCAACTTGATAAGAGAATCACTCAGGGCTGAGGATTTTGCACCATGAAAGTCTTTGATTTTTGAAGCCAAGGAGTCTTTTATTTACAACCACTCCTACACTTCTGGAAATAAGTTTTTTTTTTGTGTGGGTTTTTGTTGTTGTTTTTTTTACTTTAAAGCCACATAATGGCTTTGCATCTAGAGATGAAGTTGCTGATAGTTGGGAAAATGAAGAAAGAACAATGGAAGTAAAAGAATTCAAATAAAAGGAAGAGTAGGTGAAAACACATGAGAGGGTGAGGAACATTTAGAGAGTAACTAGGAGTTGACAAGAAATACAGAATATTTTCATTGCTCAAGTACAGATGAAACTAAGATGGAAAAATTATAACTTTTTTTTGCCAACTCCAATACATGTTTAATAAAATCATTTCTATCTGAACCATTGTTGGAAGATACAACTTCTTTTTTTTTAAGCAAAATGATGGAACACACTCTAAAGTAATAAGTGGTTCTGCAGCTGAAATCTAAACTGAAAGAACCAGAGGTCCACAATCCAGGCCATTATCATCATGATTACTTTTGTTTCATTTCCTATAGAAAAGCAAGGCATATTTTCCCTCAGCTCCAACTTCTTATATGATCCAGTGGGATGAAAAATTCTGAAGATTAATGAGTTCTTAATGACCTAGTTACTTCTTAATTATTGAGACAACATATGTTAATCATCATCAAGCTCTCTGAATGAAAAAGTTCCAAACATACCAATCAAATATGCTTTTGATTCACCCCAAGAAATATGGTACCAGCATTAGATTGATGGTCACAACAAAGGTAGCATGCTTATAGAAACAATTCTTGCGACCTCTGGGAGAAATTAAGAAACTCCAGGACAAAAGCAGTTGATTCTTCCCATCTTCTTGGTAGAGTGCGGTGCTCTACAGAATGGAGAAGAAAAGAATATGCACTTTGAAAATAGAAGCACATTTAATCCCTTACACGTTGTTCAGTAACTGACAGTGAGCCCTTGAATGATCATGTTTCTGACATGGCGAAAGGGAGCACATACAGGGCTGTGTTTCCAGCCTCTCGTTCTTTGCTTTAGGGCATTTGCAATTAGAGATGGGGGAAGTGGTGACGTTCTCTCCATTGCTATAGAATGCGTTCTTGGAAAGCTTGAGGGGCTCTGCTAGCAACAGCTAATGAGGCTTTATTAACCTAGGACGCCAACTTGTAGAATAATATCATAGTAAAATAGATGTACTCCTAGGATTCACTTGTTTTATTAATAGTGTAGCCGAGAAGTACACAAGACTCTGGGGAATGGAAATGGCCAGGTGAATGGGTTATAAGGCTTTTCCTCCTAGATCAGCAATTTACCCCTGGCTCAAGGCAGATATGGCCCAAATTGTGTATCACAGTTACTAAATCAGTCCTCGTGGACTGTTTCCTGCTGGAACTGACAGTCTTTCCTTCTAATCTAATTAGTTTGGTTTAATTCAGTAACTGTACATTCACAGTGACTTGAGCATTTGGAAAAATAGATACATATATATACGATCTTCCTTTTGGGCCTCAAGATTTAAAAAGGGGCCAAAATAAAACATTCACTATGATATGTTTTTACCAGTTTTTAGCGTTTTCAATTTTAGGTATAGTTTTGTTTGTTTCTTGTCTTTGGAAATTTAATAAGGTCAGAGAAAGTCCAGGAAAAGAGAAGTGAGTGGTAAAACATGTCTGAATACTGGGGTTGAGGAGGAAAGCAAGATTTGCCCTGGATGTTAGTAGAGAAAGGCCGTCATGGTGGACACGGCAGAGGAGAGAGGCGCAGCCGTGCGGGAGCGCCAACGCGTGTGTGTGTGTGTGCGTTCTCTCTCCAGTGCAGACCTCGAGTAACAGATGCCAACCCCCTGAAGACTAAGAAGGAAAAGAGATGCCCCTCGCACCAGCAAAACAGAAAACTATGAAGATGGTCCAATAGGCAACCACCATTCTGGTTCTGGTTTTGTGTCCTCCTGGACAGAATTTTCTGCCCTGAGAAGGTAGCTGCATCTTGCTGATACTGGGTTCCCATTTACTCTCTGCAGACTTGAGCCTCCACCGCCGGGCCGCTCTGCTCTGAAGAGGCAGAGAGAACCCCGAAACTCAAATGCCCACTGGTAAACATACGACATCGGAGGGATGCATTACAATTTGCAGTCACTGTTGTCTAGTAAAAAAAATTTGAACCAGTGACTGGTTTAGACACAGGGATTTTCCTATGTGTCTACATATCACTTATCCTGGGAAGTGCACATTATTGAAATGAACAGGAGTCCCCATTGGGACTTAATTAGAGAAGGCTGAACTGGGAAGTGACAGTTTCCATGCTGTTTTGGAGCCTTGCTCTAGACCTTGTTCCTTTCTCCTATAGTAATGCAATTAATATCCTGTATCTGATTTTAATAGAGGCAGTAACTCTAGCAAGACACATTATTGCTCCTTGGCCCAAAGAGAAATGTTCCTGTATTTCTCTCATTGCCATTATCTGTCAAGCCGACCGGCTGCGTCTGCACCGTGAGACATTACACATTCAGGAAAGCAGTTGTTTCCACATGTCTTGTGGGAAAGCTATCATTTTTCAGAAAGGCATGAGGTGCAGGGAACATTTTCCGTGCTTACTTTCCCTCTGCATATATCAGGTGGTAGCCATTACAGCATTCCCAGTACATACCGTTGATGTGAGAATTGGAGCTTCTATATAACCTAGAGTTTGTATTTATCTCACAGAGAGACAGAGTTATGAAGCTGCTTCCTGACACACCCCAGCAGCTGCTAAGCATCTGTCTACCCATCTTACCAAAGAATTCAGTGGGAGCAAGAAAAAAAATTGGTTAAGGACTGCTACTAGGTAACCGGACTGTCATCTGAGAAGTAAATCAATGGCATAATTCTCTGGGCTCTCTCTTGAATTTATTTACCAACAGTAGAAAATGAGGGTATTGTTTTTGCATTTAATTTAGGCAAGCAATACCCCTTACCTGAGAATATCATAGACATAAAGACTTTTGTTCATACTGTTGATTTTATCTTTAAATTCTGAGGAGACATGGGTTTCTATTTCCTAGAGATAGTGGGGGCCAAATATCAGGAGTTCTAGACAGTGTGCAACTAAATGGCTTAATAACATTGGGAAATTTTTTAAATTTCCTTGGAACTACTTGGAGGAATGATGTAGAAAGGGTTCACATACAAGGCTGAGACTTAGCTGGGACTACCTTTAAGTCTCTTTAAGGATAATTTACTGGAGCATACTCTAGTGCAGTGATAATCTAGGGTTTACTCCTTTATTCAGTAAATCAGTCAATATCTATTGATTAAATGTTTATTAAGTACCAGGAACTACACTAAGCACTAGGTGCTAAGGATACAGAAATGCATGGCAGATATGGTCCCTGCCTGCAGAGGTGGAGTGGCTTTTGATCTCACCTGTGAAAGACGACGGGGTAGCTGGCTATAACTGGGAAAATAGTCATTCTAAAAGAAGGAAAAGTATGGGTGAAGGTCCTAAGGCAAAAAGACACATGAACTTTTAAAGAAACAGAAGAAAGATTAGTATATGAGGGATACAGAGAAAAAGGAAGGACAATCTACTAAATAAGACTATTGAACTCAGTGGAGGGATTCAGGCATTTGAGTGTGTGTCTGTGGTCAGTGAGCAGGAAGAGCGATTAGAATTCCAATCTGAGAAAATAATTGGGGGTACATTGTTGAGAATGGATTTGCATTTGATAGGACAAAGTTGATGTGGGTTTAAGAGTTAGAAGTTTATTGCTATGGTCCATGTAAGAGATCATGGTAGCTTGAAACAGTGAATACAGAGATTTATAAAAAGATACTTAGGGGTTAAAATGTATGGAAATCATTGGTTAATTATATTTTCTGGGGAGTAGTTAGAAAGAAGATGCTAAAGATGTTCCCAGTTGTCTGGTTCATCAAGTTGGTAAATGATGGTGCTGTTCATTAAACTAGGAACCATGGCTGAAGAGGAACTTTGGCAAGGAAGATGATGGGTTTTGAAATTGTTGATGTGGAAGTATCTGTGAAAAACCAGTTGGAAATGTCTAGTACACCACTGCATATACAAAATTGAGAGGAAATTTTGAGAAGTTATAAATATTGAGTCATTAGTCATAAGTACATAGATTGTTGTTCACAAAACTTGGGCTTCTTCTCCACCTCGCCTTCAAGAAAGGAATTGATTTCCCAGGTGCTAGCCTTTGGGATTACCATGTGTTTTTTTTTTTTTTTTTTGACCAATGACATGGAAAATGTAACACAGTCAGAGGCTTGAAATGTCCATGTGCAACTGAGCTTGCCCTATTGCACTCTAGCCTTTCACCAGCCTTTTGGAGCTGGAAGAACATGAACATACCTGCACTCATCTTGCAGCTTGAAGACAAGCTAAGTCAAGCCCAGTCAGGATTAGCTGAACTCTGACTGACCTGCAGATGCATGGGCAAGATTTATGCCCCTAAGATTTTATTGTTATATTTCATAGAGCAATTGCTATCTCAAACATGGCAATAAACTCCCTTACAAAGATAGTAAAAGGTGAAATGAGAAAAGGGACTAGGACCAAATTTGCAGGAATTCCAACATTCAAAGTGGATAGAGGAGGATAGGCTAGCAGATTAAGGAATGGCCAGAGGAGAAGGAGAAAGACCAAGTCACAAAAGCCAGAGAGATAGAAATTAGTTAGTATGGAAAAGTTCTGCTACAAGGAGAAAAAAGATGATTTAGTGACATAAAAGTTATTGGTGATACCAGAGAAGACATTTTTGTGAAAAGAGAGGAAACCATATTGGTATAAGCTAGAAAGTTGATATAACGTGAGAAAATTAAAGCAGCTAGTACAGGTAACACTTCTGAAAAGGTTAGCTATAAGTAGGTATCTGAAGGAGTAAGTGTCGTTGATAGAGGCTATGTATATGGATATTTTAAGTTGAGAGGATATCCATGCTAACTTGCAGATTGAATGGTTTCAGTGGAGAAAGAGAGGGAATAAGAGAGAGTGAGCAAGCAAGAATAGGGGTCGGGGTGGGGGAGTATAATAACTATTGCAAAGTTTCTGAGAAATTTGATGGGGATGAGGTGCAGACCTTAGGTTGAAAGATTGGCATTAGATAGCTGAAGGGGCTTCCCTTTATTTTAACAGATAGATGGGATAGAGCCTTAGTGAATAGGAGTTGAAGAAATTCCAGTTTGTGGCTTCATTTTTTTCTGGGAAGCACTTTATAAGCTTGAGGTCATCTTCTGAGAGTGAATAAGTAAGTAGGGAATTCAGAGATGTCACAAGTGAGAAGGCATTCGCCTTCCATTTTACATTGTTTAACAGTGGCTAAGCCTGCTTGTGATGAATGAGAAAAACCCATAAGGCTCTGCTTGTTTCCATGTGAAGTTTTTGAAGCATTTTGCTTGTTTGTGTGGACTTATTTGTTTGTTGGTCTGTTTTTTAATCAAAGAAGCATGGTGTGGCAGAGTGATATTATTTATGAATTCCAAAAAGAGATAGTGATTATGTTTGTAAACTGATCTTTTCCTCTGGGCATGACACCTTTTGGTTGTATGAGATTCAACCGAGATGGCTTTGATTAAATTATGTTAAGATTAGGGTTTCGATTTGACCACATCGTTAGGGCAACTCAGTTGGAGTCCCTGCCCCCTTTGTGGGTTAGATAAACAGACCTTCAATCAAGGAGACACATAGAAGTAGATGCACTGAAGAAGACACAGAGGAATGAAGAGATCTCCATAGAACTGGAAGAGGAGAGAACTTGTCAGCTTTGATCCTGTGACCCTGGCAAGAGAGATGAGCCATTCGCCTGATAGTTTACAGCTGACCTTGTGAAGAGACAAGAGCTGCTGAGACCAGAAAGAAATGAGATCTCCAGCCTGAGACTGGAAGCAGCTGGGCCCATGGAGCCTTAAGAGAAAGAGAAAGGCTGAACCCTTGTGGATATCGGCAGCCATCTTGCTTCAACACATGGCAATGGACATTTGGTGAGAAAGAATCTCTTATGGTACCTTGAGTTGGCCTCTTTAGGGCCTTTTAACTGTAAGCTTCTACTCCAAGTAAATATCCTTTATAAAGGCCAACAGATTTCTGGTACTTTGCTTCAGTGCCCCTTTTGGCTGACTAATACATGTGGTTATATGTGAATCAAGGACACATTTATATGAGAGAAATGCTTTTATTAACTCCAAGTTGGACTTTCACTTCTCCATCTTTCCATTATTTTACATTGCAGATAAGCACATAGGCAACTTTGAGTTTGAAAACTTGAGTCTCTTTTACCTTTCATTAAAGAGAACTTATTCCAAATTTCAAAATTTAAACTCACAGAAGAGTTAGGTGAATCTTTCATAGGTTCGAAAAAGAAGGATATGAGGTGGTAGAGGAGGAGTGAGAGTTCAGCATTAATTCTCTGGATCATCTATGCAGCGCTGAGTTTTAACCTTGAAACTCTTCCAGGTTTTTCTTTTCATGGACTTTCTAGCCAAATGCCTCCAGAGAGGCAACTTCTTTCTACAAATATCCTTTAAAATTTGACACCCGGACCATATGTTATGCTGCTTCACTATGATTCTCAAAGAGAACTCTCTCCAGTCTACATTTAATTATGTGGAGCATTTGGCTTGCTAAAGGCACACAGCCCCACCAGAACCCCCTGGAATTCATTACCTCTACCAGATCAGAGGAAGCACGGGTGTTAACTAGGACTGCAATACACTAGGTAGTTCCTCATAGCATATAAAGGCATGTTCAGCACCATTATTTAGAAGTGATTTATGCCATGGTGACTCCAGTTCTTGTGGATGATCAAGACCAAAGGAAAGCAGCTTTGCCTAATATTACAACTTTATTCAAGAGGCAGGCTACATTCAATGGCTAGTCAATGTGAGAGTATAAGTCCAAGATCTCTTCCCTCCACTGGGGACATCATAGTAGGACCATCCCAATTGCAGAGCCTCTTGTGAAATCAGCTGAAGCCTCCATTGCAATTTCATCTGTGTGCAACTCCTCCCTTCTGCAAGATTCTGCTTCCTTCTATTATGGGTGTTTCTGAGAGCACTCCCCAGGAAACCATATGAATGAAAATCTTCTTGACAGTAGTTTCCCAAGAAACCAACCTAAGACACTTAAATTCAGGAGTGGTCGTAGGAAGCAGACTCTAAAATTGGATTTTGTAGTGGAATCATTTGCCAGCCTACTGACAACCAAGACAGTTTCAGTCATGGAAGATACCAGATAATTCCTGGAAAGTAGTTATGTATTATTAAAACTTTCACAAGTGGTTAACTGGAATAGGATGCCAGTGAACAGAATGCATGGGAATGTAAAATACCCCGGAATTCAAGAAATAGGAACTATAAGGTTAGATGGCTGTTACTGGACTATGAATGCATTGGAGAAGAAAAGCTAAAGAAGAATAATCAATTTAAGGCAAAGAACAATGGCCAAGGACCTCCTTCGCAATGGTGATGGACCTCCTTTGCAATATATAAAATGATTCTCATCTTCCATAGCCGTAGAATAGAATATGCTCAAGATCAGGTCCAGGACCTGTAACTGTGCTACAGAGAAGGTTGAATTCTAAATCCCAAGAAGTCTTCTTTCCAAAAGTGAGAGTTTCAGCTGGGAAGAAGTGGCAGCCTTAGATTTGGTATGGGAACACACGGGTCAGAGCACTAAAAATTTTGCATCTCTCAGTACTCCTGAATCCTCTGGACCTGCAGGCATGACTCACTCTTTCTTGTTCAATACAAGTACCAGCCCTCTCCCTTTGCTTGAAGAAGATCCAAAGACTTCTGCCTTTCAAGATAAAGTTGTCCCTCTCAAGATCTTTTTACACATTCTTCTTGGCCACCAGATCATCAATTAAGGTTAAGTAAAACATTACTTTGTTGAGAAAGTGTTGCTCTACTAAGAGACCCTTATATAAAGGAATTGTAAGACCAAGTAACCATCTACCAGCAGGAGTCAGGAGAATAAATATATCATTGGACTCTGTAAGTCCAATCAGACTCTGTAAGTCTCTATCTGACTAAACCAAGTACTTCCACTTGAGATAGGATTGACACCCCAGCAAAGGCCCAGGAGACAGTACTAACATGATGCTAGAGTAGCTTTTGGAAGCTAGGGGAAAGTGATGATCCATATGAAGTAAAATAAAAATGCCAGAACTCCTGTGGCAGAAGGTAGAAGAAGGGAAGGATCAGAGAAAATAGAGCAGTGAATATGCTAATATGTAGAGTATATATATTATGTTAGTTCCCAAAACCCACCATCTGACCATATTCCATGGGAGGGGCTACACTATACTCCATATTCCAGAGCAACAGTGAAGAGATGCTCACAAAAGCACTAAGGTCTTTAAGAAGTCTAGTGGTGGCTCTCTGCTGTCCTCTGTAGACAAAAGCTGAGAGAACTGAGCTCCTTGATAGCCATAGAGATGATTGGAGCCTGAAATAAGAGACCAGGTAGCAGTATTTAATCATTATGAGCAAAGTGGAGGTAATTATCATAATGTACAGTGAAGCTAGAATAGTAGTCAAAGGAATCTGACCTATTAAGATGGTTAGTAGAACACAACCTCTTGAGGGGCAAAATAGGTGGTAGCCAAAAAAAGTACTGCTCAGTATATACAATCAAAAAATAAAGGATGAGTGATGAAGGGGGCTGAGGGTAGCCACCCCAATAAAATGTCAGAATCCCTTCCCTAGATTCTGAAATTGGCCAGTTTTTTTTTTTTTTTTTTGGTAACAGGATTTGACAAAAGGAAAGGTCAGGTGCCCAAGAGAAGAATTCTTGCAAAATTTCAGCTACCAAAGATAGTATTGATTTCTCTAGTCCTCTCCAGATGTACCCATGGCCACATATATTCAGTAAGTTTACACTGGGGAAAGGGAAATGCTCAAGTATTTTGAGAAATGGTAGATATCAAATCTGAATTGACACTGAGAACATAGAATATCTCCATGCTCCCCTCTCAGTAGAGTGAAGTCATATGGAGGCTATATAATAAGTGGATCAGGTTCAGGTCATGGAGCAATCACTGAGTCCAAAGATACACTCAGTGTTCATTTCTCAGTTGCAAAATTCATAATAGGTATGGACATATTTGGTAGATGGAAGAACCAATATTGATTTCTTGGTTTGTGTAGGAAAAACTATCATGGTGGGGAAGGCCAAAGCAAAGTCTCTGAAAATGCCTGCTCCCTTACCCACTATAGCTAAGATAGTAAATACAAAATAATACTAAATATTGGGGGAACAGGCAAATAATCCTGATATCCTTAAAGACCTAAAGGATTTAGGGATAGTTGTCTCTATCATATCCCCATTTAATTCACCATTCTTGACCTTACAAAAATCAAAAGTATCTTGGAAGATGACCATAGAACAATCACAACTCTAACAACTGGCACAATAGCAGCTGGCCAATTTTCATGTATTTGCTGGATGTGTATCAAATTTGTCACCACCAAGAAGTAAAGACAATGTCTTGTGGAACTCTTCAACTTTTTTTGGCAGCATATTTCACACTTGGGAGTACTGTACCAAGTGGCACAGAAGGCTCCAAAATTAGAGAGAAGCCTGGAACAGATGAGGATGCTGCATTGGCTCCAGACTGTAGTATATGCAGCTTTCCTGTGTGGGAATAGTCCCCGAAAATTCTGTGGCATTAGAGGTATCTGTGGTGGGGAAAAAATGCCATGTGGGATTTCTAGGAAGCCCATTTAGGAAGATCACAATGTCCACCTTTAATCTACCAAGTCAAAAGATCAGATGGGTCCACTGGGAATTCATCATCAAATGGAAGGAGCATGCAAAATTGGGCAGGAGCAGGGAAGAGGGCACAAATAAGCTGCGCTAGCAGTAACCCAGACTCCCATGTTGTCCACTGATATTGCATGGGTATCTCCTCCTCAGCTGGTATCTATGGGCCACATGCAAGTTCCTGGTAACCAGCTCACAGCAGAGGAAAAGGCCACATTTGAGTCACAAACGGGTTTACCTGGTGTGTGGATCAAAGCCAAAATTAGACCTCTTGTGCACTAAAGCAGCATTCAGACAATGGGGAAGGGAAAATCTCTGGATGGGGTTTCTGGTCATCCACTTTGTGTAGAAAGGGAAGTGGTGCTAGGGAGGTATGTACATTGTTTCATAGGCAGTAGAAATGGTTTGGCCATAGAAAGAAAGTTTGAGGACAAGGAGATGTGAGAAAGACACATGTGCATGGACATCTGGAAGAGGGCAGTACGTGTGAAACCGCAAGGATTTCCACTCACCAAGTCTGGTCTAGTTTTCCTCTTGCCAAGTGCTCATCAGCTCAGTAACTCTGAGCACCTAATAAGGCATTCATTTGTTGAGGGCACCAACCAACTTCTTGGTGGCAAGTTGATTACACTGGACCCCTTCTGGGACTGATGTGATTCATCTCTGCTGGAATTTATGCATTTAAAATATGTGCCTGCCTTTACTAATGGTAGGGCCCTAGTTAGGGCCCCATTCAAAGGCTTATAAAGGGTTTCTTCCATTAGCGTGGTATCTCACATAACATTGAACCAGACCAAAGGGCCCACTTTTGAGTAAGGAGTAAGGAGATGGTCATTAGAATATTCAGTTAGGTAAGATAATGCCCTGCAAAATTGGGGTGCCACCTGGGTACAGTATGCAACCTGAATCAACAGCCACTGTATGGTACTGTTTCCCCAGTAGGTAGAATATATGGGTCCAGGAACCCAGAATTGAAAGTAACAGTGTCCCAGAGCCACTGTCTCATTGAGCCATGCTGTGCTCCTGTCCTTCCTATTATGCTCTGAGGAAGAAAAGGCCCTGGTTCCCAAGAGGAAACTTCTACCAGGAAATGCATCAACAGTTCTGCAAAACTCCAGTCAAGTCTGCCTCCT
The DNA here is from genome assembly GCF_030445035.2 of Dasypus novemcinctus. Classification (NCBI taxonomy): domain Eukaryota; kingdom Metazoa; phylum Chordata; class Mammalia; order Cingulata; family Dasypodidae; genus Dasypus; species Dasypus novemcinctus. The sequence continues at coordinate 55,956,742 of NC_080694.1, read as the reverse complement.
GTCATTCAGTAGCCTTGTGCCGAAAAGCAAGCAGGAAAGAAAATGAGTTGCCATCCTGGCAAGGGTACTGGACCGTGATCATAAGGAACAGATAGGGCTGCTTCTGTACCAGGGGTTCTTAACAAGGGGTCCATGAGCTTGAATTGAAATTCAAAAAATATTGTTCTTATGGGGATGTGTTGGTCCAGGTGTGATATATTTATTAAATAAGACACAGTATAGTGTGGACTTAATAAGGATTCCGTGGTTTTCACCTGACTGGCAAAAGGGTCTGTGGAACAAAAAAGATCAAGAACCCCTGGGCGCAGGAAGGAATAAGTCTGGCATTGAAGTAATCTACAGGAGCATCTAAGCCATTCCCCTGACCCATTTTGAAAGTAAACGGGCAGTACAGTGGCCACACTGAGAAGGACATGGTAACCCGTGTCTCAGACTCTCAGGGATGAGAGTCTGGATCATCCCATGAGGTAAGCTACCTTGGACCAACAGATGAGCTAGCCAAGGGTGAGGAGAATCTAGATGGGTAGTAGAGGAGGAAGACGAGGCGTGATACGTTGCAATCATAATCCTGTGATCAGCTGGAGCTGCAGGGACGTTATTTCATTCTACTAAGCTTCCTCTTGTAAGACTCTCCAGGAAAGGAGACTAACATGAATCCTGGAGGAACGATGCCAAGATATGTTAAACTTATATGACACAAGTGGATTCAAGAGGCTCAAGGGTGGACTAAGTGGGTGTTACTGTCTGTGAGCCAGTCCCTAGCTGCCAAAAGTGTTGTCTGCTGACTGCTCACTCCATGTTCTTCCAGCAATTACCATAGGCCGCCTTGGCCCTCCCTAGGAGATCTTGCATCCAATCACTGATCAGTGCAGGGGTTCGATTCATGCCATCTCTAAAGAGCTATTTCAGGTGTAATGTCCCCTGTAGGATCAAGTGAGGCCTCTGTCTCAAGTGCATCATAGTTTTTTTCCTTCTTCCTAATCCTTCTCTCCCTCCTTCCAGGTGTCATTCCCAAGTGCATGCTCCAGTAAACCTGTTCCATGCAAATATCCATCTTTGAGTCTGTTTCCTAAAATACCCAGCTTAACACAAAGGTTGTATCTTGAGAGGACAGTAATCGGCCACTGGTGATTTATTTTGGGGAGCGCCCTTTTTATCCTGTGATGTACACCATGGGTTTCTTGCATCAAGAAACATTGCTCTGGATAGCTATGGGCATAGTTACTTATTTCTAGGCTTTCTCCAGTAAATATTTGCAATGCTGATTTTTATTATTTGTTTGCATGCTATCATATGACTCTTGAAAGAGGGATGCCCAGATGTAATCCTTGCTGTTTAATTATTTCTTCCTAAAACTCTATACCTGAATTTTGAAAGCTAAAACCAAATGGAATTGGTGGTACTGTGGTTGAGCAGAGAGGATGAGTGAAATGGAGACTTAATCAATCCAGAAGTAAGTAACTGAGGAACTGTAGATAAAAAGCAACAAAATTCAAACCTTTAAAACTATACGGGGAAAAAAAAGTCTTTCTACATATCCCTTTACCCAAGGTTATTTTACCAAAATGCTAACAGAACTATGAGAACACTTCTTTGTGTTGTATACTGCCATGAAAACAAATATTCTAATCAGGAGTAAGCTATAAAATAATATATTAACAAGGCAAAAACCTAATGCCATTTCCCTCGTCATCAGTTACCATTTGAGGACTCTAATTTTGATTTTCATTTTCAAACCTAAATAGTTTCTAAGGTTTAGTAGCTGGGACAAGTCCTTAAGTCCGTTTCCTAGTTCTAAGATTTTAAAAATAAACTTTAATTAAGGTCTTCAACACATTGCCTCAAAACTGACAAAATACTGAATACATTGAGATTGGGTCTTTTCCACTCTGTGGTGTCCTTCCTCAGGAATTCGATATTTTGGCATCTCATTCCCCTTTTTTGATGATGAGAAGAGAAAATGCCACATACCTAGAGGCAATGTCATGTTATTTTCTCCCCTCTCCTCTGTTCTGGCATGTAGTAGTCCCTCAGATATCCCAACCTTCCCATTTGCACACTAATGAGTGCCTAAATTGCTAGCTTAATGTAATTGTTAACATTCAATTTGATCTTCTTTTCTATTTCTTATACCCCTCAATCTTCTGTCCTTTCATAAAGAGCTGATCGATGCTTCCCAATACAAGTCTGCAGTTGTATTGGGAAGTACTGTGAGGAGTGCTCTTCTTAAATAGGCTAAATCATCCCCTTCTTTAAAGTTTGGACTTTGTTCTATGGAATTCTAAAGTTTGGTTTTGTTCTATGGAATTCCAAACTGAGACTTATCTGATTTGTTTTTTCTAGTTGCAGGAGAACACTAGTTTGCAGAATGGAGTCATGGCAGATGGAACAGGCATTGACTAGAGTGAGTGTCTATGATTTGAAGAGCCTTTCAGTGAATGACCTTTGGATCATGGTACAAGGGCCACCTTTTCACTGCTCTGTGTTTTAGTAATGGCAGTTTGCTTTTCCTATGAAGGCAGACTTTTGGTTTAATTTCAATAGCTCCTGTTCTGTGCTTATACATTCCTCTGCTCATAAACACAACGGTTAGGATTTTATTTTTTAATAGCAGAGTATCCCTACCCATCTAAAGGGAGTATAATTTATTTTAACCAGGGCTGACCTTATTTTGTATAATCATCCACCTCTCTGACCCCATTATCCTTAGTCTTCGGTGTGCTATTAATTAAGAGCCATCGATTTTCACCTCATGTCAATGCACCCATTCTTCCAATTGCTCTGAAAATCCTACTCATTCTTATTTAGCAGTGGCATTCATTATTGATGCTGCTTCTTTCTATACATCTTTCTTTCTCTCCCAAATCTCCCTTCTCTTTTAGAAGAGTCTGTCCTTGACCCCCTAGCTTCCTTCCCTTTCTCCACATTTCTAAGTGGCCTCTTTTGGCTGAATGCCTTAGTGACAATGACTACATTGACAATTCTGAAACCTCTTTCTCCACCTTTAACCTCTGTCCTAATATATATCTTCTCTGTCAATCAAGGTTCCCCTCTAGGCATTCAAATGCATACTCAATCTATTTAAGAAGGAGAGAATCCTTCATTTTGTCTCTCTTCCTTGCCTTCATTTGGAATCACCTTAGGCATCATTCTTCTAAAGCCTGAATATGTATTTTGATGCGTGTCAAAATCAAGATGTCTCTTTAAAGACAGACAGTTCCATGATCTGGAGTCTTTAGCTGAGAAGCATTATAGCTCACAGATGTCAAATTTGGGGAGGAAGGCTGGCAACCAGGGCAAGACCTGGGAGGTGACAGAAATGAGTTTTCCTTCTCTCTGTAAAACAGAATCTTCATTTTACCAGCTTATTTAAAGGTGATTAAACTTTGAGGACAAACTCAGGCCAAACAAACTCACAAAATACTGATTTGGAAACCATAATATCAGTAGGAGTTTACAGTAGATGATACGTCTCATAAGATGAGAGAGAGCAGTTATTTCTTCAGCTCAAGAAGAAACTGCTGCTCAAGTGAATTCAGTAGAATAAATTTAGAACTCCAAAGATTGCTTGACTGGATCAGAGAACATGGGGAGGAGTCCTGATTCTTGTGTACGCTGGTCCTTAAAGGGTAGACTTCGGGTTCATACAGCCTCATATCCATAAACTGATCAGCTGGTTTCTACTTTTTCCTAGGAAAAGAGTGAATCAACCTGGAGATAACTAAGTCTTGTTGCAGAGAGGTAGGTCATAGCTAAGGCTGGTTCATCATGAGAGTTGCACAGTACAATGTCATGAGGACAAAGGAGAATTGTCATAGTTAGTATTGCCAGGTATTCATCAGAGATCCTGAAAGTTTTACAATTATACCTCAGAAATATTGCAGGCTTGGTTCCAGTTCACTGCAATAATGCAAGTCACAATTCTTTTTTAGTTTCCCAGTACATTTAAAAGTTATATCTATACTATACTGTAGTCTATTAAGTGTGCAATAGCATTATGACTAAGAATACCAATGTGCATACCTTAATTTAAAAATACCTTATGCACTGTAATGCTAACCACCATTTGTGGCTTCAGTGAGTCATAATTGTTTGCTGTTGGAGGGTCTTACCTTGATGTTGAGGGCTGCTGACTGATCAGGATTGTCACAGGTTGGGCTGTGGCAATTTCTTAAAATAAGACAACATTTAAAAAAAAGACAACAATGAAGTTTGTCACATGAATTAACTCTTTCTCTACAGCATATGATGCTGTATTTCTCTACAGCATATGATGCTATTCGATAGCATTTTACCTACAGGAGAACTTCTTTCAAAATTGGCGTCAATCCTCTCAATCCCTCCTGCTGCTTTATCAACTAAGTTGATGTATTATTCTAAGACCTTTTGAATCATTTCAATAATTTTCATAGCATTTCACTAGGAGTAAATTCCATCTCAAGAAACCAATTTCTTTGCTCATCCAGAAGAAGCAACTCTTCATCTGTGAAAATTTTTATGATGAAATTACAGCAATGCAGCCTCATCTTCAGACTCTAATTTTGATTTTAGGTTTCTTGCTATTTCTACTACATCTGCAGTTACTTTCTCCACTGGAGCCTTGAACCCTTCAAAGTCATCCATAATGGTTGGTTGGAATCAACTTCTTTCAGATTCCTGTTAATGTCGATATTTTGAACTCATCCCATGAAACATAAATGTTCTTAGTGGAATTTGAATGGTGAATCCTTTCCAGAAGCTTTTCAATTGACTTAACCCAGATCAATCAGAAGAATCACTATCTGACTACAGCATCTACAGTTTTATGAAATGTATTTCTTCAATAATAGACCTGAAAGTCAAAATGACTCCTTGATCCATGGACTGCAGAATGGATGATGTGTTAGAAGGTATGAAAACTATATTAATCTCATTGTGCTCTTGGGTAACCAGGTTCATTATCCAGTGAGTAGTCATATTTTAAAATGAATCTCTTTTCTAAGTAGTAGGTCTCAACAATGGGCTTAAAATATTCAGTAAACCTCATTATAAACAGATGTGCTGTCATCCAGGATTTGTTGTTCCATTTGTAGAGAACAGGCAGAGTAGATTTAGCATAATTCTTAAGGACCTATGATTTTCAGAATAAGTGAGCATTGGCTTCAACTTAAAATTATTAGCTGCATTATTCCCTTACAAGAGAGTCAGCATGTCCTTTGAAGTTTGAAGCCAGCACTGACTTCTCTCTAGGTATGAAAGTCTGAGACGGCATCTTTTTCCAAGATAAGGCTGTTTTGTCTACTTGGAAATCTGTAGTTGGGTATAGTAACCTTCATCAATTATTTTAGCTAGTTGTTCTAGATGACTTGATGCAGCTTCTACATTGGCACTAGCTGATTCATCTTGCACTTTTCTGTTATGGAGACGGCTTATTTCCTTAAACCACATGAACCAACTTCTGCTAGTTTCACACTTTTCTCCTGCAACTTCCTCACCTTTCTCAGCCCTAATAGAATTGAGGCCAGTTAGGGCCTTGTTCTGGATTAGTCTTTGGCGTAAAGGAATGCTGTGGCTGATTTGATCTTCTATCCAAACCACTAAAAATTTCTCTGTATCAGCAATAAGTCTGTTTAGCTCTATCATCTGTGTGTTCACTGAAGTAGCACTTTTAATTTCCTTCAAGAAATTTTCGTTTGCTTAGTTGATTTGGCTAAATGTTTAGAAAGGCAGCCTAGCTTTCAGTCAGTCTCAGCATTTGACATGCCTTCCCTACTCAGCTTCATTATTTCTAGCTTTTGATTTAAAGTGAGAGGCATGAAACTCTTCCTTTCACTTCAACACTTAGAGGCCATTGTAGGGTTATCAATTGGCCTAATTTTAATACTGTGTGTCTCAAGGAATAGAGAGACCCAAGGAGAGAAAGAGAGACAGGAACAGCCAGCTGGTGGAGCAGTTAGAGCACACACATTCATCAGTTAAGTTTGCCATCTTATATGGCCATTGTTCTTGGCACCCTCAAACAATTACAATAATAATATCAAATATCGCTGATACAGATCACCACAACAGATATAATAATGAGAAGTTTTGAAATATTGAGAGCATTATCAACATGTGATGCAGAGACATGACGTGAGCTCAGACTGTTTGAAAAATGGCATCGATAGACTTGCTGGATGCAGCATTGCCACAAACCCTCAACTTATAAAAAAAATGCAATATCTGTGTAGCACAATAAAGCAAAGCAAAATAAAATGAAGTATGCCTTAACTGAAAAAGGCTTTTGGGTTTAGCAATTAGAAAGTAAATGGTGAGCTAGGGAACCTGTTTTATTAGAATATTAAAGAAAGAAGACAAATTTTAGGGAGATTTATATAGAGTTGAAGAAGTGCTAATAACAAAACAGACTCAACTTTTTAGAGTTCCATAGCCATAGGAATAAAAGTGATAAAAATAGCAGGTAGGAGAAGGGGCTCAAGAAAAAATGTCTTTTTTTTTTTTTCCTAAAGAAAAAGTAAGTTCTAAGAATCTCAAATGGTAGAAGGAGGCAAGACAATGACTATTGATGAAGTTGAGTATCAAAGGGAAATGGAACAGGGCCAAAGGGAAGCGGCAGTTTTGAAAAGTTGGATCATGGGCAGAGATAGAAGGCTAATCTGAAATGGCTAAAGGAAGACTTTGCTATTAGAAGTCTAGGTATAGAGAATATTTGGGAGAAAAATTAACATAGAAATTATGAAAGCAATATTATTGAAAAAAATGCTTCTGAAAAGTAGTTCATGGATACACAGAAAATATCTAGATGGATGTACACGAAAGTGTTAACAATGTTCTTTTGTGGAGTGAGTTTCATTCAGTTAACATTTACTGCTTGTTTGTCACCAGATTCTTTGTAGTCAAGTAATAGGAATATAATTATAAACAATTCCTAGCCCTTGTAGAATTCATATTCTAGTAGGGGAAGCAAATAGCAAACATACAGAAATAAAATAAGGTATCAGTAAGAATGCTATCAAGACAATATAAAGCCAGGTAAGAGAATAGTGAGCGACAGGGATTGCCATTTTAGATAAGTGGACTCTTAGAGACCTGAGTGATGGTACAGAACAAGCAAATACCTGTGGGAAGAACTTTCAGGCAATGGCTAGCAAGTGCAGGAATGATCCTGGGCTAGAAGTGTATGGGAAATGCAAGGAGGCCAGTGTGACAGGAGCGACGGGAGAAACAAGAGAGTAGGTCCTCTATATAAGGGCACGTGGGCGTAGAAGGATTGTTTAGATTTCATTTAATTGCAGTGGAAAGCCTTGGGGATATTTTCAGCATGAACATGACCTGACCTGACTAATGTTTGAACACGCTTGCTCTGGCTGCTGTGTGCAGCACAGAAAGTTGAGGATCTGAGAGTAGGCAGGGAGACCAGGAAGGAAGCTGTTGCAGCTGCCCACCGAGAGCTGGTGGTACTAAGGATAGAGGGGTTAAAATGTGTTTGAGGGAAGCAGACTTGGCCCAATGGATAGGGCATCTGCCTACCAAATGGGAGGTCCAAGGTTCAAACCCTGGGCCTCCCTGACCTGTGTGGAGCTGGCAAAAAAATGTGATTGAATTCAATATCAATAAGATTTGTTGGCTAGCATGTTGACTTTTCTGTAGGGTTAGATATTTTTCCTTGTAATAAGAATTTATTATTTTTATAATTAAGGTCAAAAAACCTAAACAATATTATGATATTGCTAAATACCAAGCTGACCAGCACATTCAAGTTCAAGCAAGCAAGCAACAGCAACAAACAAACATAAAAGCCAAAATAGAATTCTTCTAATAATGAATTGATGGGCAGCAATTTTAATACCCAAAAGATGCACTTCTCTTGATTGGGGTTAAAGTTGAAAGAGAAGTCACTCAAGTTCTAGGAGCCAGAGGAGGGACTGAGAGTATGAAACAATTTGCCCTCTTATCCCCACAAAGTGTTGTATTGAAATTATGACTGTGTTTTCCAAAGAACCTGCATTAAGGCCCTTGGATCCTTGAGCAAATCAAGTGGCAATTATCTTTATGCAGACAGTTACGGGGTTTGTTTTTAAATGCAAATCATTGGGTTGTTTGTGAACTTTGGACCCACTGAAACCAACCTCTGAGTAGTCATTGCTAGTGATCTTGCTGGGGACTAGATACATTTATTTTCTCATCATTTCCATATCATTTGAGATCAAGGAGAGGAAAAGGACAGAGTCAACATTCAAAAATTCTCTGTTGTCAACAGAGCAATTACAGAGCTGTCTACTGACCAATCAGGAAAAAAAAAAAAATCACACACACCGAAAAAAGGTTGCTTTGTTTGTCCTGACTTAAACTTTCCATGAGAAGACTGCTAAGGGATTGTTTTTTTTCCCTGCTTGGGAGATGAAAGTGGGGAGGGCTTCACCCTTGACAGGCAAACTGCTGCTTAAATTACAGTCTGACCTTTGGCTTGCCAGGGGAGAAACATTTGCCTGACATGGCTTTGTGAAACTGTTTTTCCTCTTTGGCAAACCTTAAGATAGGACACAATGTGCCTGGCAAACTTTTCCAAAAATCTTGCAAAGAACAAGCTAGCAAGTTTTCTAATAATTTATGGTTGTAGACGAATTGTAGATATTTAAGGGAAGTGAAGCTTCCTAGGTCAATGCATTATATAAATGTTAAATTCTGAAAAGGAAATCTCTTTCTTGACATGTGTATTGATTTCATTCAAGCCTTATTTTGATTATTTTGATCCTGAAATTAGTCATTTGAAGTGAAATAGTTCAGATGCCTTTTGCACTTCTCTTTATGGACTGAATAATAGGACCATGATCTTCATCCATCCCATCTATAAGGATCTCTGATACCATTTTCTTATTTGAATCTGTTCCCAAATGGGATTGCTAATCCCACAGCTAAACGTTAAAGCTGACTCTAAAAACCTGTTTGTTTACCATAGTCAACTTACTCATTCCCCACTTTAAGCAAAAAAAAAAAGTAGGATTGATTTTCAGACTTCCTAATACATTTTGTGAAGTCTGAATCTACATTCATTTTTTAAAATATTTTTTATTGAGGTATATCATTCACACATGAACATGCATAAACAATAAGTGTATAGTTAAGATTGTGAACTTATAAAATAAACATACATAACATCATACAGTCACCCCTCCACCAACACTTTGCATTGTCGTGAAACATTTGTTACATACTATGCAAGAGCATCATCAAATGTTACTACTAACTATAGTCCTTATCTTACATTTGATGTATTTTCCCCTAACCCACCCTATTTTTTTAAAATGTATTTTTATTACAGAGGTTGTGAACTTGCAAAACAGTCATACATATGTGTAGAATTTCCATACAACACCCTTTTACCAACACACTACCCCATGGTGGAACATTTGCTACAGATTTTGAGATAATGTCATCAGACTGTTGCCACCAACCATGGTCTATAAAGTACATTTGGCACACTTTTCCCATACACCTCCATAATCAGCACAGTACATCTATGGCATTAATGCAAGAATATTATAGTGTTGCTGTTAATCACAGCCTATAGGATCACACCAATTGTAGTTTTCCCATGCTTCTCCACATTCCCACCACCCAGTAATAGTGATGTACATCGTGCTCTAGCTCACAGAAGGATACTCTCGCATTTGTACCCTCAACCACAATTCTCATCCACCTCTGGGTTCACTGTGTTATTCAGTCCCTAGATTATTCTTTAGCTTTCTTTCAATTGACATTTACTTCCCCAGACTACCCTTTTCAGCCACAATCCCATTTATAAACCATTGCTACTCACTATAATGTGTTATCATCAACTCTTTCCATTTCCACACTTTCACAGTTAAGTTAATTAAAACTTCTACATACATTAAGCATCAGTAGTTCTTCTCAACCTCCTCTTATCTCCTAATACCCTACACTCTAGGTTTTAACTCCATGTGTTTATTCTTTGTATTTACTTCATGTTAATGAGACCCTGCAATATTTGTCGTTTTGTGTCTGGTTTACTTCACTTAGCATAATGTCTTCAAGATTCATCCATGTTATCACATGTGCTTAATTTCATTTCTTCTTGCTGCAGCATAGTATTCCATTGTATGTATATACCACATTGTGTTTATCCATTCATTGGTTGATGGACATCTGGATTGTTTCCATCTTTTGGCAATTGTAAATAATGCTGTTAAGAACATTGGTGTGCCAATGTCTGTTTGTGTGAATCTACATTCATTTTTAAGCAGAAAGGACTAAGTCACCTTACATGTCAACAAGGGGCATGGCTGCAAATAGGGAGATTTTTATTTTGTTTTTGTTTTGCCATTGACTTCCTCTCCCCTCCTTTTTTTTTTCCTCCTATGTTCCTGTCTAACAATTAACATTCATTGAGTATCTGTGTGACATGTACTGTGATATGGCTTTATGGGCATTATCTCATTTAAATCTTACAACATGCTAGTGACGCTAACAGAGGTATCAGTTGAGGAAATTGAATATCCAAGATAGCTAGTAAGGTAGCAAAACAGTAATTCGAAACCAGACTTGCTTCTAATGCTGAGGCAGGTTAGTATAGAGAAAGGGGTAAGGCAGTTGGTCCAGCAGACAACATGGCTGACAGACAACATGGCTGCTAGACCATGCCAAGACCTTGGCCTTGACCTTGAAGTCCTGCTTGGGAGTCCTTCCAGGGCCCAGGGAGACCCTGGATATTTCAAACAAGCCTCACCATTGGTGCCCACCATTGGTGGGATAACCAAGAACAGCTGGGGCCCCACCCCTTAGTGTTAGCCAGGGAAGGAATAATTAATTACTCACAAGATGACAACACAAGCCAAATCTCACTCTCTCTTCCTAGAGGAGCCCACATCAAATCTTGGTGTGTGTTTCCAATCTTCTCTCCCATTTCTTAGCTAGCTCTGTTCTTTTCCTCCATTTCCCAATAAATTCTTTTATTTTTTTTTACTAGTCTAACTAAACTAGCATGTTCTTAAATAGCCAGGAACCTAGAGGAATCTAACACTTCCCAGGCATCAATGCTGTTCTTCCTGAATTCTACTCTTCTATTTTGATTCAGCAAAACTTTTTCCAGAGTTAATCGTTAGTGTACTTTAAGAATTCACCCAATCTCTAAATCAGGTTCCTTCTTGTCCATGTATAAAATAATCAAGGAGTTTGAGCAATAAAAATATTTTATCCTATCTGTTTCATTTTAATATTTCAAACTTCTTCTAATTTATGGCATTGTGTTTTCAAGTTGAACCTGCAGTTGTAGGTATATCTCTGATAGAAGTATGAAAAAAATAATTATGGCTCTCCAAATGACCAAATTTCATCTCTAAGCTTATTTCCTTCTCATGTAATCTTTCTTGCATTTTTCTAGACCAAAAATTGTGAAACTTCTTTGTTACAAGATCTGTATAACGAAGTTGAATATCTGATGTGGGGCTTGTTACTCAATGGGAGGATGGAAACATATTTTTTTTCCCCATTTTAATCTGAGGAGAATGAAGAACAAACACCGTGTCTACTAGGCTAGTGTGGCATAGATCCAACCTCCTTTTCAGAATGGTCATCTTAGAGGAAAAGGGTGTCGACTGTGTTATATTTTGTACCTCACTTATGGGAAAGTGATGCATATTCCTAAAGGGGGCATCCAGAACATGCTCTGTTTTTGTTTATTTTTTTCCCAAGGGGGAATATGCCTCACATTTTTCTTGGTACAAGTGCAGAACTTAAAATTATTGAATATATATGTATAAACGAATGGATGTGACAATAATAGACAATTTTAGGGAAAAGGTGTTTTGTGGGTTTTTTTTTTAACACATTTTATAATAGTGATTCTTTGTAGAGTAATCTGGATTTTCTAGCTAGCATATAAGTGAATACTTGTTAAATTTTTTTTTTATTGATTTTGTAAAAATATTACATTAAAAAAACAATATGAGGTCCCATTCAACCCCACCACCCCCACCCCACCACTCCCCCCCAGCAACACTCACTCCCATCATCATGATACATCCATTGCATTTGGTAAGTACATCTCTGGGCATCTCTGCACCTCATGGTCAATGGTCCACATCATGGCCCATACTCTCCCACATTCCATCCAGTGGGCCCTGGGAGGATTTACAATGTCTGGTGATTGCCTCTGCAGCACCATCCAGGGCAACTCTAAGTCCCAAAGGCGCCTCCACATCTCATCTCTTCCTGCCATTCCCCATACCCATATCAGCCACCATGTCCACTTTTCCCACTCCACTCCAATGCCACCTTTTCTCTGTGGACCTTGGATTGGTTATGTCCGTGGCATCTATATGTCAAGAGGAGGCTCAGATTCCACATGGATACTGGATGCAATCCTCCTGCTTTCAGTTGTAGGCACTCTAGACTCCATGGTGTGGTGGTTGTCCTTCTTCAACTCCATCTTAGCTGAGTGAGGTGAGTCCAATAAATCAGATTGTAGGAGCTGAAGTCTGTTGAGGCTCAGGGCCTGGCTATCATATTGTCAGTCCAGAGATTCAAATCCCCTAAATATATCTTAGACCCCAACACCAACTACAATTCCAGTAAAGTAGCATGAAAGTCTTATGAAAAGAGATTCCATCTGAGTCCAGTTTCATCACGCAGAAACACCAGCTCCAAAGAAAGGCCATCTGACATGGCAGTGAACTCCATCTGCCATGACCATAGAGCCCGTGGGTCTCTCTAGCCCTCAAAGGAACCAATACCTGGGGTTGTATCTACTTTATCTGTCTCTTAGATTCTGCTCAGTTGTGCATAAGGGCAATCCTTCTGACAGCCTCCAGACTCTTTTTCAGAGACTCGTAGCCATATAAACTCATTTCTCCTTTCCATTTCCCCCTTACATTAGGTCAAACAGCATTTTAAAGTCATGTTATTATATGTAGACAGGGATATTCTGCTAGATCCGCATTGAACCTTCAATTCAAGGTCATTTTCCAGTTGCATCATCAGTTGGTACTTGATAGTGATCCCTCGGTGCCAGGGAGGCTCATCCCCGGGTGTCATGTCCACGCTGGGGGGAAGGCATTGCATTTACACGTTGAGTTTGGCTTTGAGACTGCCCACATTTGAGTAACATGAAGGCTGTCAGGAGGAAATTCCCAGGCACAGTGCTGCTCTAGGCCTTGTTCTTATTTCAGGCATATAGGCTCACAAGCATAGTCATTAGTATCATGCTCTCACTGTTGGACCCTCATTCCTTCCTGGTCCTTACCGTTGCACCTGGGGGACTGCCGCTGCTCCCCTAGTGACCACGACAGAGCACCCCCGGCCAGGAACCCAGCACCCCCCCAGCTGTAGTTTTTAATTGTTGCCACTATGAGTATATCCAAACATTACCATGCACCCTGGACATATGCCCTGTATAGCTCCCTGTCAGCCATATATCACCTGTCAATAGTATCCTATACCAGTATACCTCCACTGCCATTGTTGAACCACTCTGTGTTCCAAAACTTCCTGAAAATTCAAGCCCAATATAATGTAAGGATCCCTTACTAGTAAAATGGCATAGAGCGATGGGTTTAAAGGTTAGATATAGAATAAGTGTTGACTTGGAAAAATTCTACATCCTATCTTTTTCTTTTCTTTTTTTTCCCCTAATTATTGAACTTCTCTTCACAAGAGCCCTAGACCACAGTAATTCATATATACAATATGCAGTACTCCCACACATCCACTGTAAAACCTTTTCCCTTCCACAGTGATATTCTTATACCTTATTCATATCATATTTATTTACAGTGATGTAGAGACTCTGTGACAATAGCTTTCAAACAAGATGACATCTGTGCTTACATTGTGGTCCATACTTTAGGATATACAGTTTTCTAAATTTTTAGTTATCCTATGTTTTACATTATGGTTTACATTATTAGTCTGTCGTCCCCTATATGTTTATGGTGTAATAGTACATATTTTATATCCATCCTTGTGTACTCTCTGTGAAAGTCCTCTCTTATCCCACATTTACTTTGGTTTCACACATTCAACATCCATTTTCCCATCCCCTTGGCACCCACAGTGACAGCGAACCTCCATTTCCCGAGGAGCCACGTCCAGAGATACGTGCAACAGTGTTCAGGGCCTAACTTGCTCAACTGCCCCAATGCCCTGGGAGCCACCCTTTCTCTCAAGAGATACAGTTCCCTCTATTTGATGGCATTAGTCCTCCCCAGGATGTGGGTCCACCCCCACTCTCACTACTTGGGTCTCTATCCAATGGTACCACCCACTCTGGCAAAATGAGCATTCAGACATTCCCCAGGAGCCCGTCCTGCATCAGACCATCCCCTCCGAGCATCCTAAACAGGTAACCCTCTTAATTATATTTTGATACGATTCTCTCAGCATTTTACTCTCAACCAACACCTGACACTCTCCTATGTTCATATGCTACCCCTCCCTCCCCCCACTTTTTGGGCAAGATTACCCATCCGCCCATCCCCAGCCCCCCTCAAACCCTCAAAGCCCCCCCCAAAGGCAACCCCTTGCCCCCATTTTATCTCTTCTTTGTGCTCATACTTACTGCCACCCCTGCAGACGTCGGCTCACATCCTTCCTCCACCCCCCGATTTCCTGTAAGCCTATCGTTCAGTCTCTAGCTCTCTGAGGCAGATTTCTTATTTCATATCATTGAGGTCATGTAGTGTTTGTCCTTCAATGCCTGGGTTGCTTCATTCAACATAAGGCTCTCAAGATTCATCCATGTTTTTCATATTTAAAAACAAACTACTCAGAATAGTTCTTCAAGGACATTATTTATATCCAGATGAATGAAAATGTTATCAAAGATAGCATTATCCAGTAGAAATTTCATTAGGCTGAAAAGGTTCTAGAGGATTCTACGGCCATTTCCTTTTTCCTATTTGGGGGTGTGGTAGGCTAATTCAAAGTCCTGGAAGTGGAATGGGCAAAATATTTCTTGATTTGATTTTTATATACACTTTTTTACTCTGAATTTTTTGAATGCTTCATTTGTCAAATGACTCTCAGAAACTTGCTCTTCAAAAATTAAAATGAGACTGGAGTATCAAATTTTTCTAATATATAGCAAATATCTAAAACATTTTGTTTGAAGGGAAGAGCATGTTTCTTATTTCACAAGCTTATGGTAGGAAAAGAAAAGGACAAAAATCATATAAGAAACTGTTTAAATGAATACTTCATTGACCAGGTGACTGAAAATAGTCAGGAGCTAGGGAAAGAAGATCAAAATTTTAGCTTGAATGATTATGCTTGATCCAGAAAGATACAATTCTTGCACCTGAGATAATAGTTTTTGTAAATAAATAAGAGTGATAAGAAAGTAATGAATATTTTTGAGATTTTGGGAATTAAGAGTAGAGAAATGGCAAGTTATCTATGGCAGACATTGGAGATGAGTAAAAGGAAAGCCTAAGATAATTTTAAGCCCAAAAGGGAAAAATCAGCCAATAAGGAGGAGATAGGAAGAAAGAACCTTCAAGAGGGGAGAGTTATTTCTATAAGGTAAGTTTGACAGATGAGAGAATCTAATAGCTATGTTAAAGGAGTTATCTCAGACTCTTCAGTGAAGTAGGAATCCTTGATTATAGTGCTTCAGAGTTAAGAGCCAATGAGTATTAAATGTTTGTTATATGCCAGATATTATATATTAAGTGACTTGCATATATTATCCCATTTCAATCTCATAACCACTTAACATTATGTAGTAATATTATTAACTATTTAAATAAAAATATTTTTAAAAAAAGAAATTGAGCCTCAGGCAGGTCTTAAACCTAGTGAAATGCCAGAGCTGGGATTTTGACCTTCATGTCTCTTGACGTGGAGTCTGTGCTCTCACTACTAGAGAGTACAGTTACTTCTGTGAACTTGTCCCATATTCTTTTTTTGTAAAACGGGAATGTTAGTAGGTCCTTTACATCAAAGATTTATCATTATGAAAAATGAGATATTTAGAAAAAGTTCTAAAGTTTATACAAATTGACAGTGTTATTAAACATTATCAAGAGACAAATTATATCATGTATAATGTCCTTGTGAGCCTCAAATTTTGTGATACAAAACAAGGATTGCTCATATATCAAAAAGATGATGAAATCATATCAAGAAATGTTAGAAACATCTTTAAATTCAGTAGACTATCTCCCACAAATAATCTTAAATGAAGATATAGTTTCTGTTTATTATGTCAATAGAGTACTTACTGTTGGAGGCATTTAATTGTTTGAAAGTTCAAGTTTCTATTATTGGGGTGAAAAAAAGAAGGAAAACTAAAAAGGGATCTCTGTTGCTGTTATAATTGAGGTTTTCTCATTTTTTGTATATTTCATTTAATATAAATTATCTTTATAATCCACTCCTTTGGGAAAAATAAATTGCAAGTTTTTATAAATTATTAATATGTGATTGCATGTAAATACATTTTTGCTCTGTTTCACTTTGGGTAGTACTATACAATCATGTCATTGCTTTAAACAGCCATTTCTTTTTTTAATCTTATACCAAAATATAATAGATTATTAGAAAAAATAGGAAAAAAATATCACAATTATTTGAAAGTATTTTTTTCCACCTATTTTGTGTGTGTGTGTGTGTGCCCTTCTGCTATGGAAGTTGACAAGTTCACAGTAGTTACCACACTGGAAGATTTCAGGTGTGTTCTGGCTCAAGACAATCCAAAAAATGGTCATTTTTTAATTTAACTTAGCCATGAGATAACTCTAAAACATCAGAATACACATTATTTTTAAGAGCACATGTAGAACATTCATCAACATAGACTATAATCTAAGTCACGAAACCAACCATAAGAAATGTAAAAAGATTGAAATCATACAAAGTATGTTCTAAGGCTATAATGGAATTAAAATAGAAATTAAAAAAAAACAGGGATAACATGAAAAACTCCAAATACAGTGAAAGAAGAAATCTAAAAGGAAATTATAAAATATTGTGAACTGAATGAAAGTGAAAATACAAAATATCAAAGTTTGTGGAATGTGACTAAAGCAGTGCTGAAAGGGAAATTTAGAGCATTAAACACTAATATTTCCAAAAATAAATATCCTAAATCAATAATCTAAGCTTCCACCTTAAGAAACTAGAGAAAGAAAAGCAAATCAAGTGGATTTTTCATGGATATAGACAAGCTGGATCTAAAATGTGTAAGAAAATGCAAAGGATCTGGAATAGCTCGTACAATTTGGAAAAGATTGCTGGTGGAATTATTTTAATACTTACTCTAAAGCTACAGTAAACACAGTATGGTAAGTACTGCAGGGGCATACACAGATCAATGGAAGAGAATAAAGTTCAGAAAATATCTGCAAAAACATGGTCTTTGATTTTCCACAAATACACAAAAGTATTTACATGGAGAAAATGTAATCATTTCAATAAATGGTGTTTGAAAAATTAACCATCCAGATTGAAAAAAAATAAATTTCTTTTAACCTCATACCATCATACCTTCCAAAAATAAACAAAACTGGTTCTTAGATATAAATATAAGATGTAACACTGTAAAACTTCTAGATTAAAATGTAGTAGAAAATCTTTGTGAGCTGCAGTAAGTCACCAAAATCATGATCAATAACAATTTTTTAAATTAAAAAAGTTGATAATTTGGATTTCATAAAAAATTTTTAATTTTCCTCTGTGAAAGACATCCTTAAGAGATTAAGAAAAAGTATGCTACAGGCTAGTTGAACATATTCGCAAATCATATATTTGACAAAAGACTAATATTTAAAATATACAAATAACTCTCAAAATTCAAAAAGAAGATAAAAAAAAAAATAACCAGATTGAAAAATGGGGTCCCAGGCAAGATGGTGGAGTGTCACTTCAGGGCTCTAGCACCTCACAGAAGCTTTGAACAACCCCAAAACAGAAAGAACTTCTTCAAAGCTCAAGAAAACAGGTAAAGGACTGCAGTAACAGGGTGAGTGCTGAATCAAGAAAAAGGTCGCTTGAAAGTGGAAGCTTCTTGTGTAGCACACTGGTTGATCTCTCAGCCAGCCCTCATTGGCTCAGTGTGGAGCTGCGTTCAGTGTGGATCTCTGGTTCCAGTTCTAGAGGGAACCGAGTAACCCTTATGCACACACTGGGAGCGTTTTTGCCTGGCCCAATCTGTATGGTGGTGGCTTGAGTGACTATCCATCCACCAATTGCTATATGTAGAAAGTGATTCAAGGAGCTCTTTTGCAGAATGCTGTGGGAGAACAGTCAGGTTCTGCTTTCAAGAGTGAAGGATTGCTGTCTGTAGAACATTCAGTGCAGTGCCTGGGACCATGGATAACTGTTTCCGAGGGATGAGGGGACATCCAAACCACATGAATGGGGGAAATTCCAAGGGCTACAAGCGTGCATGCTCCTCCTATTAATGTAGAGACATAAATTTCTCCCTTCAAATCTGTTAATACTTGCTTTGTGTATTTTGGGCTATGCCCTTAGGTACTTATATATCCACAATTGTTATGTCTTCTTTTTGACTTGACTCTTTTTATCAGTATATAGTGATCTTCTTTTTGCATTGTAGCAGCTTTTAACTTACAGTCTACTTTATCTAATATCAGAATAGTTACCCCAGCGTCTTTTGGTTATTATTTGCATGATCAGTATTTCCCTTTCTTTCACTTTCAACATAATTTATGTCTTTGAATTTAAGATGAGTCTCTAATACACAGAATATAGTTCATTATGCTTTTTAAAAGCCATTCTGTAGATCTCTACCTTTTAACTGCAGAGTTTAACACATTTACATTTAAAAACTACTGTTAATGAAAGGCTTTCTTCTGCCATTTTGCTATTTTATCTTTGTAAGTTTTATATCCTTTTTGTCCCTTAATTTTCTGTTCATGCATTCTTTTGTATTTTATTTTTTGTAGTGTACCATTCTGAGTCCCATTCCTTTCCATCTGTATGTTTTTCACTTATTTTCTTTGTGGTTACCATAGAGCTTAATTTTGACATCTTAAATCTATAAAAATCATGTTTGCGTTAATACCCTCTTAACTTCCAAATATACACAAACTCTGTTCCTATACCCTCAGTCCCATACCTTATTGTTATACGTGTTACACATGATAGCTTTGTACATCATTTGTCCAAAACCATAGGTTTATCTTTGTTTTTTATAGTTTTGTATTTTAGAAACTGTAAGAAGTAAACAATCAAGTTGCTTACCAAAAATACATTACAATAGTACTAGCATTTGTTACTCGTATGGTTAACTTTACAGGAGAGCTTTATTTCTTTGTGCCACTTCTCTCTAGTATCTAGTATCACTTCCTTTCAGTCTGAAGATTTTCCTTTAGTATTGCTTTTAGGTCAGGTTTAGTGGTGAAGAACTTCCCCTCAGCTTTTATCAGGGAATGTCTCAGCTCTCCCTCATTTTTGAACAACATACTCATTAGATAGAACATTCTTAGTTGGCCATTGTTTTCTTTCAGCAATTTAAATATTTTGTCCTGCTGCCTTCTTGCTTCCATGGTGAAATCAGCACTCAGTCTCATTGGGGCTCCCTTATACATAACGCATTGCTTTTCTCTTGCAGCTTTCAGAGCTCTCTTTTTGTCCTTGACATTCAATTACTTGATTAATGTGTGTCTGGGCATGGTGCTTTTCAATTTTATCCTCTCTGAAGTTCATTGAGCTTCTTAAATGTGCATATTCCTCTCTTTCGTTAAATTTGGGAATTCTTCTGCCATGACTTCTTTGAATATTACTTCTGCCTCATTTCTCTCTCTCTTTTCCTTTTGGAACTCCCACATGTGTATATTGGGTATGCTCAATGGTGTCATAGAGATACCTTAGACTCTGCTCACGTTTTTTTCCCCCATTCTTTTTACTTCTCCACCTGAACCATTTCAATTCTTTTGTCTTCAGGTTCACTCATTCTTTCTTCTGTCAGTTCAAATCAGTTGTTGAAATTCTCTAGGAAATGTTTCATTTTAGTTATTGTGATCTTCAACTCCAGTAATTCTGTTTGGTTCCTTTTTAAAATTCCTATCTTTTTATTGAGATTCTCATATTTTTTCTTCATTGTTTTGCTGGGTATTATTTAATTCCTTTTCCATGTTATCCCTTATCTCCTTGAGCATATTGAAGATAATTTTTTAATGTCTTTGTCTGATATTTCCAAAGTCTGCTCTTTTTCATCAATGGTTTCTGAACTTTTGTCTTGTTCCTTTGATTGGGCCATCATTTCCTGCTTCATTGTCTTGTAATGTTTTGTTGCACAGTGTATATTTTAAGATTTTTAAATCTGGGGTTTAGTCCCTGAGCTGTTTGTTAGGTTTATATCCAACTAGTGATATGACAGAGATCCTTGAATGTCAGGAGCTAACAAAAAGAAAGAAACGATGCAAAAAACACTTTTACAGTCTTTTCAAATTGTATCCTTGTTGAATGGTGCTCTCCTTCAGAGTTTAGCCTTCCTGTCAAGAAAAACAGCCCAATGTATATCTCTTTGGAGTCTGTATCTTGTCCTGGGCTTGTACCTGCTTGTGGCCTTAGGAATTCCCACATTTACAAGAATCTGAATGTCCCCTCTATTTACTATGAAATAGACTTCCCCCTCCCTGGGTACTCTATTGTGTGTCTTAAAGCAAGTACTCCTTTACCCTAGTCTGCTTTGACTTAACGGCTTCTAACGTACATTTTGGAAGGGTGAGTCAGAGAGGAGTTTCATGGTTCAGTCTTTCTGGCTACCACCTGATAGATTGGCACCAACAAATTGCTACCCCTGTACAAGCACAGGGGTTCTTTGCTCCCTCTGGAACGTGGCCCGGGATGCACAATGGGACTACAGACCAGCTCTACTTTGTGCTGGAGAAAGAGTGTGGGGACAGTGAGGGTGTTATGAGCTATTCCTACTATTAATAATTTTACTCCACCATCTTGATTGACCATCTCTGTTACAATAATTGTTTTTTTAAATTGAGGAAGATAACTGAGGGAAAATTATTTCAAAATGGAAACAACATTTAAAGCATATCTCTATTTCATGGGTTGGTTAAACTTAAGGATCAAGAGATGATAGTTTTGGGGTAATTGGGATCATGACCACTGCAGGAAGGGAAGAGGGATTTGGGAAAACAAATTGTGAATCAAAGAAATATATTAAATGTCTTTAAGACACAAGTTCCCTTGCTTTCAGAACCATGTTCTATTTTATTTAGTGACCTACAGTGCCTGCAGGTGTTTGACAGGGAGTTAAAATCAGCCTATTATTACTCTGTCAAGCTACACACTGTAGTGTTGCACCACCTAAGGTCAGGGGTGACTTTTCCAAATGAGTACAGAGGCATTGCATGGGCTAATCATGACCCTGCACACAGAAGCCCAGGTGGCCTTAGGTAAGTCCAGCCTATAGTCTTCTCTCCCTTATATAAAAGCTATCGTTGTTATGACTTACCCTGCTCATGAGACACTGTCATAACATGTATTTTATTTTTAGCATTAATTTATTGCTGTCATTACATTTCAATAAAAATTTTATTATGCAGTAGACATTTATTGAGCATCTGCAATGTGTGGGCTGGGGTACTAGATGTGGATGTGTTTATAACTTATCTCTCAAACCATCTAAATACATCTTGAACGTAGGAGTAGAGTTTCTTGGATCTATCTGGGCATCTTGTACTATGCCCTGTTTAGAAGCTGAAAGTTTTTGAAGAGATTGATTGATTGATTGATTGATTGGGGTCAAAATAGTCTGAGGAAAGCCAAATGGCAAAGATAACAGACAGTGAAAAATAAGGATGCAAAATAATTCCTAAAATTGGAAGTGTAAATGTGGTGTGTAGCAGGTGAAAAACTAAAGTCAAATCATGAAAGCTTGGGATGTGTCACTTCCACCTCCTCCTCTGCTGATCATCATATTTTTAGTTTTAGTATTTTTATCTTCTGAC
The DNA here is from genome assembly GCF_030445035.2 of Dasypus novemcinctus. Lineage (NCBI taxonomy): Eukaryota > Metazoa > Chordata > Mammalia > Cingulata > Dasypodidae > Dasypus > Dasypus novemcinctus. The sequence continues at coordinate 55,934,813 of NC_080694.1, read as the reverse complement.
TTTTTCTGGGATGTTAACATTTGATTTTAAATTTAGTTTTGGGTTAGAAATGTACTTAGAATGACTTTGAAATATTAAATGTGAACTTTATTTCTTCCATAAAAGTAATTAGAAAAATGGAATATCTTATACTAAAGTTGAGTTCAGAGTCCATTTTTGAGGGATATATTTTATATATCGAGGTATTTAAAAGAGAATATTATGCCAATAAAGATCCTTCAGACACTTTTTATGGAGCACAAAGTTATGTTTCAAACATTGCTAATTATAAAGATATATATGCTATTTAATAGACTTTGAAAAATTCCTAAGTATAAAAAAGAAAATTAAAATCACTCATAATCTAACTGTAGTTAACATTTTTAACATATTTACTTCTATGCATACATAAATAAAAATGAGGATAATATTGCATAAATGGATTTATATCCTTTAGAATGTTTCCCCAAGTTTTAAAAATCCATTTCAAAATACAATTTCTGCTGCAAATAGTTTTTTATTTCATATTAATTTGCCACAATTTAACAATTTGGGGCACTTCTATGTTTTCACTAGAAAAGAATAAATACACCCTTATAATGAACCTTTGATTACATTTCTGGCTAGTCCCTTGAATATATTATATAGGAGGATTTTTAGGTTATAGATATGGATTCCGAATCTTCTAACAAGATACCCTGGCCATTTACCAAAACAGGAAATATTTAGTGAATAGAATCTAAAGTGCCATAAATTCTAAACAGCATCATGATGTCCAATACTATTAAGAAAGAAAAAAGTTTTCAATTAAGCCAAGGCACAATGCTTTATCATTTATAATTCTAATTTTATACCTAATTAGATGTTTAATATATTTTGTTATGTTTAAGACATATGATTTTAGGTTTTGCCTTATTTATAAAAAGATAAAGATAAGAAATGAATTGGTAAATTACTCTCAAATATGTTACATTCTCTTTTGAATCACTTTTGACTCAAAATTATCAGTTTATTTCTTTCACCTAATATTGTCCTCTGTGCCATTAATTGTGTTATTGATAGAGCATTTCTTAAAAGAAAGCCTCTTACATCTCATTTCACAACATTTCTCCCATGCTTTCTATATTCCAAAAATTCATTCTTTAAGCAAAATTTTATATGCCATCCAGGTGATACTAATGGTTTTCCCATAGTGCCAGGCCTTCAAGCAGTTGAGTTCTTTTCTTTTCCTAAAAATTCTTACCCCCCTCTCCAACTAGAATAACTATGATTCATCCTTTAGGACTCTTTTTATATGTTTCTGCTCTTAGAAGCCTTCCTGACCCCTAAGGCCAGGTTAGATCCATTGCTTTAATATTACTTAACATCATGCTGTATTTACAACTGTCACAACCATTAATGCACTATTTGTAATTACATATTTACCCTGCATGTTTCCCCAGTAAGATTGTACATTATAAAGGAAGGGCACATATTTTGATAAATACTCCTAATTGCCCGTTAAAATCTATTCTTCCTTTGTTTCATAGCAATAGATTTCTAACTCTCCAAACAAAATCATTGTTCTCTTGTTCCACAGCAGCAGAATTGCAGCTAGAAAGTGGATGCCCAGCTGGGGACAGCCCTTGCAACCTTGTGTGATTATGTAACTAAGATTCTGGTAGTAGTGTTGGATTAAATGTGGTTTCACTTGACAGACCTCCTTTCTCATACCTTGCATGCCGTAGAAGTTTGATATTGTTTCAAATTCCAAAAAATGGATTTTGGATTATGTTTCTGAACTGGTCTGTCTCTCTGGGCATATTAGATTGGATTGGATTCAGAGGTTTCACTTTTACTTGATTAAATAATGATTAAGGCTTGATTGGACCACATCAATAGGATGTTGAGGAAACAACATGGCCAAGGAGAAAGTTAGCGTTTTCAAGATGGAGTCCCTGGAAGTAAATACACAGAGAAGCAGATATGTGAGAAAAGAGAGAAGCTTCCATTAGATATGGCAGAGGCCCCAGGAAGAGAGGTCCTAGGAAGAGGGATGAGCCATTCGTCTGAGAGTTCACAGCTAGCCTTGCGGAAAGAGCAGAGCAGCTGAGACTGGATAGAAACAAGGCTCGGGAGACAGACAAGGCTTGTCCCAGCCTGCAGCTGATATGGGAAGAAGCAGGGACCATGGAGCCTTGGGAGGAGGAGGAAGACTGAACCCTTGCAGGCATCACCCGCCATCTTGTCTCAGCATGTGGCAACAGACTCTGGGTGAGAAAGTACCTCTCATGGTATCTTGAGTTGGATTCTTTAGGGCCTTGTGACTGTAAGCTATAACCCCAAATATATACCCTTTATAAAAACCAGCAGATTTCTGGTACTTTGCATCAGCACCCCTTTGGCTGACTAATACACATGCCCTTTCACCTCTGCATGAACTATAACCTGAATGTACCTGAGGATTTGCTTTGACACACACTCTTGCATATGCAGAGAAACGAGATGGAAAGGACCTGGGTCTTTGAATGATTCTGAGTAACAGAGCCCCTGCCTGCCTAGAACTCTTACCTTTGGTTATGTTGTGTGAAAGTAATAAACTTCTATCCTTAAGCTACTGAAATAATTTAGAATCTCTTTCTTAGAGCATCTGATTCTTATCCTTACTAACAAATGAGTAGCTTGAACTGGATAAAGCCACAAAAAATCTGAAATGTATGTCCTCAGGCTAGCTGTTATGTAACAGGTAACCCAGGTACATTGAAACCTACAAAACTAGTGAGACTTCTTACACTCTGGAAGAATATTTGATAAAAGTCTCTCCTGTAATAATTTGGAAGGTAGACAATACACCTAAACAGTGTTGGTTCAAAAGGAAGCACTTTGGGTCATATAGTTAGGGTGTACTATTGACTATACTGATTTTATCAAGAAAGAATGAGAATGATGAGCTCAGGTAATAACTAGCTTGTTTGCAAGAAGAGATCTAACAGAATAGAGAACATGTGAAAATTGAGGTTGGAAAAAACCAGTTGTTTTTCTTTTCCAAACAACTGGATGTCAGACTGGTTATTCAAAACCTTTCTTGAAGATTGCCCAATCAGCCAGCAAGGAACTAACTTATCACTCCTAGGCTAGGGAATTTTGAAATTCCTGCTCTATGGATCTGAAATTTGTTTACAAGTCTACTGTGTGTGTTCCATACTTCACTTTCTGAATGGAAATCTTAGTTGAAGTTTTGTCTATTGTGAGCAATATGAACCTGAGAAAGGACTGCATGTCACCCATAGACTCTGAAATTTCAGCAGAATGAAGTGACTGGGTGGAATTTTTAGTTATTTTCCTCAAGTGAGATTGACTGTGTTTTATAAGGGAAGAAGTTATGAAGCAGGTTCTCTCAGCGGCTGGAAAGGAGAGTTGCAAGAAGTTGGTCAACTTCAAAATGTATGTAGAAGCCCAGAAAGAAAAATTGCATGGAAGAGGATTTTAAGTTTAACATTCCTGTGTACAATGACAATCTCTTAGAGCAGTTCCCACGAAGTACTGATTTCATTGCTTGGGGATGAGATAATGAGAGCTGAGATTCAAAAATCTGACAATAAGGGGAGGGAAAGATATTGAGTGATAGTTTGGTAAAGGTGGTATAAAGAGTCAAAATTAAATTTTAAATAGAAAAGACAAGGTAGTGTCTTGAATTGGAGTCAGTGGAGAGGAGAAGAAGTAACGAAACATGAAGAGAGTACAGCTCTTTTCTCAAACCTTATTTATTCATTCAGCAATAGTTAAGGCTACACTAATGGCATCTTGTTCATAGAATGTGAGGATTAAATGGACTGGTGGGCATAAAGCACATAGAACTGTTGTTGGCACAGAGTAAGATGCTAATTACTTCCATGGGTCCCCATGGCTCTTGCTCTGATAAGAAATTTTGAATAATATATAAGCAAAAGATTGGTGCATTCCTAACTCCTTTGGAGCTTGAAGTCTACTCTGAGTTCTGTTGGGAATCCTCCTTGTCTGTCCCCCTAAATCCTACTTCTAATTCATATAGGAGATCTGCGTTGTATTTTCTCTGGCTTTCTGAAGTTTGATTTCCCACAATAGTAAGGTTAAGAAGAAAATACTGACATACATAATGGCACAAAGGTACTGAACATCCTGATGACCATTTTCTTTCTTACCAATAGATGGTGACTTATTATTCCCAAAATAATAACTGGGCACAGGAGACATTCAATGATTGTTTATTGAAGGAGTGACTAAATGAAGGAATAGATTTCTCTCCCTGACACCTTCTCGACCTTTACCTCTTTAATTTAGTTATTTGTTATTTACAAAGGACTTACTTCTGCTTTGTCCCATTAGGATGCTGGAAATTCTTACTCTATGCTTATGGATTTGGTAGTTTGCATTAGTAGCTGATTATGCCTCTGGAAATCTCTGTGGAGGCGTACCTCTTATATACTTTCCCTGACCCCTTTGCAGATATGTTTTTGGAAGAATCTACATACAAATAAGAATATTTCAGAACATTTTCAACCATGATTAAAATATGAAGACTTTATTTTAACAGATTTAAAATAGTTTCATTGTGTAACAGAAACAAATTTCTTAGGCTACAAATTCAGGTAGGTTCAAAAAGAAATTATTTTCACCTAGAAAGTGTTCATTTGTATTCTGAACCCTCTCTCTGCTTGGCAACAGAATCTTTGGTAAATCAGGACAAACTCAGTCTCTTCAGGGTCTTTTTGTAACTTCAGTGCTTTTCTTATTAAAATATGCTAATACCAATTAAGTGCTTACCACATGCTGTATGAATTCATTGACTCCTACAGCAACCCTACCATTATCTCCATTTTACAGACAAGGAAAATGAGACGGAGTGAGACCAAGTGATTTGCTCAAAGTCACATAGTTTTGTGTGGTAGAGCCGAGGAGTTTGGCTAGGGAGATCATGTTCTCTGCCAAGAACTCTTTGCCTTTTTCTACCCTTTTCCCCTTCTCCAAGAGTCATACCTACAGTCAGCGTGGTTCCATAGCACCAAGGCTTTGTGGGTGGACCGGGACTTGGTGTCCTCCTTTATTTGTCCACACGGCACTTCGTGCTGCATCAGCGTCCATCTCTGGTTTCCTGTTGAAACCCCACCAGTGTAACTCTGTGTACACTTTAGGTCTATATTTCTTCCACTCTTTGAGGAGAGAAACTTATGGAAACTTTGAGATTTTTCCTGTACTTCTTTGAGGCTGTTGGCAAGTGGCTGCTGCCTGCCTGAGGTCTCTTTATGAGACAGGCCACCCAGCCTTGGCCACTTTATAGTTGCCTCTTCACGCTGGATTGGGGAACCCTGTGTGAGTTCACTGATTTTGCAGTCTCCTGCAGGAAGAACAGGATAGCTGCCCTATGACCACCTATCTCCAAATGTATCGATGAGTTATCCTGTACTCCTGTACTTCTGAAGAACTTGCCCAACTGGTTGGGCAGAGCATAAAGCCTCCCACCTCGGGTTACATTCTACCAAGTAAAGTTTTTGTTTTCTCTATTCCTCCTTCTCTGCCCAGTCCTGGGAATTTGTAATTTCTTTAGACTTGTGAGAGGGAGACAGAAACTATTCTTTTCATTATGTGAGTGGTATATGACTCCACTCTTACCTCAAATTCAGTTGATGAAATCACCATTCTGTTGAAGCTACTTACCCAAATTACCAAGATCCACTTGGTTGCTAAATCCTAAAACCTGTTCTAAGTCATTATTCTACCAGACTTTTCCACACTGTTTTAAGGTGGCCAATTTCTGGAAACTCATTCTTCCCAGGTGCCTGCGAGACCCTGCCTCCCAATTCTTCTCATACCTCTCTGACTGTATTGTTTCAGTGTTTTCCTTAACTCCCCTCTTCCAATAGCTCCCTAAAATTGAGAGATTTCTCTCTGTTCTGCATCTTGTTTTCTCAACTTCCAACTCTCTACTACTTTTCTGAGAAATTTCACCTTTTAGCACTCTTGTCTATATCGAGGTTTCATTAGGGAGAATAATCACGACCTTTGTGCTTTCATTAAGATTTGCCCATAGATCCATGAGTCCTGGGAAAGACTCCATTCTTTTACTCTTCTATAACTGGCTTCTAGCACAATTACTGGCAGGTAATAGGTATTCAATGTATATGAATAATTAAATGCATACATGAATGAATGAATGAATGTTTATCTACATATGTGTGTGTTATAAATTAGTTTTTGTGCAGGCAGATTTACTGGCAATTTGAAGCAATCCTTAAGTCCATGCAATTTTCTGAACATGCTTGTTTAGATCTCTTGCCCTCAGCCCATCTTCTCTATCAAGTAGTTTTCCATTAATTTAATTTAAAAAAATCTATTTAAAAACATGGTTGCCACAACAGGTCCTAACAGTAAACATATATTTGAGGATAATGGAGAAAATACCTAAATACAAAAGTAATTTTCTAGACTTATTAATCTTGAGTGCCCAAAGTACCCTAATACAGTTATAGAGTGGAGGATAAATCATTAGTTCTGTGCAATTTTTTGATCCTGCTAACAGTTAATTTTTTTTTACCTTATGTACTGATATATTTCAAAAAATTGCAACTAAAACCAATCTCAAAAGTGATGGAAAATGATAGCTTGAGATACAAAATACATAATTTTAAAGTGAAAGCTGCCCTTTTGCTAACTTACATTGTGGTGGTAATCTGGTTACCTTCAATGAACAGAACAATAGCCTATTTATGTTAATACTAACATTTTGAAATATCATAGGATGATTATCAAGTCTTTGGAAATCGTTCGTTGACTTTTTCTCAAGAATCATATTTTCAGCCTAAGGGGAAATCAACAGATCATCTTGTTCGGTTCTCTGCTCTTAGACAGATGATATTCCCATCTTAGGAAATCATCACTGACACCCCAAGATATTGAATGACTTGACCAACGTTCACACTTGCTTAGTGGCAGAATTGCAGGATTTATATCTTCCAAATGTGGTGCTCCTGTCCTCTTCTTTAGTGCTGATTCCTGCCTGCCACATTTATTATGCTACACTAATCTCCGAAAGTGCTATTAAATTAGGGCATATTAGGAGGTCCACTGTGGTGAGACCAGGGATGATAGAGGAAAACCTTCCTGGACCAAAGGAAAGAAAAGGGGCAGTTATTTTTAGGCTCAACTTTCACATGATAGAGTCTGGACACAGAACAAATAGAAAGTCAAACCTCTAATAACTATGATTATAAATCGTCATATAGAGAGTAAAGTAGGGATAGAAGAAATGTCTTTTATAACCCAAAATGCTGTGTATAATCAGTGAACTCCTATGATTGAACTATGCCCACATAGAAAGAAGGAAGTAAAATGAGATACACCCATTGTTTGGATTTTTCAGTACTTGCCATCCATTGATGATATCATAGAGTGATTTATAGAAAGCATCTGCTGAATATTGAATTAATGTAATATAGAAGACCTGCTCTTGACAACTCTCTGAAACTCAATTATAAGTAACCACTTACCCTTGTTCTCTCACTGGGAAATATATTAACCTGGTACTATAGAACTTCTATCTCAGGAATCTAGTTGTAGCTATCCTCTTTAGGTACTGTCCCATGTTCTGAACTTATTACCTTTTCTCCTATTTCCCCATCCCCATCACAAATTTTATTCTTCTCTGACACTTACTGTGATGCATCCTGTGATTGTCCTCCCAGAAACCATCCATCTCTTCCATATGCAATTACACCACGTTAGTTCATTGCAGCCAATCAGAATAGACCGTCAGCCTGGCCACAATGATTGGCTCGGGCAATGGCAGGTATTGGAATTTGGTCTAATAATGGGAATCTGAAGACTTTGCCCTGGGGTAGAAAAGATGATTTTATTTACTCTGGACCAGGTGGTATGAGGCTAGGAGGCTCGGACTGGCACTGGCCATGCTTCCTGTGGTGAGGAAACCACTTCGGGGCTGCAGCAGGCTCAGGGAAAAAGAATCACACAGAAACAGTGAAATGACCAAACTGCAATGGAAGCCTGCTTCCCCTCCTCACCTTTCAGTGACAAGAGCCCAAAGCCGAGGCAAACACAGAGGCAATGAGCCAGCTTGTTTTAGATGTTCTTCCACTTAGTCTGAAAGTCCCGTAAGAGCTCTCAGGAGAAGGCATGGTATGAGACATCGTCTTCTGCCACGTGGCTGAGGTGTGAAGATAGCACCCAGAGCACCAGGAAGCTCAGACTGCCAGGGCCAAAACTGACAGCCTTTGTCTTGTGCCGTCTCATTAAAGGTGTGTGCACTCAGGTAGCAACAACCGACGGTATAATTACACAATTTCATGCCATGACTCTCCCAAATCATTTGTACTTTTAAGAGCAGCTTTTTGTTTCAGAAGGAGTGACTAGTCTTCTGCTGCAGCTTCCATACATTAGATTCCCCTATTTGTCTCTCAAATCATACAGACTACTCCGTCTGTGCATGACACAATGTCAGGTGAATAAATAGCAAGTATGACCTCACTATTAATTCAGATAACAAAGGGAAGGCCATTCTTTTCACAAGTGCATGGGTTCTTTTTAAAGCGCTTCTGAACCATTACTCTTTTAAATGGGTGCCCCACTATGTCAAAACGTGTATTTATTTTATAATTAAGAAATATCTACCATGGCGTTAGTAACGTTTCAGATACCACCAACCTCATGTTTTTGTCAGAATTGTCATTTTATTCTTCTAGCTTGAACTCTGTCATTTTAAATTTTCTTCTGGTAGGGACCAAAAGCAACTGAATTGCTACCTAAGACATGGCCATATAGAATTTTGGTCTCAGCTGCACAAGCAAAGCAGATGGAAAGATGTAGCATCTGCTACACATTCTGGGTAAACATTCTGTAACCTCTTAAGCAAATATAAATTCAAGGTTCCCTGTCCTTCTGGCAGACCTTTGGCTGCTCTCCAAAGACCTGGCGAGCAATCTGTCCATTCACGTTTCATTGAGTTGTCAAAGACATCCACGAAGTTGCCTCCATTTTCTCCTATTTACAAAACATTGTCCATAATGTGAATGAGCAAGATCCCTGGACTTGGAATAGAGAATACTGGATTCTAATCACATTTTTGTGTCTAACTAGCAATGTAACCTCAGGCAGAACATTTCCCCTCTCATGGTTCCTTTTCTCATCTGTAAACCAAGGCACAGACTAGATGTTCTCTGAGATGCCTTCCTGATCCTAGGAAGAGTTGTTTATTCCTGCAAAATAAAATCTCCCTTCCTTGTATACAGGGCCTGAGTACTCTGCCTTAAAAGAAATCTTTCAAAATCAGTGGTGGGGACTTCAATAAGGTGCCGGTTTTAAGAGAATCTCTCCTGGGCATGGCTGCACATCTATCCAAGCATGCATGCATCCATCCATTCAACCAACCAACCAAAACGTCCTGAGCTCTCACAGTGATGGGGAGTCCTGTCATTGCTTTTCAAGTGGGGAGGAGATTCATGGATGGGCAGGAAGTACATATAGGAAAGATCATTTCTCTGTGCTCAGGCCAGGAACTCAACATTTAGCAAGGGGTCAGACATATAAATAAGCAATTAATTTACCAATTACCTTTGTGGGTTGGGGACAACAAGTTTTAGAAAGTAAAGGAGCATGTTGAGACTAAAGAGAAGATTCAAAAGAAGTATATCCTCTGGATGCTAGGGAAGGATTCTTTCCAGCTTCTTACTTTGCCACACGACAGTTAGAAAACTGCCTGAAATAAATTCATCCCATATTGAAAGAACCTAACTAAGAGACATAAATGTTTGACTATGCTCTTTTTAAATCAATATCCTGGGGAATTGTAAACTCCTCTACTGGCTTGTTCACTTCTGCACCCTGGACAAATAGCACAAAACCTAACATATAGAGAATACTCAATGAATAATTGCTGCATGACTACTAGAGGAATTAATTCAAACTAATTCCAATTGAAGTGTGTGATGTTTTCTTTATAAGTTATTAGATAAAAGATTTAATTTGCCAATGTTTATGAATGGGATTAGGCTGATTCATGAAGAACAACAAAAACTTTATAGCTTCACCTCCCAAGATGGCTCCGTAGTCTATTTTTGCTTGGTTATTCTTTTGCTCATTGTTTGCACTCATTGTCTGCTCATTGTTTGTTTTTTTGCTCATTGTTTTGCTCGGTGTCTGCTCATTGTCTGTTTAGTTGTTCTTTAGGAGGCACTGAGAACTGAACCCAGGGCCTCCCATGTGTGAGGTGGGTGCTCAACTGCTTACACCACATTCTTTCCTGCTCGTTTGATTTTTTTTCCTGCTCATTGTCTGCTCATTGTCTTGCTCATTGTTTTTGCTTGTTGTCTGCTTGTTAAATTTACTTGATGTCTGCTCATTGTCTATTCATTGTTTGTTTAGAAGGTACGAGGAATGAACCCAGGACCTCCCATGTGGAAGGTGGGCATTCAACTGCTTGAGCCACATCCATTCCCCTACAGCTTCACTTTTATAAAATTAGGTAGGTAATTTTAAATAATTTATTTAAATATTAAATAATTTTAATACTGAAAAAGAGTGCTTCAAGAAGGTCAACATAAGAACTTTGGATGGTTGTAGGGATCTAAAATCCCCATTTAACACAGCCTCTTCTAACCCCTGATTTTGATTGCATTTACTAAAAAGCTACTGCCACCCACCCAGAGCCCAGAGCAGTTGGATGATTTCCCCGTAGTGGACAATAATCAGACCCAGGGTGGCCAATTTTGAGCAAGGATTTAGGCAGCCTGAAAAACAGAGATGCAGCACTTCACCCTGTGATGGGCATTGAAAATTATGCCTGCAGCCTCAGACTAAAGGTGGTCAGCTTGTGACTCAACTGTCCATCAGTCCAGCCCTGAACCTTCTACCATCACCCAGAGATCAACCGCAATAATTTCACCAGGAGTCTAGCAACTGCCATAGCTTTATTTATTTATTTTTCTTCTGAACAAAGGAGACCAATATATACTAGAGGTCTTTAAATTTTATTTACGTACAATAAGGCACATTTTGGATGCTAACCATTGCTTGTACATAATTTTTACTGATGGGCCCTATTCTTTTGACAAAGGAAATCACAGGCCTGAACCTTCTCAAGGGAAAATAATTCTAGCTTTTATAGGAGCAATAGAGCCATTTGAAGCAAAAATGTCTTGCTCTTGAAAGACAGACATTTTTTAGTGTATATGTGGGCTGATGGAAGAGGGGCTTGGTCAGATCTGTGTGGGGTAGAATGGAGTCAAGTGATCAGACACTTTCAGAGCATTTTATGGCTTCCAGAGAAAAGCTTTCAAATCTTTTTAAAATTGCCCTGCACTAAGACATTTCAGAGCGCACTTGCCTTCCAGATTCAACTGTTACAAAACCAGGAAGCGCTGTGATCGTTCCAAATGGGCACAGCGTGCTGGAGGTAAGAGGAGAATGAGGGGTTTGAGAGCACTTTATACTGGTACGTGCCCCCTCTGTCACTTGCCTAATCTGCTGGCAGTGATTCAAAGACGATAAAACCTTCATGGCGTGAGCCAGGAATTGCATGAAATCGCTTGATAGAAAGAAAAAAAAAATCTAAAGGAAAAGGTATTTGAGAAAGAAAGATTGAAGCCAGGTGAGATTAAAGTACTCACATATCCTTTATCCTCTACCTGGCACAGACAATTCACTAGTGACCCTCGGAGGGGAGTTTGCCTAGGAAAGAGGCAGTTGGGCCGTTCAGAGTTCATGCTTCATTGCACCTGCTCCCACCTAAACAGACACTCGGTAGAGTTCTGCGTATGAGCCTCTTCCTTCTTGGAGGAAAACGGTATGGTGTATACAGATTTGGTAATAGCAGCCCACCTTGGTAGATTTCTGCAGCAGAAGCCACTGCTGGGTGCCTGCTCAGAGCCACCCCCAGGCCTCAGGGTGGTGGGCAGAGTCTGGGGCAGCTGGAGCAGCTGGGCTGGTGGACAGTGGCTCACAGTGGTCTCAGCTGGCGCCCAAACTCTTTCCTTTCCTCCCGTGTGCCATAAAAGTAATAACGATCTATATGTTCACATAACATTAAACAGTGTAGAAGCACTTTGACGACATTAAGGTGAATGAAAGGAGCCAGCCACAAAAAGACAAATCTTGTATGAGTCCATTTACAGGAAATACCCAGAACAGGTAAATTCTCTGAGACAGAAAGTGGACCAGAGGTTATCAGAGAGCAGGAGCAGAGGGGAGGAGAGAATGGTTGCCCAATGAGGACGGTGTTTGAAAAAGTTTGGAAAAGATAGTGGTGACGGTTGCACATTATACTGTTCCACGATAAAATTTTTTTAAAAATTAGCAAGTACTGACCTTTCAAATACCTGCTCTCCCACTCTTTCTTATCTTAAGAGAATTCTGATTTTATTTGGGACAGCCATAGGTTCAGTGAAAATATTGATATGCTGGTTTCCTTGCAGATACGGATGTCCTGGAGACATTTTTTGCAGTCAAAGAAATGTAAGCAGAAGTCTAGTGGGTGGGGTTTCTGGGAGACCCAGAGTTTCCTTGTGTTAACTCTCAGAGCATCCACCAAAGCCTGGGTTCATTTTTAGAAATGCAAATGATTGAACTACTAAATAAGAAACTCTGGGGGTGAGACCCAGCCATCTCTATAGTAGCAGGGCCTCTAGATGATTCTGATGCATGAGAAAGTTTGAGAACTACTGTCTTAGACCTAGAATAAACTGGTTCTTAAACTTGGCTGCAAATGAGTGTCACCTGGGGAATGATTAAAAAAAAAATAAGAATGATGTTTGGGTATGACCCACAGAGATTCTCATTGCATAGGTCTGGGGTGTGGGTTATGGCGCTGCCAGTCCCCTGGTGATGGTACTGCCCTGTGGTCATTCTCGATGCCACTGGCTTGCTCTCCAGTGACTCTATAAAGTAGCAAAGGTGGAAAGAAGCTGCTTCCTAACAACACTGTCCATTGTTGTTATTTCTTGATAGGGAAGACTGAAACTGCGTCTACGTTTCTGCTTCTGCTCATTCATTGGTTGGAAACCTCACTTTGAAAGTAAGTAACCAGGAGAGAGTAAGGCCAGGAATCCCACGTGTTTCCTCCATACCCACTCCTCCCGCTCCCCCAGTCATCCCAGAAAATAAAAAGTGGATTAGGTCCCGAAGGAAAAGAAGAACTTTAAAATATGGTAGCGATGATAACAGCCTTACAGAGCTGTAAAAGAAATCTGCCTTGCGTTCCCTGCAGGATCCTCTGGGGGGGACGATGTATTTTTCATATATGCCAATGAGGCTTCTTCCCAGCATTCTGAAGATGGTGTCATAGAATCTGTAGATTTTGGAATAACCTTGTGTGGTTCTTTATGAGACAACACAAAGAAAGAACAGTTGAGAACGCACAGCTTCAAGAGAATTGCACGTGTGCTCGTACTGTTTGCTCTGTTTTCCTGGACTTTCCCCACTGCAGCCCTCTAATTTCCAGGGTTCTGCCTGCCCTTCTCCAGGCTCTCTGGTTTGGGTTTTTATTCTGCCAAGACCATGCATACCTGATCGGAATCCTCGGTCCAAACAAAATTTTGGATCCTGAAACCTGTTGCCAGGTCTCCTTCTCCCTCTCAAGTATTTCAGGTACAGCATTAGTGGTCAACATGGACATTGTATTTTCCTGCACATACAGCTGTGGCTTATGGAATCTAACAAGTTTGACTAGAGAGCCTCCAACCCCACTTATGTGCTTACCTGGCAGCTTTACGCAGAGAAATGGATTCAAGAAGGCAAAGAGCTTCTGCCACTATCATTCCATTTCTGGGTTTCATAAAACATTTCTATCTGGCTGATCACGATTCTTTATAAGCACAGTGTTTATGGTGAGATGAGCTCACATTCCATCCCTCCATCCCAGTTGTTTTCTGGGCCAAGTCTTCCTGCTGTTTCTTAATTTCCTCCTTTACTGTCCTGGCATAAATGCTACACAAAAGCAAAATATGTGTTATTATTCCTTATTCTCCTCCAGTTTAGGTTAGTCTGATGTTTTCTCATGATTGGATTAAAACTATATATTTCAGGCAAGAATACCACCGAAATGATGTTGTATCCTCAGTATATTATGCACTTGTTGCATGTACATGAGGCTACCATGATACAGCAGTTTGAGATTATTTTTGTGAATTCCAAAAAAGAGAAAGATTATGTTTGTAAACTGGTTGGTTCCTCTGGTTATGATACCCATTGATTGTATTACATTCAAAGGTTTTAAGTTTATTCAATAAAATCAACTGAGGGCCTTTTATTCAACCACTTTCAGTAAGGCATGTCTCATGTTGAGTCTCAGCCCCCTTGGTGGACTGCTATAAACAGACACTCAGGAAGACACATGGAAGAGGAGAGAACATGGTTGTTTCAGTCCTGCCACATGACAAAAATGAGAAGGCTCAAACAGCTAAAGCCCTGGGAAGACTGATGAGCCATTTGCCTGACAGTTTGCAGCTGAAGAGAACAGAGCACCTGAGCAGCTGAGGAGGCCCAAGAGACCAGGCAGAGATCGCCCGCCATCTTGCTTCAACATGTGGCAACAGACTTTGGTGAGAAAGCAGCTAAAGTTGGACTTGTTAGGGCCTTGTAAGTGTAAGCTTTTACCCCAAGTAAATATCCTTTATAAAAGCCAACAGATTTCTGGTACTTTGCATCAGCACTCTTTGGCTGACTAATACACATGTCTTACTGATGATGCATTCAACCTAATGCAATATGGGATCCGAGAACAGAAGAAGAACATCAGTGGAAATTTCAGTGACAATCGAATAAGGTTTGTAGTTTACTTATTAAAGTTGCATCAATGTTAATTTTCTTTTCTTGATAATTGTGCTATGGTTAAATAAGATGATAACATTGGCAAAGTAGATTGACGGGTATAAAGAACTTTTTTAAGCCTAAAATTCATTTAAACTTAAAAGTATTTTTAAAAAGAGTGAATAAGAGGTACAATGAAGAAGATTTAGGTTCTGGTAACCTCACAGTGAACAATAAATTTCAATCTAACCAAATATTGGTTGAACTCACTCTGTATAAATTGTTACCATATTCTACTTTACCATAGATGCCATTTGACCACATGGAATATAGGAATACAATATTTGATATCTCTAATTACACTGTTTTAAAAAGTTTGAAATATAAATAAACATACTCCCTTCCCATCTTTTCCAAAACTAAAAAGAGGTTACAATAGGATTTTTTTTTTACATTTTCAGATATACTGTGAAATTACTTGTGCAGAGTTCAGTGCTATGACCGTTTCAATAACTATATAGCTGTCCTCCAAATGAACTAGAGAATAATTTAAACCATTTTATCCCCTCTTCCCCAAATCCACTTAGAATTTTGCTTTTGTAATATAACTCTTGGCCAATTCAATTGCATCTAAAATAGTGTATGATTAAATCACTTTTTAAAAAGGCAGCTGGAGTTTATTAAGTTGAAAGATTCCAAAGGCTTGTCCCAGAGCATTCTTAGAAATTTGCATTTGAAAATAACTAAGGAAAAAATGAATATTATTTATTTCAAAAATATGTTGCTATTGAAATTAAAACAAATGTTAAAAATAGAGTCTTGTTTTATCATTTATGGGTTGTTTGTGTGTGTGTGTGTTTTTTAATTCTTGTGCTATTAGTAAGTTTGTGTTGTTGCTTTTTACAGGAACTATTTGAATCAATGCAGCTGATTTTGCTGGGACAATAAGCCAATTTTGCTAGAAATTCTGAGTACATGATATAAATGGGAACAGCATAGAAGACATTGTAGAAGAGCTATCTGGTTATACTATAAGTCCCTTATAACATCAATAAATGCCAATTTTGAATAGTGAGCATTGCCATTTGTGTATTCAAAATATAGGCCTGTCCACCTGAGTGAGTATAGTTAGAAAGCCCTAAACCAGAAGCCCAGCTTTTTTTTTTCACAAAATCACACTTGATTTATCTTTTCTTCCAACCCATACTTCAATCATTTCCCAAGCTTTAGAGTGTATCCTTTTGTTATTTCTAGAACTGTCCTCTTCATCTATTTGCCACTGCCTTAGTTAGGGCTCTCAGCATTCATTACTTTTTTCAAAAATTAGTTTCTGATCACCAATTATTTGCTTGGGCTTTCCTTCTAAAATAAAGGAAAGCTAATGTCTCTCTACCCTTAATAGCTTTCAACGAGTCTCCAAATTTAAGGCGAAAGTCTCAGCTCTGATACAGCACGTAGGCTCCATCATGGTGGGCACTGCCATTGCACCTTCCATCCCCATCCCTACACGTGCATATAGGTCATGGTTCAAGCTATCACATTACCTGTGGTCTCTCAAACTCATCATGCCTTTGCACATGACCATCTCCCATATGAAAGTCCTCACCAGAAGCCTTCTGCCTTTTGTACTTTCTTCAAAAGTCAGCTCAAAGGCCACCTTCTCTGAGCAGGGCCACCTAATAAAGGCTTGTAGAATAAAGGAAGGGATAGAGTAATGAAGGAACTCATACTGCTGTTTCCTATCTGATCTGGAGGGATTTCCAGACACTTTGATTCAGAGAGGAAGGTCAAGAGCAAGAGTTGCAGACAGAGTATCCTCCTGAAACTTCAGTAATTGGGTTAATACCCAGAACACTAAGAGACTTGCATTACTTTCTGGAGTTATTGGACTTGTTCTGAGGGATCCTGGAATCCTTGTTAAATCAATAGCTTATTCCCTCTCCTTATATCACTAAGATGAATACTACTTTACCAAGTACAGGAAAATCACTGAAAGGATGGAATACCCATTCTGGTCAAGTATCTTTAGATAGGAAAGACAGACTCCATCTCAAAAATCCCTTACTTTGAGCTTCAAATAATCCTTGAGAACCAAGGCCATCTTGAGCAGGACCCTCATTGCAAAGAGTCCTCCTCTATTAATATTATTCTATGCTGGTTTGAATGAAGACTGACCGTGTGAGCAGTCAATCAACCCTGCCTTCTTAATGAATCCCCAGTGAAAACTCTAAACACCAAGGCTCAAGTGAGATTCCCTGGTTGGCTGTACATCACGAGAAAAGAAGAGTAACATGAAGAGCAGGTATAGCTTCAGTGGTTGAGTGCCTGCTTCACCTGTATGAGATCCTGGGTTCAATCCTTAGTACCTCCTAAGAAAGAAAAACAAGGAGAAGAGTAACATCCTAATTCTAGAAGAGAAGACAACAGAAGTTCCACATTTGGAGTGCTCCTGGTTCTGCCCTCTGTATCTCTTCCCTTGGCTGATTTTAATCTGTATCTTTTCCCTGTAACAAACCATTACCATGAGTGTAACAGATTTCAGTGAGTGCTGTGAGTCTTTCTAAGCAGTTATCATACATGAGGTGGTTTTGGAAAGCCCCTGAACTTGCAGTTGTCTGAAGTGAAGGTAGTCTTAACTAGAAACTGTGCCCTCTAACTTTGTAGTTGGTTTAAACTCCTCACATGTTGTGCTCATAGTCTTTTCAACTTTGAGCTAACCTAGTTTTACAAGATGAACCATCAAATGTACCAAAGTAATGAAAAAATCATGGGGTCCTATTGGACAAATATGAATAAAATATGAACCAACCTCCTTATACTTAAAAAAAAAGAGTTCAGGATCACAATTGTTTTGGTTTAAATAACTTTGTACAAAAGTTTCAGGAATGGACTATTTGGGAATGTTTTTAGGTTGGAGTTGTTGGTCTTTTGAGCTTGTGCTAGCTTTCAAATGGTGTTGAAAACACCATTATACAAAGTTAACCTCTATTGCCTTTTATGATTTGATCATTTAACTCAAACTAATACCATTCGTTTGTCCTACGGCAAGAGGTTATTTGATATTATGCAGTGGAAAGCATAGAGCATTTGCCTTTCATCCAACATTTTAAAAACAACTATTAGCATACTAAAGAATTTTATGAAAACTAAAATGCAAGCCTCCAGAGAAAAGGAAATAATGAGTGATTACATGGAAGGAAATAATCACTTTTTCTGAGCCAAGGATATTCAAAATCCTAGAAGTATTCACTAAAAGCCAAATGGTTATCTTTCTCCAAAAAGCTCTCAAAAGATCAACCTCATATTTAACTGAGATTGTAAAAGTAAATCAGGTCCTACTAACTAGCATTCCATGGAGGACTTTGCATTTTTAAATTCTGTTTTGCTCATATAAAATTGAAATTAAGTTTTATTGTTCTCCAGGTTATAAAATCCATTATTTTTGGCTTAGCCAGCCATCCTGGAGAAAGCACTGGGCTAGACATCCACAGATCTGAGTTCTCCATCTTTCTCTGTTATTCTGTGAATTCATCTTTTACTCTTTACCTGTACTTGCAGTCTAACATATATGGGATTATGTGTCTGGCACATAATTGAAGCTTAACAGATAGTTGTTGAATAAAATAATTAATATTTAGTGTGACTTTGGTCAAGATTTTCTCATCTGTAAAATCCAATATAGTGAAGTTCAAGTTCCCATGTAGCTCTAAAATTCTGTGATTCTAAGCCCTTTCTCACAATGCTATGAATATAAATTTCAAAGTTTTTCCGAGTAGAGCACATTAGGTTAGTTTTTTGTTATTGTCTAAGGTGTACATTCACAATGCATCAATGTTTATTCATCTTTGGAAATGTGGGGAATATACAGGACAGGTTATTTTATCTACCTCCTTAATGATAAGGGCTTTTTCTCTGCAAACTGTTTTGCTACACACCTCAGGTTGGAAAAGGGTTGCAAATCAAGCAAACTCCAAGCAGTTATATTTATCCTGCCCTCTAGATTGAATTTGTTATTTTTAAAATATACTTTCAAAGATTCTATTTTTATCTTGTTAGAGTTCAACTAGCATGTTCTTCTACCACCAACACACAGGCCTCAATATCACATTCACTGCTGGTTTCCTACATTTAGGAACATGCTGTCTTCTGAGAGCTCTTTCACAAAAATACCTACTAAACTTCAAGTCTTTTGATTTGAGGGATAAACCAATGGACTAATTACTCACGTAAAGTAAGATAATGGTGAAAGAGATGAGCCCCCCAATGACAATCTTCTGAAACATACACACATATAGAAACCCTATATCTCCACTTCTCTGTCTCCATTCAAAGTGTTCCCTGAACTTTAAGGGAAAATTCTTTAAAACTGTCACATTGTGCTGGAAACAATGTAAGCTAAATTTCCTTGTTCTGAGGTTAGAAATTTACTCACCTGCTAAGGAATTATCTGGGGAAATGTGACCTGTTGTTTAAATATATACCCTGCAGCCAAACTACATGAGTATAAGCCCAGCTTCTCAACTAGGTGACCTTGTACCTAGCCACTTTAAACCTCAGTTTTCTCATCTATAAAATTAAGTCAGTAATTGTATCTACCTCTTTGCAGCGTGTCTTTGAGGACTCAATAAGGTGATACATCTAAAGCACTTGGAAATATAACTGGCAAAAACAAAGCACCCAATAGGAGTTTATTATTGTTACTGTTAGTAATGTAATTGTTATTATTATTATTATTTAGAAAGGAGAGTTTTAGAGATCATCTTTATCAGGAACAGTGGCAATATACTTCCCTGTCCAACATTGCCCAGTATTGAGTTTTAAATATTTGTTCTTTCGGTAAACCTTAAGAATATGATATTATGATATTTGTATCACATGTAAAAAGTCAATGAAGTCTTCTACTTTAGGAAATGGCCAGATAGCTTCTATTGGATCAATACTCCCAAAGATAACAACAATAATTTAAATATTTAAAAATAAACTACCCGAAGGCCCTAGTGAGAACCAAAAGAAAACTGATAACTGGATAAGTGTTAATGCTTGGAAGATGACAATAGCACTGGGTGAATTTCCATCTTTTAAATAGATTTTTCCTGCAAGTAGGCCTTAGTCTGTGCTATGCAGAGAGGCTAAATCATTAACAGAAAATCTTCATTCTTACTGGCTTAAAGAACCATAAGAAGGAATTTTGTGAAATTGTGGCATCTGGAAAGTGAGCAAGACAATCCTGGAAAAGAAAGAGCCAGGAAGAGGAGCCCAAATCTCTGGCTGAGCCCAGAGCCATGCATGGATGGAGCAGATGCTAGGCAACCCAGATAAGGCCAAAAGAACTTAGTCAATATTTCAGTTGCTGTTTATCAGTGGGGACACAGAATTTGCAATTTAAGTTCAGCTTAGTTAACTGCATATTTTGGAGTAACAACAGAGTTCAGAGTCTCTAGTATATCATTTTTAATGCCTTCACTTTCAATGTCTGGATGCTTTCTTGGAATCCAAAATTACTTAGTGCATAAAGAAATAGGAAAACCTGGCCCATATTCAAGAGAAAGACAATCGGTAAAGACTGACCCCAAGATGATTCCAACATTGACGTTAGCTCGGTAGGATTATAACTATGCTTAAGGACATTGTTGAAGATGAGAAGGGCCCCAAACCCATTTGTAAATAGGACCTTTGATGATGTTATTATTAGTTAAGGCATGGGCTCACTTGTGAATAGGAATTCAGAAATCCTATTTAGACAAGGCCAGACCGAATCAGGGTGGTCTTTAATTCACATGACCAGAGTCCTTATAAGCATAGTAAATTCATACACAGTCAGATGCCAGTGGTCAGGGAAATCAGAGAAGAGACATGAGGAGAGACATACTACCATGTGGTGGAGGATTGTAGAATGGTACTGACTCTGGGAGAAGGCAAACCCTGCCAAAACCTTGATGTTGAATCTCTAGCCCCGAAACCATGAAATAATAAATTCCTGTTTCTTTTAAAGTCAATCCATTGTGTGCCATTTGTCATAGTAGACCTGTAGTAAACTAAGGCAGACAGAAAAGAAAATTTGCTCATAATGAATGAAAATATAGGAAATTTCAGGAGATTCTAAAAAAAGAACAACATAGAAATTCTATAACTAAAATATACAATATTTAATATGAAAAAAAATGTCACTGGATGACATTAACAGCAGTTGGAAATGACAGTAGAAACAGCAAGTGAACTTGAACCTAGATCAATAGAAAATATCTAATTGAAGAACAGACAGAAAAATGTTTGAGAAATATTTTTAGCTTCAGGAATCCATGGAGTAACATTGAAAGTTACCAAGTGTGAGTAATATATCTTAGAGAGAGTCAAAAGAATGAGACAGATTTAATTTAATTTGAAGAATTAAAAGCCAAAAATCAGCCAAATTTGTTGCAAGACATATATTTAAACATTCAAGAAGCTCAGCAAAGTCCAAGCAGAGTAAATACAAAGAACATCACACATAGGCCATTATAGTCAACTGCTGAGAGCCAAACTAGAAAGAAAACTTGGAAAGCAACAAGAGAAAAAAACAATTATTTCATAGAGGGGAACAATGATTCAAATGATTGCTGATTAATCATCAAAACTGTCCTGAGCCAGTGGAAAACCATCTTTACTGTGAGAACATCCCCCAAGATTGAAGGTAAAATAAAGACACTTTCATCTAAAAGAAAACTATGAGAATTTGTCATCAGGAGATTTGCCCTACAATGAAATTCTAAAGGAAGTTCTACAGACTGAAGGAAAAGAATGCAAGATGGAAATATATTTTCAGGAAGAAATGGCAAACTCCAAAAATGAAAAAAGAAAAAAAGAAAGAAAAAGAAAAGGAAAAGCCCCCAATAAGACAGCATCTATAAAACTTATGCAACCGATACAAATATGGAATGTTTATTTTTCCCCCATCCTTGAGAAATCCCCTCTACTGACCCTGATGACATCTCAGCCAAGCACTATAGATTTCCAACCTCCTTCAGTAGTTAAACAGTGCCCAATCTATCCAGTTGATTTCTTAATTTCATATCTAATTAATGTCCACATTTTTCTTCTCCTTCTGCCAGTCAAGTTTGGCCTGCCAACTAGGAGTTAGTGGAGAGTGACTTGTTCTATCATGGCTCTTCTTTTCCTTTTCTGTTTCCCTCTCTATTCTGTTTCATTGGTGGAAAAAAGAATAAAAGAATCAAGTATGTTTTTATTAACCAGAGCTGACATGGTCCTCTCTTGTCCTCCCATGACACAGGTAAGCAGCCTCCGAGCATCTCCCATGGACTGTGTCTCAGGTATGCAAATTCTGGCCTTCTCCTGAGGCCTGGATCACAGATTTGTAGCCTCCGGTCATCTCCCACATTCTTTAAGCCATCTTTTGGGGCATCTCATGGACTGGCTCCATCTTTGGACCTTAGAAAGACTCTTCTTTCTTGACCTTCAGCAATACCTCTCAGCTACATTTTCTGGCCATGCTACAGTCTCTTTTTTATGAGAAGCTTTCCTCATCCAGGTTTTGGATAATAGAGGACTTCTCATACCTGGGCTTGGTCAGGATGCTCAAGACTGGCTTCTATGTCTCCTTAAGCAACAGAAAACCTCCCAGCCTGATCACCCAAAACTTGTGTGATTGTAGGCTTCTGCACTGTGATTCCTTTGTTTAGCCATTTATGCCCCCACACCTCAATTCACAAGGTGCATAAGACAGACCAGAAGTATCTTTCTGAAGAAGCTGGACAATAAGGAATGAGACACCAATCTTTCTTTTAGTGTCTCCTTGCTTGGTTATAAAATGAGGACTAAAGTCCCCCCCCATCCACTACTAAACAGGGAGAGAGGAAAAAGCCATAGGACTCTCATTCTAAAGCAAAAAACTGCCACCCCCAATGATATTGATATTTCCTTGAATCTTCTCCCAAATAGCTTTCTCTGAAATAGATTAATGGGAAAATGGATGGGAAGACAGAACAGTTTTAAGTTCTAGGGAGATATCTGGGCCTTTTGATGTTGACTCCCTTTAGAGTACAGGAGTAATTATCTCATTGTGGTCATCTTTGGGCCCAATTCACAATTCTAGGCCAATAGGGAAGGATTACTTAATGTCCTTTGCACAGGCTGATTAATCCTAGATATTAGATCCAATTGTTCTTTTTAAAAACTTTTTTTTTTACATCTTTGGATGGTGGAGCAAGATGACCAAGTACTTAATTAGAGCTCTTGCTAATTCTAAATTTCTGTTGTGCTCTATCTCTGACCAGACATAAAATATATGTATCCTGTGAGGTTCATTCTCAGTGATCCTAAACGGCTCTTGATCATGGGCCCTGCAGCTTCTATGTTCTCAGACGTCCATGTTAACTGGGCATGTCTCCATCAGAAGCCGTATTGCCAAGGTCTACAATACTCTATATACTCTATAACCACATTTATGTTTTCAATGCCACCTATGCTAATTAATGCTAAATCTCTATCCAGCTGGTCCTCTCCTGGGCTCCAAAAAAATATATGCAATGCTCATATCAAATGCAACATAACCAAAACTAAAATCCATCATGTTATTTCCAAAATATTCTACTCAAATATCAATTTTTTAAAAGATTTATTTTTTATTTATTTCTCTCCCCTCCCCCTACCCCCCAGTCGTCTGTTCTCTGTGTCCATTTTGCTGCATGTTCTTGTTTTTGTCTGCTTCTGTTGTTGTCAGTGGCACGGGAATCTGTGTTTCTTTCTGTTGCATCATCTTGCCACATCAGCTCTCCGTGTGTGTGGTGCCATTCCTGGGCAGGCTGCACTTTCTTTCGCGCTGGGCAGCTCTCCTTACTGGGTGCACTCCTAGTGCGTGGGGCTCCCCTACACGGGGACACCCCTGCATGGCAGGGCACTCCTTGCACACATCAGCACTGTACATGGGCCAGCTCCACACGGGTCAAGGAGGCCCTGGATTTGAAACGCGGACCTCCGATGTGGTAGATGGACGCCCTATCCAGTGGGCCAAGTCTGATTCCCTCAAATATCAATTTTATCAACAAAAATGTTTTAATAATTGTTCTCCTGGATCAGTAGGTCTCATAGAGGGAGATGGATAACAAATATTGTCAGGTTGTAAGTATTATGGAGAAGAATAAAACAGAGAATAGAGAGTAAAGGGGATGCTATTTTACATTAGTTGGTCATTAAAGTCCTTTACTATAGTCATACCTGGGTTGAGAAGAGAAGGGAGTACATAGTAAATGATGTCTGGAGGAATCACACTCCAGGTGAAGGAGAAATGGGAGCTGGACTGGAGTGTTTAGGGAAAATCAAGGAGGCCAATGTATCAGGAGCACAGTGATTAGGAAGGTGAGTGGTTGCAAGGTTAGGAAAGTGTGTGCGTCAGATCACACACGTTCCTATAAGCTCTTAGAAAAGCCATAACTTTTACTCAGTGATATGTGATGCCATGGAGGATTTTGAGCAGATAAATGATATGATCTTTTGTGCATTTTAAAAGGATCTCTAAAAAGAATAGACTGTAGTGTGGAAAGAGTGGCAATAATATGGCATTGTGGGGCAAGGGTAGTGAATATAGTAGGATAAGGCTTAGCCAGGCAAGGGTGGTAAAAATTGAGTATGGTGGGTAAGGGAGGTGAGAAGTCATGGGTTCCCAGATGCAGATATACACACATACACATACACATATGTGGAGGACAGGTGAGTATAGGCATCTTTGTTTTCACTTCTTAATAAAGTACATAGAGTGAGGTATATAAACTGATCAATTCTAAAGTATAAAAGCTCAACCAATTTTTTTTTTTTTAAGATTTATTTATTTATTTATTTCCCTCCCCTCCCCCGGTTGTCTGTTCTCTGTGTCTGTTTGCTGGGTCTTGTTTCTTTGTCCGCTTCTGTTGTCAGCGGCATGACGGCTCTCCTTACAGCGCGCTCCTTGCGCGTGGGACTCCCCTATGTGTGGGACACCCCTGCGTGGCAGGGCACTCCTTGCGCGCATCAGCACTGTGTATGGGCCAGCTGCACACGGGTCAAGGAGGCCCGGGGTTTGAACTACGGACCTCCCATGTGGTAGACGGACGCCCTAACCACTGGACCAAGTCCACTTCCCAAAGCTCAACCAATTTTAACATGTATCTCACCTTAGCAGCCCTTACACAGAACAAGAATCAAGATTAAGAACTTCTCCATCTCCACAGAAATTTATCTTGTGTTACTTTGCAGTAATATCCACCCCCATCTCCAGAGGTAACCAGTCTTCTGACTTCTCTTACCATTGACTGGTTTTACCTGTTTTGTTTTTCATTTTGTTTTGTTTTGTTACCCAGGGCTAGGGATTGAACCCAGAATCTTGTATGTGGGAAGCCAGCTGTCAACCACTGAGTCACATCTGCTTCCCTGAGTGGGTTTTATCATTTGGTTTGCTTGTTGTTTGTTTCTGTTTTTGTCAAGAAGCACTGGAAACCAAAGCCAGTATCTCCCATGCAGGAGGCGGGTGCTCAACTGCTTGAGCCATATCCACTCCCATGTTTTACCTGTTCTTGAAATTCATATATAGAGACTTTTAAATATATTTTAAATTAGGACTACTGGGATCTGTTGATGAATTTTATTTGAGCATGAAAGCATGGGAGGAGTCAAGGCTGACTCCAAATTTTTTAGCCTGAGTAGCTAGAGGAATGAAGTTGCCATCTGATAATATCGGAAAGGCTGGGGAAGCAGAAGCTCCCGCGGCCCTGGGGGTAGAGTAAGGCGATCACTAATGAGTGTTCAATTTCAGATCGACGTTTGTGAATCTGATTTATATCCAAGGAGACAAAGCTCCTGGTAATTGGACATAAAACTATAGCTAAAGGTAAGGTAATTGATAGAAATACAATTTTTGGAGTTAACAACGTATGGGGGTTTTATAAATTTGTTTTATAAATAGCCATATTTTAATCTATGGATTGAATGAGATCACTAGGAAAGTGTACTTGCAATCTAACATATATGGGATTATGGGTTAGACCCTAGAAAGAAGAGATCAGGGGAAGCCAAAGTTTAAGGTTCAGCACTGGGAGGAAGAACCAGCTAAAGAAGAGTTGCCGGTAAGGCTGCGTGAATGAATAAACAAGAGGGCAAAGTGTTCTGCATACAACGTGAAGAAAAGTTTCAAGGAAGAGTCCTTCCAGAGGATCAGTAAAGTAAAGGGCTGCTTTACTGGCACTACTGAATGTATCTGTGATCTTGAAAACAGACATTTCAGTGGAGTGGTGAGAAGTAAAAGGTGAATGGATCGAGTTCATTGGGAGAACGGGGGAAACTGAGGTTATCTTCTGTTGGTGATTGCTGAGGAGGAAGTGGAGGCTTGAAGAGAGGAGAAATGGGAAGTAATCTAGAACGGAGCTATATTGTTTCCCTTTATAAACTACACCCCGAGAGTGTGCAAGTGGCAATTTGGACAAGGGATTCCAAGGAAGGAAGGTTGCAGCCTCCAAGTCGGTACGTCTCATTGTCCCTGAAGAGGCTTCGCCTTGTGGGCAGGAGTACAGCAAGGAGAGAGCGGGGAGCTGGAGCTGTGGGCTGCACCTGACAGCAGTGCTGGCCTCCACCACCTTGCCTTGTTGTCAAAATCGCTCATCAGGTGGCGGACTTGGCCCAGTGGTTAGGGCATCTGCCTACCACATGGGAGGTCCGCTGTTCAAACCCCGGGCCTCCTTGACCCGTGTGGAGCTGGCCCATGCGCAGTGCTGATGTGTGTAAGGAGTGCCCTGCCACGCAGGGGTGTCCCCCGCATAGGGGAGCCCCACGTGCAAGGAGTGCACCCCATAAGGAGAGCCGCCCAGTGCGAAAGAAAGTGCAGCCTGCCCAGGAATGGCACCACACACACGGAGAGCTGACACAACAAGATGACGCAACAAAAAGAAACACAAATTCCCATGCAGCTGACAGCAACAGAAGCGGACAAAGAAGACGCAGCAAATAGCCACAGAGAACAGACTACCGGGGTGGCGGGGGAGGGGAGAGAAATAAAAAAAAATCGCTTATCATTGTAATCTATAACTGTTTCTTGTATAGTCTTAGCACCCCACCCTCTCCCATTTCATTCTCTGAATTTTAAATATTATTCTGGAGTGCTTATTGCTTAAAATCTTCCCAATGCCTTATTAGAGCCAAGACCAATCAATCTTCTTATGTTAACATACAAGATCTTTCACAAGCTGGCTCTTTCTTGCCTTACCAGCACCTTCTCCCACAGCTTCTCTCTTTTTTAAAAAAAATATTTATTTTATTTATTTATTTCTCTTCCCTTTTCCCCCTTCCCCTCCTCCCTGGTTGTCTGCTCTGTGTCCGTTTGCTGTGTGTTCTTCTGCATCTGCTTGCATTATCAGGTGGCACTGGAAAACTGCATCTCTTTTTTTTTTGTTGCATCATCTTGCTGCGTCAACTCTCTGTGTGTGCGGCGCCACTCCTGAGTGGGCTGCACTTTTTTTACGTGGGGCGACTCTCCTTGCGGGGCGCACTCCTTATGCATGGGGCACCCCTACGTGGGGGTGCGCCTACATGACAGGGCACTCTTTGTGTGTGGCAGCACTGCATGTGGGCCAGCTCACCACACGGGTCAGGAGGCCCTGGGGATCGAACTCTGGACCTTCCGTATGGTAGGCAGACCCTTTATCAGTTGAGCCACGTCCCCTTCCCATTAAACACAAATTCCTCGAATGCACCATAGCCTCATGCGTCTCTTTACATGCTGTTCCTACTTCTCAATGACGCTTCCCAACACTTCTCTGCGCCTCATCAATAGTCAGGTTTCCTTTCCATGGGGATGCCTTTTCTAGCACTTTCTATGTTCTTCCTTTTATCAAAATTATATTTTAATGGTTCTTTTACATTTTTCCATCCTCTACTAAAATGTGATCTCCTAAAGGTCAATTACTATCCATCCAATTTTTTCTCTATATCCCTATCATAATATATTCTCCAGTGCCTAGCAGGACCTAGTACATAGTAGATGCTGAAAAAATATCTTGTTAAATAAATGATACAGATTCATCTACTACTTCCGAGTTAATGACTTTATATAGTTATTACAAGGAAACTTTGATGATATCTCTTTGTTAGAGAAGTGATGTTGAGTTAAAGGGTTTTATTAAAAAATAAATAGAAAGCTTTTTAACCAGAAATGCATAGGAAGCTACTTTCTAAGTGAGCTTTAGATAAGCCATGTGTGTTGAATAACACACAGAGACAGCATTAGAAGTCATGTTATAGACTCAGTTTTCCATGTATTGTCAATTACATGAACAGAAATTATTCTGCAATAGCAGTATAACTATAAGGCTGTTTGTGTATGTTGCAATGCAATAATTCCACTTGTATTGGGGTAAAGTAATCATATCTGATCACAAACCCTGATTAATGTAATTCTCTTTAGGTCAGTTTCTAGAACAAAAAAGAGTTAGAAAAGAACAGATTCTAGAACAAAGGTGATTTTGCATCTTCTAATTGGCATAAGCAAGGGCCACCAGTACAATATACCTTTTCCAGCTTTATGCCTCTGTAGTCATCCTAAAAATAACCATTAATTCGAAACATAAAACATATCAAATATCTTTTAAAATTTACAGTTGAGTTAATAAGAAATAAGGGAACTTGAGAGTCTAATGAAAAGTTAATTCAAGAGGAAATCATAGACCCATTAGGATCAAGAGAATGGGAAAGGAAACAACTAAGTGTCAACAGTTTGGAAGCTGGGAAGCATTACACAATTGATTGTGGAGTTAGCAGCTGCCCACAAAGCTGTGTTCTTAGCTGGCAGTGGAGAAAGCCACTAAACTCCTTTATTTAGGCCATAGAGCTCCTTACCCCCCAAAGGCTCAATTACATTTATTCTAAATGGGGGTACATTTGGGCCTGAAAATAAGGAGATTGGTTGAAAGTCTGCATGAGACGCTGTTAGAAACCCCAAACTTCTTCCCACACTTTGGCAGCCAGCAGGAAAGGGTAAAATGGTCAGTCTCTGGTTTAGGCAATTCCAGGCTCAGCTGTAGTTAGGAATGTGCGCTGAAAACCACTGAAGGCTGAGAAACCAGCATTCTCCCCCCAGCCAGGCCCAGAATGCTGGCCACCAGGTCAGTGAACTCCAGCCAGGCTATCATAGGTCTTTCTTTGGAAAATCTGACCAGCCAAAAAGGAACAATATAAAGATACCCAAAACTAGAGCTTCTCCATTAAACTGTCATGCTCCAAGTATGTACACAAAGCTCTGATCCCCTTATTCATGTCCCACTTTTAACTGGAAGTTTTTCCATTTATAACTTTATGAGTGTCTCTAAAGGTACCTTTAAGTAACCTTGAAGATCTGCTCTAGAGAAATTCTCACACTTGCGTAAAATTAATACCTGGTTAAGAATGGTCATAGTATCATCATAATAGGGAAAAATTGCAAATAACCTGATGTTCATTAACAAGAAAATAAATTAGTTATGGTCTATTCATACAATAGAAAATTCTGTAGTAGTACAAATGAACTGGAGCTATATTTATTAATCTGGATAAATTTCACAACATTGAACTAAAACTCAAGAATGTAAAGTAATGTACCAGTTATACAAAGTTTAAAACATGAAAGACAATATTTTGAATTATTTATGAATTTATGTATATATAGTAAAATATAAATATGTGTGTGTGAAATGAAAAAAATGGTAGTGATTGGTAGGAAGATTTGAAAATGCAACCTCATAATAGTATACCTGGGAATTCTAATATTTATGTACTACTGTATTTCTTAAGCTCAGTTGTGTATACATGGGTATTTATTACATAATTCTTTATACCTTTTTGCTTAGCTGAAATATTTAATAGATTTTTAAAATACCTCCTTATTCTTTTCCTATACAATTACTTATTTTTCATGTCCACTAAATGATCTCCATTTAAGTCTCTAAAGTCTTTAAATCTTGGAATTTGTTTAGGAAAGAATGAAACATTAAATATTGATTACAATTTCCAAGTTTGTTGAAATTCTCTGTTACAAGAAATTTATTTTGGGATTTAGAAAGCACCAAATGATAATTCTGAAAATCTTTTAAATCAACTTTTGAAGATAACCTTGATTGCGGCGGCTTGCTCGGTCGGTAGAGGTGGGGTCTGGCTGCGGACGAGGGGTCGGTCCCGCTTGGGACGAGGGGTCGGTCCCACCTGGGACGAGGGGTCGGTCCCACCTGGGACGAGGGGTCGGTCCCACCTGGGACGAGGGGTCGGTCCCACCTGGGACGAGGGGTCGGTCCCACCTGGGACGAGGGGTCGGTCCGGCAGCAGACGAGGGATCGGTCTCACAAGGGGTTGCGCGGTTCGGCTGACGGGGTCGCCCGGCGAAGCCGGCGACGTAGGGGTCGCCCGGCGAAGCCGGCGACGAAGGGGTCGCCTGGAGAAGCAGGCGACGAAGGGGTCGCCCGGAGAAGCAGGCGACGAACTGGGGACAAGGGAGGCCAGGCCCTTGTCGGGGGCTCTCAGGACTGGAGGGCGCACGGCAGAAGAACTACCGCGGAGACAAGGTAAACACGCAAGTCCACTTTACTGAGGGAGAGGCAACAGTCTTATAGGGGCTGGGGAAGGCTGATTGGTCGAAGCCACGCCCTGTTCTGATTGGTTGCCAGAGAAAGGTCAGTGGGTGGTACTGGACGGGGGAGGGGTGGTGGTTAGGGATTGGCTGTCGCTGTTGCTGGGGGAAGGGGCAGGGTTTAGGGATTGGTGGCTGCTGTTGCTGGGGTGGAGGGCAGACTTGAGTTTCCCGCCCACGCCTGGCTGTTGCTGCTGTCGGGGGAAGGGAAAAGGGCGGGCTGGATTTTTCCGCCCACACCTGACTGTTGCTGCTGTTGGAGGAGGGGAAAAGGGCGGGCTGGATTTTTCCGCCCACACCTGGCTGTTGCTGCTGTCGGGGGAGGGGAAAAGGGCAGACTGGAATTTTCCGCCCTGCGCCTGCGCAGGGAGAAAGAAGAAGAAGGGTGCCGCCCTACAGGCATCGTGTGGCGCCATCCGGGAGGAGGGGCGGCCATGGAAGCATGGCTGCCAAGAAGGGGAGACCCGAGGGCACTCTGCGCCCATGCCGAGCTCCCTTCAGGGGTGGCGGTGAGTCCGACCAGCCACCCTATTATGGGGGCAGCGGCTTGGCCTGCCGCGGCCGCTCCCCCGCCAGGCCAGCAAACCACACTTCAGCCTGAGGGGTGACCGCACTTGATGGATTTCAAAAGATGAATCCAGTGTGAAAAATAACTTTCCAATAACTGAAATTTTAGAAAATCCATTATAAGAAATATGTCTAAACTCTTGGTTGGTTAGTTTCCTATTCAAAGTGGGATAGTGATTAAAACACTTGTTATGATTAAGTGAATTCATTACACACATTATGGTATACTTATCCTTTTCTTTATCTGTATTCTGTACTTCTTATTTGACGTGGTTTTCCTGGAATATCACTGCTAATAGAAAATTGATATATTGATAAGCTATGAAAGGGGTAAATTTCTAAATTATCCCAGGTATTACTGACTGCTGTTATTCTTGTCTTTTACATACATTTACATGGAAGCTAATTTGAGCTTCCTGAAGACAGAGTGTCTGATTGGGTTAAAGTAGTGGCCTCAGTCTGATAAATACTTCTCTCCCCAGAGCAAATAGTTGTTTGTTGAATAACTCAGTGAATGAGAGCATGAGTGAAACTTACTAAAGTGTGCTTTTAAAAATTCACTCTTCTTATTTTTTACAGCAGTCACATCTTGCATATAGCTCAATATTTCGTGCATTTAATCACTTTCATACTTTTGATCGTTTCCTTGCTTTGGCATATATTTTTAAATGGTCTTCCTCATTTATATTTCCTGACTAATTTCTTTACAATTGTATTAAGATTTTCATGGCAGTTTAGACATACTTTCAGACTTGGATGAGCTCCAGATAACTTCTAGGACTCTACAATCACTAGCAGAAATGCCCCAAGATAGCACTGGGTAAATGCCAGTAAAATTATTCTATTTTTGCAGATGTTTAGATTTATCTGTATCAAATTTGACTGTGAATGCAAGTCTCCATGTATAATGATCTAGAGCAAAAGCCTGAAAGCTGTTCTTAAAGGAAAAAAGAAGACAGTCTGAATCTTTACTGTAAATTACACACTATACAAAATCAGTCTAAATTGTTCAAACCCTTGGACACTCACAGTGTTATTATGCTCACTGCTCAGAGTACTGTGTAATTATCCCAGTTAACAGCAGTTTTCTAGTGCTGATCTCCTAAGAAGAGATGCAAGACTTAACAGAACTAAAATAAGTACAGATGTGGGTCCCTGTTTTTGTTCTCTGACTCAGCATGTGAAAACAACCACTTAATTCCAGGCTTTTTTCATTTCCCTAGTTAAGATGTTAAGCTAGATGGATCAAGTGGTTGCTTGGTAAATAGGAATTTCAATAGTGAGCTGTGAGGCAAAGGACGATAAAGATCTCAAAAGCTAAATCCACGTAATGGGAATGGGCATTGCTTTTTCTTATATAATAAAGAAAATGTATTGATTCCTTCAGACCCTTTTCCTTGCTCAGCATGGGAAGATTATTTACAAAACCTTCTGTCTTTCGATGACACTTTAATATGTTTTATTATAGTATCAGAAAATAATGAGAAAGAAAGAAATCCTCATGGGAAAGTGAATGAGAACGAGGCAAGCCGGAAGCCACCTTCCTAATTCTGAAAGGAAACCGGAAGCTAAAATGGTGCTTGATTTAAATCAAGAAAAATAAAATGAGCGAGTTCCAGGAACACTGATACTATTGGATTCCCCTCTCCCTAGTTTTTCACTGATCAAGAGAAGACTTGGGGTATCAGGGAGGAACGAAACCACTGGCAAACATATAAAACCTTCTCCAGGGACATAAACCTCATTCTCCCCGTAGATCCTCTGGGTGCTGCAAATCAGTCTTCACTTTTAACTGTGTCAATTAACAGTACCCTGCGTAAGCCACAGGGCAAAGCTGAGCAGCAGAGAAGGAGGGGAGTGTGTGGCAATCCTCCTGACATATGGAGACTAACCTAAATTACACACTTTATTATAATGACATTACTAACCTAAATATCATTGCG
Organism: Dasypus novemcinctus; assembly: GCF_030445035.2. Lineage (NCBI taxonomy): Eukaryota > Metazoa > Chordata > Mammalia > Cingulata > Dasypodidae > Dasypus > Dasypus novemcinctus. The sequence goes on along the minus strand of NC_080694.1, from coordinate 55,901,945 downwards.
GATGATTCATTCTTATCCTACTCATGGGGGAATTCTGCAAGTGAGCCCGAAAGAGAATTGGATCCTCATTTTTTCTGGCTTGATTGGACACATTCTCCTTTAAAAATAACAGCGATTTAAGCGTGTGGCATTTGCAATTCTTCTCCAAAGGGCTGCTCTTTTAAATCCAGTCCAGATCAATATGACCAAAAAGCACAGATATAGAGGCAAAATTCAAAGAAGATCATTAGGAAGGAGGTTGGTTTTACCCGGAGCATATTTCTGAGTCAGTCACTCTGTGGTGACTGGAGCTAATAGGACAGTTCGCCATGGGCAAAATGAATCTGAGAGTTTGAAGCCGTGACCTAGATAATCCAGGCAAACTGCCCACTTTTGCCTGGAGTGTCAGGAAAATTGCTCTAATTCCGCATTTCACTTTGATAGCGGAGGCCTCGTCAGTTTCTTCTGCGTGGCTTCCTATTAAGCCCCGAGTTCCTCTTGGTAGTCGCACGCTGGGGCTGAGTGTGTCAGTTGGAGTTCATTCTCTGTAGCTCCGGCTTTGATTGCTCTTGAAATGGATGGGAATGAAATAATTATTCTCCTGAACTCATGGGAGCTGTGCAGCCATGCCATACAGCCCAGTCACTCTTGAGTCGTTTAAAATGATGCCGCGTGAATAGCAATAACCTAAGGCTTGACGTTTCCTGCAGTCAACAGATACTTATCAAGCATCTGTGACGCTCCTGTGAGGGTACACCGCAGCACTATGCACATGGCTGTGGAGCAAATCGGTCATTTCTTTTGACCACCTAAACTTCCTTTCATGTGTTTGGGAAATGCCCCAAATTGTTTGCTCCTTGCCCCTCTCTGGGGACACCATTTGCTCACCTTTTGAGCCTCACTTTGCAGCTGCTGCGCTGGCATGTGACATAAGCAAGGCCTTGAAGAGCAAGCTAATGCTATAAAGAGACAGGCAGAAGCGACTGCTCTAACCAGGTTCCTGTGTATTACAGGTGGTTCTTGTTATCTGCAGGAGTTATGCTGTATAAAGTCACCATTAACACTGAATTAGCAAATATTGAACCCCGCCTTCTAGAGAAAACACAGGCTTAGTTCCTGTGTTTCCTGTGAGCCTCTGGTCACAATATTTTGGCAACCAATCCTTAAAGAATCTTGGTCTTATGTGTGCTTCTATTTAAAGAATCATTATCTAATATTTACTGTCGATTCATTAACATGGAACTCGCAGCCAACAGCACTGAACTCGCACCTGAACAAAGCTCATCTGACAAACGGGTTTCCTCTGTAGGGCACATCACAGCTTCCTTGCATGTGGAACACATTCGGTGCTTCAGGACTATGCTCGGGAGCCATTTCAAACATCAACACCACCAGAAGAGAGGCTACAAATGTGAAAAATAGGGCACTACATGCAGGGAGGAAATGACACAGCATGAGAGCCGGAACAAGAAGGCAAAGCATCAAGTTGTCTGATCTCAGCTGGGAATGTGTGTCACTCTGTACAGGTCTATGAATGACAACAAACACGCCATGATTATTGATATAGGCTTATAAATAAATTTTGGCATATAGGCACATTTGCAAATAATGAGGGCGGACTGGACCTTTCTGCACCAGCACTGTCAGTGTTGGCAGCACAAGCTGAGGGGTCTGCACTTGGGGTATTGCAGTGATACCTTACATTGATCTCTTCTACAATGTAATTTTGGCCATTGATCCTCACTGTTCTCTGTCCCAAAGGACTGGTGAGCTACAGAATATCCTTTAATAAATAATCTTTCTGAATGCATTAGCTAGAGTTGGTTTCTCTTATTTGAGGTAAAGTGGGTCAGTGGGAAACCCAAAGTAGAGTGGTCAGTTCTATTGGGAAGAAGAGTGTCATGAATGGATTTCTATATGAGGCCATTCTTGAACTAAGACTCAAAAAATGAGCAGCCCCATGTCCCCCCGAGTTTGACCAGGATTGTATGGGCTCAGTTGAAATTTGATGTTTGAATAAGATCTGATTGAAACACAGATACATACAAGGATGGATAGATGGATGGATGGATAGATGATAGATATATAGACAGATGATAGATGTCAAAAGTCCCAGTTTCAATTATGAATTGTGGTGCTTTGCTATGTTTGAAATCTATGGGAGTTCAAATTAAAAATTTGAAGTTTGAGTTCTCTTAATTATTGTTAGTCAGAGTAATTGATGCAATAGACAAACCCTCGAATCTCAGCGATTTAACACAAGGAAAGGTTAACTCTCAATCATATCGGAGCCTGATGATAGCGGGGCCACTCTCATCCAAGAGCAGTTCTCAGTCAAATGGAGGCTCAGGCCACCCCACACAGAACTTGTGGCCTCCTCGATTCCTCACAGGGGCCAAGGAAGGTAGAGACAAACTACAGAATGTCTCTTAACTACCTCAGATCAGAAATGACACACTTCCCTCCCACTCCCTTGCCAGAACTGGTTTCATTTTTCCACCCTAACTCCAAGAAAAACTGGAGAAGGTAGAGAAGCACAGATATACTTGGTAAACCCTAATAGCCTCTACCAGCCTGCCTCTCGGCCACTCGATATTCGTTCAGTATCTTTACACACATTGAGCACACACTCCTCCCTGAGAGACATTACTGCGACCAGCTCAAGTCCAAGATCTCTCTTATGTTCTTCATCATGTTCCGATACATCTCGTCTGCTCCCGAGGCTTATGGACTAAATGTGGCAAATTATTGGCACTTCTCCTCCTCAGACACATCCCATATATAATGTTGAAATAGTGATGAGATAGCTGCAATGAAAACTCATATTGGGAAGGAGGAGGCATGAAGTACAGCTGACAGTGCTCCACGGTAAAGATGAAATCACATGAGGGAAAAATTAAAAAGGTCCCTTCATTAGGGCCTGGTTCCACTCTCTGGGAGGACCTCCTTGGTCCAATATTTTCCAAGAACTCCGGCTCCACCCTCCTGGAAGTTCTTCCTTTCCCATTATTCTCTTTGACAGTTTCTGAAGTGGGTATAGGTCCATGTGGTTGATTGCACAATTTTCTAAGCCTGCTTCTTGCATGTGGAATATCAGGAGCCTAAGGGGCGCTTTATTTCTTGAAGTGTCAAACGATATTTTTGGTCAAGGCTTGTGGTTTCTTTGGCAAAACAATGTATTTTTCCCTATGAAACTCAGTAGTCTTCTGATCTACTTGTGCCCAGGCTGTTTCATGGGCCAGTAAATCTACACAATTCATCTTGAAATATGGCTCTCAATCTTCTTTTTACCCCTGCTTCTCCTCTCCTACTTAGATGTCAGTTTCTCTCAAATCAACAGGGTTATTTTGGATACCACTGATCTCGGCTACCCGCCCTTACAGCAAAACTTTGGTTGAGCCTTAATTTTCTCATCTGAAACAGGGTTCTGTTAGGATTGTTAGGAGTCTTAAGTCAAGGTTTTGGAGTGTTTGAAGTGTTTCTTATAGCTTCCTGTAAAGTGTAAAGCTTATAAAAAGTCAACTTATTAGGCGAAGAAATCATCCTTCAACCATTAGACATTTTGTTACACCTTCTTACACTCAAGAAAAGCTATTTTAAAAGAGAAGATGGTATCCATATATCAATAAGGAAACAACTGTGTTCTAGTTCCTGCCTAGATACTCCTATTAGAATAAGTTAGCATTATTTGGGCTAGCATACTATATATTGGTCATAGAGAAAAACGAAAACAAATGTGTGTCTTAAACTGATAGCCCTGCAAATCTCATACTCCCCCTCTCAGAAAAGTTGTGTTTCTGCTGGCTTTTTGCTCAAATATCTTCCACTGAAGACCTCATGTGACCTGGAAACACATTATTATTTTCTTGAATAACTTTTCTCCCTGCCTCCTCCCTTCTTTCCCCAATGCATTCATTTCTTTCCCAGCAAGTTACAGTACTTTAGTTCTGTTTTAGCTCTTTCAGCTTAACTGAACATTGATCAGCCATTTAAGGTAGATCTTGCATTGGTATCATCTACTAATATTTCAGGGTACTTATTTGATATAAGGTTTAAGCTTAATTTACTCCCTTTTATCAAACAGGTGGCCCAAATGCTCTCCCCTTCCTGTGGAACTCTCGTCTGTGAGTTCACTACCTCAGTTCTTTGTTGAATATGTCCCTGGGAGGCTGCACGAGAAATCATCTCTATGGCTTGATGAAGCAGATCATCAAGATTTCACATGCTGAATGCAATCCTGTGAACGGCTAATGATGATTATTCTGCACCCTTAAATTCTTCCAGGCACAAGAGAATTTCCCCTCCTCTCCATTTGGACTGGATTCTACCATCTCTGAACATTTTAAATTATTTTTTTATTAATCTTTTACTTTAAAGATTGGCTAACACTTCGTGAACTTCCCCCTCCCCTATTTTTAAAAGTATGATGGTCCTTTTCCCACAGCAGTTAGCTCCTCGAGGTCCTTGGTGCTGGCATCTCACTAATTGTGTCATAGCAAGTCTTTCTGTGCAAAGAACCAGCTGCATTCGAGCCTCCAAAACAGAGCGATTCAGTCTTACAGCTAGCTATGTGCAAGTTCCGTCTGCTTGCCTGTAACTTATTCTAATCTTTTGTGAACAAGAACTTATGGTTGAAACATCAACCCCGATTTCCTTCTGCACCGCTTCAATCCAGAGTAATCTAGGTGATCCTATCCTTCTCAGTGTACCCCATGCTGGACAGATACTAATGCAATTAGTGACGTTTGTGTGGGTGGCAGTATGTAACGCTGGTCCTATCTGCCCATTAGTTTAAAATGCTGTTCTGATAGCCGCTGAATGTTCAACAGACTGGTTGAGCGAATGCTCACATGTGAAAAGAGAAGAAAGGCTCCCAGGTCATTCTCTGATATGCAGTTTCCTAATTAAGGTATTTTGACAACCCACAAAAGAAAAGTTTTCAGCCCTTTTTGGGAGTATGAGCTGCCGTTGGTAGTGATGCATTCATATGCAGTGAATCTTGCCTCTCTGCAGCACTGCTATTCCAGGAATATGTCCTCATGCGGGATTGTTTTGTGTGATAAGCTAGAGCAGGCTTTTGCTCAATCACTGCATATACATATCTGCAGATGAATGCAAGGGGACCACACACAGTACATGAAGACATTTGATGTGGCACAGGATATTTATTTCTGAGCACAGCAATTAATCACTCAAGACAGCCAAATTAACCTAGCCAGGGGTTGTTAAGAATAGGCTGGACCTAAAAAAGGAAAAGAAAAAGAAAAAAAAGAGAATAGACAAAGGAAAGACACTGGAAAGCTTCTCAACCTCCTGGGATTGGATGAACTACTCTAATACATGGTTAGAGTGGCTGCTGCCCTCCCAGAGCTGCCCCCCACCTTGACACTGTATTGAAGATCCTGCTTAAGGGTGCAAGGCTATGAGCAGTGTTTTAATGAACACAGCAGGAGACATTAGACTAAATGTTTTCCTAGAAATGGTCAAAATATTGGGACATTTTGATCCAAGGTATATATTCCTTTTCAAGAGTTTAGAATTCCCAACACAAAAGCAAAAATGTTCACCCTAGTTTATTGTTTAAGAAAAAGCTTTAAATATGTATTTCCAAGGGAAATAGTACTTGTATTTTTTAAATGTGTACACCTCAGCAATATTTTTTTATTTTTTATTTCCAGGGTTCAGTTTTAATTAAAAAAAAAAAACAAAAGCACATTCACAATTCTATAATCCAATCTTAGTACAGTTTCATTGAATTGTTTTCAGCATTTTACCATCTCATGCCCCATACCTTGTATTGCAGTATATGTGGCTAAAATACATTTCATGTTATGTTATAGATGAATATGTAATATGTAGATATACATATGTACACTTACATACATACATATGCATACATAAATACAATGTTATATATGAAATACTTTTCATGCTCTGCTGTTTTATAATTTTGCTATCATTTGTGGTAATTTAATAATCTTGTTCTCTTATTTGCCTCAGCAATATTTTTGAGAACTTGCTGTTCAGACACAAGTTTATCTCTATCAACTTCAAGTTACTTTAAAAAGGGAAATCTGAATGGATAAATTTAGTCAATTACATAAAGGATTTGGCCCTTGAGAAGCTTATTCCATAATTGAAAATCAAAGTGTAAAATGTCTTCAGTAAAATGAGCACTCAGATAAAGAAGGCCCATCCCATCAGAATTTAATGCATTTTTTCTATATGTTGACTGCTGATGTGTGAATAGCCCAGTGTCTTCTGAGTTAGTAGAATTAGTCCTTCTCACCTGGTCTGTCATTGTGAATCTTATCTCTTTGCCTATTTATCTATACATAAGCGTGATAGTAATTGGAGGTTCAATCTTACAAATTGAATGCCCACCTTTCTGTTAACTCCAAGCCATTTTTTTTTCAAGAATTAATATGCTCATTCTTTCATTGAACTGTAGACACAACACATGTTTCTTTCTAATTCTATCTATGATTCGCTATACCTTTAGGATCCATCTTCTGATGAACTTGAATAAAGACTCAGGCTGTTGTTTTGAAAGAGTAACAATATAGAGGCAACTTGCACCTAACATAAAATAATGGAGATGGAAAGAAAAGAAGGTAAAATGACACGCTTAAAATATTTTAGCAACAATGTCTACACTAGGGTTATCTTGTGATGTATGAAAGTAACTAAACCGTCATATCGGGTTGAGCCAATCAGTGCAATTTTGGGAATGGTAGCTTCTGTGAATTTTTCTTCCCGACTTAAAAGGAGAGACAGAACTCTCGAGCAGTTCACAGCAGCCACCTTCTCGTCTCCAGGTGGGCACCAGGTGCCTGCGGTGGCTGTTCTTGGTAAAATCAGGGACCCATGGGCCTTTGCACTACAGCCGCTGCTGCTACGACTCACCAGATGCGTCATCTTTGCGCAGAGCGGTGGGAATCCAGCCCGGAAGGGACAAGGTCCCCCCTCAGCAAAGCTCAGAATCTGTTACCAATTCTCTGGGAGCTCAAAGGTGCGCTCTGCCATCCAACCCAGCTGCAGTTTCACCGGAGCTATTGTCACCCTCGTGTCGGGCACTGGAGGGCTCCTAGGGCTTCCTTTCTCTCCCCAAATGCTGTGGGAAACTGAGTCCTCACAGGTTCAGGAGAACATTTACCTCAGGCCCACCTGGGCATGCATTCCTTCTCTTCCTATGAGAGGAACACTATCCATCTGCATCCATCAGGCTGCCCTTTAGAAACAACTGCTGTTTACATTTCTCCAACAAATTCCATGTGTTGTTGGAGTCTGTGTTTATCTGAATCTTGATTTTTTTTAAAAACCCTGTAAATAATGGATTATTTTGCTCTAACATTAGGACTTTTTGTGTTTTTATTCTCCCACCTTTGTTTTATTTATCTCTTCTAAGACCTTCCAAAATCTTTCTAAATAAATTTTTAAGTATTAATCAATCCTAATGAGTTTTTAATGCTTATTTTCTAAAGTCTGACTACATCTCTAAGGTTTTGGTTCCTTACCTGAAGAATCAGATTCAATGAGTCGTATTTATTTGGTAAATATTCTCTGTTGGTCATTTATGAAGATCATTGTCATGTAAGATTTCAGATTTCTGCTTTTTTTCCTCTTTTAGAAATACTTTTATTGGGCATGTAAGAAATTAAAATACAATTTAAAATAAAAGAGCTTTGTTTCTGATAAGTTCTCATAAGAAAATATTGCCAGTTTTCCTCTTAAATGTCTGGTTAGCAAACCAAATAGGTAAACAAAGGTAAACTTGCCACTGTATCTTTGTTTCCAGAGTTTGTTAGATTCTTCCATACCCCCAGTCAACAATAGAACAGAAAAGAAAAAATATATATTCCTACAACTGTCGATTTCTGGATCCTAACCCAGAAACCTGTAGTCAATGAATAAAGGCTATTGAGTGATATTTTCAAGCAATTGAACCAAATTCTTATGGCAAAGATTATTTTTATAATGATGGGAATTGAGCAAATACCTTGCAGGAAAATGAAATTGAATAGTCATTCTTAATAATCAACCTTTTTGACTTTTACCATTAAAATTGTGAAAGGAGAGAAAAAATATTTTATACTTTACAATTATTTAGGAGCATGATTCCTTTTAATCAAGATTTCTACCATTTTAAAACAATTTAACTATATTTTGATTAATTCTTTCTTGAGATTATGTATTCTTTCAAATTTCCCATGAAAAATATCCGAGGGTAAAAATTATGTTAATGGAGCACTGAACAGGAACCTCAAAGTGTGTTCCACCTGCAGGCAGTGCTGCAGGGAAGGGCAGGTCGCCTTGCAGCCCTGAGGTCAACTACAGCTCCAGAAGATCCACCCATCCTCTTGCTGGGAGGATGCCCAGCTTAGAACCTGGAAATACAATATTTTTGGCTCACCCAAGTCATTAGGTTTAATTGCGCGCCTTTCAAACACATCGGTTTTCTCTTGTCATTTTCCAGGTTGGGGTTTAACTTATTTTGGAAATACTGATAGGTTGGGATAACTCACATGGGATGGACCTGAAATCGTCAAACTGCACAACCTCACTGAGAAAGAAATTTTTCTTAAAAATTGTAATAAAAGGATGTTTGAAAATGAGTAAAAGAAACAAACCTACAATAGGGGTTTTGGTTAATGGAGCTGAATCTCCCGGCAACAATTTACTCAGGAAGCTATACTTTTCTTTGCTTGAAGCCACGGAAACTAAGGAAACTTCTCCCACTCTAGCTGCACAAAGCAGAAGAAAGTCCCAGGGATTCCATGACAGTTGAAATAAATTACACACACTTGCAGACATATATATACACACACATACATTAATTGCACACCTTTCAAAACACACTGGTTTTCTCTTGTACATACTGGCACCAGGAAACTGAAAGCTGTTTCTTAAGTTTTCAGGAGATTAAAAATGTTGTTGAGGAAGTCAATGTAGTGAGAAGGCATTACTGAGATGAGTAATCCTAGTTAATCAATCATTTAATAACTCTTGATTCCATTTCCCTGTCAGTCAAAAAAGAACCTGGACTAACTTACTTTTACAGCCTCCTCAGTTTCTAAAATGCTATGAGTCTGGTGGCTTTCCCTTTTTGGGTCTGCCAGGTAAGTGTCCCTGAGAGTCATTTCATAGATTCTGCATAAACTCCGAGCAGATTCAAATCCACTAAAGACCTATGTGTAAGGTAGAAAATAAACCCTTTAAAGTTTTTGCTTATTCCAGTATTTTAGTGTTTTCCTTCATTCTGAAATATTATAGCAAGAGTGAAGGATCTTTTGTGATAAGCGTTCATGGGTGTAATTCAATAGGAAAATGTAAACTTCACTGTGGGTTTCAACAAGACCGTTCTGCTTAAGGACTCGTACTTGGTATTAAGCAGTAATAGTTACCGTTTTAAATGAACAGCTATTTTTCTTGAAAGACCTAGAAGGCAAGGACAAAATAAATCAAAAGGGAAGGTTTGAGGATCAGGGTGGCCCACTTTTATAGTGTGAAATTCGTATTTTTTAAAAAGGCTTTTCTTTTAGAAATGGAGTCATCCCAAATAATTGGCAAAAATCAGAACTAGTCCCTTCAGCATTTTGCTGAGCTGAAATTTGCTCTGACATCCAAGAAGAGATATATGTTTTTTAACGTGAGTGAGAAACAATTACGCACACAGCTGACATGGAATTAATCAAGCTAGAGGTCCTGGGATATTTCCACTACCAAAAAGAGCATCTATAATTTCTTCCTCCAATTCAGGGCTGGCTAGTTGCATAATTTTCCAGGCCACCCGTGTGCCCTGTGGCTAATTCAGGTCCATTCTGTGCTGTGTGTTGGAGGAACTCTCTCATCTCTCACTCGAAATAGGAGGTGCTTGACATATGACTTTACTAAGGGACAGGACCTCAGATTAGAAGGGAGGGACCATTGCCTTCTGCCTTGCTGCCTTCGTTTCTGTCTCCCTCTTTCCTCACAGTTGATGACTTTGAAGCTATTTCAGGAAGAGCTCTTAATTGACCTCCGTTTTGGCTTCTTGATTCAAGCGATTGGAATTTGCCTGAGAAAGCAAAATTCTGAAAATAGATTCAGAAGCTCAGTGTTACATGCTGTGCCAGCTTTCTTAGCCATCTCCAACTGTGAAGTGCTTCCTTCTTTGTCTCTTCTTGGGATCTATTGCATGGGTTCGGTGATGCCCACATGTTCAGTTGGACCTGTGTTGAGATCATGCTTTCTTGCTAGGATGCTCTAATGTAGAGAAAAATTCCATTTTCTATGTAGAACTATTAAACAATAAACCGGACAAATTTCTTCTTTTCATTTGCTTAAAAACATAGCTGCAAAAATCAGCTGTCTTAATATTTTCTTTTAGCTAAATGTTTGGCTCCATGTAGGAATAAAAATCTTTACATTTAAAAATGGCTTTAGCGTTCAATTAGTTTAATATGTGCAGATGTCATAAATGGCCCAGAATCCGGTCATGGTTTTTTGCATGATTAATCTTATTCATGGATTTAACATTGCCTAAATAACCCTTGAATAGCAAGTCATAAAGAAAATTTGTTGATTTTTCCAATCAACAGTAAGTAGAGGTTTCCTTCTCAAACATTTTCTCTGGGGTTCAGAATATAAGCATTCTATCTTTGTTATATTATAAATAGAAGGAATTTTCCATTTCAATTAATTTTATTTCTTAATATATTAATCCTTTTTCTAACAAACATTTTTAAATGAGTTGTCTTCTGTCAAAATAAGTTTTCTATTAAGCTATTTAAAGATAATGAGGAATTGGAAACAAGTAAGTGGTATGTGCAATAATGTTCCTTGGCAGGGAGTTTAGAATTACCTAATCAATAAGCATTTAATTACAATCTTACTACTAAAGATTAAGCTTATAAAGTATGTCATCATATGTAGTAAGTCAACATAACTCAGGATAAATATATACTAATTATTTAGGGAGGCACAGATGATTACTACATTAAGTGGCATATCATTTAAAGTGATTAGAGTTCTATGTCCCTGGATATAGTACCATCAAATTGGAGAAAGAAAAACAGAAAAAAATATGAAGCAAAGGGAATTTTGTGACCTCTACTTTATCTACTAATGGTGTGCACAACAAGGGGATGGTGCTGGATTTTCTTCTGGCATGGCTTCTTGTCCCCAGTATGGTTATCTCTTAGCCTCCTTTAGAGACACATTGATTCCCACCACCCTACAGAACATTATGAAATCCTCTTGAGATGAATTCATTTTTATTCATCTTAAGAGTATAAGCTGAGTGGACTTTCTGTATTTGCAGAGAGAAAATGTGGTGGTGAAAACACAAAACACTATCACAGAAGATGAGATACACAGCAGCTCCACTTCACTTCTGGAGGTGTTAGAAGTCAGCATTAGAAGAGGCCCCAGGAAAAACTGGTGGCAGTAGGAGCACAAGGCAGGGTCAAACAGCAGTGATATGATTATTTATCTCCAGGTAAAAGTGCTGAGTATGGAAACTTCTGGAAAAAAAACCCCAAGGAAGATGGCTACATCAAATGTGAGTCATTTATAACCAGGAGACCTGCTGCTAGGTACTCCCTTCATTATATTAGCTACACACAAAGCAGCAAACAATCTAATGAACAATCTCAACCAAAAAGATTAAAACACAGTCAAAACTCACCAAAACATTAATGAAAAGCCAGAACGTAAAAGAGAATGGCAAACTCATGAAAAATAACAGCTTATACTTGAGGAAACTGTTATTAAGGAAATAAAGGCAAGATTTGAAAACTTTAGGAAGAAATTGATTTTGAACAAAAGTATATTCAATGAGGGATAGTAAATGGCACTAGACAAATTGATCGACCATATTTTAAAAAATCTCAATTCATACCTTGTACCACATAAAAGGAGTTAACCTAAAATGAATCGTAGACTTAAATGTAAAATCTAAAGCCATTAAACTTCTAGAAAGAAAAAGAGGAGAAAATATTTGCAATTTCAGGTTATGCAAAGATTTTTTAGATGTGACACCAATAGCACAATTCATAAAAGAAATATATTGCTAATTTGAACCTTGTCAAAATTAAGAAATCCTGACTTTGAAAGATACTGCTAAGGGAATGAGAAGTCTAGTCATAGATATACAAAGCACATATTTGTTAAAGGACCAATATTTAGAATACATATGGAACTTTCAAAACTCAATAATAAGGAAAAAAACCAATAATACAAGGGACAAAAATTTGAATAGTCATTTCACTAAAGAAGATCTGCAAATGACAAATAAGCACATGGAAAGATGCTCAACATAATTGCATATCAGGAAAATATACATTAAAACCACAATTCAAAACCAAGACACTCTTATTAGAATGGCAAAAACAAAAATGTTAACAGAAACTGACATTGCCAAATACTGACAGGGATGTGGAATGGCTAGCATTCTCATCCACTGTTGTTGGGGATGTAAAATGGTACAACCACTTTGGAAAACATTTTGGCAGCTTTTATAAAGTTAAATATATACTTGCCATGTGACTCAGCCATTTCAATCCCATGTATTTACCCAAGTGAACTTTAAGATTTACACTCACACAAACACCTATACCCAAATGCTAATGTCAGCTTTAATCCTAATAGACAAACTGGAAACACCTCCAGTGCCCTGCAACTGGCAACTAAGTAAACAAACTGTGATACATCTGTGCAATGAAATACTCCATGATAAGAAGCAAGGTCTTCTTTCTGCCCTCAGCTTTGCTGTTACTCAGGTCATTTTGTTTTCTGATTTCCAGGACTTGAATTCCCTGCCATGTTGTCTAAAGAAGGGCAACCCTTTGTGGGAAGTCTTAGTTTCAACAACAATGAGCAGGCGTTGGAAGACCACCCCAGCAGCAGCTGAAATGGTCCTGGTCAAGCGGTCCCAGGGTTTTGGCTTCACCTCCAAGCCAAGGCATGCCTCAGATGCCATGCAGGCCATGAATGGAGAGTTCCTGGTGGGCTGCCGGGTCCATGTGGGCCCTGTGAGCAAGTCCCCCAGGGGAACCAGAGGGGGTCACGGGCATGGTCACAGTTACTCTGGAGGTGGTGGGGACCAGGGATTTGGGAGCAGCCGGTATGACAGTCAGCCTGGAGCTGTGAGTATGGATATGGATATGGATGGTCTAGAGACCATGGTGGCAGAAGCCAGGGGGGCTACTCTGGAGGGGCTTACAGAGGCAATTGCAGCTCAGATGCAACATGCACACATAACATATTTGGGAAGCAACCTCCAAATGTACCTACAAGAAATCTCCATCAAGGATGTGATTGCTAAGAGGGGTCTTTTACTCTACCTTATGAGACTGCCACCCTGACTATACAAGAGCTTCTTAAACTATTCGTGAATGTCTTCTCTTTCAATGCTGGGAGAAAGAAATATAATGTTGTGTCCTGTATAGTGTTGAGAATGTCCTTCATGGAGCTGATTAAGGAGATGGAATTTGAAATTAAATAAAAACAGAACAAAAAAAGCAACCTGCCTCTGACATACTCAAAAACACAAAAAAATTCTAAATGCATTATTCTTCGTAAAAGGAAGACTCCAAATGCAACATACTATATGGCTCCACTCATGGCACATTCTGGCAAAGGCACAACTAACAGCTGTCTTGACTGACCTTCAAAAAGGCAAGGGGGCACTTTTTGAGGTGATAGTGTCTTAATGGTAGTAGTGATTATACAATTATGTATGTCAAAACTTGCAAGACTATACACTAAAAAGGGACAATTTTGTAAGTTATACGTGAATAAAAATGAAAAATATAAGACGAACAAAAGCCTTAGGGAAATAAGGGGGGAAATTGCTAATATAATGAAACATATAAATAAGTGAGTAAAAATGTAGTAAAAATGGTTACAGAAGAACAGCTAGTTCTTAGAGATTTTGAAATAAAAATATTACCAATTGTAAAATCAATATAGGGACTGAATGGGAGAATGATTCAGGGAAAGAAACTTACTATCAGGTAAATTTCAAACAATGAATCACGTTGAGCTATATCTTGTTTACAAAAATGCTTTCCTGATAACAAAATGACTCCATGCTATAGAAATGAAAAGATGGAAAAAGTTAAATCAGTGAGAATTAAATCAATTCACATCAGACCAATCCAATTATGATAAAAAATAAAGTAAAGGCTGCATAAAACCCTGAGGAAGGTAAATTACTAAGCATGGCCATGTGTGACATGCATGGTGAAAAGAAAAGGCAAGGACTTGAAAAGTTCCATTGAATTGTTAACTTGAAACTCTCGTTAAATCATACTAGGTGGTGCTCCCAGATTTCTCTGTCCCACCATGATCAGGATAAGGCCTAGATAAGTAAATTCCCATTTCCCTCCCAGTTCTAGAACAATGCCACATCTGTGGTGATCCACACCAAGAAGGATGACCATCTGTTTTTTTTTTTTGTCCCCTCTTTATTTTTTTTTAAATGTTACATTAAAAAATATGAGGTTCCCATATGCCACCCCCCAACCCCCTCACCCCACTCCTCCCACATCAACAATCTCTTTCATCATCATGGCACATTTATTGCATTTGGTGAATACATTTTGGAGCCCTGCTGTACCACTTGAATAGTGGTTTACATTGTAATTTACACTCTCCCCCAGTCCATCCAGTGGGCCATAGCAGGACATACAATGTACAGCATCTGTCCCTGCAGTACCACCCAGGACAACTCCAAGTCCTGAAAATGCCCCCACATCACATCTCTTCTTCCCTCTCCCTACCCTCAGCAGCTACCATGGTCACTTTTTCCACATCAATGCTACAATTTCTTCCATTACTAATCACAATAATTCCATAGTAGAATATCAGTAAGTCCACTCAAATCCATACTCTATTCCTCCAGCCTGTGGACCCTGGGATGGTTATGCCCAGCCACCTCTACATCAAGAGGGTGCTTAGATTCCACTTGGATGATGGATGCAATTCTCCTGCTTGCAGTTGTAGGCACTCTTGTTTCCCTGGTGTGGTGGTTGACCTTCTTCACCTCCCTGTTAGCTAGCCAGGGTAAGTCCAATAAACCAGAGGGTAGGAGTTGCAAGTCTGTTGAGGCTTGGACCTGGCTGTCACAGGAACAGTCCAGAGATTCAGGTCTCCTGAGTATACACCAACCCCAGTGCCAACCACAGGTCCAGTAAAAGCAATAGAAGAGGCATGTGTAGAGAGGTCACATCTGATCCAACTTCATCACACTCAGGAACACAAACTCCAAAGTAGGGCCAACTGACATGGAACTGAGCTCCAGAGCCAAATGCTATGATCATAGAACCTGTGGGTCTCTGTAGCCCTCAGGAGAACCAGTACCTGGGATTGTACCTTCTTTGGCTGTCTCTGGGACCCTGCTGAGGCGTGCATAAGCGTTACCCCTCTGATGACCTCCCGACTCTTTTTTGGAGACTCATAGCCATATAAACTCATTTGCCCTTTCCATTTCCCCCTTTAATCCAAAGTTGAAAAGCAGTTTTTAACACCTCTTGACAACTCTGAAGTATTGACTTGGCATTGGGACCTCGCCTAAGGATGGATGCCCAGAGAAAAGAAATGCTTCCACCACTGTGCTTGTCAGTAGCCACCATGAAAGCAGCAAAGGCCTTGCTCTGCCCCATTTCCTATTTGGAAATCTTACACTTCTGCATCTATTTGGTAGGAATTGCATCACATCTGGTATCCTAGCTGTGAGGAGTTCAAGAGAATGTATGTTTTAGCTTTCCAGTTTCTGCATACCAGAAGTTTAGAATGGAAGTTACACATATTCTGCCAGATCCATCAAAAATATTGTGTTTGAAATAAAAAGTACACATACACACAGTTATCTATATACAAATACATATACATGTACATGATTATGCTCATCTTTAAACAAAACTGTCCTGTGCCTCCACAGAAAGGGAGAATGGGACTGGATTGCTGACGTGGAAGGGGCATTTAGTTTTGTTTTATAAAAGTTTTTTTTTAAATTGTTTACATATGCAGTATGCAGGTACTTTTTTAAAAAACACATGTCAGTAATAGATTTTAATTTAAAAATTGGGTTTTGAAGTTAAAACTTTTACAAAATGTTTTTCTTCAGAATATTTTGTTTGGTCTTTTTAGCAAAGTGGTGAAATATTAATAGATTTGGCAAACATTATTCTATTCTCCTCTTATAATTCAGGATCCTGAGCTGCAAAATCGTTCCATGCCCAAGTTCACAAGACTTAAAGGATGCTAGAAGTTACCTGAAAGAGTAATATTAATGGGGCTGGAAAGGTTTTTTTGAGGACAATTCAGTAATGTTTGTAAAAACTTAAAATGTTTATACCTTTATATTTAGCATTTCTACTTTATGAGCTTTATTCTACATAAATGTTCCTACAAGTGCTTGAAGAGAGAGCTACAAGAAAGTTGTAGCTTTCTTTTAAAGGCAACTAATGAGAACAATCTTAATACACAGCGATATGGAGCTGTTTGTATAATTAAAAAACTAAATAACAGTCCTTGAAAAGAATTAAGCAAGCAATGCATGGACAAGTGAAAATTCCCAAGCTATATTAAGTGAAAAAAATCAACTTGAAAAACAATGTAAATATTTTTATTCATATGTAAAAATGATAATGCTATTAATGATAATACATTCAGGAAAGAGTTGTCATTAAATGCTTCAGGTTACCTAGAATGGTTATTTCTGAGGCATAGAATTTTCTGAGGCTTTTGTTTTCAAGTTAGGTTTATGAGCCATATGTATTTAGTTAATCTATGTAATATTTGTAATCATAAAAGTAAAGATCTAAAAGTAAAATGATAAAATATAGCAATTAAAATGGATTATTTCTAAGTTTGTCTCCATGTATAATTGTATGAACCTCCCTTACAAGTCACTAAATACCCAGTCAGATTTCTAGACAGTTGGTTTTCCCTGATGCCTTCTGGGAGGAGGTCTGGGCACTTGAGTGCTAGAAAATTTTCATTAGAAACAAAACTGTCATTTCTTCAGCAAGTCATGTCATGTAGTTGAGGCAGCGTTTTCCCATTTATAAAAGAAGAGTAATAAAAATACACAAAATGCTGTCCAGAGGGTTAAATTAAATCATTTAAAATCCAAATTGAAAACTAAAACGCAGTGTATTAGAGGGGGTAGATAAAAAGTGTTTCCTGAACAGCCACAATCATACCTATGAGAGTAACATTTTAGATAATGGAGGAGTGCCTGGACACCCTGAGATCCACCGTGGGGGGTGCCCAGGGCCAGGCTGACCACCATCTCCAAGCCTGAGGAGGAGGGAGAGGAATCCACATCACAGAGGAAGTGGAGGATTTGGAGCTCCTGGGTGAAATTCAGACGCAGTGTGGGGATGAAGAGATTAGCAGTATGATATGATCCACACTCTTGTCTTTAGTCAGGTAAGGATTGTCAGGATCATTTTGATCGTGACGTGCTTCCAATCTGCCATCTCAGGTTTGGGGGTAGAAGTGGTTTGTGGGGGGCCCAGCCACTGTGGCAATCGGGCTATGTCTGGAGTATCGTTAAGATGTGAGTCCATCATGGATTTACGTGTCAACTTTTTTCTATATCAGAGCTCGTTGAGGTTTTCCTTCTAGAAATATGATAATCCTGTATTAATCTACCTCAAGTTTGCACCATGCATTTCCTTATGAAATATTTAGGGACTGGACAGGCTTAGTGCAATTTAGATGCTTAAATATTTAATAATATAAAATAATATTCCATTTTATTGTGATATTAATCCAATTTATTTTGTGGTATTTTTAACCTTTGTTCCATTTTATATTAGGAAATATTTCAAATAAATGAAAATTAAGGAGAATAGCAAAGTGACATCTACATTTACACTACTCAGATCAAACAAATCCTAATGTTATCATGGTTGCCTCAGATATTCTTAAGAAACAAGTGTTTCAGAACACTTGTCTATTCCTCTCTATCCAGCAAAAATATATATTTTTTCTATTCAGAAATTGCCACATTGAATTTGGTGCTTACTATCACCATGCATTTTTCCAAACTACTGCTGTGTAACTATTCACAAATAATATATAATATTGGTTAGCAACTTAAGAAATTTTATACACATATATTTTATACTGCTTGTATTCTTGTTCAGCTTGCTTTTTTAACTTAACATTATGTTCTTTGACATTATTCTTATCAATACGTGTAGTTCTGTGTCAATCATTTTAACTTGTGCTTAGTATTCCATTGTGTGAATGACCCAGAGATTTTTAAGTGATCAATGGATATTTCAATTATTTCCATTATTTTTTCCTATGCTACTTTGAAAAGTCTTATACATGTCTCCTTAAGAATACACACATGTGTTTCTAAGACACCAAGTCATGGAATTATAGGATCTAAGAATGTAAACATCTGTAACTTTACTAAATATTGCAAAATTACTTTCCAAGAAAGTTCAACTAATGTATATTCTCATGACCAGATTATGAGAGTACGTTTTCTCTATACTCTCTCAACATATTTTTACTTTTTGCCATTTTGATGGTTGCTGAATTATGTTTAAGAATTTTAATTAGCGTTTCTGTGACTACTAATGAATTGATCATCTTTTCATTTCTTTGGCCATTTGAGTTTCCTCATCTGTGTATTTCTTGTTTTTACTGAGTTGCACATTTTCTATGAGGGTAGTTTCTTTATTATAGATTCGAAGAGAATGGCCTATTCTGAATGCTAATCCTTTGTTGATTAAGTAGATGCAGATTAGGTAGATGCAACCTAATTGGTTGCTTTTATATTGCCTTGAAATGAACAGATGTTTTTACTTAGAATGCATTCAAGTGCATTTATCTTTTCTGTAGGTTTTGTTTCTTATGTCTTGTTTTAACAGAAAATCATTTCCTAAATACCTTAAAATATTCTTTTCTATTTTCTGAGGAGAGCCGTATGGTTTTGCTTTTCACATATAACTTTTAGATTCATCTATAATTCATTTCTTGTATGATGTGAGGTAAGAATTAAATTATAATTGTTCCATCTGTGCAACCAATTGTCCTTGCAACATACATCTTCCCCCACTGTTTTCTAATTCCACCTCTCTCATATATCAAGTTTTCACATTATGTATGTTTGTCCTTCATATTTTTGTTTCACTTGCTTTTTTTGTCTCTCTGCACTTAAAGAAGAATTTCTTATTTATTATGGTTATTAATGTTATTTGGCCAGGGCCAAAATATGATATGAAACACTACTCTCAGGCTGCCATTTATTTCTTGACATTTTAGTGCAAGAGATAAGGGTAAATATCAGGGAAGTTGTCTTTGTTTGTTTTATTTTTACAACGAGTATCTGCAAGGGAAGATCCCTGAAAACAACGAGGAAGAAATTACACAGAAAGTCTGCATAGAGTCTTAATGACAGATGACTGTAGGACCAAAGACAGTGTTATAGCTCTTCACACTCTAGTTTAAAATGATTTCCTTGCGAAAATTTTTCAAATGAGTTTACACTTTCACAGGGATTTGGTGTAAATGTCATGTCCTCAATTCCCACTTCACCCAATGCTCACTTAAAGAAGGGGTCAGTTAGAATAGTGAAACGAGAGGAGCTTTCATTTGCAGTTCAAATATGCCAGTCCTGTTTTTAGAACCCTATGCTGACTCTTGTTGTAAAATGTATATAATATGAGCACTGCCTACTGCAAGAACATTACTTCAAGTGAGGTTGTATTTTCTGTAAATCATCCAAACATTGTGCCAAGACTAGTTATACAATTTCCTTCTAGATGCTTTCTTAGAAAGTAGAAGTGGAAAATACTAAGTTTATTTACATGCAGATATGTGTGTATACTGTCGATGTTAGAAGTATATCGAGAATACTTACTTTCACACATTTAGCACCCTTTGCATACATGGCACTCTGCCTAGAAGAGATTTTAGAGATATCAAAATGGTGTTTTAATATTTGTGATATTAATAATAATTTCAAAACACATGGTACTTGACAGTTGATGAAGAATTTTTTTCACATTTTGTGAATGATAGGTAAATCATATTGTTTTCATTTTGTGAAGAAAGTAAGGTAATGAACACCTCAGCTGTAACCAAGATTGCGAAAAGGGAAAGTTAGTAACTAGAAACCTCTCTTGATTCCCATTTCCATGCTTTCACCTCTACCTTTTCTGAAGAGTAAGATGATATCGACAGGCATAAAAAGGGACACTTCCTACTCTATCCCTCATCCTGGACCTTCAAAAATCTCACTATGCGTCATTAAAACTTTCCCTGTGCTGTACTCTGCTATCTGATAGCATGGACCACCATGAACCGAATGCTTTTCTATGTCTGCTTTTGTCATTAACCGCCAACGACAGCAGGGCAGGAACATTCTCTCGCCTCTTGCTTTCTCCAGTGCCTTGCATAGCACTGGGCACACAGCAGCCCTTGGCATGCATTGGCTCTGGGAAGTGTTCAGTGGAAACTGAGGAAATTGAGGGACCACCCTCCAACTCTAGAGGAGACTCACTGGCATTCAGTTATGTGGGAATCCTGTGCCAGGAATCTCGGCTGAATTTTAGCCGGTGCTAAGGCCATGGAGGAAAATGGAAGATTCCCTCTGGAAATGTGTCCCGAGCTGTGTTCTTCATTACAATGTGGCACTTGGTAGTGGAAAGGAAGGACACTCCCCTCCCGCATGGACCATGTAGAGAAAAGAAAGAAAATGAAAGAGCAGTAGAGCTTGGCATGTGTTGGACGAGTCCAATGCTGATTAAACACAGAATGTTTATAGAGAGCCAGGGTGTGCTTTGAGCAGAATAAGAGAGAAAAGAGATATTCCATATCCTTTAGAGGAAAAAAAAAATGTATTGGGAAACACTGACTTTCCTGTTTATTTTATCAACTTTGAGAGTTCTATATATCCACACATATTCTTTTTCACTCTGTCTCTCAGTGCATATATATGTATGTGTGTATGTGTGTATACAAATGCACATTCGGAAAGGATACCTATTAAATAAAACATCAAAATTAAAATTATTTTTGAAAGGTAAGAAATATACTTATTACGTCTATAAATATTTTAATATTAAATATACTTCAATAAGTATACTAATAAAATACACAAAAGCAACAATGGCAAAAGTCTTAATAATTAGATGCCTGGAGTGTATTATGTCCCAAATACAATAAAATGCATTTTTTCTGAGTCTACATAATGCACTCAGGCATTGAGGAAATGTAGTAACTCTTTTAGACCATGAAAATTAGAACCGTTTCCCTGAATTATCCACATGGATCAGGTAGCTTGTTAATTTAGCAGACTCTCATTTTGAGGGTCTATCATCTGCCAGGTACTGCACTCAGCACCGGGGATGCAGTGGTGCACAGGTTCTAGATTTCTTGGAGTTTAGAGGCTGACCAGAGAGGTATATGATATACAAGCTGTGCTGCTGTGAAATATAATCCGTATTCTTACAAACTGCTAAGTGCTGTGAAGAACTAAGGTGTGCGGTGGAGAATGAAAAACTCTATGGTGAAGGACATTTAGATGAGAATTGAGAGATGGGTATGAGTGCCCCAGAAGCTGGCTCATTGGCTGAAAGCGTAGCAAGACATAAGGCTGGAATGGTGTGAGGGGGGTGCCAGGACTGGAGGGTCTTGCTGAGTAGCAAATGAAATCACTGCTGTGTTTTCTGTAATGAGTATTATAATTGAAGTGAGTTTTTATGCTAAGAGGTAGCATCTCTTGAATGCTTTTTATATATCAGGCTTTGCGGTAAGTGTTTTAGGTGTACTTAGCTCATATGCACAGTGACCCAAAAATCCTTTCACAAACGAAAAAATGAATATGAGAGTATGGGTTATTTTAGCCAAAACTAGGTTGCCAGCTCTTGGCAGAACTGAAACCTGGAACCCAGATCTTGATCCCTGAGTTTCATGCTCTGAAGTCCCCTGCTAACTGAGCACCAGGATAGAGAGCTCCGGAAGTGGAAGGATCAGGCAGTTTTGATTAGTACTTCTCTCTAGGAATTTCAAGACGGGTGGCAAGTGATTGTTCCTTGAACCCTCCCCTGGGGCAGAAAGGGAGCCCTCCTCAGTGACGGTCATTTTCCAGCTGTGCCCACCGTTTGGTCTGGTTAACAGGAGAAAAAAATGAAATGGTCATCTCCCTTCAGTTAGCATTCTTTTGTGAAATGATCTGTGATTAAATGGCACCTCCAGGGCTACCCAGAAATGAGACCGTCCTACCTGGTGCCCAGCTTGCTGGCTTGTTTTGGGGTGTTCTTCACAGCCACCACTACCTCAGATTTTTTAAAAAAGGGTGGAAGGATGGATTTGGCTTGAAATTCTGCTTCTCTGGAAGGATGACTTTTTCCTTCTTTATCAGCAGACTCCCCCCCACATTATCCCATTACTCTGTGCATGGGCACCACTATTTTTATATAGTTCATGGATCTCATAGCAAATAATCTATTCCCAATATAGTACTATATGGATCTATACACAGAGAGAGTACAATAAATTACTCTTACTGATATGGTAAATGTTCATTACATGAACACTTCTGGTTTGGACTCTGTATCATTCATTCAACTCCTAAATCTCAGCCTTAATCTTCTGACTCTGCTTTTCTCCTCTCTTTCTCTTACCCTAATCTCACCACCTTCTCAATCCAAGTCCACTTTTCTCAATTGCCTTTACTCCCCCTTTCTGTAACACAAATTTTCCCTGACCTGTTACCATGACTAAAACTCTATGGAAGTTTTCCTGTTCTTAAAATAGACCCACTTATTGTCAACCTTAGGACACAACAAAACTCTTGCTCTCGAAGCGCGATGGCGTAGAGAAATGTTAGCGAAGGGACGGAGGCACAGGTGTGCTCTTCCTCAGAATTAGCACGGTCTGAAGTGAATTGTGCGGTGTAGACATTTACCATTTTCTTTATGCGTCCTCATTGCACATCCTGTCTCCTGAGTAGGGGTGATGAACAAATCCCCTTGAAATCCCAGGCCCTTCTTTACCTTGTACATACTTAATATTAGTTCATTCAGAATGAGAAGGGTGAACACATAATTCATCAAACTGATAGACTTTTAAGTGGGCTGTTATTAATAATTATTCCAAGACTATGCATAAAAATACTTTCCTGGAAAAAGGACTTATGATCTACCTAAAAATAAAGAACGATTTAACATTTCAGGGTAAAATGGCATTTAGATTAGTCAACTTTTTTTTCTTTCATCATTTTCTCCCTCACTTTCCCATTCTCTTTGTATGTCTCTCTTTCTGCTTCTCTTTGCCTTGCTCTGTTTTCCCCTAAACAATATTTAAATGTTCAGATATTAACCCATACTAGCTTTATCCATCTGCTTGTTAGATATCTTTTATTTTAATTTGTTATTTTATTTTTCCCATATAGCTGTTCTGAACGCCTCTTTGGGGAGAAATTGATTAGGAAGGTTTTCTGCAACTGAGCTTCTTTTTCAAAATGGGAGAGGCATTGTGAATTTTGCAATTTCCTCCCCTGGTCGGGCTATTATAAACGACATCATCCAGTCATAATTTATTTCTCTCGTTTTATATAAATTCAATAGGTGGTTCTCACCAATTTTTATTTCAAATGGCATGCATCAAACTAGCAAAATATATCTCAATTTTGTAATCTGTGTAATTTATATTTCTGGGGAAAAAGCTTTAAGATTTGTTGAAAAAACAGAGAAAATCACAAAAAATATTAATTGTGTGGGAAGTGACAACAGCTCTTTGGTAGAATATAAATGTGAATTTGACAAAGGAAACCTCCTACACAACATTTTTGTACTCTATAATTTTAGAGCAATATTTCAAAAAATCATATTTCAACTCAGCATAAAAGAGGCCACGATTATGGTCTTGGCTCAGCATATAATGTGGGGCTGAGTTTTCTTATTTATAAAAGAGCTTAAATTTTATGGTCATTTGTGAAAGTTCTTTAAAATCCTTGTCATTAATATTATTTAATAAATCTGTAAAATCCATTGCATTTTTTAAAAAGATTTACTTTATTTATTGGTTTCTCCTCCCCTCCCTCATTGTTTGCACTTGCTCTCTGCTCTCTGTTCATCTTGTTTTAGAATGAACCGGGAACCGAACCCCAGACCTCCTATGCAGGAGGAAGGCGCTCAATCACTTGAGCCACCTCTGCTCCTCCATTGTATTTTATAAGTGGAATTTTCACTTGTTTATGGTACCAACTCTTTGACATATCTTTGAAAAGTCAACTTTACATTGCCTAACCAAATGCCATCCATCCTTTAAAGCTCTGCTCAAAGGGTGTAGTCTAGGGAAGTTAATGTTCATTGAAAGATAGCTAGACGATAATCCAGGGACTGTCTAACATAGTGATTTGGGTGGTAGATGAGAACTGTGGCTGGTAATATAAACACAAGAATGTTCGTCAACTACAACATGTTAAGAATATGATCATACATGGGAAAAATACAACTATTGTATCTTATAGACTGCAATTAACAGTAATATTGTAATATTTTTCTAGCAAAGGCAAAGAAGTTACTCTACCAACGTTAAAGGTAAGAAAAATGGTATTTAGTTTTATGACTATGATTAAACATTTTTTCCTTCGCATTATCAAGGAGACCTTGGTCATATCATTTAACCAGTCTGTGCTCATTTATGTATCTTTCTGAACACTAGAGAAACAAATGAGTTCGTTTTCAAAATTAAATGAGATAAATGTACCTGAAGAGAATTTTTTAGAGGAATGCTTCCATAATTTGTTAAGCTGCCTTTTGTCTGTTATTTTAATTTTTGAAGTTGAAACAAAGTTTATTAAATTTTATTTTTAAAAAACTCTGCTCAAATTCCACCTCTTCCCATGAAGACTGTATCTACTGTATCAGTTCACACTGATCCTTATTTTGCGGATTCTTAAAGATATTATTTCACTTCTTGCGCTGTTATGAGTAAATGTAGGAGAAAGAGCTTGAACTGTGGCATTCACACGCCCAGTTCCCACATGTCCAGACTTGGAAAACGAACTAAGTCACTGTAGCAAATTCTTTAACTTCTCTTATTCTGTTCCCTAATTTTTAAAATGAAGACCATGCTATATACTTCAAAGAATTGCTCTGATTACTAAATTAAATATGTATGTCAAGTACTTGATATACATTGCAATCTTGGTAAATATTTGTTTTCCCCTATTGCCTACTACCGTAATTGATAAGAAATGTTTGTTGAACTACATATATGCAATTCTCTTATCCCCCAAAAGAGAATAAAATTTCTTTACAATGGGGATTCTTATTTAAATTTTACTTCCTAAATTCAACTTTCGAATATGCCACAAGCATTTAGTAAGCAATTACATTAAAACACTGGCCAGTTAAACAAAGTCTATTGATTGAATAAAGAGCAATAGAAATATAGCAAAGCCATCTGTGAATACAAGCACTTATGCCTATGGTCATAAAAAAAGGATGTGGGAAGTTTGTAAAAAATGCACATGTAACATGATAGTAAAGAGAGGTGTAAAGGGGGAAAGGGTAACAACAAAATCATAAACTGAATAATCATAATGAACACCAATAAGTCCTATATATTTATCAATGGGGATGGATCGTTTGGTTCTGAGCCTCCTTGTAGAGACGCATCAAATTTTTCACAATGTATTTCTACCTGCAAGTTTTCTATAGTTCTGGAAGTCTTCCTTGAAGTATCAAGAAAAAAGTCTTGGTGTTTCAAAACCAATGATTTTTGCCCAGACCCACCTATGTGTAATAAGCAACCTCTGTCACATCTCTCTGGAGTTTATCTACCTGATTTACTTTACAAGATCAGATCAGTTAATAACATTCAAGTGTGCCAGGTTTTGATGAATTTGGCTCCAGGGATATACATTGAGCTTTCTGAAATAGTAGCATTTCTGAATGTTTACGGAGAAAAATCAGGTGGCTAAACTTATAGAAAGATAGGCAGTTTAAGAAGATTAACTTTCTACCAGGACATTCCAGAGAAAAGCCAGCAATGTTCAATTATTACTCATCTCATTGACTATTTTTGTAAACAGAACTGATACACTATCTTTTCTTCCCTTATTATAATCATTTTCTAAGCTCTGTAAATATGCTTTATCTTCTTTGAGCTTTCTTGAATCCTAAGTATGAGGGTTATTCTGTACATATATTAGCATACCTCTTTACACATGGTGTGGTAGGATGTTAGGATATCATTTAAAGTCTAATCCTGGTCAACTAGAATCTAGCTCATTTAATCATTGTTTTTTATTGAATTTTAAGAAAATAAGAAAAATCTCAAAAACTCAAATTGATATTGGGTATTTATTTTAAAAAGCAAATTTTCATTGCATTCTCTAAAATGAATATGGATTCTGTTTACTTTCCTATGCTTTAAAATATATAGCCCTAAAATAGTGTAATTATCAATACCCCAAATAATGACTTTATGATCATATTTTCCTTAGTTGTCAAACAAAAATTAAAGTTTATCTAGTGCCTGTGTCATAACAAGAAAGTAGACTGACTCAATATTTCCCAGGTGTGAAAAGTGTTTTGTGGACAAATACATTTGGGAGACACTAGTTAAAGCAAGATTTTAAGATACATGGGAAAAATTCAACTAACGTGTCTCATTAAGTTAAGAATAATAATTCCCAGAGCTTGAATTCCTTGGTTAATCAGAGACTTCATCAAGAAAAATCACATACTTTTATTTTCTCAGCAAAGGGTCGGGTATCTAAGAGACTTTAACAAATCCTGTAGGGAAGGTCGCTGTTGTGATAACACAGTTATCATATTCAGGAACGTGTGGCCATGTCTTGGAAATAAGATTGGGTAGATCCAGCAATCTTATGTATGGGACTGAGAAGCCTCAGAGAAGGTAAGCCAAGTGATCCAGACTTGCTTCAGTTATCAGAAGGTGAGACTGAGGGGGTAGTGGTGATTTTAAGTAGAGCCCAGAGGCTTTTATCTGTGTCTTCCAACCCAGCCCACAAGATCTCCTGCCAAGTTTTAAGGGGCACAAAGGAAGGTAACACAGTAGGAGTAAAATCTAAAGAAACTGCCTCTTTGAAGTGTCTCCATAATACTGACAACTCAACTCAATGCTCTCATAAGAAGGATGAGTGATGAATTTGTCCTCATTTGGGAATTTGCAGTCCATACCACATGTTGGACCACGGAGAGAGACTGCAGCCCACACAGTGATTCAGAAGGGCTTACCTACGCACTGGAGAAAGGCTAAGAGTATGGCTACAGGACAAAATTTCAAAACACACATTATATTTACTTAGATTTTCTTTGTAGTTGATTCTTTGACCAGAAGCTAGTCACAGATAGAATCAAAAGTAAAATTATGCTCAGACCTGAGGCTCATTAATCTATATGGTCTATTGCTCTTTTCTCCTCTCTCACCCCTTAGATGTAGAAATCAGAAAGGAGGGAGGTGAGGAAAGAGACAGTTTTGTATTGATCTGCTCAGAGCTGGCTAGAGGAGTCCTCAGGGTTGGAGAATGGCCTCTGGCAACTCTGGGCTCAGGTCAACAACTGAGTGACAGAGGAATTATCCATTGATTCATTTATGTATTCACTCATTCACCTAGTATATTGGTAGCTACTATTAACCATGCACTAATTAAGACACTGGGAAAAATAAAGCAGTGAATAAAGGCTTTAATTGTATGGATTTTATATGGTAGGAGGAAGAGACAAAAAAATAATATACATAATGTCAATTGACAATTGAGTTTTAAGAAGAACTCTATGTTAGGTTAAGAGGATAGACCATAAGAGTGGTTTATTTTAATTTTAATTTAATTTTATCTTTGTTCATTCATGATTATTAGGGGAAACACATCTCCTGAAGTAGGTAAGGAAGCAAGCCATGCAGGTGCCTGTAAGAGCAAGTAGAGAAGCTTTGAGGTCTGCTCTGTGGAACTGCAGGGAAGCCCACATGGCTGAAGTAGGTGGAGCAAGGGAGAAGGGAATGGACCCAAGATCAGCCTGGTAACTGGGGCCAGATCCTGTGGGTCATTCAGGCCATGGAGAGACTTTAGTTTTTACTTCAAGTGACAGAGGAAACTATGGAAAGTTTTGTGCATTTGCCTTATGCTTTAGCAGGTTGAGTTTTGACTGCTGCGTTGAGAAAAGACTGTAGATGGTCAAGGACAGATGTGGTGAAACCAGTTTGGAAGCTCTTGCAATACTGAAAGTGGTGGTGGCTTGGAATAGGATGATAAGATTAAAAGTGGTGAGAAGCGGTTAGTTTCCACATACATGTTGAAGGCATTGCTCATAGAATTCACCTATGGATCGTATGTAAGTGCGTATGAAACAAAGAGAAAACTCAAAAATTACTCCAAAACGTTTGGCATTTAAGCAACTGTCAGGATGGAGTTTCTGTTTGTTGAGATGCTAAGTGGGATATAAGTATTTGTAAGGCAGGTGGAGATTTTGAGTAAGAATTTTTATATTCTGGTAGATAGGTCATAAGAGAAGCCAAGGCTTTTGGGAGTTCTTAGAACTTGCATGGTATTTAAAACACCTAGAGAGATGTTGGTAAATAGAAGGGGTCTAAGGATCGAGTCCTGGCACAAACCAACACTGAAGATATAAAAAAGAAAAGCACCTGGGAAAAGGAACTAAAAAGCAGTCAATATGCCACAGTAAATATTACCTCAAATAGCAGGGCTCCTGAGGGTTCTAGAGACATCCAGGCACCACAGGTAGGACAGAGAGCTCAGGAGTTTGGTGCCCTGCCAGTGGACCCTACTTTGGAATTTACACTCCCCAGTGTGATGGAGTAGGACTTGTTTGTATTTTCCCTACACATGGCTCTTCTGCCTCTTCTTATTGAACCTATAGTTACTACTAGATTTGATAGGTATAAACCCAAGAGACTTAAATCTTTGGGCTGTCCATGTGCCAGCTGGACACATGGACCTGAATCTCAACAGAGTTGCAATATCTCCCCTCCAGTTCATTGGACTCACCCAGGACAACTATCAAGGACATGATGATGGACAATGCCCATCCCAAGAAACAGAGAGAGTCTAACTGCAAGCAAGATAGTCCCATCCATCTGCCCCATGGGATCTAAGAACCCTCTCAATTAGAGGAGGAGTGGGCATCACCATTCTAGAATCCTCAGGATTGGTAAATGAATGATGGACTAGAGTAAACTTACTGTTATTCCACTATAGATTATTGTGATTCTAGCAATGGAAGAACTTTTATCATTGAGGTGGAGGCAGTGGCCACCAGGGGTTCTGAGGAGTGGGAGAGGGGAAACAGGTAGAACAAGGGGGCATTTTCAGGACATTGGAATTGTCCTGAATGATTTTCCAATGATGGATACAGGCCATTATATATTTTGTCATAACTCAGAAAATTGTGTGAGACAGAGTGTAAACTATAATGTAAACTATAATCGATACTTAGTGGCAATGCTGCAATATGTATTCATCAATTGTAACAAATGTACCACAGTAATGAAGGATGTTGTTAATTTGGAAAAGCATGAGAGGGGTAGGGAGTGGGGCATGGGGGTATCCCCTGTATTTTTTGTGTAACATTTATGTAATCTAAAGTATCTAAAAAATAAAAATAAAGAATTGAAAATAAAAGAAAAAAAGCAGTCAATAAAGTAGGGGAAAAGTAAACAAGGTTTAAATGTCATCTATGTTAATAGATTAAAGAGAAAAGTATGTGCACATCTCCCTAAGTCACTTTGATGAGTAAGTGATGATCTTAATAGTTTAAGCAGTGAGAAGAAGCAGTAGTGTAGCAATCTAGAGTGGAAGAGGAAAATGATGGAAACAAATATTTTGCAGATATTTATGAGGAACTTTCCACCAGACTCCCAAATTAAGATAAATGGAGTTTCAGGAGACTAGAGTCCTTATTGAATAATACAGTGAGAGACAGAAAAATAATACTTTTTATTTTGACATAATTTTTACATCCAGGCTAGTGTGGTTGTAGCAGTTTGATATTATTTATGAATTCCAGTAAAAAGATATTTGATTATGTTTGTAAACTGGTCTGTTCCTCTGGGCATGATCCCCTTTGATTATTTTAAATCAAGATTAGGACTTTGATTTGACCATGTCAGTAGAGTATAATTTAGTTTAAGTCCCTGCCCCCTTGGTGGGCTGTTTAAATGGACACTCAATCAGGAAGAGAGAAGAAGATAGAAATGTGAAGAGTGAGGCTCCTTAGATACCAGAGGAGAGAATTTTGTCAGCTTTGATCCTGTGGCTCCAGGAAGAGAGATGAGCCACTCACCTGATAGTTTACAGCTGACCTTGTGAAGAGAACAGAGCAGCTGAACTTGGAGAGAAACAAGCACTATTCCAGCCTGCAGCTGAGATCAGAAGGAGCTGGGATCATGGAGCCTTAAGAGGAAAGAGGAAGGCTGAACTCTCGCAGACATCACCCGCCATCTTGCACATAGCAAATGACTCTGGGTGAGAAACCAGCATTGAGTTGGACTTTTTAGGGCCTTGTAACTACAAGATTTTACCCCTAATAAATATGCTTTATAAAAACCAGCAGATTTCTGATACTTTGCATCAGCACCCCTTAGGCTTACTAATATAGTGGTATTAGGAAATAATTAAGTTATATTGGAAACTTCCATTAGTTTCTAAAGGTAACATTGGTAATCTTATTAATTAGCACCCGTTTTAGTTACAAGTAAAGAACTTTAGAATAATATAACAAAAAGAGTAATTAGGGAAGCAACTGTGGCTCAATCAGATGAGCTCTGGTCTACCTTATGGGAGGCCCTGGGTTCATGTCCCAGGGTCTTCTTATGAAGGCAGGCTCACCTGCATGCTGCGGGTCACTGCCTGGCTCTCAGACTCTGCAGAGAGCTGACTCAGCAAAAAGTGACGCAACAGAAGAAGGAGACAAGCAAGAACACAGAAGAGCCCACAGCAAATGGACACAGAGTGCAGATAGCAAGCAAGTGGCAAGGGGGGAGGGGAAAATAAATAAATACAGACACAGAAGAATGTACAGTGAAATGGACATGGAGAGCAGATAGCATGCAAAAAAAGTTACAAGGGGGGCTAAAAAAAGTAATTAAAGGTGCTAAATACTCACAAACATAGCAACCGCTCAAGAATAGATTTGAAATAGGGACTAGAATTTTGAGAAAGACTCAAGAAATCCTTTTATTCTGTATCTTATCTCTAATTTTCTTCATGATTATCTTTTATCTTTTGTTACTGATCATCCTTCTACATTTCTCCATCCATCTGGCAGAAAATGCCTGTTGCCAGCAGTTCCAGAATTCATATCTTTTTCCTGACCCAAAAAGCCATCCAAGGTGAGTTGGAATCACTTCACCCCAAGTCAGAATTCTTGGGGAAGATTTATGCTTGTATCTTATCTTTTCCCTCACAATTACATGACATCTAATGTACCAACGACCACATCCTCACATGTCAAAGTCCAAAGGCAGGAAAGAAAGAGGAGTTTCTTCCAGTACTTTTTTTTTTTTTTAAAGATTTATTTATTTATTTATTTAATTCCCGCCCCCCCCTCCCCGTTGTCGGTTCTCTGTGTCTCTTTGCTGCGTCTTGTTTCTTTGTCTGCTTCTGTTGTCGTCAGCGGCTCAGGAAGTATGGGCGGCACCATTCCTGGGGCAGGCTGCACCCCCTTTTGCGCTGGGCGGCTCTCCCCACAGGTGCACTCCTCCTGCGTAGGGCTCCCCTACGCAGAGGACACCCTTGCGTGGGGCACTCCTTGTGCGCATCAGCACTGCGCATGGGCCAGCTCCACATGGGTCAAGGAGGCCGGGAGTTTGAACCGCGGACCTCCCATGTGGTAGATGGACGCCCTAACCACTGGGCCAAGTCCGTTCCCTCTTCCAGTACTTTTCTCATTTTACTGGGGAAGAAAATCTTTTCAGGATATACCTTCATTACATATTCCTCAGTTTCCACCAATAAGAGCTCAGCCATATGCCCATCTCTGGCAAAGGAAAACAGGATTCTATGACTGACTTAGACCAAGCATGATTCTCCTCCTAAAGCTGGGTTTACTTTCTCTTGATGCAATGATTCCCTGATCTTGAACAAAATTGGGGTTCTATTAGTGAGGAAAAAGGATTCAGGAGGTGTTGAGCATGTAATCAATAGTGACTGCCATGCATCTAAAAGAAGTCAGTATCTACTGCACAGATGAAGGGTAAAGAAATTGATACAGACCCTGATACATTCCACAACAGAGAAGGCTACAGACAAATGCTGTCTATTATACCCTTTCTCTCCTCATGTTTTCCCACATCCTGGTCCTGTGGCTTTGTATACTTTTCATGGGTTATTGAGCATCTTTGAAATCTGCTGTTCTCAGAGTTTATGAATCTTTCCCAAACCATTTCCTGATTTGGGTTGCAGAACTTTCTAAACATGGAAGTGTGAATGTTTATTTATTTACTTAACTTCAGACATTTGTTATTGGGTCATCCCTTTCCTAATTCTAAGTTGGTCTAAAAAATGCTTCAAACGTATTCATTCTTTCCTTTTAGGAAGAGAGTTATAAAATTAAGAAAACCCATTTTAACAAGAGGAAAATAAGTTCAACCTAAAAACCAGTGTGGCAGAAAGAACAGAGTTTCTCTTTGAACACAATGGCTCCTAATCTTTAGGGTTGGATCTGATTATGAATTTCTTGTGGTATTATCCATTTGTCCAGAACTCCCAAAGGGAGTTTCTTGGATTCCTTAGGTTAGCCTCCTTCTTCTACTTTCACAAAGACCTAATGTTACTTGACTTCTTTCTCCCATGTTTCAAAATTTCAATAAAGTATTTCATAAATCAAAATTGCCACATATAAATGCCTACTAAATTTTAATTAGCTGCCTTTCCCATGAGCATTTTAGTAGACTAGTAAGATGATATGGAGTGAGCTGGTTTCTTTGTAACTACTGAGCTCATATTATTATTTTTTTGTGTCTATTTGTAAGGTCAGCTTGATTGACCCATTTGCCTTGGGGTTTATGCCTTGAGTATCTTTCTGAGAAACTAAAAGACAAACATATTTTTGTCTTTAAAATTATTACATATGAGCTAATTAGATTAGTGAACAGTACTAAATAAAACAGAATTGTGAAATGGAAAACATGTTGGACTGAAAACTGAGAGAATGGGGTTCTAAGCCAACCTCTCTCTGGTAAACTCTATGACTTTGAACTAGACTCTCAGCATCTCTAAATACATTTCCTCATCCTTCAAATGAAGGGGCTAGACTGAATAATCTCAAAGACCCTTTTAATTCTTCAGATTCCTTAGGTTGTACTTGTTGAGTACCCAAAAAGGAATGGAATCTAATGTGTGAATTATCCTAAGCTCTAGAGAAATTTGCAAATTGACTGGGAAGATACAATTAGAGAACAATGGAAAACCATATGTAATCAAAAACAAAGTGAATGGTGCCAACGAAGTACTGTGGTAACATATGGACCAGAGAGTTTGTGTGGTAAGTACAGGGAAGGTGTTGGAAAGGGCATAGGAGAAGGGATGAATGAAGAAGGATGGACAGAAGGTATTCAGCCACAGAGGAGACACATGGGTGGTCCCATGTGTGTAGATTAGACACAGAGCTGTGGATGATTACAAGCTGGGGTGGAGGTCAGGAAATGAATGTTTACAAGGACTTACATCAGGGTGTGGAGGGGATAAAGTGGAATGGCTTTAGTAGAATGTGATTATGAATTTCCTGTTAAGTAGGGATGTGCATTTGATCACCCTAACGGGGCGCTCTGCAGATTAAAAGAGGATACCATTACTAATTACTTTAGAACAAGTGTAACTGGTACTATCTCCAGAAAAATAGACCCATCCAAGGAAACTGGGACTTTTCCCATGACATATGCTCATCTACTTATAAGAAGTGTACTTCTTTTCCTGGCGTTTGTGGAAACTGAGGGATCATACATAGAAATTGCAAAGCAATTGGCATGTGTTGGACGAGTCCAATGCTGATTTGTGCAGTGAAGGTGGAGCCTGCTTGGATGTGGTCTGCTCTAAAATTTAATTCTCTCTTTCTCAGAGCTTTCCCCGCTCCCCACCGACAAAAACATATGATACAACATTTGTTCTATAGCAGACGTTTCCTGTGCGGGATTGCTAATTATACCTAAGGGAACAGAAGACCTCCCTGAGAGAAGAAACATGATGTGGTGGGAGTGATAAACTATTGAGCCAGACCTACCCATAGAACAGAAAGATGGAAGAAATCAAGGACTGTAAACAAATTCTAAAAATCACCTTAAAGTATACACTGACACTGCCAGATGGATCTCTTAGGGCCAATTTCCTTGACATTTATGTGCAGAGCTCCTTCCTCTGAAATCTCTACATTTTGCTAATGGTGGGAAATTTACAACAATTTCCAGTGATA
Organism: Dasypus novemcinctus; assembly: GCF_030445035.2. Lineage (NCBI taxonomy): Eukaryota > Metazoa > Chordata > Mammalia > Cingulata > Dasypodidae > Dasypus > Dasypus novemcinctus. The sequence goes on along the minus strand of NC_080694.1, from coordinate 55,867,548 downwards.
CTGATGCTCACCATTGAGCACTGCTCCATGTGCAGCTTGTTTTATGGACAGAGTGCAGCTGACAGTCCTCTCTGCCCAGGACCCTGCTCTGAAAGTCATCCAGTCAGGCCCCAAATAATTTTTCAGCACCTGCATATGCCAGGCCAAGTGCGAGCATTGGAGATTTGATAGTGAGCAAGATAAATAAGGGTCCCTGCCTTGGTGGAGCTTTTCTCCTAGGAAGAAGCTGATTCCACGTAGTCGAAGTCCAGAAAATTAAAACACTTTAGTAAGATCTTCTCTTCACCAGGACACCAGAGAAACTACTTTATGTATTCATGGTACATGCAATAATAAAGAAAACTACTATTTATTGAGAAGGAGTGTGCAAGAGGCTATATGCACCCCCTAATCCTCACAATGTACTGTAGCATAGGTAGTAATATTGCCATTTTTTAGGTAGGAAAATTGTGGCTCTGAAAGGTCATGTGACTTCCACATCACCACATGACTGGTAAGCGCAGAGCTGGGAGTCACACTTGTGTCTGCCTGGATCCAAAGCCATGCTTTCCACGGTGCCATATTTAGTTTTTCTGAACCACACTCTCATCGTGTGTGAAATGAGAGCTCAAAGATCTATGTCATGAGCTTCAGTGAGGATCACATGCAAGAACATATAAAAAGTGCCGGTGCAGGGCTGCCAAGTGATGACATTAGACCTCCTACACTACTTTGATGGCCACATCCCAGGACCACACTGCTCTCTAGGCATTCCCCTTCCCAACTTTTATGTCCTATCCATCCTTTGTAGCTCTGATCACCTCTGTACAACTTACCTCTTCCCACCACCACCCCCAGCTGTGGCCTTAGTTCCCGATGATGATGATGATGATGATGATGATGATGATGATGATGATATCAAAGGAAGCATTAATTGGGTAGTTATGTTCCATACATTTTACAAATACCGTTTCATTTAACTTAAATAACCTTATATGGCAGATATTTTAATTATCCATATTGTGAAGATGAGGAAACTGAGAGATGAGATTTGCCCAGGACTCCGTGGCCAGCAGTTGTCAGAGCTGGACTCCAACCCAGGGCAGCCTGTCTCAAGACTCCATGTTGCTCATGACTGCAGTCATTGCTTGCTTCTGCTGTCCTTAGGCTGAGGCAACTTGAGGATCTCACAATAGCCTGTGAGTTTAAAATGCATGTACACATACAGACGACTCTTGGGGTTAGACCATTGAAATCAGTTGGCGTGATAGAAGGGTGGAAAAATGCTTCCTCCTCTAAACATACACTTACCTATATAAGTCCTGGCCTTATTTTAAATAGAAATAAGAGCTTTGAGGACTTTAAAGTTGAAAGGGGAAAGCCAGTAAAGGCACCTGAAAGTACAAACAAAGGTATTTGCCAGAAAAGCAGATGAATAATTTTTCATGTGTAAAAATGAAAAAAAAAAAAAAGAAGTGGGGTGGGGTGAGGTGGAGAACTAAAGAGGACCACAGCAGAGCAATTAGTGAAGTATCTTGACCCAGGCTGAAGGTACTATATGGGAAGCAGAAAGGCAATGGTGGTCAACGGACATCAAGTTCCAGAGCCATACAAGTAGAAAGGCCACTGAAGAGCTGATGCGGAACTGCATGAGCAGAAAAGGGAATCTTCAGGAAGGGTAACTGTAGTGGTTGGAAGCTGAAATTACCTTGTCCTTAAACTTAATCCATTCCTGTGGGATAAGATTTTTGATGAGGTTCCTTTAGTTGCGGTGTGGCCCACCTCAATCAAGATGGCTCTGAATCCTATTAGTGGGCTCCTGTATGAGGAGAATGAAGTTGAGATAAAGAGAGAGAGACCCAAGGAAGCAAGGCACTGGAATGGATCCTGTACTAGGAGGAGGAGACCAGGAGATGCCCCACGTGACTGAGGAACCAAGGATCACTGTAGCTCCAGGAGGCCACAGTCATAGGGGAGAAAGCTTTGCCTTGATGATGCCTTGATTTGGACATTTTCCTAGCCTAAAAACTGTGGGAAAATAAATGTCCATTGTTTAAGCCACTCACTGCATGGTATTTGTTTGAACGGCCTAGGAAACAAACAGATTTTGGTATCAGGAGAGTGAGGTGCTGCTATTGCAAATACCAAAAATGTGGAAATGGCTTTGGAATTGGTAATGGATAGTGGCTTGAAGAACTATGAGGAGCTTCATAGAAAATGCCTGGATTGCTCTGAAGATACTGTTGGTAGAAATATGGATGCTAAAGGTACTTCTGATGAGGCCTTAGAAGAAAATGATAAATGTGTTATTGAAAACTGGAAGAAAGGCGATCCTTGTTTTCAAGCGGCAGAGAACTTGGATATTTAGCTGAGAATATTTCCAGGCTAAGTGCAGAAAATGCAGCCTGGTTCCTCATTGCTGCTTATAATAAAAAGGTGAGAGGAAAGCGATAGGCTGAGAACCAAACTCCTCGGTGCAACGAAACAAGAAAATGATGATTTGGGAAATCCTGAGTTTCTAGAAAGCAAGTACCCAGCAAATAGTGCCCCATGTGAGGGTTCTAACTGAATGTGGAACCAGTCAGAAATTTCTGTGGAAGTCAGAGTTGGAAATGCTGTTATCCAGGAAAGATTTGTGGGAAATTTCTTTCATCTGCTGGTTTGGACCCCTGTGTACTACGTGTAAAACCTACAAGATTTTTGCATACTTTTTAGGAACAGAACTACTGCCAGCCTGGATTAAAAGGTCCAGAGAAGGAACAAATTGAAGGAAAAATCACTTTTAGGGCTAAACTGTGGAAGCTGAGGCTTGGACCAAAGACATCTTCCCAGGCCTAGAGAATGAACCCATCCATAGGTATGGAAAGGGAAGTTGCCGTGATGCCTAGAGGGGGCATGCCTTCTGCCCCATCGTTCAGAAGAGTGCTGCCATGCCAGTGTCTGAGATGGTACAGCCGTGCCCAGCATTTGTAGAGAACCTGGGCCACTGTCCCAATGCTTGGAGAGAGTAGAGCCTTCACCTCACTGTTCAAGGAGAGCATGGCCCTGTGCAAACACTTGGAAGTGGTGCGTGACTGATTCATCAGGCCTAGAAGAAAAAACACTGATGCATAGAAGACTCAGAGGTTGAAATCTAATGGGGTATGCCCTGCTGGTTTTCAGAATTCTTTAGGTCCTGTCACCCCTGTTTTCTTCCAATTTCTCCCTTAGGGAATGGAAATGTTTATCCTGTGCCTATCCCTCCATTGTGTACTAGAGGCAGATAACTTGTTCTCTAGATTTCACAGGTCCACAGACTTACAGACTGGGAAATGGTGCCCCAAGACAGACCATACCTATAACCAATTTTGATGAGACTTTGTACTAAGTGTTGTTACTGAAATTTCTTGGGGTTTTTGGATTATTGTGATGGAATGAATGTATTTTGTATATAAAAGAACATGTTCATGTTTTAGGGGGTCCAGAGTGTGAAGCGTGGTGGTTTAAAACTAAGTGCACCCTAGAAAAACGTGCTCTTAAGTTTAATCCATTCCTGTGGGTGTGACTCTATTGTAAGTAGAACCTGTTATTGAGACTACTTCAGTTAAACTGTAACCCACCTCAATTGGGGCCCAATATAAACAGAATGAAATTCAGACACACAGAGAGAAAGCTACAAGAAGCAAGGAGCCGAAACAGAACCTGGATGGGAAGGAAGAGACCAGCAGATGGGCCTCTGCCATGTGACACAGGAACCAAGGATCGCCAGCAGCCAGCCCCAGAATGCCACAGTGTTTGGGGAGAAAGCATCACCTTGATGATTGGTGCCTTGATTTGGACAGTTTCCCAAATACGTAAATAAATTCCCATATTTTAAGCCAAACTACTGCATAGTATTTGCTTGAGCAGTCTAAGAAACTAACTCAGCAATTCTCTGAAAAGAAAATCAGAAGTCTACCACACTCTGAAGGTTTTAAGGTGGTAAGAAATTTACTCTGAATCTGAACTTAGGAAAGGAACTAGAAAAATCAGGGAAAAAAGAGATATAGATCCTCAACGACTGGGAAAATAAGGAGAGACAAAAGAGAGAAAAAATATTTATGTAAACTTTAATTAATTGTTATGATATATTCTCAATCGAGTTAATTGGGATAATATGAAACCATATATGTTTCCCCAGAGTTTGGTACATTTTAGTAAAGAAAGTTGCATCTTCTCCGTGGCTGGAGGCCTGCTGGCCAACTCTGCATGGGGCCCACTGGTGGCAAATACCCTTAGTTCCCAGGGTCCAATAATCTCCCATAACTTTCTGTCCCTTTCTTCTCTCCAGCCTAGTCGGGTGATGACTTCCTGCTGTTGCTAATATCCAGCTCACAGCATTGTCCCTGTTTGAATCTCAGCATCTCATCTTCTGTCTAATCAACTCCCTGTATCCAATTCCTTCTATTGAAACAACTTAAAATGTTCCTTTGTTATAAAGGGGGTTAGTTTTCCCATTTCTTCTGTTTAGGCACTGAGGGATACAGAATCTTTCCTGGTCTCACATTCTAAAGCAGTAATGTCTAATAGAACTTTCTGTGATGATGGAAATGTTTAGTTACACTGTCCAATATGGTAGCCATTAGCCACATGTGGCTACTTAGCACTGGAAATGTGGCTAGTGCTACTGAGGAACTGAATTTTTAAATCTATTTTATTGTAATTGATTTAAATTAAAATGGTGACATATGACTGATGACCACTGTTTTGAACAGTACAATTCTTCAGGGAAAACTTGGTAGATGCCAAAAACTTTCATTTGATGTTAGCATTTTGAAAAGGGGAAAGTATGGTCAGTAATAGAATCACCGAAGATTGGACATAGGAGTGGGGCTTTACTAGGTTGCACACAATAGTTAGCAAAGGCATTGCATTCTGGAAAGCAGTAAAGCCTTAAAATCTTTGCTAATTTCCTAGGCAGTGTTAGATATTACACATAATAGGTTAAAAAAAAAAAAAGAAGAATATAAAGGTCCCTTTTAGCAGTTCACCTTCTACTCACGATCACTTTGAGAGATGGCAAAGCTGCCCATTTTTCAGTTGTAGATCCTCTGGATTTGGCGACAGCAGCAATTCCTCCCATGGTTCTTGGCTAATGCATTAGCATTCAGGGTAATTTCTGCCCCTAGACAAGCTATATCGTGCACCTTGATGATTTCTACTCTGTAATTGTAGGGCTCCACATTAATCTAAAAGAATATTATGACATGGTGGGCTTACAGGAGAGACAATTCATGACAGATGATAAAGGCCTCAATTATGCTGCTTTTAATGATGAAAGGTGCAGGGCTGCTTTCTTTCTTTTTTTGCAACTTCTCACAAAATTAGGATTTAACAACCTTAAGAAAAATTTTTTTGTATAATGAAAGTGGCTAGCATTCAAGCACAACCAATTCCAGACCTGCCTTAAGGAAATCTTGTATTTCAGGAAGAAATTAAATTTTCAAAGCTGTTTTCTCGTGGCATTTTTATTGATAATCCCATATTTAGAACAGAGTCTTAAAAAAATGGATGAGATTTGCATAGCCAGAATACACCAGCTTAGATGCTGCTACTGGGAGTCTAAAAACTCACAGACTAATACAGACTGCCCTGGACAATCTCCAAGATGTGTTTTGACATATGTTAAATATTTTACACTCAATTCTCCTTGATGAGAAGGAGTTGATTTTTGGAAAAGTTTGCTTTTGTTATTAAGAAGGTAAAAACCGTTAACTTTTTTTATTTAGCTGGGAAAAAAGAAAGGTGATGTTTATAGTTTAGACCAAATAGATAGCATCTTTCCAATCTCCCCCATTTAGTTCTCATAGATGATTTGCTATGTATAACAATTTGAAATTTTTGACTTACTCTATTTTTATGGACTAGTAAATTGAAGAATAGAAAGGTTGAAGTGATTTTTTCAAGATCACACAGTTTCATGGTGCGGCAGATCTAGAGGAAAAATAAATCTGGTTTTCCTCTCTTCCAGTCCTGTGATTTTTCTATAGCATTGTGCTGAAATAAATGAATCAATATTTATTTAATATCTGCTCAGTGCATATCATTGTACTAGACATCAGACACGGCTTTTAGCACACGAAAGTCTGCAGTATTTTTTTTTTAATTTTTTTATTTTTTATTGACTTTGTAATAATATTACATTAAAAATATATATGTGAGGTCCCATTCAACCCCACCCCCCCACCCCCCCCTCTCCCCCCCCCCAACAACACTCGTTCCCATCATCATGACACATCCATTGGATTTGGTAAGTACATCTTTGGGCACCTCTGCACCTCATATACATTGGTTCACATCATGGCCCATACTCTCCTCTATTCCATCAAGTGGGCCCTGTGAGGATTTACAATGTCCGGTGATTACCTCTGAAGCACCATCCAGGGCAGCTCCATGTCCCGAAGACGCCTCCACCTCTCATCTCTTCCTGCCTTTCCCCATACCCTTTGTCCATTATGTCCACTTTTCCCAATCCAATGCCACCTCTTCTATGTGGACATTGGATTGGTTGTGTCCATTGCACCTCTATGTCAAGAGGAGGGTCAGATTCCACCTGGATGCTGGATGCAATCCTCCCATTTTCAGTTGTAATCACTCTAGGCTCCATGGTGTGGTGGTTGTCCTTCTTCAACTCCATCTTAGCTGAGTGTGGTAAGTCCAATAAATCAGATTGTAGGTGCTGGAGTCTGTTGAGGCTCAGGATCTGGCTATCACATTGTCAGTCCAGAGATTCAAATCCCCTAAATATATCTTAAACCCCAACATTAACTGCACCTCCAGCACTCTGCAGTATTTTTGAAAACTAATCTGGCACACATGAAATGGTCACAACACGACGCTCGACGGGCATAATCTCATTTAGTCACCATGACAAACCTGGCTGGTGAGCACAATCATTAGCTCCAAGTTACAGATGAGATCAACACAGAGCCTTGACATCACTTGATGATGGTCACAAAGCTAGTAAACGCTTGTATTGGGATTCCAATGCTGCCATCTGACTGCACAGACCAAACACTTACCCTTTACAATCTCATGACAGCTGGCGTAATGGGCCAGAGAGGCAGAGCTATTGGTCTAAATTGAAATTGGAGAAATTTAAGTGCATATGACTTGAACAGAGCCTGGCAGGTGGAAAGGATTTACCTAGGTGGCAGAGAGGAGAAGTGTATTTTAGGTTGGGAGAATAGAAGATGCTATCTGAGCAACACGGTATTTGAGGGGGAAGCGGATGTGTAGAGGCTAGTTCCATGTGGCGTTATATGGACCGGCACACTATCTCAGCTATATAAACAGTGCATTGATAAATGGGAATGATGTTTCTGCCAGACACACCTATGCATTTCTCCTTAGGGATATGTGATTCCGCAGAACTTCTCTCATGACTTAGCAACTTGAGTGGAATTTGTGTCAAATTAATGATGTGGAGGGATTTCAGTGGTTGCTGGTTGACCTTGTCTTTCTCCCTGAGAGAACATATGGAAATAAGGAGCTGTGTCCTTAGCTCTACGACTGATGTGACCTCACCATATGGACACATTTACTCAGGTTAAAGTCCTGAGGGACTTTGTTGAATTTCACGTATTTTGAGTACCATCAGAGGACAATTGTAATTGACAGAGCTTCTCCAGGAATAGGTGTCCTTTTGCCATTGCAGAAACATTGATTCTCTGGAGAGAAGGTCAAAAATATTCTCCCTCACCAGTGAATATGTTTTGTGCTATCAGCCTCTGTTGCCAGTGGTAGTCTATTAAGTCAGTTTCCTTTAAACGCTGGGTTTTTCAAATTATGACTCAAGATGGACACTCTCTGAATGCTTCAGAGTAGTCTGCTCTAGGAAAAACTAACATTTTAACCAATGTCATATACTTAATCATACATCCTAGTTTATTGCCAGGACTTCCTTTCCAAAGTGACCAATCTCACTGAAACCCTGTCTTTCTCTCACCTTGTCAGGCATCACAAACTGGGATCATTTTTCCAAAGAATGGGGCATCTGAGAGTTTTCTGGTACTTTTGAGTTTTGAGAGCACACTTTTAACCCTATATTCTGCATGCAACATCTTTTAAAATAAAATTTTAAAATGAGTGCCTTCTTGCTTTTACGACAATGATACATGATCACTGCATTCAAGCAATACTTAAAATACAAGGAAAGAAGCAACAAATTACACAAAATTTCTAGAAGTAACGACTGTCCATGCATACAGAGAGAGTTTTCCTACCTAAAAAGACAGATGGATAAATAGAAATACTTTTATAAAAGCAAATAATACTGCACATGCTTTTGAAAAATAAAAGGTGAGGTATTTGAGTTTACTGGTATTTAATAGAAGAAAAAGGTATAGCAAGACGGCTGGACGCTAAACTTCAGATAAATATAACTTTTACCTTTACTGTTTGTCATGAAGCATTATTTATATAAAGTCTCTCTAAAGTTAAGAAGAGAAGATCATGGAAAACATTAGGAAATTGAAGTCATTTTTTTTTCAAACAACACAATTCAGTTTCAGTAAATAGAAATTAATTACTTCATGCTATAAAGGATGGGAATATCAGCACTGTCTCTTACACTTAGTATTTTAAAAGTATTTTTCTATTTGTATTTTCAACTTTTACACTCTATTATATAATTATAATTCCTACATTTGTGTAGTGATAGTTGTGGTAGGTTGATGTTATTTATGAATCCCACCCCCCAAAAAAAGTAAAATTGTGTTTGTAAACTAGTCTGTTCCTCTGGGTGTGATACCCTTAGATTATATTAAATTTAAAGGTTTGCGGTTTACTTGATAAAAGATTAGGGCTTTGATTTAACCCATGTCAGCAGGGCGTGACTCTTGGAAATTTACTGTGCACCAATATGCTTTCTAGTTTCCAATAGTTATTGTTACCTCTACTTCTTCTGTTCTCATCATTCTTGGATATTTATGGAAAAATTGTAATTATTTTAGTTATAGTGTGTTTTTAGAATGGAATGAATTTATTGCATATATTCAATCTGACATTTGCACTTTAAAGTCTATCTTTTTCTTTTAGTTTTATTAATTTCCCCTTTAACTCCAAATCATCTGCAATTAGCTCAACACTTTTCTTCCTTCAACTAAACTGTTTGTTAGGTCTGAAATTTATTCAAAAATATTCATGCTGATTAACACATCAAACTTAATGCAGAAGATAGCATTTTTATTTACATTTTACAGATGATAAGTCAAGGCATGAAGAGGTTGTATAATTTGCCCAATGTCAAATAGCTAGTAAGGGGAAGATTTAGAATTCAAAGTCAGAAAGTATCTCTCCACAGCACACGAAATTATTCTGACTCTATATAAAAGTTCTGCTGCCCTATTTGTTACATTAGAAAGTCAGTTTCTGTAATTTTATCAATTCATTGTTGAAATTTACTTTTGTTAAATTTTTATTCTTCTTAAGTTCTTCTACAGTGTAAAACATTGGTGGGGCTTGGTCTTCTATTCTGTGCTTAATTTTCTTCCACGTAGGGTTCTTTCTTACACTTTTGCAGCGTACTATGCTCTTTTCATCCTTAATATATTTGTTATTATTCTTTTTAAAGAGTTATATTTTTACAATTACATGGCATTTATTTTCAGTGTACCCTTGCTTAATGTGAGCAGATTTAATTTTCCTAATATGTGTGAGTGACTTTTATTAATTACAATGAATCCCATATTGGAATGCTCTGTCTTCTTTGTGCTATTGTTTGAGAGGTGGGTACTGCTTTTTCTTACGTGGCCTCCAATCTGTGTAACTGGCACTAAAGTGGTGAGGCACGCTTGATGAGAGATGTATTAGTCAGGGTTCTCTCGGGAAACAATCAACAGGAGATATCTGTCAATAGTATGTGATTTTATAAGAGTCTCTCACGTTACCGTGGGGATGCACAAGTCCAGGTTCCCCAGGCAGGCTGCAACCAGGGGATCCAATGAAGGTCCTTGATGAGTTTCCCGGAGACGTTGGCTGTCCAAAGACCAGATGGGAAATTCTACCCTAATGCTGAAATCACTTCCCCTTTTAAGGCATTCAACTGATTGGATAAAGCCTCACTCATTGCTGAAGGCAATCTCCCTGATGGATGTAGATGTCATCACACATCTATGTGGTGAAGTCACTGGTGACTAAAGTCCACAAATGCCAGTGTACTACAGTTAGCCCAGTGCTTGCTTGACCAAACAACTGGTTACAGTTACCTGGCCGAGTTGATGCATTAGTCTAACCATCACAGGAGACCTGAAATAGTTTCTCAATTCTAAAATAGTTAAGTGAACTGTGCTGTTGTCCACTCTACCCATTAAGTCCTTTGTGTTTCCATTTGCTTCCCTAGCCAGCACCATACTCTAGAAGGTTCTGGAGGCCCTTTTGTCTGTTAAGATCCTGGGACAATTTGAGGGACTTCTAAAAATGAACAGCTTCAAAACCTTTGCCTAAATGTTGTTTTATTTTTTTATTTTATCACAGTATTTCAGACAACTTTTCTGAGTATTTATGAATTCCTAAGATGTTTTCGCCTCATTTTCTTTTTCCGTATTTATTCTGGGAGTAGAGGAGGGATAAGGGCAAGATTGAGAGATTAGGAATTTAGCCACCAACATCTCTCTTTAGCCATGGACATGACTTTGTAATTTAGGGCTCGATATTATAAACTATTTTCTCATTAGGTAAGCTAGTAAATTCCTAGTTCCTTTTTAAAACTTACTTTTGAGTCATTTAATTACATATGGAGGAGAGGTATTCTGTAATTCAGCTTCTTTCCACTATTTTGTTTTTAACCATATTGGCATTTGAATGCAAAATTAATCAGAAATAGAAGTCAGAGTCAAGCCGAGACTAAATAGAGAACAGAGTTCACCTCAGTATAAATGGGTAGGATACATTTTCATTCCTGCTGGGGAAAGAAATGTATGAAATATTTTATTCAAGATGTCATTTTATCCATAAGAAGACAGAAGTCCAGAGAGATGAAATTAATTTCTGAGATTTCACTTCTGTCATATCAGAACTCAAATTTCCTAGTTCCCATTTCACAGATCTTTCCACTGTGCCTTGTTGGCCTTTAACTTGCATACAATATTAGCCATTTTAGGAAGCGTTTTGCATGAGCTGAAATGCAGTATATTTTCAAATAGACTTCAAATGTTCTTCCATGCATGGTTTTTGCCAAGTAAGATGTATAACATCTAATAAACAATTTAGGATTCTGTATTCACTAGAAAGGAACATAGTTAAGATAGAAGTTATTTTTTATTGCTTTTTCCTCAACTAAAAGCACGCATTGATTTCTTAATATAGTAATTTAGTGTCTTTTTATTTTGACCATGGAAAAATTCATCTGGTATCCACTTAAATTGGGATCTTCTTTGAATCATGAATCATATCCTCTAGTATATGGTCATTACCTACCTCTGAATGATTCTGAGATATGCAGTTTTTAGCTAAATCAAGGAATGTTTATGAGAGTAGCATTTTTAATGTGCGAAGCACTGTGCAATTTCAATGGGCCTTAAATACTGTCAATAACTCTTGGTAGGCCTGTTTGTTATAGTTATTTTTCAGAGAGAAAGAAAAGATATACCATATACCTAAGTTCATTCTTACAGTTGGTAAGGAGTTGAGTGAAATTCAAAGTCTGGTCTAATTCTGTTAAGAGTTCATATAGACCCTTTTCACTACACTGATTGCTAGAAAACTTTGCATGCACCTAAAGCACTTTAAAAAAAAAATCTTAGTTTGTCTACATTAAGGACCTACATTTATTCTTTAATATAAGAGTGTGTGTAATTTCCTTGAACATAAAAGAAAGCACAACTATATAGCAGCCTCTAAACTCTTGAAAAACACTGTAAAAGAGATATGAAAGAAAGGCAAAGAGTTGAATTTTAGCTTTTAGACAAAATTTCTAAATATTGTTTTAAAGCCTGCTATTCCTAGACATGCACTTATTTCTTTTGATTAATACTTAGCATTTTTTTATATGAAGCAATTGTATCTAGACTGTTCATTGTCCTATTTATTATGAATGTTTCTACTTTATTAACCAGAGCTTCGATGTGTAAAAATGGACACTTTTAAAGAATGCAACTAGACAAGATACTACATTTTTTTGTTTGGTTTTGGTACTGCAGTTACTGAGGTTCATTGTTTGTTTTAATAGTCTATTTCTTCTTTATGGGTCTTACTCTTTGTTCTTTACTTTTATGTCTTTTATTTGCCACTCATGGTATTCCTGCTGTTGAATCTATTTGTGGCACCTTACAGGTTTCAAAATTTAGAGACATGGCACTATATATAATATAAACAGTTGGTAGTAAATTTGGTCACAATCAATGAAAACCTGTGTCACAGATTATTTAAGAAAATGTATACATCCATTACATTCAAGAACATCAAATCACAAACTCCCTAACACAGATTGTTAATTTTGTCAGTAAATAGGTATCTTTTATTTACAATGAATACATTAATAAATTGAATGCAAGTATTACTGCTAAAATCTTCACTCTTTAAATATGTTTGCTTGCAAAGATTATACAAGCATATAAAAGTTTTAGAAAATTACCAAAAAAGTGAAGGATAGGGAGCGGATGTGGCTCAAGCAGTTGGGCACCCACTTCCCACATGGAAGGTCCCAGGATTGGTTCCTAAAGACGATGAGCAAGACAGCATGCTGGCATGGTGAACTGTTGCAACAAGCTGATGCAACAAGCTGGTGCAACAAGGACAAACAACAATCAGGGAAACACAACAGGGGGACACAATGAGAGATACAACAAGCAGGGAGCCAATGTGACTCAAGTGATTGGATGCCTCCCTCCCACATGAATGGTCCTGGGTTTGGTTCCCAGTACCTCCTAAAAGAAGAGCAGCAGACACAGAGAGTACACAACAAAGAGATACAGAGAGCAGACAGTAAATGCAAATAATGAGGGAGGTGGGGGGAAAAGAAAGAAGTCTGTTGTTTTTTTTTAAGTGAAGGCTATAATTCCACTATTAAGATATAAGCATTTCATTTTGGTTTACGTTTGGTCAATGCTTTTCTTGCCGCCTACACATCCAGTTAGATTTATGAGTATATACTCTTTTATGTGCTGTTTTGTTCACATAATATTATATTAATAGATTTTCCTATCTTATCCAATATATTAAATATTCATTGAAAATGTGATTTTTCAGAATAACGACATGGTCTTCAATCTGCACAGAATATATAACCATCCCCATGTGATTTCACATTTAGGTTTTAAATCTTTATTATTAATAACAGTGTGGTGAGTATTCTAGCATTTAAATCTGTGTCCACACAAATAATTATATCCGAGAAGTCAAATTAGAGGTTCAAAGAGTACAAATATTGTTTAACTATTGATTGCTATTGACCAATTTTAGAGGCATGCAACCTAAATTAGTCTGATTGTAAGATTCATGTTAATCATTTTGTAAGAACATTACATAAATGAGACTTTGTATATTCCTTTACATCTCATTCATTTCTATGAAGCCTCATCAGGAGGCTTCATAAATTAATTAATTAATCGTGTGACCATACTGGATCCTCTTTGACTAGTGGGCCAAAGGAGTTTTAATTTGCTCATTGTGAAATAAGAGGCAAGGGGAGGCAAGTGAAAGGTAGTGATAGATTATGTATTTTCAGTGATCTTTACCTACACTGACATGTTTCTTGCTTAAATTATAGAAATCAATAGATAAATAGGATATCATCTACTGATCTTAGTTTGTTATTACCTATATTTAGGGGTATTTTTTTCCTTTTTTCTTGCAGAATGAAGGTATTTGCATTTCTAAACAACCAGGAATTTCATTTTCTTACTTTCATGAAGTCTGATAATTTTTAAAATGGGTTTTAATTGTTCATTTGGTTTTAGTAAAAAGGGGATTTTTAAAATAGCATTTTAATTAGCATGATAAAACTACATTATTTCAGAATCAAACTTACGTGCTAAACAGGGAAAATACCTTTAAAAATAATTCTCCTTCTTTTCTTTTCATAATATAAATGCTTAATTCTGATTTTTATTTTTAATATTTAATGGAAATTCTTATTCTTGGAAATGTGGTTTACTAAAAAATTTTCTGTGTAAAATTCAGAAGTCCTGTTAAGGCTATTCAGCTTTATTTTTATTGTTATATGGCATTACCTGTCCTGATTTTTTTCTTATATATCTATACTTGTTTTAAACACATTACTCCTTGCAGGGAATCTTTTAGATATATCTAGCCTGGGGGTGAGGGTGGTGACAGTTTACTTTGAGAGAAAGTTAAAAAAAAAAAAGATTTGCCATATTGGGTCAAGGAATTTACTGCTGACGAGAAAGTTTAATGTATATACCTAGTAATCTAGCTTATGATAAAAAGCAAATTTAAGGAGCACAGGCACAAAATGGCAAAATAAGAAGTTTCAGAAATCTCTCCCTCCACTAGAAAAATGAAAGAGCTGGAAAAAAAGACCGTAATTAACGAGGTGGTAACCCTGGAACCATAATGAACATTTAAAACAACTGCAGGAGTGCCACTGGAAGCAGAGCCCGCTGAGAGTCGGCTTCCGTAAGTCTCCGGCACCCTTTGCTCAGCCCCAGGGCAGGAGTTGCAAGAACAGCTGCAGCTGTGCAAGGTGGCTGTGTCCTCCAAAAGCTGGGGCTGAGGTTGGTCTGGGGATCCAAGAGGAACCAGCCCAGAAGCTGCCCTCGGTTCTGCTCCTCTGAGCAGCACCATGTCCAGCCTCCCTCCAGCATCCACTTGGACGCAAAGAGCTGGTTTGGTTTGTGTTTGTTTGTTTCCTGTCCTGTGTGGCATTTCCTGTTCTGGCAGATCCCTGAGGACACAACACGGACTCTGGCTTTAGTTTCAGCCACAGCGGCTTCTGGTCTCACTCCAGCTACCAGGAATTAAAGACCCAGGGCACTTTTACATTGGTTGGGTTTCTTCTTGGCTTCCTCTCTTTCTCGTGTTGTTTCATCTGGTGTGTCCCTGAGGGAGCAGTGCCCTGGTTTTTCTCAGAATCAGCGTCTTCTGGAGTTATACCAGCATCTACGCAGGACATTGAAAGCCAGTGTACCTCTTTCACCTGCCTTGCCCTTTCTTTTTCATTTTTATTTTTGGTTAGTTGGTGTTTTCTTTCTCTGTTTTACGTTTTCGGGTCTGGCAAATTCCTGAGGGATGAGCGGGGTTCCTGGCCTATGTTTTGGCCTTGAAAGCAGCAGCTTCTGGCTTCCCACTAGCATTGGAGGCACAGGGCACTTCATTATTTTTTTCCCTTCTGATTTTTGGGGGTAGGTGGATGTTTTGTCTGTCTTTTGGCATTTATTTTTTCGCCCTCTCTCTCTTTCCTTTTTTCTTTCTCCCCTTCTTATTCTTAGTCAGGTGGACAAAAGACTGGGATGACTAGATTTCCAGAGTGACCACAATAAAATACTTATAATGTCAAGTTATCAAAAAAAAAAAAGTCCAGTATTAAAGGAGATAGGAAACTGTGGCCCAGTCATGGGGGGTAGGGGGGGGGGTGTTGTGGGGGGAAGAATCTGAAGAAACGTATTCCAGAGCAAGCACAGTCTCTGGAATTACTAACCAAAGATCTTAGAACAACTCTCATAAATAGGATCAAAGCACAAAAAGAAAACATGGACAAAGAACTAAAGGAAATCATGAGGCCCATAAATGAACAAAATGAGAAAGAAATGATAAAGAAGGGGGAGTGTTTGTGAAAAGCATAAAACAAAGTTAGTTACATTCCAAAGCATTGAACACTTATTATAGAAACTGACGTTTGTGGTTTCAAATTCATTATTGAATGCCTTAAAAAATATACGATAATTTGGGGATCAATTTAAAGCTTTAAAACCTGATTACTCTTTATTGGGAGAGTATTTATTTTCTTTTCTAAAGGGGCTTTTTAAGTCACAGAAATTTGGATTTGGGAGGATTTTAGAGTGAATGATAACATTGTGCTCTTCAATTCTTGTTTGGGTTGTAGGCATAAACCATTTTCTTGGCTTTTCTCTCATTGTCTACACGTTCTCTAAGAGGAAGGCCCAGGGTATTCTTTGACTTTTGCTTAAAGAGTGCTACATATTAATACATAAAGCTCTGTTTGCTCTGCATAAGCTTGCATTGCCCAATTCTACTATTACAGTAATAGTGGAACAACAACAACAAAAAAGAAAAAAGAAACAATATATATGATAGAAAAACATTTTAAACTTAATTGCTAACCCTAGGCTTCTCAAGAAAAAGTGCTTTTGTATAGGGAACACAATTGCTCCCCACCCTTTACTGGGGGAGGCCAGCCATAGAAGTGTTCTGGTATGGTTCAAATTCAGTTCGTTTAGATCAGGAAACATATCCTATCTTGCTACGGGCATCAGACTCTTGACTAGGTATAGATGTTTACAGGTAGGGGGGATTGGGAATTGAAAGCAAGCAAGCAATAAACATGTTTTCCATAGATTAGGAGTTGTACAATGATACAAGTGCAAGGCAATGAGGTGGTACAGAGAGAAAGGATAGGTTAGAGAAGGTTCCCAAAAGGAATTAATTTCTGGGCCAGTTCTGAAAGATATCTAAATAAAAATAACTTGCCAAACTGCTGAGGTGGGAGTAGGGGACATTTCAAACAAGGGATACAGATTGTATAATAGAAGAGAGGTGTAAAATTACATGAATTTTTAAAAGGGAACTACATGTATTTTACTATTGATCATAAAGTGCAAGTGGAAATAAGACTGGAAGAAAATCACATCAGAGGTCCACAGGCTGCAGGTGTTAGGCTAAGTGGCTTGAACTTGGCCCTGGAGGCTATGAGGAACATCCAGAAAAATAAGGAAGTAACGAAGTCTATATCCCATGGGGCCAGAAGAGACACTTTTGACCAAGTTACACAATACTAGTTTGACTGATAAATTAAGAAATCAGAAATTGGAAATAGTATAGAGATTCAAAAAATATTTAATAGATAAGGACAGAAAGTTTGATATTAGCTATTGCATATAAGGACATTTGAAAAGTCATCACTGCTTTTCTGATTTATGATTTGGATGATTGGATGTATAATGATGACAACAACAAAAGTAGAGAATGGGGAAGAAGCTCAGGTTTGCAGGGCATAGATAAAAAACGTCAATATTTTTTTTAAGATTTATTTATTTATTTCTCTCCCCTTCCCCGCCCGCCCCCCCATCCCGGTTGTCTGTTCTCTGTGTCTATTTGCTGCGACTTCAATTTTCAATTTCTTGGCAATTAGGTATTCTTGTTACATTCATAAAGAGATGTCTAATAGACACACGCATCTATACCTGAAGCTTGTAAAACCTACTGAGCTTTAGAATTAAGAGACAAATGAATATGTGTTAAAAAATCAAAGTAGACCGGATAGTAGTCAGTGAGTATGAGTCAAAGGTAGAAATCCAGGGAAAATAGAGGGCATCAGGGAAAGGAATTAATGATAAAAGAAGGACTAGGAGAACGAGGAGTTATTGGCAGTAGTACTTTCAAGTAAAGGAAGTTGTAACCACACCAGTTAAGATAAGGACTGAAAAAATGTCCACTGATTTCCACAATAAATTATTACTAATGACTTTAGAAAGTGTTTCATAGGTATGGCTGGCTCCAAAGCCAGATTAGAGATTACTTAAGAGGTATCATTTTTTTCTGCTGCTTTTTCTTTCCTCAGATAAGATTCACCAAAAGCTACAATTTCTGATCTTTAAGAATACCTCTCTAAACAATTTTGTAACCATCTGAGTAGTTAGATAAATACACTGTATTTATTGTCTTGTAAATATATATTTGGACACAGTTTCCCCACTTCAGTATGATGATTACAGAAAGAATATATATATATATATATACACACACACACTGAGACATAGATATAAGAAATATTTTTTTGAAAGAATCAAATGATTGGGTGAATTGTCAGTAAATATGGAGTCAAATTTAACAGACTTGTTGAAATTGCACAACATTATAGATGTGGACAATATTCAGTAATATCGATGGGGGATGTGAAGTTTGAAAAGGTTCAACAACTTGTCTAAGGACCCAGCACCCCAGCTGTTCTGTTTGTCTGCACAATGCTTTCTCCCCTACTCCATGGCACATGGCCTTCAAATCACTTTCCTTTAATTCTTTTATCTAGTCTGCCCCTTTGTGAGATATGCCTGACAATTATCCTGTAATTGTATGATATGATAGAGTGAGTCCTTATTTAATATTCCATTTGGCAATGCAGTCTCTTTATCCTCAGGACAAAAACCAGCACACATATTTATTCCTTTAACTGACCATGCATTGTTCTGCTTATCTGATCATGGTTAGAGACGTGGGAGCAGTGAGGTAATGATGCAAAGGACAGATTCTTAAGAGGGTGGTAGTAGTGGCGGTGAGGTAGTTGGAAAATTTTACCAGGGGGAGGAATACAATAGGTACACTTGATCTCAGAGCATGACCCATTTCGTACCACACACAAATACACCCACAAACAAAAAGAATACTGGATCTTGTCCTGCCTTTATGCAAGTTAAATTAGGCAAAAAAAAACCACAAAAAACTATTCGGGATATTCCATTTAGAGTTTGGTCCATTTTAAGACTCCTACCCAAACCTAAACAACCTGTGAGAACTATATCAAATTGCCCATTTCGTGATGAGCAAATATTGGAACTAAAGTGCTTTCTGAAAAGAAATTTCACTGGCTTTATCCCTTTCCTTCTTTTCTTGAGAGCCTGCCTGTGATTACAATCGCACCCCCATTCCAGCGTTTTCTCGATTTTTGTGTTACTTTTCTTATTTTCCTCTGCTCAGTGGAAGAAATAGCTATTGATTACAGTTGCCCAAACAGTCTGAAGAGTGGAAGTAAACCTGGCTCAGAGAAAGAAGGTAAGAAGATTGTGCTCGTCAAATGGAAACAAATTACTTCCACACTTGATTTTAATCAAGGAATTATCTCTTGAATCCTTCTGATGAAGCCTTTGAGAGTGTCCTGAAACCACAACAAGTTGTACAAACCTGCTGCTACCAGCTGTGTTTTCTCATCCAGCTTAAAAAGAAAGAGTAAAAGGGAATGAAAGGAAGGAAGAAGAGAGAAAAGAAAGAAGGAGCCCGTCTTCATCTAGCATTAGGGATTTGATTCGTTGATGTGTTATTAAGTCAACTGTTGGGTACACTGTATTATTTTCATCTATTGTGTGTGTTCAGTCATTTTTTAACTTTTTAAAATTTTGAAGTGAGACTTTCAGAAAAGTTACAAACTTGGAACAGATTCCAAAAATCCCTCGCCCATATCTCCTAAAAGCCAACAACTTATATAAACAGAGTACAATGATGAGAACGATGACATTAAGTTGGTGCAATGCTATTAACTAAATTAACGGCTGTGTATGAACCTCATCCACTTTACCTGTATGTCCTTTCTCTGTTCCAGGATCCTATCCAGATTACTAAATTGTAGCTAGTTGTCGTTTCTCCTTAATCTCCTGCGATTGCTAATAGTTCCTCGGTGTTTCCTTAGCTTTCATGACTTTGATACATTAAAAAATTACCATTCAGTCAGTTTTTCAAGTATTCCTTATTTAGGGTTAAACTAATCTAAACTAAACAGTTTTTCTGTTGCATAACTGAAATATGCAGTATACTTTTTCCCTTTTCCTCATTTGGATTTGATTAACTTAATTTGGTTTACTGTTTTCTAATGTTTGGCCTGAGACTATGCATCTTTGGTAGGAATATCATGGAGACTTGATTTCTTGGGGTTCAATATTGTGGGGATCACAATCTTAACAAGTTTTATTTCTGGTGGAATGTGATTGATCCCTTGGCTAAGGTGGTTTTTGCTGAAATTCTTTACTGGAAAGTTACTATCCTACTTTTTAGATAGCAAATAACTCAGGGACCGTACTTTGAGTTCATGAACATTTTGTTTCTCCTCAAACTTTTGCCTACCCAATTTAGCATCCATTAGTGCAACTTTTCTCCAAGAATGATCACTTTGGTATTTGCCTCATGAGGGTTTTTTGTTTCCTCATTGCTTATACATTCGCTACTTGGAATTCTACTCTAAGGAAGAACTGCCCCTTCTCTCCTCATTTATTTGTTTTTTTTTCAGTATCAAGTCATAGAAAATAATTTTATTCTATGGATTCTAACCTAATACCATTATAATAACATTTTGTTGCTCAAAATTGTTTCAGCTTTTTCTCTCCAGAACTCCTTCATGCTTTTAATGAAGTCCCCATCTTTTTTGAGCACGTGCTTACTTTCTGATACCACGAGGTATCCCAGGCTCGTCTGGTCTTTTTCTTGCCTTAGCCCTGGAGTCAGTCACTTCTCCAAGAAGCCCTGCTCCTTTCATTGGAGAAAGGTACTTAGAAACTTGCAGTGCAATACTACAGCAATGTCTTTGTTTTTAAGCACTCCCAGCAGACAGAACTGGGAAATATATGTACGCCAACCATTTCTGTATCACTCTATCTATCTATATACATGAAAACTATGACTTAGTACTGATGGATTCTTATCAGATATTACATGGTTCATCTTAAGCTACCTCCCCCCCGTTTTTTTGGTAATTTCTTTCACTAACCTTAAGGAACTTGACTCTTATTAACTATGATATTTGTATATATTTGTTCAATTTAAGTACTAAAGTTCACACTGCAAGTAGTTTGAAATTTGCTAACCCATACCCTTTGAGAAACACATTTATTAACTAAATTAGAGCATTTATGTGTGGTTCTTCGGGCTTTAATCATTTAGTACTCAGTTAAGGTACTACTTTCCAAATGTATTTGTTATTTCTCTTTTACATCACACCCTTCACTGAGTGGTTATTTTTATTTGTATTAATAATACAGTTAAGTTAACTTTTAGTGTTTGTCTTACCTTTTGGCTTCCCCTCATATCCTTGTTGATTTTAGCTGTTTAGTTTTGGGGGTGTGTAACAGGCCTTTGAAATATCACTGTGTGTGCCAATCCAAAATATATCCACATCAAAATCATGAAAATCTGGAATGTTACCTTATTTGAAAAAAAAAAGTTTGCAAATGAGATTAAAATAAGGTGATACTCCTGGATTCTGGGGTGGGCCCCCTCTAGCATCCCAAGGATACTTGTCAGGGGGAGATTAGCTGCCAGTTGACAAAGGTGGGAATTTGGGAGCACCTGGAGACACCAGAGGCAGGACCAGCAAGAGCTGGGTTCTCCCTTCTGCCTTGGGAGGAAATAGCCCTGATGGCACGTCAGCTGCAGACTCTGACCTCCAGAATTGTGAGAAAATAACATTTTTGCTGCTGTAAGCCACCAAGTGCGTGGTCTTTTGTTACAGCAGCCATAAGCAAACTAATACACTGTTTCTAAGAGTCAATGCTGCCCAAAATATATCCCAGAGAAGTCTCCCTTTTTCATCACTCCTCACTCCATTCCCATGCCCCCTTTCATCCACCTCTTTCCCATATGCACCCTGTAGGCAACCAACTCCTTTATCATTTATTTTCTTCTTCCTGTGCTGCTATAGCACAATTGAATAGGTACACACATCTTTTCTCATATATCACCTTCTTTCATACATGATGAGCAACACACTTTAGACACTCTTTTCAGCTTTGCTTTTTTTCTTTTAATAGTATGTCCTGGAGATAATTCTGTAACTATTCAGAGATCCACCTCATTCTCTTTTACAGCTGAATTGTGTTCCATAGTTTAGTCTTCTATGTATAATATTTTGCAAATGCAAACAATACTGCAATTAATGTTGGCCACAGGTATTTTTATATTATTGAATTATATCTTCACTGAAAATTCCCAAAGAAGGGATTTCTGGGTCAAAAGGACAACAGACATGTAATTTTCTTATGTCCTGCCATACCGCCCTCCAGATGGGTTGGCCCAAGTTGCACACCCACCGTCACTCTTCGAAAGCATGTGTTTCCCTACAGCTGCTCCAGCAGAATGTGCTGCCGTCACAATATTTTTAAGTTTGCCAGTCTGATAGGAGAGAAAATGACATCTCAGAGTTTGGTTGAAAATTTGCATTCCTCTATAAGTGAGTCTGAGCATATTTTCAGTTTTGTGGTCCATTTTTATATCTTTTTTATGAATTGTCTTTCATATCTTCCTCCCATTTTTAAAAATTGACTTTTTAGTCTTTTGTGCCTTGTTTTTCTTTAAATATTTTAGTCCTTTGTCTCTGGTGTATGTTCCAATTTTTCCTAGTTTGTCAGTTGTCTTTTGACTTTGTTTATAATGTTTTCCATTATGCAAATTTTAAAATTTTTTGTGTAGTCAAGTTGACAACTTCACCTCTTATTGCTGTGGTAGGCAGAACCCTAAATTAGCCCCCAAGGTTCCCAATTCCAGGATACACGCTCCGCACAATCGCTTCCCCTTGAGTAGGTTTGGGACTTGTGAATATGACAGGAGGTTGCACTCCAGAGATCAGGTGAAGGTATATGGCAAAGCCAAAAGGGTTTTGCCGATGTGCTGTTGGTTTAACTAACAATGAGATGATCCCGGGAGCACTGACCAAGGCAGGTGATGCCTGTAAAGATGACTCAGGCCTTCCTGAAGGAGGGATTTGAAGTGGGACAGGAGAGTGAAAACAGCCAACAACCGTGGTGTGAACTACCTACGGATGTGATCACGAGGCACGGACAGGAGGGTGGTCTCCAGGAGCAGGCTGACAGCCAGCAAGAAGACGGGGACGTTCGTCCTGTGGCCACAAGGAACTGAACTGGCCAACCATCAGCGGGCTTGGATGAGGACCCCAAATCTCCGAGGAGATTGCAGCCCCGGCTCGCCATGGCCACACCTCGAGCAGCACCCTGACTCCCCACGCGAGCTGAGATAGTAAGTGTATGCTGTTTTAAGTCTCTAAGTTCGTGGTTCTTGGTTATTGTTAGAGGCTTGCAATAATCAACACGCTGTAGCTCAGTTTCCCCTGATATACATTGGGAAAAAGGCAAACCCCCTTCTATGGACCTAAGGCACAGCACTTCCCCATAGGATAAACAAATAAAACACGTAAAGATGGGAATAAAGGGAAATGGAAACTTTCTCTACCTACATATCAGAAAAAAATAAAATTCCTACAGAACAACAACAAAAAAATCTGCTCCTGCAGCATTCCAAAAAACCAAAACTCCCTAACTCCCTATCTTCTAGTCACTATCAGGGAAAATTTTCACCTCTAGGGCTTCCTAGTGGTCCCTGTACCTCACTCAGACCCTCAACCCCCTCCCTCTAACTATCATTTCCCCACCTAGAAAAGTTCTGCATAAATTCAAGTCTCCCTCTTCCAGGAGGGGGCTAAAGTCTCTCTTCAGACCCCCCACCAATATGTCTGTTCTTCAGACCCCCACTGTTGGGAGAGCTTCCCAATAAATTATTTTTCTGTCTATGGTCATATTAGTCTCCATTTTCCAGTAAGCGCCATTTTTCTCCAATAGTTATGCAGCTTTTGATTCTGAATCAGAGTTGAAAAGCCTATCCTTATGTCAATTAACTCAGGTTTTTTTACCTAGCACTTAGGTGATTTTAGTTTTCAAATTTAAATTTCTAATGCATTTGATGTTCACTCTTCTGGATGGTGTGAGCTATAGATTTAATTTTATTCTTTTACAAATGGTTACTCAGCTGTCAGCACTATTTATTAAAGCTTAGTTTGCCTTTGCCCCAGTGAAATGAAATACTACCTTGGTTGTATATATTGTTTCCATATGTATTTTAGTCTAATGTTGGGCTTTCTATTCTATTTCATTGGTCTTTTTTTCTACTCGTGCATCAGTACAAATGTGTTTTAATTATAGTGGCTATAAACTATGTTTTAGTGTCTGATAGGTGCCCTGTAGTTTTTGGTTTTTGGTGGTTCAGTTATTATTCTTGAATGTTTGATTTTCCTAATTCATTTAGCATTACCTGGTCCAACCTCATAAAATAGCTTATCATTATTTTTATTGGGAACACATTGAATTTACGCTTTAATTAGGTCGAATTGGCATCTTCATAATGTTGAATCATACTATGAAGGAAAAGGGGAATGTTTTTCTGTTTCTTCCAGCCTATTTTGTATCTTTTATGAGCATTTAAAAATTGTACTTGTAGAGGTTTTGTACATTTCCTGTTAAATTTATTCCTAAGTATTAAATCCTTTGTTACTACTAGCAAAGGGGGTTTTCTCTACCATTTATGGTTTATGTATATAAAAGCCATTGATTTTTGTATGCTGATTTTATAACTTGCTACTTAAATAAAATAGTATTTCATTATCAATTCTCTGAAGTTTCTAGGTATGCTATTATATCACCAAACAAAGGCTTTTTTGCGTCTATGATTTTATTCCTGCTTTTATTAATATGTTATGAAATTAATGAATTTATTAATATGTTCCAGTTTTAGAGCAGTAAAAATTTTCTGACACTGAATCAACTTTGTCTTCTTGGAATAGTTATCTCTGGTAATAGTGTATTATTTCTTCACATGGTATTGGTTGTTTGGTGTGTTCTTCAGAAATTTTCAAATTGGTATTGAGTAGTAGTATTGGTTTGTAGTTTTCATTCTTTTTTATTGTCTTTGTCTGGTTTATCTTTATGAGAGTTATTCTTGCTTCATAAACAGAATTGAGTAGTCTTCCTTCCATTGTAATGATCTAGAACACTTTACTGAGCACTAGAAATATCTGTTTTTGAAAAATTTGGTGGGATTCTCCTGTGAAATGATCTGGGTCTGGTGCTTTTTCTGTAGGATAATTCCTTAAGAACTTTTTCTATTTGTTCTTTGGAAATGAACTTTCTAATGCTAATGATGTTAATTTTGGTAATCTGTATTTACCTAAGAAATTATCTTTTTCACTTAAGTTTTCAAATTTATTTACATACAGATCAGAAAATCAATCTCTTATGATTTTGTATATTTTTTCTGTTTCAATAGTCATTTCTTATTTTGTAAATATTTGCATTGTAATTTTTTTCATGATCAAATTAGCTGGTGCCTTATCTATTTGGTTGTTTTTTAATACAGAATTTTGATTTAACTAGATCAACTGTTTTTCTATTCTTTCTTTTCCTCATAATTTCTATTTTTATTCTTATTTCCTTCCTTGTATTTTCCTTTGGTCTACTTTGTTCTTTTTCAGGATTATTTGTACTCTGAGAATTTAATTTTATTTCATTCTTTCATTCATATTAATAAAACCGTATATGGCAATAAATTTTCCTCTGATCATGGCTTTATCTAGATTGTGATAGAGTTTTGTCATTTAAAAATCTCAGTGATTTCAGTTTTATTTCCCCTTTTAATCAGGAGTTTTAATAGTTTTTCCCCCTCATATGGAAGACATTTTCTTTTTGTTATTGGTCGTTATGATAGTGGTAATAAATTGTAGTTTTATTCATTGTGATCAGAGGATGTTGTTTGTAATACCATTTAAGGAAAACTGCAGATACTTTTTCTGCAACATAATATATATAAAACCTTGTGACTGCCATGCATTCTTAAGAACTTTGAATATGTTCTTTTATGAGGTTGTAGAGTTCCACATATATCTACGAAGCTACCTTTTTGTTTATGGTATATAAATGCTTTTTCATTTTCATTTACTTTATGTAAATTTTACCTCATACTGAAAGTGGTGTGTTCCTGTCTACTATTGGGGTACCTGGGACAAGGGTGAGGCATCTGAAACACCCCAGGCACAAAATTTAATGGGGCTCTGTCTTCATTTGCCAGGACTGCTATGACAAATGCCACAAACTGGTTGACTTAAACAACAGGAATTTATTGTCTCACAGTCTTGGAAGTTAAAATCCCCAAATCAAGGTTTTAACCAGTCATGCTGTCTCCTAGAGTCTGTGGCATTCTTGTGCTGGCTTGCTGCAATCCTTAGGGTTCCTTGACTTGCACCCGTGCCTCTGTTATACGACACTCCACTTCCTTCTCAGTATGACTTTTGGCTTCTCCTTCCATGTCCAGTTTCCTTTGCTTTCATGTCTTCAGCCATATTGGATTAAGGTCCACCCTCCTTCAGTGTGGCCACACCTTAGCTAGTGCTAACATCTTCAAGGGACCTAGTCACAAATACTCCCACAGGACCAGGGCTTAGGACATGTCTTTTGGGGGAACTTGATTCAGTTCTCAACAGACACCACAATACAAAGTCATTGAGATAAACAGTATTTTAATGTTTAAAAACTAAAATCACAAACTACAGCCTGCAGGCAGCTTCCTGTTTTGTAAGTAAAATCTTATTAGAACCAGGGCCAGGATTGCAGTGAGGTGAGTGAGGCAGGGGTACAGATCCCATCTTCATTTAAAATTTTATTTTGGTCATCATGGATTTTTTCCATTATTTTTTTTTTTTTTTTTTTTTTATGTAGACGACCTCTATATCCTCACTTGCCTTACGTTACTCAAGCTAGGTCTCCTGGTCTCCTACTTGCTCTATATTTC
The DNA here is from genome assembly GCF_030445035.2 of Dasypus novemcinctus. NCBI lineage: Eukaryota > Metazoa > Chordata > Mammalia > Cingulata > Dasypodidae > Dasypus > Dasypus novemcinctus. The sequence continues at coordinate 55,841,085 of NC_080694.1, read as the reverse complement.
CTTGGATCTCCTGTCATATTTGTTTCATAAAGGTGGTCACTTTGTTAATTGATACATACATTTTAATAGGTATGTTCTCTTCATTGTAACTGTGGCTTTTGGCTTGAAAATATGTCCTTCTTTGCCATGTTTAATGCTTTTTTGGTGTGAATTCTACTTTGTATGATATAAAGATGGCTCACCCTGCTTTTTTTTTGTTTCCATTTGCTTATTGCCATTTATTTCCACACTTTTGTTTTTCTCTCTTTTTTATTTTTAGCCTCTCCGATTCCCTTTGTTTTAGGTGTGCCTCTTCTATGCAACAAAGAAGTGTTGTGTTCTGAATGGAAAATCATTTTCTTTTCATAAATGGGTAATTCACATTTATTTTTATGACTCATACATGTTTAGTCTTAACTCTATTATTGTATTTTTAAATTACATGTGTTTTGCTATATTTTCTATGCTTTTTTATTTTGAGATTTGTGCTCTTTGCATGTTTATTTAATTTATAATGGTAATGATTATTATATTGTATTTTAAGTTTGTATTTTTGTTCTAGTACTAACCTTTGTATTTTTGTTTTCAAAAGACCTTAGTTCCTATATTTCTTATTTAAACTTTTAATATCCGTTTTATCCATTTCTTTTTCATTATTGTTTTCCACCCATCTGTTAGTTACACAAGGAGCTTTTTCTTTTTCCACTTTAGCTTTCCTTTTTCCTCCCACTTTTTTAGTTGCATTAGTTTTACTTTGACACAATTTATTAAATTTGTAGTCTTCCATCTTTATCCACATTTTTGTTTTAGACTTGTATGTCCAATTATATATTTTAAATAATGTTCACCATGAGTCCTTTTGCTGCATGTTTCTAGTTATCATTTAGTTGGATGAAGTGTATCCTTTGATTTCCTCAAAAAGGGCTGATGGATGCTGTTTTCCTTAAGTTCTTCTATGTTGAAAACTGTTTTCTTATAATCTTGATGTATGAATGACAGCTTTGCTGAATATAAAATCCTTAGTTCACATTGTAGTTCATTGAGTTATTTTTAACTGCTCCATTATTGCTTCCCTTTATATGTAGCTTTTGAAATGTCTGATACTAGGCTAATTCATTTGGCTTTGTGAATTATTTGATGTTTGTGCTGAAAGCCTTGAGAATTTTATCTTATTTTTTGAATCTAGTTTTACTAGGCTGTATCTTGAAGCTATTGTTCTGTGTTAATGTTAATAGGTGTCTGCAATATCCTCAATATGTATATTCAAGTCACTTTTTAAAATTTTCAGTAACTGTTATTGAATTGCATTTTATATATTAGCTCTGTTCCATTGTTTTGTTTTTCTTCATTAGGAACACCAATAATGTAATATTCTCTCTTTGCCTCTCTCCACTATTTTCTCTCTGACCTTGCTTATGTGTTTATGTTTTTGTTACTGTTATCTCTTTGTAGTTTTCCTGTTTTGTTCAAGTCACCTTATCAAATTTTCATTTGAGTCTATTTTTCCTAAGGCACCTTGTAATTTATTCTTCACATATGAGGTAATTTTTCTTTTTCTTGTATTTCTGTCCTGAGTTCAATCAACCTTTTTATTTCTCTCTGGTTTTCATACATCATGTTTTAGTTTTTGAATTTCTGAATCAAGCTGGTATTTCATATTCAAGAATGCTTGTTCAAGTATATTAAATCTGTTTGGTGTGTTGACATGCAGTTTTCTTCTACTTCATGGTTTATTGGTAGGAGAGATTTTCTTCAGTTGGTTTTTATTCAAATTATTTTACAGATTTTCTACAATAGTTCTCTTTAGACGTTAACTTTCTTCTGTTCATTTTTATAATATTGGGGTGTTTTACAAACTCCTAGGTGAATGGCATCATTTTATGTCAGTCTAGCAAAGGAAGACCGGGACTTTATCAATGTTTTTTTGTTTGTTTCCTTATTTTGTCAATAGGGTAAGGATTATGAGTCCTCTGAATTTTTAAATTTTCTTTCATTTTTCAAGACCCTAAATTGTGAATTTTCTTATTTTCCCATTCACCATGCAATTGCCAAAGAGAACTTTTCCTTGATATTAGTGGTTTTTGTGCCTCAGAAAGTATGTGTTTTGTTTTTTTTCAATAATATTAAAGTTTATTATAATTTAAAATCAACATTAGGTACATATGAGTGTGTGTCTTTGTATGCACTTAGCACAATAGAAAAATATTAAATATCTGACAATATAAAGCATTTTTCATAATTTGAGCAAAGAAAACTCACAACCATTGCTGATATAATTGGTACGACCACTTTAGAAAATTGGGTAATGTTGTAACAATATACTTAGGCTATTTCTATATGAGTGAATACTCAATTCACAGTGTAGAATTAGTTCTAAATCATGATTAATATCCAATGCATGTTAGCTACAACTCTTCACTCTGGAACCAAAGCTGATTGTACAGCCTCTACTCAAGTATAAAAACACAAAACAAAACAAATAAAAAAGAGTTCTGGTAGAGATAACCAAGCCTCTACATATTGTCCTCCTCTTCATAAGAAACTATGTGTTTATAGGAGTTTTGCTTTAAATAGTTTCTGTCCTTTGAAACAATCTTACCCCTTTAGGTGGAGTCGTATTTTTAACCTTCGAGCTTTGCCATTCCTCAGGTATCTACCTCATTAGATCAGGTGCCTAAATGGGGAGTCTGTCTCTTTCAACTGTGCACCAGGCCTTTATAGGGCATCATTCCCTGTACTACGCTCATACTTTGAAATCCCTTCTGGGCAGTTCTTGATCTGATCTGCCCAGCTACTTAATGTCCTCAAAATTTTAAGTGGTTTTCATTTTTTCTGGAGATCACACCAACTCATGCTGAGGCTCCATCCTCGGCCCCGTGCTCTGACTTCCCCAGGGATTTTGCTTGTTCTGCAGAGCGGCAGAGGAGTAGGAGCATGTGTGACTATGGCATGTGCATTTATTTTTCCTATTTTTACCCTCTATTATTCTGCTATTTTTGCTTTCTATGTCTTTAAGAGTGTGGGGTTTTTTCTTTAGTTTTCATAGATGTAAAGTTATTTCATATTGTTGGGGAGATTTGGGAAGGTGGGATGAGTGTTTACTATATACCTGTACACCTGCCATTGCCTGGCCTCCTAGAAATTCTCTGGCCATTATTAACTAATGCTTTCAAATAGTATTTTATGAATCAAAGTGATATATGAAGAAACTTAGAAACAATTTAAAAAATTATCAAGACTTTTAAAACTTATATAACTGTATTTACATGAAAACTGTAGCTGAGAATGTCATGTCTGAAACTCGGCAGAGCAGGTACAACTGTCCTTATAACAAAATTGATGCTAATTTTACAGATTTCTGTTTCATTTCTTAGCTAGGGCACATGTTTTGAAATTCAACATATCTGTGTTTCAATTTCCAACTACACAATCCTGAACACACTTCTTAACCTTCCCAGGTCTCATTTTCTTCATATGTAAAGATGCCATGTTGTTGGAAGAAAGAATGCGATGACATGTTAAAAGAGTCTAGCAAGGGTGCCTGGAACAGTGGGTCCTCAGAAAGGCTTGTTAATTTACCATGTTCTTCTCCCTTTCTTTCCCTGAAATTTTTATTTGCTATAATATTAGCTCTTAAGAATTTCTTCTTTCCCATCTTGTCTTGGAAATGTGGTCTTTTCCTTATTTTGATACAAGTTTCTCAACATTCTCCAAATCTGCTAAACATTGGGGTACCAATATTACCATATTCTGAGATCCATAATTCTCAATGCACAGAAACAATAGTACTCATTGTGAAGTTTTATGGCATAGAAGTCATAGACTAATATACAATCACCAGCTCAAGAGCCAATACTGAATCCAGATAGACACAGGTTGGAGACTTGTGATATTAACAGTTTTTTCCATTTTCTCTTGGCACCTGAATGCTTCATGCCTGGGCTATTCAAGAAATCTGGAAGGTCACCTCACTGCTGTTCCCCACCACTTCTGCTCTAGCTGAGCTTAAATCTTTCTTTGGCAAGTTACTCATTTTTTTCTCCTAGTTCTTTGTGGTAGATTGAATTATGCACCCAACAAAGACCTGCTTTTCATCTTAACCCACATCCTATGGGAGTGAACCCTTATAAATGGGACCTTTGGAAGTTATTTTCACTTATGATGTGGTCAACTGAATCAGGGTGGACCTTAATCCATAAAACTGAGTCCTTTATAAGCAGATGAAATTCAGACAGTTGGAGAAAGCTCCACAGGATGACGCCAGAAGTCAGCTGGAGCTGGAAGAGCAGACCCAAGGAAACACTGCCCTGTGACAGCCGGCAGAGGTTCAAGCCAGCACCAGAATGCCAGAGACCTTGCAGAGAAGGCAAAACCTTGATTTGGGATTTCCAGCATATGACACCGTGAGAGAATAGAAGCGTGTCATTTAAGCCAGCAGGTTTGTGGTATTTGACATAGCATTCTGGAATCTTCTTCAAATTCTGTTCATTTGGTCAACTCAACTCAACGCAAATCAACTAAAGTCAGTTCAAATCAACTCAGTGAAGTGTTGATTCAATTTCCACTTACAGAAAAAATGCTTTAGACTTGTTACTGTGCTTGTCACTAAAGAAAATAAAGTAGCCAAAGGAACTAAAAGACTATTATACAACTGACAGAAAGACAATGTGATACTGTCATACTAGTGAGTCAGGCATGGTTAAAATAAAGAAGAATGGGTGTCCATCATCATTTCTTTGTTAGTTGTCCTGGGTGAGTCCAATCAACTGGAGATTAGGTGCTACAACTCTGCTGAAATTCAGGGCTCAGTTGGCACATAGATGGACCAAAGATTTAAGTCTCTGAGACATATATGTAGCAAATATAGTGCTAATTATGGGTTCAAATAAAAGGGGCAGAAATAAATTAATAAAAAATAAAATAATTGGAAAAACAAAAAATCTAATACTGGAAGAAGGAGGAGAAGAAGATGACAAAGAAGAAGAAGAAAAGAAAGTGATGATTTGATGATTCTACCTGGGTTTTGGAGCAAAGTCAGAGGAAACCTCAGAGGGGAGGTAATTTTAGAACAGGATTTTGTAAAATGAGTAGGATTTTACCAAAAATAAATTGATTGGTGGCAGCAGTAGGCATTACAGTAAAGGTGTTGCTTGTAGACATGATCTCAGGTTACATATCAGTCAGTGTTTTTTTAACTGAGTCTTTTGAAGCTTAGACTTTCCCTGGAGACTTCAGAGGTTACCAAAAGAATGGGCAGAGCCTAAGGGGACAGAGCTTTAAAAAGACAGTTTGAAGATTGAATATATTTCATAAAACTCAAATATTTTACGTTTTAAAAGTCTACTGAATCTTTAGTTTCAAAGGACCAACTTATCTTTTCCCTAAGGTAAGAGTCCTGTTTTTCTAAAATCCCACTGTTATTTAATATATTCATGCATTATTTTCTTCATCACTTCTGTTGTGTGCCTTCCTATCTAAGATCTCTGGTCCAATTTGTCTTGCATTTATTGTTTAGTTCATGCTATGCCCTTCATTCTAATCATTTTTGCTTCCCAACAGTCCATCAACTATCTGCTTATCTAATATATAGGAGCATTTTCAATTATGTAGGTTAATTGGATTGAGAAAGCCCTGTTGGTAATAAAGAAGGATTTCAATGAGCTGTTTATTATGGAAAATTGTGGCCTAGAGCACAATATAATGCTCACATTCTCCATTGTTTACTATAAACCTCCCTCGAACCTTCTTCTTCAAAAAAAAACATGTTCTTTGAAGCCTTTAGAAGAACAACCTGGATTTAATCATGCTATTATCAAGCTGGATGTGAATATCAAATGTAACCTTGGAAGGGTCTTACTGAAGATGACAGAGCCCTTCAACTTGCTTTCTTGAATGATCAGGTAGCTCTTCCATATCCTAATCAATTTCACCATAAGTGACTGAGAAATTTTAAGGCATGGATATCAAAGGGTTTCATTATGATAGCAGCCAGCATTAAGAAGCACCATATACTATAGTTATATAGCTTTGTGCCTTTCTTTCCAAGGTCCTTGCAAAAATCTAGAAACATTTCTGAGACAACCATGTTGCCTAGGGGAATTAAACAGACATGCACAGCTCTGAATAAAGATGCTTAAATGTATTAAATAGTCAGTTACAAATAAAGTGGTTAATTTCTTTGTTTCTCTAATTGGGGATTATCCTCAAGCAAACATTAACATGACTGGGGCCTAGGAAATGGCTTTGTGCATAAGAGTAAGAATAGATATTCACAGGGCATATACTTGGCAGCATGGCTGCACAGATAAAAAGAAAGGCCCTCCTGAAAAGTGCAAACAGAATCTGAATAAACAATGACAAATATCTATATCTATATTTTTCTTTCTTTCTTTCTCTATCTCTCTGTCTGCCTGCCTGTCTAAGGAGGAAAAGAAATTCCTTTTGTTTACTCTTATATTAACATTTCCAGTGCTCTTTAATCTTTCTACCATAACTTAGTATCCATCTTTTATTATTTTCTTTCAGCCTGAAGAGCTTCCTTTATTACTTCTTGTAGTGCATTTCTATTGGTAACAAATTCTCATAGTTTTTCTACCTTAAAACGTCTGTATTTGTCTTAATTCT